>NC_067156.1:34153864-34829090 GCF_903995435.1 Acomys russatus
GATACATCCATGGAAAAAGAGATCACCGTGTTAACTGAAGCAAGCCGGTTGAGAGAAACACAAGTGCCACAATCTCATATGTGGATCCTGAAAGACCTGATCTTATGGAAATAAACAGTGAGCAGGAACTGGGAAGAAGAGGGGAAGAGGGGGTGGGAACAACTCACAGTTGCATAAAAAGTTTCAACACACACACACAGTTACTTTTGAGACTTCCTCTTTGAGCCATCTCACACACACACACACACACACACACACACACACACACAGAGTTACTTTTGAGATTTCCTCTTTGAGCCATCACACACACACACACACACAGATACACACACACACACACACACACACACACACAGATACACACACAGTTACTTTTGAGACTTCCTCTTTGAGCCATCACAAACACACATACACACACACACACACAGAGAGTTACTTTTGAGATTTCCTCTTTGAGCCATCACACACACACACACACACACACACACACACAGATACACACACAGATTTACTTTTGAGACTTCCTCTTTGAGCCATCACAAACACACACACACACATACACACACACACACACACACACAGAGTTACTTTTGAGATTTCCTCTTTGAGCTATAGTTTATCTGGAAACATGATGCTTTGTTTCCAACATGGGTTGTCTGTTGCTTAGTTTCCAAATGTTTGGAGGTTTTTAATTGATATTCTCTTCCATATCAATTTCCACTTTAACGCCACCATGGACTGAGAATTCATTCTGTATTTTCACAATGGCTTTACATTTTCTGAAGTTGGTCATAGGACCCAGGACATATTTTAGCTAAAACATTGTGTTGTTAGAGGATTCTGTCAGCACTGACTAATCCTATCGTTTCATGGAGCTGAGCTCTTCTCTCTAGTTTTCTATCTATCCGTTCTATCAGATGTTCAAAGAGGATGATGGCATTTCCACGCTTAGTTCTGAGTTTTTCTATGTCTGTTTTCATCTCTATTACTTTATTTCATATATTTTTCAGTTCTGTGTTTTAGGTGTACTCATTTATGACTCAGTTTCTTAGTGTACTTTGTCTCTCTGTTTCTTTGTTCTAATGTCTATTTTATCTGTCAGTAATATGGTGATTTTTACCTTATTTTGATTTATCTTTAAATGCTAACCTCTTTTCAATAGTTTTCTCATTTAGTTTTAGCCTCCTTTATTGTTATATTTGATGTAAACTTCTTATAGACAATGTATAGTTGGGCCATGTGTTTAATTTTATTCTGGCAATTTATCTATTTATTTTCAAGACAAGACCCTGCTATATAGTCCAGATTCTCATTGGCTTCGTAAATTATAGGACTTGTTTAATATCTTTTAATTAATGTGTTTAGGCTGTTTATATTTAATATAACTGTTGATTGTTAAGGCATAACTACCATTTTCGGTTTTCTAAATTTTTGTTTGCTGTGATTTAGTATTTTCATTTATTTCTTTATTTTGTTTTAGTTTTGCTTTGTTTTTCTTTCCATAAGTTATTTGACAATTTTTCAATATGCGACATGACATTTTAGTGTATGTGTAGCATTCTTGAGTATACTCTTCTATTGTTTTTTTTTTTAGTGGTTGTTTTCTGTATTCTCAGTTATTTATCAGAGTGTACAAATATTATCATTTTGACAGGTTCAATGATGTATATAGATGTCTTATATTCTTCCTGTGTAACATAATTATTAAAATATTGTCCCAATACCTTTAGGATAATACAATGTCATTTTTTTGCTTCAATTCCAAGCATAATCTAGAAAAAGCAAGAGAAGAGAGTTTAATTTTTTTAATTGTTTTTTTCTTTCGCACTTGCTAATTTCCATTATTCTCTCTATTCTCCTGATTCTCCTTCCTTTCCCTTCCCTTCATCCTGCTATTGAAGCCATTAGTGTGATTTAAACTTAGCTTTTACTTGTTAGTTCTAAAATTTCCACTTGTCATTTTAATATGACATTCTTTTAATATGAATATTTCTTTCATGATGCTGTTTTTATTTGTTTCAAACAGAAATGTAATTGCTTTTTAAAGCACTTTTGCTGTGGATAATTCAAACTATTCTTAGCTCACTCAAAAAACATCCCCATTGTCCCTGTGTTAACTTTTAAAAACCTGAACTTAAAATGTTCCTGGTTGAGTGGAGACTGGGACATTTGGAATGTTTCCTATAAGCCCACCTTCTGTTTTATCTGGGATCCCTAACATTGACAGAACTGTGAGGAGTGTGTGCTACATTGTTACTGCTGGGTGGGTTACAGATTACAGATATTGTTGCTGGGAGGGTTACAGATTACAGATGTTGTTGCTGGAAGGGTTACAGATTACAGATGTTGTTGCTGGAAGGGTTACAGATTACAGATGTTGTTGCTGGGAGGGTTACAGATTACAGATGTTGTTGCTGGGTGGGTTACAGATTACAGATATTGTTGCTGGGTGGGTTACAGATTACAGATATTGCTGCTGGGAGGGTTATAGATTACAGACTCATGTTCTCCACAGAGGCCTTGTTGGTCTCTGCAGGTGTTCCTTATTCTGCTTGGATAGAGGTAGAAGTTGTAGGTTCCCACCAGCCCTCCACCTGATGCTTCAGCAGCTGGTGAACTTGTCAGTCCCCTTGCTATAGCTCCACTCACCGAGGTGGAGGGATTGCCTATATGGCTCCTGGCTGGTGGTAAGACTGATGAGTTTACACCAAGCAGCAGGTCTCTCTCTGGCATGACCTCAATGGAAACGGGAATGATGTCATTGTCCATACAACTTAGAAATGGAAGCTTCCCACATGTCTTAGCCAAAACTATGGGTGGAAAGGCTCATTCCCGCCTGGTAAAGATGAAGTGGTGGTTTTCTTCTTGGCCTTTTTTTTTTTTCTCACTACCATATTGTAGCACACTGAGGGTAGAAGTGTAGGCTGTCTCCTCCACATTTGATGTAATGAGGCCACAGTGTTTCTGTGCAGTTTGCCTGCACATAGTGTGTGCTGTCCTTTTCGTTTGCTAGAGAGAGCAGACTCGTGTTGGGCATCTTTGCGTCTGCACCTGTTTGTTTCTGAGAGTGTCTGGCTTCTTTCGCTCCAAGTCTGTGATAAATGAGGCCTGATGAAAACACAGGCAATTCAACGCCAAATTGTTTGTTGTGATCTCGCAGTGTCTAGATAGCATGACTTTTTTTCCTTTTCCAACCTTATTTTGTTTTCTGTGTAATGTCTAGGAGTTTTAGTTATATTTCATGGGTCGAATAGGGTGAAATGTATCAATTCCATCTTCCTCGAGGTAGAAATCTCATTTTTGTTTTTCCTTTTAAAATGTTGTGTTTTTTTTAACCAATATAATGTTTCTTATAGCAACTTAAACAATATAGAGATCTATAGCCAATGGCCCTCGGGGTGAGAGTGAGTGTGGCAGTTTGAGTGAGAACGGCCCCCATAGGCTCATAGAGTTGAGTATTTTGTTCCCAGTTGGTGAACTGTTTTAAGAAAAATTAGGAGATGTGGCCTTGGAGGAGGCTTTTCACTGGGGGTAGGCTTTCAGTTTTCAAAATCCCATGCCAGGCTCAATCATGCTCTCCTTCTCTCTCTGCTCTTTCTGCAACTTTTGGGTTGGATGTGAGCTCTCAGCTACTGATCTAGCACCATGCCAGCCTGCTTGACACATGCCCCCCACCATGATGATCATGGACTAATGCTCTGAACAGCCCCAAACTAAGTGCTTTCTTTTATAATTGGTCTTGGTCACAGCGTCTCTTCACAGCAATAGTAACCCTACCCACAGCAATGAGTATGACTAGTGAGCAAGCATTCAAGAGTCATACAGACGTCCCCCGGCAGGGTGTCTATATTCACTGTGTCGTGCACCATCGCCCTGCACTTGAGAATAGGAGGAGAATCTCCCTGTCTCACCTCATAGCTCAGAAGGCATCCTTCCCAATCAGAGGAGAGGTTCTGGCACCCACTTCTGATTTAGGCACCCAGAGGCAGTATAGAAGGTAATTGGCCCTTTCCCAGTGACCACAGGATGGAGGTCTTTATACATACAAGGAAAATTAAACTATTTCTTTTTCACCTTAGGGACAAGTCTCCTTAGCACAGAATGACCCTAACTTCACAAAGCCTAGGTCAAGGGGAACTCTTGTGACACAGAGTCAGCTGCTGAGGGCTCTCAGGTGGTGATGACCCTGGAGGCTGTCCTGCCACACGGCACCACCAACAGGCTGCGTTCTTTCTTACTTTTTTTCTTGGCACATGGTTCATGTAGGGTCTCCTTAAGAGGAGGGAGTCCAGTATATGCTCAGTTAATCTAGACTAAGGCGTGGCTAAAGACATAGACTTTAGGTTTGCAACTATGCCCTTAATTACTCTGTCCTTCCTCCTGCCACTCATTCCTCTGTAAAATGGGCACAGCAGATACAGGCTTGGTGCGAAGGTTAAACAGTTTAGAATGAGACCAAGCACCATGATGAGCACTCCTAACATGCTAGCTGCTTTACATCTGGGTTTTTCCAAAGCCACAGAGGAACCGTGGTGCAGGAACCGTGGTGCGTTTGGGGATAGCACCAAAGCTGTCTGCTTCCTTAGCTTATTTTGGATAGAGGATTGGCAGCTGATGTGTAAGCAGCCTCTGTAAGAAGGGCTTGGAGCATAATCTCTGAAGATGAGGGAGTTGTGGACAGAGGATTGCGCAGGTATGTCTCCAAAAGGCAAAGGCAAAGAGGCATGCAGAGACTCTCACAGTTGTTTCACAGGTTAGAACTGATTAGTAAAATGGGCTTTCTTCGTTTAAAAGCATTGTAAGGTACTGTCAACCAACATCTCATGCAAACTGTCTTCAGTGAGAGAATTACCATAAGCTGTGGAGGAAGGCTTTTGTCACCTGAGAGGATCCAAGAGAGCATGGGGTTGTCCACACAGTGTCAGACAGAAGAATTTTATCTCCCCCTCTGTGACTGCAGACCTGCCATCATCCTGGTCCAGGAAGTCATCAACTCCGTATCCTTGTTCCTGTGTTCATCGTCCAGTTAGGATGCTCCAGAGACTTCCAGCCTTCTGGTCGTTTCTGTCAAAAGCAGACTCTAGAAAGAACTCCCCTGTTTTCAGCTTTGTGCTCTGAATGTTGCCTTCTTGGCAGATCTGGCAATTTCCCCCACCTTTAAATAGCGCCAGGTTAATTGCACGAGCTTGTTTGAAGCCAGGCTTAAAATAGGAGCAAATCACACTCATTAAACCTTTGAGAGATGCGTGAGTTAAAGGCTGCTACTGTTCTCTTCTTCAATAAATGGCAGAGCAGCTTGGAACCTAGTTCACAGCTACTTTCCAACACTCTCAATATTATGAGCTATATGAGCGTTCAGCCTTCCAAAGCTGTCCTGCCCCACCATCCTAAAGCCTGACAAGGTCTGTTGCTGAGCCCATTCCAGGACCGCTCAGGGATTTGCATAAGGAAGCGGGAACTTCCTGCAAGAACACAGACTCTCTAGTGCAGAAATGGTTCATTTCTTAGCTATACCTGATAGGACTATGCTGCAGTAGCACACCCTCTGGGAGCATACTTCACGGCAAGCTCCTACCAGGCATTGATGAGGCACCATTGCTGAGCACTCTCAAACCCACTGCTTTCCACCAAGTCACACAGTGAGATAGTAGCGCATCTTGACAAGGTGACCACTGCTTTCTGAAATCCGTCACTTTCAGCTGATGACTTTGGACAGAGGGACAGGAAGTTAGATGTGTGGGCAAGCTTGACAGAAAAGGTTGAGTGACTTCTGAGTATCCTACACCAGGCACTTCTGTGCACAGTGGGATCTCAAACAGAGATGGGGAGGTATCAATTTTTATGTGCATAGGAGGAGGTTTTCTGATCACGTCCAAGAGGTACTGATACTGTAGTTACCACAATTAAAACCAAAATCTCAATGTTCATTCCTGAAAACAGAACCATGTAAGATAATTAAAAGCTCATGAACATCATAGATCATTGTCATTTTGCTTTTGTTTGTTTTGGGGCTCGCTTTCTTTCTTTTTTTTTTTTTTTTTTTTTTTTTTTTTTTTTTTGGCGAAAAAGTCTTAATTGCTATTTGGGGCTAGGTTTTTATTTTCTATATTCCTGGGAACTTTGAATCATGAAATTCCTTCCTTTTTCTTCTCTCAAACCAAATTAGAGTGTCTCAATCACAGGAGGATGCCTCTCTAATTGGCTGTGTCAGCTCTGCACACAGGTGGTATTTAAGCAAGAATTCCAACATGAAGGCAAGTTGCTGCCCCACCCGCACCCACACACTCACAGCTGGGATCCTCTATCTCATTTAAAAAAGCAAATTGTATTATTAAAAAGGTAGACAAGAAATAAAAGTAATTAAGTCAGCATTTATCAAAGCGTTGTTCCTGTGTCATCCACATCAGGAAACTTCATGGAGAGTTACTTTAAAGTGCCGATTGTGGGGTGGGGAGAAAAAAAATAAAACGCAGATTACAAGGCATCACCCAGATTCACTTACTCAGAAACGTTATGGGGGGAGCTTGAGGACCTTACATTTCCTTTTTAAAAACATTTATTATTGTTTATTTATGTTGTGTGTATGTGCGTATGGCAAAGGAGGGGGCTTGAAAGGCATGCAGTGGGCATGTGCAGGTCAGAAGACAACCCTTAGTTGCTAAGCCATCTTGTTGGCCTTGGAAACCCTAGGGATAAGCTTCCTCTTGTGGTCAAGGAATTTTTTTTGTTTGGTTTTTTTTTTTTTTTTTTTTTCTAGACAGTTTCTCTGTGTACATTTGGTTGTCCTGGGGAACTCAATCTGTAGACCAAGCTGGCCTCAAACCCACACAGATGCCCCTGCCTTTTGCCTCCAAGTGCTGGGATTAAAGGCATGCACCATCCCTGGCCAGCACAGTCAAGGAAATTCAAAGAGTGTAAAAAATTTGCTGAAATAGGTGTTCCTTTTCAGCCCCCTCCTCACAGGTAACAGCTTAACAACCACTTGGACAAAAAGCATATTCTTCCTGAGTAGAGCAGGGATGAGAACAAGGGATGCTAATGGGTGTGTGACGTGTGCCAGGTACAGAGCTAACTGGGAACTTTCTGTGGATGGCTTATTTAAGTATTACATCTCTTCATTGAGGTGTTAATGAGATGGAGAATCAAGAGTGTAAAAAAGAACCAGGGTGAGTATCCAATCTCATTAATCAGATAAGTGCACCTGGAGGCATCTCCTGCGTAGGCATGCAGCTCCACAGAGGTCAGGGGATAGGCGGACGTCTTAGTCAGAGAGACCCTGTGGCGCCACTTGGCATCTAGAACCCTCTAGCACCCTGGTGAGCAGTAGGCTTGCCACATACAGGAGGCTGATCGCCAAGACTCTCAGCGCCAAAGCTCTGTAAGCAAGTTTATCAGCTGGACTTGGAAATCCGCACTGGACATCCTGGGAGCACCGTTTAGGCATTTTCTCTTCACGTAGATCCTATGAGGTAGGCATCAGTATCTATTTTCAAGGAAGAATGTACCACTCAACTTACACACACACAGAAGTGTCTGCTTGGCTCTAAAACCCTGAGTTCCACACACTAGGTATGACGAAACAAAGTGTTGACTCTAATACCTGCGCATTACCAAAAGCTAGTGCTGTTACACAGCTTAACAAACAAACAAACAAAACTCACAAACAAAGACAACTTTCCAGATGAGACTCTCTTCTTTTCTATATTCTCTTTCTTCATGCGTGGGAACCCCAACCTTCATTTCTCTTTATTCTCCTAAGCCTCAAATGTACATTTAATCTAAGATGAGAAAGGCAGCACGTTGTTGCAGCTAAGAGAGGAGTTCTGGGAATTGCACTGTGTCACGCCTCTGGCATTCCAATCTGCACAGTTATCAGGAGCACTTCAGTATGAGTGGAGCACGGAAAATGAGTGCTCATCAGAAGTACATACAGGTGGGTCCAGGATGTAACCCCACATTATACAGACGGTAAGTCATACAGCAGTGCAGGTATTAGTCAAATGCTCCAAGGGAGAAACATAAACCCTCCTGCAATCTTATTTCACTCAGATTTTGTTTGTTTGTTTGTTTTGTTGTTTTTTTTAAAGCAAAATGTGGCTTACAAACAACACACAACAGGAGATGACTTCCCAGACTGGTCTAAGGAAGTCTGAAACTGAAGGCACTGGCAAGTTGCTGTCTGGTGAGAACTACTTCCTACACATATTCTGTTCCCAATACCTTCACAGAAGTTGGAAAGGAGCTCTTAGAGTAGTTTTAAAAATATTTTTAGATTGATTGTTATTTTATGTGTATGGATGTTTTGACTGCACTTAAGTGCATCACCCATATGCAGTGCACATATAGGCCAGAAAAGGGTGACAAACCTCCTGAGGCTAGAGTTACCAACTGTTGATAGCCACCATATAGGAGCTAGGAATTGATCCCAGAGTCCTTTGGAAGAACAGTCAGGGATCTTAACTGCTGAGCCATCTTCCCAGCTCATGCTGGGGAAGGGATTGGGGAATTCATGCAATAAAAAGAATTGTGTCCTTATGACCTCGTCACGACAGAAGGTCCTGCCTCCTAACCATAGTGGTCCAGACAGGCTCCCAGTGGCTGGCCAGAAGACTAGAAAGGCTCCCAATATTGGTCTGAGATATGCAGCAGCAGCCATGACTAAAAACCTCAGGTACAAAGGCCATCAGATCTTCAAGCAGAAGCCACAAAACACCCAGCTTCTAAAGCCAGCAGCATGCTGCCATTTGCCTGTGTACAACCACAGGCTGTGGACAGGCTGCGACCCCAGAGCTGACAGCCAGGTGACCTGGCATCAAGGGGAATGAAGCACACACACTCACCACCACCACTGCCACCATCACCACCACCACCACCACCACCCCAACAACAACAGCAGTTTTTGCAGAACACACACAAGAGGCCCCCAATGCAGCACATTTCGTTTGAAAGCTTAAGGCAGAGATTGGACAGGTTTGGGTGGTGATTGGAGTCACGGCAACCTGGTATGAATTCCTTGACAGTCAACCGCTAAAAGCAAGCTCAAACCATTGGCGAGCCTAGCAATGGCCAAAGCTTCAGGTATTGCTCCCACCAAGGAATGGAGTTGGGAGATAGAGCTGTGGACTTGATTGAGAACACCTTCAGGGGTCGGTAGGCTCGCTCTTCTCTTTGGTTTGACAACTGTAACCTTCCCTTGGTGACCAGTTTTAGAACTCTACGCTGAGCTGAAAGGGGCCTGCCATTCCCCTGGCTCTGAGATCCACCCACGACCCTCACCCCCAAAGTTGAAATGTTACCCAGTTTAGGCAGAGATCTGTGGGAAGTGTGCTCAGGACTCATGGGAAAGAAGTTTCCTCGCTCTTTTATAAAGTCATAAAGATAGGCTTTTCCCCTCCAGACTGGGTGTAGTGGTTTGAAGAGAAATAGCCCCAGAGGCTCGCAGATTTGAGTGGCACTATAAGGAGGTGTGGCCTCGTTGAAGTAGGTGTGGCCTTGTTGAAGTAGGTGTGGCCTTGTTGGAGGAAGTGCATCTCTGAGGTTGGACTTTGGGGTTTCAAATGTTCAACCACACTCAGTATGTTTCTCTTTCGCTTGCTTGTCGATCTAGATTTAGAACTCTCCCCGTCTCTCCAGCACCATGGCTGCCTGCACATTGTCATGCCTCCTGCCCTGGCAATGACACCTCTGAACTGTAAGCCAGCCTTATTAAATGTTCTCCTTTTACAAGAGCTGCCACTCATGCTTTCTCTTCACAGCAATAGAAACTCTAACTAAAACACTAGCCATACTCCAGGCGCATGAGAGTGATGACATCTCCAGGCGGGTGACAAGCTGACACCCTGTTGACTTACACTTACTACAATTCTTGCCATACATGATACTGAAGCAGGCTCTGAAACTCCCTGTTGGGCGTTCAGATCTTTCCCGGTGCTGAGTTGTGGCAGCAGTCCTGGAGGATGTGATACTGGCTGGACTTTAGAGACACTCAACAGATTCAGGCAGCTTATCACCTGGTACCCAATGTGTAATATGCTGATAATCTGTACAGCTATACAAAGGAATATGTGTAGGATGCCTGGGAAGGAAACATCCAACTCACCATCAGACAGAGAAAGAAGGGTACACATGGAGGGCACACACGGAGGGCACACATGGAGGGCAGGGCAAGGTAGAGAGAGCTGGAGAGGGGCGCTGGGTTGACAACGGGATTGCCAGCTGTCCTCTCTCTGACCTTTCTAGTTCCATAATGCTACAAATAACTTTTTTTTTTTAAAGCTAGTCTAGGTGTTTGTTCAATTACAAGCAAAAACATCCACTAAAGCACACAATGAATAGTCCAAGGACTCAGCATTTGAACAGACAAACTCAAACTCAAAGTTGGATCTGTCTGACTTAAATGTTACTGAGTGCTTGATCATGGTGCCCTCAGGCACAAAAAACAAACAAACAAACAAACAAACAAACAAACAAAAAACCTGAATGAATTATTTGAAAACTAGAAATGGCTGTATTCAAATGTTGGTTATTGTTTTCTTAGATATAATGAAGCTAAAAAGCCAAGAAAGTGCAAAAAGATCAAGATCAGTGCTATCTTTTTGTATAGGATACCTACTAAAACATATATAGCTCAAGAACAGTATTAACAGAAAAAGAAAAATACAATTGAAATATCTGATGTTCAAATTATTTATTACCTAGAACTGTTCTGACTATATAATATATAATAACATATAACACAAAATATAATGACTACTAAATAAGAAAATTTGAACTGTCACCAGTATTTTCACCTTGTCACAATATCTCCTTGGTGCCAAAAAGTGGGTGTTGGGGGTGTTCTCATTTCACATTGCCTTCAAAGTCCACAAACTTGTTACCATTTCAGACAAAAAAAAAAAGAGACTTGGACATTTCATATTTCTTTGTGCAAATGAAGACCATACATTTGCATCTATTTTAGTTGATGGCCTCAAAGTAGGCTGTTTGCTCCTCTAGAGCTCACCCACTTGGAAGCGTATACTAATAGTTGGAAAGCCCTGAGTGGTTTCCAGTCTAAATTTTATTTTGTATGTCAGAACAGGGAGTCCAATGAGGAATGGTAGATCAATTTAAAAATATCTGTGGGATCAAAGAAATGGCTTAGTGGTTAAAGGCACTGACTGCTCTTCCTAAGGACTCAGGTTCAATTCAAAGCACCCACCCACACAATGGCTATCAATCATCCATAACTCCAGTTCCAGGGGATCTGTTTCCCTCTTCTGCCCCTCATGGGCACCAGGCATGCATGTGGTACCCAGATGTGTGTGCAGACAAAACGCCTATACACACAAAAAAATAAATAAATCTCAATAAAAATTCTGTAGTGTGAGCAAGCCACCATCTTTTCAGTACACATTTTAAGTTTTAGAAATATGTGAAATCACCCAGTGTCAAATTTTTGTGAACAAGAGACCTGGGTAGAGTCCAGAGCTAGTTGAATTATATTTGACTTCAAAAAAAAGGTAACACATTATGAGTAATGGGTTTGTGATTTGGGTATGGTTAAGTCCATTGGAAAATTCAAAGATAATTTAAATAGAAATGTTTTTAAACTGCATTGACTAAGGCAGTATCTTTAAAATAAATCTGAAAGTTGACAAGATTTCATTTAAGCTGGACTAATATTGCTGATTTCCTAAATATTTGGGGTTTTTCATTGACTCGATCATCTTATGGCTACTGTCACTTCCATTCGTTAAAATTTCTTGTCCCCCTTGTGGCCGAGCATTTGGACAACTCTGATAAGTAACCATATGCCTCTGCACCAAGGTGGCCCCTACCTACCTCATGCTGCTGGTGTCCCTGACGCTTCCCGGGTTGACATCTTTTCTCTTAGTATTGAATTCCTACTCCGTCTTCCAGGCTTCTCCTTCCTCTTCCATGCTTCAGAAAGGGAAGTGGAAATTCCCAGCCGGCTTTGTGTGTTCTCCAAACTGCAGGTGGAAGCTTTGGATAGGGTTAACATTTGCCTGCTGGCCTTGGTCACTAGTTTGACACTCTCTTGGGTCCTTCAGCCATTTGAGTTTCTTTCTGGTCCATGATGTTCTCCAACCCTTCGCCTGCCTGTTTCTTGTCACCACTGCCACATACTTAATAAATTCTAACTGAACCAGTGAAGGGACGACGACTCAGCTTTGCATATATACATTTGTCACCAGCAGCCATCCAGTCAAGGAAAGTTTTACATATTTTCATACTGCTCTGCTTTTCTTATTTTTGCTTCTTTTTCCTTTTCTCTGTTGTTCCTTTCCAATTAAATAATTAAATAAGTAGAGGATAGAGAAGAAAGATTCCAGAGTAGTGGGAAGGGACCTTTTTCCATCTGACTGATGATGTTATTTGATCTAATTTTAAATTTCCATCAGAGAACATTTCACAAGAAAGCAAATATTTCACACTAGAACCAAAGAACAGAAGGTAAATTCTATCTTTTCCTTACTCAGGCAGGGCTGTATGAAACTGATCACTTTACTTTTAATTTAAAAGGAAAGAAAAGAATTGAGCAAATATTTTAACTGTAGACTATTTGGACAGCTCTTATTAATAAAATCTATTCCCAAGCCTAGCCCGGAGGCCAGACCTTAGGACTGGAAACAACAGTGAATCAAATCCACTGATTATTGGAATAATATTTCTAAGCCCATTTGCTGCCCAAAATGCAGCGTAGTCCATGGGCAACTTCCGTAGGGAGAGCGACAGTGAGACCTAGTGACTCATTGTTTGCTTTAGCAGTTTTGATGAATATTCTCACCAGTCAGTTTGTTCCCACTTGATTCCCAGCTTCCCATCGTCTTTCTAATGAAAAAAAAATTTATCTTTGAAAAATGGCTCAGCATACTGCCTTCTCAGAGAAAACTCTCACATCCAGCCCTGATTGATTGCATTCTTTCAGTGCTGGATTTTGCTAAATTACCTCTGGGAAGCAGGCAGTGGAGAGAGGAAGGAAAAATGCACATGGATATTAATTGGCACAATAGATCACTTCTCAGTGCATTATAAAATCAAGCTTTGGATTACTTCCCAGCTCTGTGATTGGTGTGTGTGTGTGTGTGTGTGTGTGTGTGTGTGTGTGTGTGTGTGTGTGTGTATGTGTGAAGAGGGTATCAGATTCCTTATTGCTGGAGCTACAAGAGGTGGTGAGCTGCCTGGTGTGGGCGTTGGGAGCCAAACACGGACCATCTGCAGAGCAGGATGCATTCTTAAATGCTGAGCCATTTCTCCAGTTCCAAGAGAACGTCGTTCAGTTAAAGCGTCCAACCAATCTCTGGCCTATGCCTAGAGGAACAGACGGATCAAGCTATAGATTCATGGATTTGAGGTGAAGAGCTTTCTCTCGCCATCTCACCTGTATATCTGACTGTGGAGTGATGGAACATCTGGCTTTGACAAGCCTTCCACGTGCTCTGCTGCTGGGGACCATTGTCCAGTGCAGCCAGGGCACTTTTGGTGGCTCTCGCGCCTCTCAGAAGGGCCAGAGGCCCCTGTGGCTCTGTACTAGCTTCCAGAGATCTCATCCCAAGGCACTGAAGATTCGCATACAAAGAATCTTTTCAGTGCCCCATGATCAAAGAGAAAGAGAGTAGCAGCAAGGAGGTAATTGTTCATATTCAACTTCTTACAGAGCAAAGGAGCCTCTTTCCAGCTACCGGGGCTGCTGTCTTGAGCAGGGAGGTGGTAGCACGGGTGACGATGCTTTTCCATAGAGTCATGTGGCTCTCCTCCATGAAGTGTGGATACTCAGTCACAGCTGCAAGGCAGAGACCTCCAGCATTGCTTCCTCCCTTGCCTGTGAGGAGAGTCCTAAGAAGGGGCAGGGCTGCAGGCTGAAGGTGATCGATCCCACTGCTGTTCTCTGCTCACACTGGCCTCTTGGGACACTCATTCAGCAGTGAGGGAGAAGCCAGAGTACTGAGCTTCGTGTTAGGGAGGCCAGCTGCTCATTCTTTCTAACATCACAATAATGTGTATCTATATACACATATATGTACATATATATGCATAACTCTGTATGTGCGTCATGCACACATATACATTGAAAGATATAGAAGATGTTGGACATTAAATGCACTGGCATATACTTAGATACTGTGTATTTTATATACACTGAGCATATTATGTACATTTGTGTGTGTGTTTGTGTGTGTGTGTGTGTGTGTGTGTGTGTGTGTGTGCATTTCCAAATAAATCATTAACTTCTTTTCTTCAGCAGACAAGATCATAACACACAGATGTCCAACTCAGCCTTTCTCAGCTGAGGGCTACGGGAAAATTATTTCCCAAGAATGCATTAATGAGCTAAGCCTATCCTATGCATGTGCAATGATACTGGTAATAAGTTAACGTGGGTCTCAATGCCCAGAACAGTACCAGCTCTCTGCCATTTTTAGCACTATCTTTGGAAGAGATAACTACTTGCCTATTTCTCTGTGCATGTCTTCTTCCATAAACAGCCTTGGAAATTTTTCGTTATTTCAAGGGCAGAAAAGGTAAGTCATAGGAATGGAAAGAGGCTAAGAGAGATACATTGCCTCAGCTCCATGGGATCCAACTGCTACTTCCCCCGTCTCCTGGCGAGCTTCTCTCCTCTGCCCTCACCCCCAGAAGGCAGGAGAGCTTCCAACTTAGACAGTGAGGCCAAGCATGCAGGTGCAGCCACAGCATCTGAAAGTGCATTTTGGAAGCATTCCAGCTCAGCTGCAAGTGAAGTGTGACCGACTTGCTCTCCTATGGAGAGACTCAAGACCACCCACCTACATAGCAATATAAAATGTGCCCCACCTTATTGCATGGCATAATGCAAATGCCATCTGTATAATAAAAACAATGCAATAATAAAGACTTGAGCTTCTCAAAGATAGGATGCAATGTTTGTGCTTCCTTCTCTATAAGCACTTGACTTCGGCAACCCTGGCTGGCTAGCCGTTTACAAGCCTGAGCTAATGTTTATCATTAGGAATAATCCCATCATTTCCACATGTGCGGTTGCTATATGCCAGGTACAACTAGGGATTAAATGGAAGTGCATGCATTATGGCAGTTTAAAGATAATTCTGATGGTGATGATGACAGGGTGGATAATTGTTCTTGCCATCACACGGCCCTTTATCCCTCCCCAGTGGCAGCTCCTGTCCCTCACGGCAGAGACACTCTGCCCACAGAAGGCAGAATTCAGGCCTGAGCTATTAGACGTGCTGTTTATTCCTCTGGCTATTGGTTCAGAGATCAATCAAATAGTTGATGGTGCTTCAGAGGCTGCAGTCCCCTTCTGAGCTCAGCTACAGCCTCAGGGAAGGGCCAGCCTGGAGGTTCGAAAGGATAGAATCCAAACAGACTGCAGCAAATCAAGGAGAGCGATTGAGTGCGAATGGTACTTTAAGCCACTAAATCTATCCAAGCTGGAAGCCTGCCCAGCCCCTGGGCCTCTCAGCTTTCTGAGCCCATAAATTTGCTGTTTGTCTTAAGCTGGTTTGCTTTGCTTTTTTTTTTTTTTTTTTAATACTTATTGTAATATGTCTTGATTGTGCATTCTTTGGTTTGGGAACATATGCATATTTTTTGGTCATTTGCATGATTTCTTTTCCAAATTGCTTTATTTACCATTTAAAAATATGGGGGAACTAATCAACAATGACAGTCACGTAGAGAGTGTGCTGGAGTTGGGGGGACAATGGCTTTCATGATGAGGGAACTGCTATTGGGTACTAAGACCATAGAGTTCACAGGAACCCTACCTTGGTGGGTGCAGGCAGAAACAAGAGCCCCCAAACAAGGGCGCTTGCTTCACTATCTCAGCTCAGTTTAGCCACCAAATCAAGTTAACCTTACGGCAATGGGGCCCACCAGACAAAACCCACACATTACACATTAACCTCCCAGTCCCTTGGGCTCTGAGGTAGGACATTTTTCCTGCTTCAATTTGGAGAGACACCAGGGTGAGCAGACTGAAAAAGACAGACGCTCCTATCACAACAGCTGGTACAGTCACTAGAAGCACAGGGCCTGCTACAGAGGGTCAACGGAGCTGTAAAGCAATGAGCCAAAATGATGGCACAAGAAAGTCTTGAGGCTGGAGAAATGGCTCAGTCTCTGTCTCTCTGTCTCTCTCTCCTGTATCTCTCTCTGTCTCTCTCTTTCTCTGTCTGTCTCTGTCTCTCTGTCTCTCTGTCTCTCTGTCTCTCTGTCTCTGTCTCTCTCTCTGTCTCTGTCTCTCTCTCTCTGTCTCTCTCTCTCTGTCTCTGTCTCTCTCTCTCTCTCTCTCTCTCTCTCTCTCTCTCTCTCTCTCTCTCTCTCTCTCTCTCTCTCTCTCTCTCTCTCTGCCTTCACGGCTCACTCAGACTATAACTTCTCTCCTCTCTCCCCTTCCCTTCATACCATAAACCTCTTTGTGCCAGATCTGTTGTGTGGCATCCTCCTATTTATATTTATTACAACAATCCCTGAACTCACAACAAGAGGCTCCTAAACACCTGTAACTCCAGCCCTAGGGGAGCCCTCCTCTGATCTCCACTGGCAACCTCACACATGAGCGTGTGTGTACACAGACAGAAGCAAAAATTAAATCTCAGGAAAGGCAAAAGGCAGTCTTCAATACTCAGGTCTCAGATGCAAAGTTACATTTTCTAAAGTAGAGCCAAAGAAATGATTGCCTGCTGTGAAAGTAAATAGGATATTTATTATCTGAGCAGCTACTGTTTTCAATAAGGCAATGTTCACAGACATACTCTTGGTTTCTAACCAAGATGAAGTATTATCCCTCTTCCTAGACACACACACACCCACACACACACAGGGAGCCTTCTGAAGTTCAATAGTATATTTATTACCCTCTTTATATCCTTTGTTTACTTATTTGTTTTTGAGACAGGGTCTCACTATACAGCCTTGGCTGTCCTGGAACTCACTGGGTAGACCAGGCTGGCCTCGAACTCACAGAGCTCTACTTGTCTCTGTGTCTGGAGAGCTAGGATTAAAGGCGTGCATCACTATGTCCAGTTCTTGAAGTCTAGCTGGCTAGAAGACTACCTACCAACTTCTTTACTTGGTTCAGTTTCCAAAGTCATGGGAAAAACCAAAACCAAAAACATGGCTGGGAAATAGAAATTGGGACTCAACGTGAGGGCAGAGGCGGTGGCTCCCTTTCAAGACCTTAGTGCCTACCTTTATCCACCAGGCCACTGAAGACCTAATACAGTGTTCTGTAGATACCAAAGGGTAGTTGCTGTGCCTTTAAAAACTCATGTTACTGAATGTTTTCTCTATAATTACCCGAACGCCACCTATCCATTCAGACAGGAAGACTGCATTTCCGGAAGGTAGCTACAGAACTCTCTCTGGCAGTGGCTGTGTGACCACGATACTACCATTTCAAGAACTAAAATCTAGTTTTCTAGCCCACCCCCTTGAGCCCAGGCAGGCCTCCAGGCTGCTGTGACCAAAAGAATGTGGAAGGAACACTATGCCAGGCTCAGGTGTAGCCCTAAGGATTAGTGCCATGTCTGTTGAAACCCAGGTGTCTTGTGTGACTACTGTGGAAAGGCACAAGCAGTGTGGAGAGGATGAGACGGCCTGTGGGGCGGGAGAGGACAAGGAACTGGACATACACCTGAAAGAATCACCTTGGATGATCTACCTGGGCCAGGCTTCAGATGGTTCTAGAAACAACCACTTCCTGTCTGTAACTCCATGAAGTCTGAAGAGGAGGCCACACAGCTGGACCCACTCAAGACAAGGAAACATAATCAGTTATGTTTTTCAAGCAGCTAAGACTTAAGACGGTTTCACTGGATGCAGTAATGGACACAGGGAACAGATAGATAATTTTCCAATCTAACTTCCCCTTGAGGTATAGTGGAAGTCGTGAGCGTTTTTAAGATATTGCATTTCATATAATGCCATGTACTATAGTAGTCAGGGTCCTTCACAACAAACAATTGAATCATCATAAAGCCTGAAAATTGTTCTGTGGATGAGCAAGAAAAATACTAAAAAACTATGACCCCCAAAATCCTTCTGTAGAAGAAGGTACTAAGCCACAACCACAGGAATGGCAGGGCACCCCAAGTCCCTTGGTTTTGGCATCATCGACGTCTAATCTTCTGTTCGTGCCTCTCATAGGCAGGGCCCACAGCACAGGCTCCCTTCCTGGCCAGGAGGGAGGCTGGAGAAATAAGTTGTCAGTGCTTTAGATTTTGCCTTCAGGAGTATTCACTGTCATCACCAGCTTCTTAGGTGACATGAGTGAGTCTGCCAAAGTCAGAGTTCAAGTCCAGGAGCCAGGAGTGACCATCACTGTCACCAGAAACTGATACCTTACTATACAAGTTTATGCAACTGTATGCATATAGAGAGAGGGCTATTTATTTCATATTGTGTTGTTTCTACATTGTTTAAATCCCTTTGCAATGAACACGGAATTCTACAAAGTTCACACTAAATTTGTCCATATTTAAATTAATTGGGCTTAAGGGAAAGATATAAAACAGTGTATCTTCTTAAGGTCTCTGTGGATTTGTAAGTAGGACATATCACAGACAGTAATGGTCACAGTAAGCTATAAGCACATTGAAGGCAAGTTCAATTTGTAAGGGGAAGAAATACTAAAGTGCACCCTTTTTCTTAAAAAGTGAGTGTGCCTTGATGGAAGGGGAGGAAGCGGGTATAGAGGGCTGTGAGGGTGGGTGGTGAGAGCAAGAAAGATACTGTTTGTGGAAAGCCATGTGGTAAACACTCTCAGGGCACAGAAGTGAGTCACAGTGAGCTGAAAGCAAAACTAAGGTGTGGCTGATGATGGTTGCCCTCCCTGACAGTGTCACATCCCTCTGTCTGTCATGATCACCCATGAAGGTTGCAGTGATTTGAATGAGCAATGTCCCCCAAAGGCTCATGTGTTTGAACACTTGGTCCCCAGTGTGTGGTACTGGGTGGGAGAGGATATGGAACTTTGCAGGAAGAAGCACATCACTGAGGGGTGGTGGCCTTTGAGAGTGTATAGGCTCACCCCACCTTCAGCTTGCTCTCTCTGTCTCCTATATGTGCAGCTGAGATGTGACCACCTAACTTCCTTCTCCTGCCCCTGTGCCTGCCACTTGCTGCCATGGCCTTCACCATGGTCTCTCTCTGGAGGCATCAGCCCAGATAAATTCATTCTCCCCTAAGCTCCTTTGGCCTATGGTATTTATTATAGAAAAAAAAAAAAGTAACTAATACAGGAGTTGATACCAAGAGTGGGGTTGCCCTTGTGACGGCCTGCTGTCATCATGGCAGCATTAGCAGACCCCGTGAAGTCAAGCAGAGCTTTCATGGTACGTAAGCATTATTTGGAAATTTACAGAGTATTCAGTATAGGCGAGTGATGTTTACATGACCAGAACTTTGTCTATTGATATATGTATAATTTTGTACAGTCTCTGCAGTCTGCATGTTACTCTTATTTTGGAAATGAGGACATAGAAGCTCAGAGAATAAGAAAACTAGCACAGTCTAGATAAAAGAAAGTATTAAGTAGAGTCTTGACTTGTACAGCTGGGCTGGAAGATCAGCACTCTTACCACCCTGTCTTGGGGGATGTTATTTACTGAGTAACCAGCTTCCACAAGGAAGGATTTAGAACCCTCAGCTCCAGTTTGGTAGACAGATATTACCCTAATAGAATTGACTTAAATAGTTGGGGGTGTCTCTAAGAGTAAAGGCTGGGGCCTGGAGAGATGGCTCAGTGGTTTAAGAGCACTTGCGGCTCTTCCAGAGGACCCAGGTTCAATTCTCAGTACCCGCATGGCAGCTCACAACTGTCTGCAGCTCCAATTCCAAGCGATTCAACAGCCTCATAGAAACATTCACGCAGGCAAAATACCAACGCACATGAAGTAAAAATAAATAAATAAAATATATTTTTTTAAAAAAGAGTAAAGGTTGTTCTGAGCTAGTTCTCCAAGATAGAAACTTGATTCCTTAGACCCTTCACTGGCCCAGCTCAGCCAACTTACACCTGGCTTCAGAAGTCCATGAAATTGTCAGATGTGGCTTTCTGGGTTTCTATGTTCACTTGGTAGTTAGGGATTGTTTTTTATTATTATTTTAGGCTATTTTATTTTTTACTATTTTTAATTATTTTTAGAAGAATTTTACTTTCAAAAGAAGAATTCTGATTTCTGTGCAGAATATGAAGATGCTTTTTCTTGCAGAACAACCTCCACCTCCACCGGAAGAGAACAGTTTTCCATTGTAAGCACAGACTTCTGCTAATTTCATTGCCTAGTATCTCAATTAGTCAGACCAATTAGTCAAACAAATAAAAGTGTCTAAGTGGGGGCCTGCCAAGGAATGGGTTAAGTTCAGTCTCTTGAGATCAGAGGACTCTACCAAATACTCTCTCTTGCACTTAAACACTCAGCACTCAGCAAACGGCATTCCCAGTTTGGCAGTCAAGCCAAGGACTGCATTTGGTCACATGAATAAGAGGATGCCATGCTAAACATATGCAGGTTGGCAAGCAGATCTAACCCCCTTGAGAACACCAACTGCTGTATGAAAGGACAGTTAGGTTGGCAAGCAGATCTAACCCTTTGAGAACACCAACTGCTGTATGAAAGGACAGTTGATAACAACACTTTCCAACCAAGCTACGAAGCTGAGACGTGATCACAGAGGAGCATCATCAGTGGGCAAACCTGTTATCTAGCTTTAGCTGTATATTCCTTCAGCACGACAGTAAATGGCCCACTCAGAATTGACATGTCCTCTTAACTGGGCTTGCCTGTGCTTCAAACAGTGGCTCTCGGGTGTGCACAGACTCAGCTACAGGACTCCCAGAACACAATTGCAGGCCACAACAGTCTCTTGATTCAGCCCATCCAGGATAGGTCAGGGGGATCTGCATCTCTACAATTACCCAGGGGAGCCTCCATGGTTACCTGTGAGAATGCAGCCCCACTTTGTTCTATGTGGCAAAGTCAAGGTTGACTGTCCTCGACCCTCTTCAAAGCTAGTGGATTTTTTTCAGAGAAATCATATTTTTCAAAAGCCACATTTCAGTGTGTGTGAGCTGTCTGTCCTAAAGAAGTTCTTTAGGTTTGATTATTTTGAAATATAGAGAAAAAAATCAAAACTATTCTCAGTTACTCAGAGAAGCACTCTACTTATCTAAGTGTGTATTAACAGGCCCTTGTAGGCTGTTCTTTTTAAGCTAGTTTATTTGGGTTCTTGTATCTACCACCTTCTCCACCCCAACCCCCCAACACTGGGTAAAAGAGAAAGTTAGAGGGGAAAGAGGTGTGGCCCTCTCTAGGCTATGTCTTGCTGATTAAGGTCATAGGGTTCCTCGGGGAAAGTCCAATCTTCTCTGTCAGACTATCCAGCAGCCCAGCAATAGCAAATGCAGCAGCAAGAGTCAACACCAACAGGGACAGCAGCAGTGGGGCGCAGCTGTGGGGCAATAGCCCTCAGCTGGGGGTGGGACTTCCTGTCCACTCTCCCTCCTGCATGTTGGCATTTTGTCCGGCTTGAGTCTGCACAGGTCTTGTGCAGGCTCTCATAATCACTGAGTTCCTATGTACAACTGCCGTGCTGTGTCCAGAAAACACTGTTTCCTTGGAATCCTCCACCATCTCTGGCTCTTACATTCTTTCTGCCTCTTCTTCCATGTAGACCTCTGAGCCTCGAAGAGCTGTGATGCAGATGTCCCATTTAGGGCTGGCTCTTTGGCAGTGTATTGTCCTCCATACATTGGTCACTGGTGGGGCTCTGTTTTAATACTGTCTTTCAGCATAGAGTAGATTCTTCTTTTCTCTTCATTACCCTAACACAGTGCTGCAAAGCCGATGTCCTCCACCTTGTTAAAGGTGCTACAGTCTGGTTTTGACTATTTGCTTCCTGGAGGAACTGCACTTTGGGTCTCGCCAGTGTATTTCCTATGAACTGCAAGCTAGCCTAGGGACAGTCTAAACTAGAGTTGAACATTTTTTGGGAAGAACACCTGAAAGCTAGCACTGTGCCACACCAAGAGCCCCAAAGCTGGTTGTTCAGATCTTGAGGTGCCGAGTCCCCTGGGAGAGTTCAGGTACCTGCCTAGATTCCACAAGGGAGAGGCTGGGGGTATGGTTCAGTAATAAGAGCCAGAGCTGGTAACTGTCTTGATTCCATTTGTTCTATTTCCTACCCACCTTTGTCTCGTGCCCTCATCCCTGGTGACGACTGGCTGAGCCGTTGCTTCCCAGAGTGCTAGCATGAGCTGAATCAGGAACTAGTTCCTCGCCTTTTCCTTTTCCTTGACTTAGCTAAGCGAAACATGGGGGAGTTGGTGTCAATCACAGCAGGGCAGTGGGGGTGTTTGGGGATGAGGAGCTCCTATTTTGGAAGGTAACTTTCTAGCTCATTCTGAACCTGCCCTGCGTGTTGCCTTAAGTGTTCCAATATGATGGCCAGTGTCGTAGAGAGGAGTATATGACTGAGCTCACTGTGCTCACTGGGACAGTGGTAATAGCCATCTGCCTGATTCATTCTCAGCAGAACTTCTATTTAATCCATGCCATGTATGCACAGAGGATGTTAGGGCCACCTTTCCCTATGCTTAGGGATGCCGTTGCCTGTTTCCCAGCATGTATTAGAAGCTCTGAAATTTCCTTGTCTTTTTCCTTAAAGCCCTTCTCTAGCAATTGCTCTGACTATAACTGACCACAAAAGCAACATTTATGGCTCGTTACAGAGGCACCCCCATCTGCTCACTCCGTTTTTCATATGTTGGCCACCAGTTACTTCTGCGTTGTAGGAACACTTCTTAGCCAGAGGACATTATGATTTAGGCGTGGGGCATCGGGCCTCACCTCTCTCCCTCTCCTGTGCCTCGGCATGGACGCCTGCTAGCTATGACTATTCTACTTTGATTTCTCTACCCTCAGCACCGAGGCAGGGGACTGGATTCCTTGTTTTGTTTTGGTTTTCTTTCCATCTGCACACCATACACTGAAGTACAGCAGTTTCTAGCAAGCAAAACTGGTACAAAAATAGCCTCCTCCAGATGAGTGGGCAATAGCGGCCTGGATGGGAGTGATGTGTAGGAGGCTCGTCTCAAGGAGAAAACTACTATCTTGCAGGACACCGGAGGATGACACCAAAACTCATCGTTTTGGATGGAGCAAAGGAGATTTTGCCTCTGGGATCTGAGTGTCATCTTCAAGGTTTCTTTCCTGGTCAATGGTCTTGCCGTCTTTTTCCCCCAAGGAGCCTTCGTTTTCCCCTTCATCAGAGCTGGCCTTAGCCTGGAGTGATGATGGGGAAGAGATAGGGCTGGGGACGGGAGCAGAAAGAATGCATTAGTCTCAAGACTTTGGGTCTCGTCCTTTGGGCTGGAGGTCAAAGGTCAGACTTTCACCTGGATTCAACTTCACTCTTTTGCTTTGGGAAAGAATCAGACCTGTCCCTAAAAACATTAAAGGTTTGCCCTTCCTCTTTGCTCCCTGTTTGGGGGCTCCCCTGTTCTTCTGAGCTCTTAGAAATCCAGGTTACTTTGGCTTTTCTTTGGCCCATCAATGACATCAGCTCTTCATTTACTCAAGGCCAAAGGGGCCACTTTACCTTTGTGGGGAGCTGAAGAAAGGGAGCCCAATACTCTACAGAGGGCGGCAGAAGGGCTCCTCACAGCTGCAGCCTGGCAATATCAATGGCTTCACCACCTCCGCTTCTCTCACTGCGGAAATGGATTTACTTCCATGGCAAAGTTGACTTGTTTTTGTTTTTGTCTTTTGTTTTTTGTTTTTTCTTTTGTTTTCTCTTCTTCTTTCAGATTTTTATTTTTGCCTCCCAGTTGTTATAAAACCTATCTAAAAATACCAAATTGCTTCCAAGTGACCAAGTTTTTTGTCCTGGTGCCTAGGGGAGACAGAAATGCTCAGCATTCTCGGCAGCACTGCTTGACACAAACCAACACGCACAAACACAGACACACAGACACACACACACACACACACACACACACACACACACGTGGTTTTTAATCTGCCCCTGCATGAACTTCTGCAGGCAATGGGCTGGAGTGCAGCACTGAGCAAAATCGAGGAACAGGGCCCTGGCTGACAATAGATGTTACTAGCCAGGATTTGATATGTTTAGGATATTTAAATTTACTTTTCTCAAGAAAAAAAAATGTTCTAATATACTTGTAGACTGTTTTGATTTTTTAAATAGGGTGACATTAAATTTACAAGAGGTAAAGCTTCCAGCATGGCTGAGAGATAGAGGATTGCAGAACACTGCAAAACTAGGAAGGAGAATTTACAAAGGGTGTGGGTTTAGACTACTTTTCTTTATTCTTTGACAATTTCATACATGTATGCAGTGTATCTTGATTTTAGCCAATTCAAATCCTTCCATTTCTTTCAATACATTCCCTTCCCACCTTTATCTCCTCCTCCTCTTCCTACTCTCCTTGGGCCTGCAGACAGGCCTGAAGACTGAAGTCCCTGGGTCAGGGACACATATGTTCCACAGCTCTCTCCTGAGAGTGGGGTGTGAGCTCAGAAACCAAGTTATAAGGCATCTAGCAGAGCCACCATGCTTCATGCCTCCTGAGGAATCTTCCTCCAGTAAATCCATATATTTTCTTGAAAATATCATGCCTAAGTGGAGGAAGGAGTGTAATGGTGCTTATTCAATACTTCAAGAGCCAAGAATTATAACAGTGAAAAACACAGATGCCTGCTTTATCTCAAAATAAGTAGCAGGTGAGTCTGACATTTAAATGTAAAAATAAAACCGTGAAAATTCTCAGAGAAAAAAATGAAATAATTTTTAATTTTAATTTTGGAATAAAAAAGACCTTTCTAAGGAAGACACAAAACGTAGATCTGTGAGCTGTTGGCACATTTGTCTGTTTAAAAGTTAAAAACAAATAGTCTTTGTGTCCAAAAACACTTCAAAGAAAAGCCAAAGACAAACTGCAAATGGAAACTAATAATAACAAAGCAGATGGGTGAGGCGAATATAAGCACTAAGTAAATATGTTTTACCAATCAAAAAGAGATGGCAACCGAGAAGCTAATGAGAAAATGGAGGGAGGACATAGAGTTCAGTGAAAAAGATATGGAAAAGTTTATCAGCTGTTATCCTTAATAAAACACATGTACACTAAAATTAAACAGCATTTTGAGAGCATTAGTACCATTCTAGGCTGGTAACATTCCCAAAGTTTCATAGACATATTTTGCCAAGGCTCTGGGGAAAGAGGCAGCTGTGAGAGACGCTAAAGAATTGTATAGGATGAGCCTCCACGAGCCTCCACAGAGCCTCCACAGAGGCTGCTGCCAGCAACGGCAACCCTGTGGCAATGTGTGCTTACCACCTGAGAGCTCACCTCTTGGAGTCTGCCCTCTAGGCCCATTTCTACACATGTGTGAAGACCTAGATATTAAGTGCGAACCACAGCACTGCCTGAAGCTAAAGTCTCGGCCAACTTACAAACCCATCTTAGAACATGAAATAAATACCGGAGCATCTACATAGGGAAACTCCCACAGATTACACAGTTTCTGCAAACTACATGGCTGTGCGTTCATATAAGATCATAGGATCAGTGGTGGAGAGAAAACTAGAAAAGGGTTGTCTAGTATGTGCTCTCTATGCTAAAAAAAAAGTGTGTGTGTGTTCTTTATGCATATATAGTGTCAAAATATCATGGAAATACATAAAAATTATCAGTAATTATCTCTGGCCGGAATTCTGGGTAAAGCTATTCTCTGTCTCTCTTCTCTCTCTCTCTTTCTCTCTCTCTCTCTCTCTCTCTCTCTCTCTCTCTCTCTCTCTCTCTCCTCTCTCTCTCTCTCTCTCTCTCTTTTCTGTCTCTGTCTCTCTCCTTCCCTCCCTCTCCATTTTATGTGTGTGTGTGTGTGTTGTGGTGTGTATGTGCACATGTGGCGATTAAATGACAAGTTGCTGGAGTCAGTTCTCTCCTTTCACCACGTGGCTTCTGGAGAGAAATTTTTGGTGGCCAGGCTTGGCAGCAAGTACCTTCTTCACCCACTGAGCCTAAAAGTGCTCTAGTCAATTCTACAAAGAAGCATAAAAATGACTAATAATAATAATGATAATAATAATAATAGTAATAATAGTAATAACAACAACACAGTTGGTGAGGGCAAAAAATAAAGATGTTCTCATTAGCGTGAGTTATGCTCATGAGAGCATGAACGAGTGACAGCATGAATGAATCCAGCCTTTTAAACAGCCAATATGTCAATATAAATGGTATTTTCAAATATGTATATCCTGTTACCTACCAACTTCAAGCTCTCAGAATCCATTCCACCAAGATACTCTAACAAAATCACAAAACTAGAAGTATCTGCTGGTGGTATTTGGGCTAATTTAGAAATTAACATGAATGAAAAAGTGGTAAGGGCACACAGTCTGAGAATCTGCTTAGCTGAAGAATTAACACTAAGCAACTATGGAAACTTTCTTTTTTGTTGCTGTTCCTTTGTTTTGTTGGGTTTTTTGTTTGTTTGTTTGTTTATCTGTTTGGTGTTTGTTTGTTTGGTTGGTTTTTTTGAGATCTGGTTTCTCTGTGTAGATGAGGTTGGCCTCGAACTCAGAGAGATCCACCTGCCTCTGTCTCCAGGAATTAAAGGTGTACATCACCATGCCTGGCTGGAATTTTTCACTCTCAGTAGATTTTAAATCCTATAAACACTGACTGTATGACTAACAAAGACCAGAGGACAGTGGGAAGAGTGTGAAAAGCCAGGTTATAGCTCTGACAGCCATCTCTTGTCTCTCTCACAGCGATGCAAACAAGTCCAGCCTGTTTAAATTGATGCAAACAGATGAAAATGAATTTGCCAACTTTTCTATTTTCTTTTTGGGTTTTCAAGACAGGGTTTCACCGGATGTGGTGACACATGCCTTTAATCTCAGCACTCAGGAGACAGAGGCAGCTGGATCGCTGTGAATTCGAGGCCATCCTGGTCTATAAAGCGAGTCCAGGACAGCCAAGGCTAACATAGAGAGACCCTGTCTTGAAAAAGAAGAAGAAGAAGAAGAAGAAGAAGAAGAAGAAGAAGAAGGAGAAGGAGAAGGAGAAGGAGAAGGAGAAGGAGAAGGAGAAGGAGAAGGAGAAGGAGAAGGAGAAGAAGAAGAAGAAGAAGAAGAAGAAGAAGAAGAAGAAGAAGAAGAAGAAGAAGAAGAAGAAGAAGAAGACAGGGTTTCTCTCTGTAGCCTTAGCTATCTGGAACTTGCTCTGTAGATCAGGCTGGCCTCAAACTCACAGAGATCCATCTGCTTCTGTCTCCTCAATGCTGAGATCAAAAGCTTGAGCCGTCCCGACCTGGCTTTCAATATTACATGTGTTCACCTCTTCTTTTTCTGTAACCTATTTTTCTACCTTTATAAGGATCATTAGGAGGTGATTTCTCTTATGCTAAAGAAACATTTACACCAAGTCCATCATCCTTCCTGTTTGTCAGGGTGGGGTGTGTTCTGCATTGCACAGCTATAAATAGTGAAGTTCTTTCTAGAGGCTGGGACATGGATGGGACCTCTCTAGTTGGGCAACATTGATCTGCCCAACTGTACATGACCGTCAAGTTTACAACAAGTCTCTCCTACAATATCCAAGCTCATCACTAACATTTGCCCATGTAGCACACGACATATGCACATGACTCTGTGGGACAGAGTGTATTTCTTCAGAGCAGAAGAATGGTGTGTTTAGAGTGTAGGGCTGGAGACTGCACTGTATGGGTGTGTCCACTGACTAGCTATGTGACTTTGGGAAAACTGAACTTTCCTTTGTCCCAGCTTCCCTATCTGTAATCAAGAGCTATTAGAACCCAAGCGGTATTTGTGACAATACAGTGACATAATCCGTGCAAACCACATGAGCTGTGGCTGTCAGGAAAGCTGACAGCCAGTACGTTAAACCTGCCTGTCAGTTAAGAAATAAAGTGTGGGGCTCTGGTGTCTAGCCCTGGTCTGTTATCCTGGAGAGACAGCTCTGTTGATTACTGTTCACCGGAAACCCATCCAGTTCAGGGAAGGAGAGGTCTTTGCTTCAAGAGCCCATGGTTTTCAGTTGCAACATGAATCTTTTGGTAGGAACCTTTGAAATGTCAAACAAATAAGAGCAAATAGAGCTACCAAGAAGAGACTTGATACCCTATGAGCATATACGGAGGTCTGAGATCGGCAGGCACTCCCTCTCGTTGAGCTCTGCCTCTGGCTCAGACTTTGATGTCTTGGCAGCATATGTCTGAGGCTAGCCCAAAAAACAGGCCCCATGACTTGAATACAATCAAGAAAAAGACTCAGGTTGCAAGCATTTTCTGTCCCCAGAAAACAGTCCCAAAGTCCAGACTCAGGCACTAGGCCATATGCACACAACACCCGTGTGCTGGGCCTAGTTGCTCATATCTTTGAAACCCTGAGATGAAAATAATAAGGAATTCATGGGAGATCTCAGAGCACCACGAAAGAAAGGTCAAACTAGTTCTAATACCATGCCTGTCAATACAGCCCATGGAATTGGTTCTTTGAAAGTCAATACCCTGAGTGTGCAATGGTTTGAATAGGAATGACCCCGTACGTTCCTGTGTTTAAATGCTTAGCCCATAGGGAGTGGCACTATTAGTGTTTGTAGCCTTGTTGGAGTAGATGTTCCTTATTAAAGGAACTGAATCACTGTGGGACGGGCTTTGAAGTCTCATATGCTCAAGCTACACCCAGTATGACACACAGTCTCCTTCTGCTTCCTTCAGACCCAGATGTAGAACTCTTAGCTCCTTCTCCAGCACCATGTCTGTCTGTGTGCCACCATGCTTTCCGCCATGATGATAATGGACTAAACCTCAGAACTGTAAGCCAGCCCCAGTGAAATGTTTTCCTTTGTAAGAGTTGCTGTGGTCATGGTGTCTCGTCACGGCAATAAAAGCCTAAGACGCTGATAATGGCTCATAAGACCCAGTGGTTAATATGAATATGCCAATTCCTTGTGGCAGGTAAGAGGTGACCAAACCAAGAGCCACATTAACAAATAAAACTGCCAAGGATAGAGATCTCTTCCTCTGACAGCAGTAGACACACATCTAAGACACTCTTTGAAAATAAGCCGCAGTAGACTTACAGTTCACAATTTAGCAGTGTCCCTAGCTGTGACAGACTCTTGTGATGTGATAAGAGGCCAACAAGAACAAACCAAAGCTCTAGTGAAGTCTTGTTCTAGGGTGAACAAAGGTCAAGTTTATTATAGACTTGCTGAGATTTCATCAATGACATCAGAATCTCATATTTAGAAACTGCTTCCCGTTTGCCTTGTCAGCCCTGTCAGTCAGTCACTGTTGACAGTCACTGGAGGGTCTGGCACAGGCCCTCACCTCTGAGACTCTTCAATCTGCTTGCCAATCCCGTGTCCCCTCACCCCCCACCCCCACTCAGGTGCTGAACTTGCTTTCTCATGTAACCGATTAGCTCTCCTGTCAGCACTGTCTCACCTTTGCCCCAGCTGTCTGCTCTCAGGCGTCACAGAAACAATTAGAGGGATTCTTAAAAATGTAATTCTTTGAGAATTGATCCATGCTCTACTCTCCTGCTTTTAAAATGGAAGCCTACCTAAGATCTATTTTCAAAACCAGGCATAGCAGCTCCAGTGGAGTGGATTGCTGCTGGCCAGACAACAGGAGGACAGAAACCTGTGTTCCCATGGAACAAGAAGACACGACCACACGTAGCATGAAAACAAACTTATATGGGGAAATGAATTAATAATTCCTCTTGAGTGAGCATGTTACTTATTTTTCAGATTTAAGTGAAGGTAACAGGGCTACGAGTCAGACCCTTCTTGGAGCTACTTGAAACCCTCCGAGGAAAACAACAGAGTCAATAAATACCGCTCTGTGTGGCACGCAGCTTCTCCTAAAGACTAAGTGGGCTGTGTGGAAGCTGGAATCTCTCCACAATCCCATTAGTGTTTGATGGCTCTTGAAGGAAGGCCCCACGGCCTTGGCATTGCTGTCCACGTCCCTATCCGAGTGCTTTGAGCGGTTTAAGTCATCTAGAGAAAGCCACCTTGCCCGAGAATACGCTCTCTCCAGAAAAGGCTGACATGCAGTGCATGGGAAAGAGAGTGCTCAGTAAAAAGGCCTAGCCAACAGTGACGGACAACTCTGTCAGGCCTTCAAGGCCTCGGAGCTCCCTCGAGGGTCCACTGAGGCTGTGGACCTGCAGAATCACTCACATCCTTCTCAGTGTTTTCCACAGGTGTTGACCTGAGGGATGAGGCCTAACGGATATCCTTTAGAATGTTCACTTGAGTGTACTAAGAGAACCCAGGCTACAATAAGGATCCACACAGACTATGGCCAGATGAGTGCTAGCACATTCAAGCAGGGGTATTCATTTATTGTATGGAACCTAGGACAGCAGGCTAAACTGAGAATTGCTTCTGTAGCTGCTGTCTTTGTGGTACCAGTGTGAGCAGGAATGAAAACATGCTATTGTTTTACCTAAGGACTATGTGATAGTTATTTGTTGTGAGCCGCTCTTCATTGGGGATGTGACAGAGTTTAAAGACAACTGACTCCCTGTCTCTGTGTGTCTTGAAGAATACAACTCAGATAGATTCCTATCAAGATCGGGGCTGGCTGTGAACCTTGTATCTTGGTCAATAGAATGCAGTGGGTCGGTGTGACATCAGTTCCTAGTTTGGCCTTGGAGTGACTCTTTCTTCGGGGTCCCATGCAGACATGATGTGGATGAACCTAAGTGATCAGCTAGAGGGCAGAAGAGTCACAAAAAGCAGCAATGCAGCAACTACACAGCGGCCACCACAGTTCCCAGCGACCCAGCAGACCCACAGCAGAGCCTAGTCCACGCAGTTGTCAGCCATATGTAGCTGTTGCTCTACACCATGTGCAGTGGGGGCAGTTTACCATACAGCAAACGCTATCTGAGAGAGTGGAGTGCGTTTATTTCCAGGGCCGATTCTATGAGAACAAGTGTTTTAGGAAGCTGGTTCATCTCTAAAGCCTAGGAATCAATATTTTCCATTCCCATCTTCTTTTTCAATGTCCAAGGCAGATATCCAGTTCAGTAGTATTGAGTAGATGGAGAGGAAGGGATAAGAAAAACATTCTACGCAAGTATAACTGGAATGCTACTTTAAAAATGGCTCAAGCAATGACTTACTAGAACAAGCACCATAAAGGAAATGAAGTCACACAGGAGTTTGAGAATCAGCAGTTTGAAAAATCCCCCACATAGTACATGATTTAATGTTCTATGTCCCATAAACACAAAAGTGGGGCAGATTCTCGGGCCTAGAGAGGGGTCTCAGAGGTTAGAAGCATTGCGGCATTTCCAGAGGACCAGAGTTCGGTTTCTTGACCCACATCAGTTGGCTCACAACCATTCGTAACTCTAGCTCAGGAGAATCGGACACCTCTGGGTTCTGCAGGCCATGACACTAACATGTGCGTACCCACAAGGCAGGAACACACCTGTGCATAATTAAAAATTATAAAAATAAATATATTTTTAAGAGAAGTCTAGCGGTCGTTCTTAGAGAATTGTTAGAAATCTAGACATTTCTTTCTGCTGATAGCTTATAGCTAGTGGAAGGAGGGAGGTGGGGAGAGGGGTCTTCAAGTAGAGAGAGGAAGAAGTGAAGAAGGAGGGAAAGTGGGAAGAGTGGGAAAAAAAATAGCCTTACCTTACTAAAAGCAATATTGAGGACAGAGCTTTGTAACTTGTTTCTATATCAAGTGCTAAGAAGTCCCTGGCTCTATAGCCATTTCCTAGAGAAGCCACCCTGGGCCCTGGCCCAGATCTTGACTTTTTAAACCCTTTTGCTGCTGTTGTGACCCCGTCCAAAGCAGCAGTTTCCAGGTGCAGACCAAAGCCCTGTGTCTTTGATCTCGTGCCCTGTTGGTTTGCTGAGTCATGGGCTGACTTCAGAAATCAGACTCAGCTCAGCCTCACTCTTCAAAACAAAAGTGCTGTAAGTTCATCATCGGTTCAAGCAGCCCTTGTGACTTCCAGAAAGCATTTGATGTCTTGATAACTTTTGCTTTTCAGAGCAAGTTGGGTAAGATCATCAGCATTAGGGGATATCCGGTCAGCCGCAGCGGAAGAGCCACTGCAGCTGGAGTCTTTAGCTGCTTCAGAGAAGGATGCTCTTCCGTTGACTCACTGTGTAAACGCTCAGAGCACTCCATGTAATTAGCGTGTGTGAGCTAGCACTGAACTCAGAAGGCCTTGTGAGCAAATCCAATGAAATCTTCCTAAATGGGGTCTTGACCTCTCACTGAAGTCCACAGATTAGCATGTATCCAAGGATCCCGGCTCAGTGTCATTTACCATGACAGTTTTTGCTCAGAGGAGATAAACGGATGAATGATAGTGGCCTGACACTCACTAGCATCTAGAGCAACACTGTTTCACTTCTGCACAGTTCCTTGTGGCTTCTTCTACTCCAGCTGGCTCTAGCATATGTATATACATGTATAAAATATATGTTCATATATGTTAATATGTTAATAAATAGAGGGCTGTTGGTAAGGTAGAGAGTTGCAGGCATGGCCAGGTTAGTGTATTTCCGTGGCATATTTATACCCCTCTCTTGTTTGGCTAGAATTTGATCAAAATAAACATTAAGCATGGTCTTCAAGGTGAAATTCTCCAAGGAAAAGCTGAGGCACGGGGCGGGGGTGGTGGTGGTGGTGGTTGTGCATGTGTGTACAGAAGGGGCATTTGTGGCAATGTAATGTAACCACAGAAGATACAGGCACGAGTCCTGCTGACTCATCCAACAGATCTTCATGTGGTCCTGCAGGGAACAAACGTGCAAGCCTCTAATGACCCTGCAAACGCTGTAGCTGGTAATTAATGCACTGTAGATGAGGTCAGATGACAGCTCATGACAATGTAACACATTTCCAAGCATTAGTTACTGTACATATAAAATAAAAACATCCGGTTCCTGTAACTGTAACTTTTGAAGCTCGTAAAATATGGACCCTTGCTTAGAGGACTTATTTACATTCGTGGATGTTTTCATAGGAAAACAAATCTGTGCATTTTGAGCATTTGGATACTTAGGCATTTTTTGAATAATAAGTGAAAAGTCAATGCACTGTGGAAGAAATGTAAATGCAAGATTAAAGACTAAATAGATATAAAACAACATAAGGGAAAAGAAAAAATATAAGACTGTAAAACTCTGAAGAGTATGAAGGCCTGAGTTCAATCCCCAGAGCCAACATAAGTGTGGAAAGAGAGAAAGAAACAATTCCACAAGACTGTCCTCTGGCCTCCACGCTGCAGCCTGTGGACACCCACACTCATAACACACACACACACACACACACACACACACACACACACACACACACATATAGCAAAATGGAAACAAACCCTGAAAACGAGCAATCAGCAACCTACTGTTAAAAAGAAATTTAAGAACTATAAGATATAAATGAGAGAGTTTCAAAGTAACATCTTGGGAACAAGGGTTAAATATAGTGATGCTGGAGCAGAAAATACTAACAGTTCAAAAGCAGTGACTGGCAATCCGGGAAGAGCTAAAGAGAATGAATAAAATTCACAGAGTGCCCAGGCACTGTGAAAGTGTGTGTTTGTTTTCAGAGCAGCTACTGAAGCCACTGTCTTTTCCTCTCAGTCCATGAGTGCACATAATTGGTGGTGGCGATGTTTAAAAGCCTTGTTCCATAATTCCATTAACCAACAATAACAATTAAGAGGTGCATTCATGGCCAGGTGTGATGGCACTTAGGAGGTAGAGGTGGGGTCATCAAGAGTTCAAGGCCATACTTGGCTTTCTAAGAAGTTTGAAGATAGTTTGGGCTACTTGACCCTACAGAGAGAGAGGGAGAGAGGGAGGGAGGGAGGCAGAGACAGAGAACTAATGAATATGAAAGAAGCTTAATGAAACCTTTCTTTTTGAAAAATACTTTATTCGTATATTAAGTGTACCAAAATGTGGGTTTCATTGGGGCTTTTCCGTACATGTATATAGTCTTATCACACTCACCCTCATTTCTCTCTTTTATTCCACCTCTCGCCTCTCCCTGGGCCTCTTCCTTTGCCCTAATAGTCCTTCTCCTACTTTGATAGATTTTTTTTTTCCCATTCCTCTAGATCCCACACAGAAGAGAACATAGGCCTCTTGGTTTTGTGAGCTTGGCTCCTTTCCCTTAGCACGGCGATCTTCAGTTCCACCCATTTTCCTGCAAACTGCATGAACACATTCTTCTTTATGGGTAACACATACTCCCTCCTTGGATTCCACACTTTCCTTCCTTGGCCATTCATTTGTTCATGAGAACGAGGGCCTATTCTTTTTCTTTTTTCACCATTTTTTATTCATTAATTTATTCATATTACATTTCAATTGTTATCCCATCCCTTCTATCCTCCCATTCCTCCCTCCCTCCCACTTTCACCCTATTACTTTCCCCTATGGCTGTGACTGAGGGGGACCTCCTCCCACTGTATATGATCATAGGGTATAAAGTCTCTTCGTGTTAGCCTGCTATCCTTCCCCTGAGTGCCACCGGGCCTCCCCATCAAGGGGACGTAATCAAATATGGGGCACCAGAGTTCATGTGAAAGTCAGTCCCCACTCTCCACTCATCTGTGGAGAATGTCCTGTCCATTGCTAGATCTGGATAGGGACTCGATCTTTATTGCACGTATTGTCCTTGGTTGGTACCAGGGCCTATTCTATAGCTCAGCTATTGTGACTAGTGCCACACGGCTCCTTAGTATGAGAGTATTGTGTGCTGACAATGATTCCTTCAGATATATACCCAAGAGTGGTATAGCTGGGTCATATAGCAGTTCTTTTCCATTTTTGAGGACCTTCCATACTGACTCCCATAGTGGCTGCACTAATTTACATCTTCATTATCAGTGTATAAGGGTTCTTTATCCTCTTGCCTCCTCATCAACACCTCTTGTCTTGTGGTGGTAGCCACTCTGAATGCGATGAGATGAAACCTCAGTGAAGCTTTGGTTTGCATTCCTCTAATGGCCAGAGGCATTGACCATGGAGCTGGTGAAATGGCTCAAGGGGTAAAGGCATCTACTGCCAGCCCTGACCATCTGAGTTCAATCTTTTCATTCCACGTAGATAAAGGAGAGAACCAATTCCTGCAAGTTATTCTTACAAGTGACCTTCTGACTCCTATTCCCACAATTGGTAAGTGAGCACACACACCCCAAACAAATAAAATTTAATTGAAAATAAATCTTTTGACAGAAACACTGAACATTTTGCATGTATTTACTAGCTGTTTATAATTCTCTTGGTCAGTGTCTTTTCATTTCGCTAGCTCATTTATTAATTAGGTTATTTGCTTTTCTGTGTTTAATTGTTTGGGGCTCGTTAAATATTATGGATATTAATCTCCAGTCCCATGAATAGCTGTCAAAGGTTTTCTCCCATTCTGTGGGCCATCTCTTCACTGAGTTGTTCCCTTTGCTGTGAGAACTTTCCTTCCACCAGTCCGCCCCACTCACTCCACCTGCAAGTAAAACAGCAATGATCCACCCTGCAAGTATGAGATGGGAATCACCACATCATTTTGTTGGCTGAGTTCCTAGACATGAACCCAGAGTAGCCCTTTCTACATTTCTAGGATCAGGGTTGAACAGGGTAATATGACATATAAAATTTTCCTAGAGGCCTGGGATGCTCAGCCAATGACCTTCCCAGCTGGCTTTTGATGCACATCCCACTATGAGGTGTGGCAGTGTGTTTCCAACAGCAGCTGAGCTGCCTTGATGCAGCTCTGCACATGTAGCTGGAGGCTTAAGAGTTTGTGCCCAAGACCCTGCATTCCCTTTAATCCAAGCTGGCTGGGAAGCCCAATTGCCTTGCTTCCTGAACAATCTCATTAACTACTCAAGGTAGAAAACAGGAGGGCTGATTTAGAATCAGGTCGTAGTTAAATCCTGCATCTGCCTTTTGCAAGGCAATCATGGGCAGGTAATTTAAACTCTTCAAGATTTGTTTTCTCCTACACTGGAAAAAGGCAGGTGGAATTGGGTTTTACCTGCAGCAATGAAGAGTTTACGTTAAAAAAAAAAAATCAATTCACTCAGGTTTCTCTTAGCTAGCACTTTTAATACCATGGAGGGCTTGCCAGGAAGGTGATAGAATTCTCTTTCCCATGAGCCTTCACAGAGCTCACAAGGCAGAGGTTTCAGTGAGAACTTGCCCTCAGCTGTGCCAGCCTGTTCTTGGGAAGGGTTTATGGATGGCCCCTTGTCTGTTGCTATCAATATTAATAATTCTTCTGTTTCCATCTGCTTAATAAAGACCACTTGACGTAATGAAGTTACTATCTTATTTGCCTCCATCCACACTCAAAATGATTAAAATACAATGGAAATAAACATATTTTTGCTTGAAAATTAGCAGCCACGTTTCTGTTATTAAGGAAACCCTGACTCAAAACTAAGATGTAGGTGCAGCTCTTAGTGTGCCAAATGTACAAAACCAGCCAGTTCCTTGCAAGCACCGGTGAGATAAATGAGCAGAGAAAAAGAGGCAAAATAAGGAATGGTTACATCACACAGAGAACTTCAGCTTCAACTTAGTTATATTTATTTATTATTCTGTTGTGTGCATGATCGGTGTGCACAAGTGCAGAACTGAACACACTGTGGCACACATGTGGAGATCGAAGGGTAACTTTTGGGAATCAGTTCTCTCCTTCCGAGGTGGGTTCTGGGGTTAAACCAAGGTTGCAAGGCTTTCAAGGCAAGGTGGCTATTACTGCCTGATCCATTTTGCTCACTAGGTAAAAAGAGAACTTCAAAATCACTTTTTCATGCCTGAACACCAACATCGGTTAAATTAGCTCTAGATATATTTTATTTGTTTGCTGTTTGTTTGTTTGGCATGGGATAGCCAGAATACACATAGAGCCAAGTAAGCAAGCACAGAGGAGGTAATAATGAACTTCGAGAATGAGAGGAAAGTGTGAGCCTGACTAAATGAATGACTGAGGCCAAGGTCAGTTCTCCCTGAAGCCAGTGCTGAAGAAAATGAGCTCAGGCTGTTTGCTTCAGGGAAGACCAGACCCACAGAAGACTTTGAACCCTGCCCAGCAGCATAGAAACAGATCCAGACTCCTTCCAGATGTGCTACAGGTGCTCTGTGCTACGGTCTAATGTTTAAAACTGTCCACTATGCTAGGACATTGAGCAAAGAGGACCCCTGGAAATTGATCGCAGCATTCAGAGACACGTGCTGAGCTCTGTGCCGCATGGTGAGTAACACACAAGGCTTGCTCTCAGAACACATGGAATTTAGTGATGATAGAAGTTGCTACATTAAAGTATAGCAATGGCAAAAGAAGAAATGACAGCTCCTATCTGGTCTTGACCTGCCAACTGTCTAGGGGTCCGAGAGTACTCAGCTAAACACAGCTAGACCCTGTAGACAATAAAGGCAAGATTTACTCAGTACCTATTGCACTATGGGAAAAAGACATCTGCCACATAGAACAGCTGGAATTTGTAGCCAGAAAGCAGGGCAAGGGGATCAGTGGATAGAAAAGTACTCAGAGGAATAGTGAAGATGGGGGATTCTTGAGAAATTGTCATAATAGGACTCCTGCTAAAGGTAGGCCATAGGCCTAGACATCAAGAGGAAGAAGAGAGAATTGGATCATCTGTCCAAGGTGGTCAGAGAGCAAAAGAAAGGGAAACTTCCCTAAATGGACTTAGGATTTTTACTAACTGGGTATACAGGCCACAGATGAGGCCTTGTCAAAAAGAAGACTTGGGCTGGAGAGATGTCCAGTGGGTAGAGGACTTGATGTGCAGTTGTGAGGAGATGATTGGGAATTCCAAGAATCCACATGATACTGGACTCAGTAGAGCACATCTGTCATCCCAGTGTTCTTCCTGTGAGATGGGAGGTGGAGGCAGGAGAGTCCCTGGGAGCTAGGGACCAGATAGCCCGGCATATGCAGTGGAGAACATTAAAGGGACCTAATTCAAACAAGGTAGAAGGTGAGAGCCAACACTCAAAATTGTCCTCTCATTGCCACATACATCCACACTCACGCACACAGAAATGCCAGCACACAGACATACAATCACATGCAAATCACACACACACACACACACACACACACACACACACACACACACGCATTTTTTTAAAAAGGAACATTTAACCCAAAAATTAAAAGTTGATTAACTCTGAAAGAGAGGGTTTTCAAAGCAGAGAGAAAGGGGTATGTAAAGGTCCTCATCTGTGGAAAATAGAACATTTGGGAAAGTGAAAAGACTTGGTTGCTTAGTAGAGTTTGAGACAAGGTAGAAAATAACTAGACATGAGCACACGGGTTTTGGAGACATAGTAAATCTTGTAAGAAGTTCAGTTTTTGTGCTGAGGCTGAGGGGAAGGTACAACTGTGAGGTAAGATAGCTTGGCTTCTCTAACCTGCAAAACAGAAAGTAGCTTGGCAGGGGCAGGCTTGGGCAGGCAGCTGGGCTAAGATGCGCTACCAGGATCCGAGTGTGAGGCACTGTGACAGGGGCAAAGGTGTAGCGTGGAGCTGAAAGGGACACAGATATTAAGATAAGCAAACAGAATAAAGGGCCTTGGAACATGGCTTCCTGGGCAGAGGGAAAGGCACAGTTAGTCTGGTCTCTCACCTTCCCATGTTGTGAACTAGGAATGTGCACGGAGGGGCAACTGTCATGGGGAAATGATGTGTGCAGTGGGATGTACTAAGGACGAACTGTAAGACATAGTCAGAGCTGTGGCTTGCAACCTTGCTATCCTCAGAGTCTCACCGCCCACCCCCTCTCTTGACATCTTCTGTGCTCCTCATTATTAGTGAGTACTTGTTCTCATGACAGGGTGTGGAAGCCAGAAGCCAGACATTGGAGAAGGGATGTCCAGGAGAGAAAGATAAAAAGAGGGACCACCAGTGAGCAAGAACATCAGACCCACCTGGTGTAATTAGTTTCTCTTTTCCCTCCTGCCTTGCCGCAGGCCCACCCCCAGTCTAGCATCTCAGCATAAGGTCAGGACATCCCATTCACACCTCACCACTGAACTGAAAGGAACTCACACCCCATGGGTAGGATTAAAAATTGTAGTATTCTAGTGCCCTTGAAGCAGGAGCAGGAGAGTCAGGAGTTCAAGGTCAGCCTGGGCTAAAGAATGAATTTATATCCAGCCTGGGCTACACCAGACCTTGTTTCAATGAATTAACAACAACAACAATAATGAATGGGTTCAAGGAGACTATAGGAAACCTTTTCTCAAGTAATTTAAATTTTATTAAAATATAAAGTGATTGGAGACAGTTCACAAATAATATTAAAACGCTTTCTTATATTCGTGCTTCAACCTGAATAGATCCCAGAACATATAAAATTGAATGAAACAATCCAGTTTCAGAACAAAGTATAAAGATATAAAACTCCTTAAAGTATGGTTATTCTTGTCTATAGTAAAGGAATGATGAGACTTAGATGATTGAGAAGAGAAAGGGAGACTTAAACTACATTTCTAATGATGACTTTAAGATTTGAAATAAAGATCTGAAGCATTTTTAACAAGTGTTCACATTTTTGTTAAACGTTGGGGGGGTCAATACATTTGTTTAAAATATCTTATTACAATTAAAATGACGGCATAAGATTTTTCTTACTCGAAGATTCTCAGGAGTCTTGAACATGTTCTCCATTTAAGGCGATAGAGTGTCGCCCACTCACATCTTCCAAGGGCAGCTGGACTTCGCAGCTCAGCTGTGAAGATGAGAGGAGGAGAATGAAAACCTAGTGCCTGGACCACAGGGAAGCATTCGGGTACCGTCTTGCTCAGCGACTGGCTCTGGGCATTGCATGAGTGATGTGTAGCATCCTTGGTTCTTGGTGCGATGTAACAAGTGGGATGCTTCACAGCTAGCATTATTCTTTCAAAAACATGCCAACCCCAGTCAACCATGTGATCAATTAATAAATACAGATCTGGCACATATTCTAAATCCCTGAGCAATACTCCTTAAAAAAGCTATTCCAGACCAGAGGCGGCTAAAGAGGCATGTAATGTGACACAGCAGACCGGCTTTGAACCTGCAGCAGAAAGGACAACAGTGGAAAAGCTGGTGAGATCCAGGTAAAGTCTGGAGTCAACAACAATGTGTCGTGGTTTATATAAGAAGCAAATAGTAGAAAATCTAGGTGGAAGAAGGGTGTGAAATTTCTCCACAGTGCTTTAGCAACTTCTCTGCAAACCTAGCATTATTTTAGTTTAAAATTTTGTTTGAAATGACAGTATGTCATCGAGACCCCCTTGGCTAAAAAATGACAGCAGCCAGACTCCTGAGCCCTTAAGGATTGCAGCTCTGCACAACCCTGTCTGCTGGCCTGTGGAGGAAAAAGTATATCGTGTAGGTCACCTTTCCAGAAAACAACCTAGCCCTTCAATCAAAAAAAAAAAAAAAAAAAAAGTTATTTTCAGCTACTTGTTATAGGAAGCTTCCCAGTGGGTGACAAAACTCAGTGCCCTTTGAACAGAAGTCATGGTGTAATTGGATCCTCCCTGGGTGAGTCCGAGGGACCAGTATGAGCAGGTTATTAAAGTGACAGCGTAGAGAGCTTGACTCCACCTTTTGTTTCCTTCATAGTGGCACAGAAGCAGCAGTGCAGGAGCTACGGAGCTATAGAGCTCTAAGTCACAGAGCACAGAACTGGCTTACAGAAAGATGCACAAGATGGATGTGACTGAAGATTCTGAGGGCTGACTGTGCGGCCTCGGGTGAGCCAGCACTGGGAGGGTGCCCTCCAGCCTCTCAAGAATGACAAAGCAGCTGGCAGCCTGTGTTCTCATTTTAGGGACCATTGCATGGCTAGTGACAGGTCTCTGAGTGAGCTCTAGACAATCATGAAAGGCACCAGTAATACCTACGCAACACCTTCACGGGAGGTGGTTGTCTGAGATGCCCAACTCACTAATGTTTTCATGAAGGATATTTTTTCCTTTGAAATCAAAGGCACCCGCATCACCACACTTGGCTTTCTTTTTTTATTTATTTAAATATTTTATTTAATTTTAATCTATGTGCATTGGTGTGAGGGTGTCAAAGTGTCAGATCTTGGAGTTACAGACAGTTGGGAGCTGCCATGTGGGTACTGGGAATTGAACCCGGGTCTTTTGGAAGAGCAAGCAGTGCTCTTAACTACTGAGCCATCTCTCCAGCTCCTACACTTGACTTTCAATGAAGGATTGTTAATCTCAACTTTCCTCCGATTTATTCGGAGAATTGTTTCTTTGGTAAACATATCAAAGGAGAGTGATTTCATTCCTATTACATTTTGTTTTAAGTTCCTATTTCAGCTAACGAGGCAATTGGATATGGCTGATGACGACAGCCAGCCACAGAAATAAAAGGAATTTAGGGAGGGTCATGGTTCTGCGTGCAGCAGCAGTGGTCACCAGTAGGTATTTCCTGTTACCCTGATCAGACTTCACATACCAACCAGCCAGTGCTTCCTACTTAGAAAGACCACAGTGTCTTCCTGGAGCCCAGCAGTTGCCCATCCTCACAGCCCAAGCCGACTCTCTACCCAGGCTCATGACTTGGTAAATGTATTTGTTAAAATATGGCTATAGAAAAGGGGTCAGCAATTAGATGAGGTGCCTGACATGGGCGCTGGGACCCAAACCATCACTCAGTCTTACATGGAGACAGGACTTAGAATTCCTTTCCCCTCCATTAACCTCTGAAGCACCACACGTCTCTCAAGAGCCATTTCTCTTTTTCTTTTTACAAATTAACTTTACTACAAGAAAAACTGGAGGCGAGAAACATCACACACGGAAACGAACCAACCCCAGAGTGTGTTTGTCTCAGGGAAGCCCTGTACAGCAAGAACAGCCATTCTGAAGCTGTGGGATTTCATATTGGATTTTATGCCTTCACCATCGAGTATAGTTTTAATGCACTTATCGACCACAGTGTTAGAGCTAGGGAAAGAAAGCCAATTAGCTTTATATTATCTTTCTTAATTCATGTCTATTATCTGCATTTGGTTCTTCCTCGTGCCCTAATATTTAGCCTTTCTTGTTCTCTTTCCTCCGTGTTATACTATCCCCACATGTGCATTTGTTTACATATATTATTGGCTATGCATTTAAAGGGTAACATGCAGCATTTTTTTTTTCTGAGGTTGTGTGACCTCGCTTAATGTTATACATTCTAAGTTCATCTGTTTTCTATGAAAATTTTGTGATTACATTTTTAGAATACCATATATCTCAGTATATCATATCATATATAAATAGATGAATAAACAACATTATAAATATACAAATATGTTTATATAAGTATAAACATGTAGTTTTGTATATTTGTATAATATAAAATAATTGTAATTTTATACCTTTATTTAATAATTTTAATTATTCATTTATCTATTGATGGACATGGAGAATGATTGTGGCTCTTTGCTATAGTGAATAGAGCAGCAACAAACACATCTGGACCTCAGACTCCTCCTGCCTCTTTGAGGACAGCACCTGGATACCAGGGACAGGGTCCCAGCCTCCAGTCCACAGTTCTACCTGTTCCCCAGTGGAGACCTGTTGGACAATAGTCACAAACAGGGTCGTGTTCCAAGATGGAGGAGCCCAGTGCAGCCTGAGTATCTGGAGACGATGTCTGTAGGGCCAGCAACCTACCGGTGCTTCGGATTCTGAAAAGCCAGCATCCCTTCATGTTTCCCTAGAAAAAGGAGAGGATCCCAGCTGCCAGACACACATGACACCACTCTCAGACCTCTCAGCTCCTCCTGACATGCCGAGGATGACTCCAAATTCCAGAGACGTGAAGATCTCACCTACCGTTCATGGATCTGCTAGCCAGCTGAGGAGACCTGAGACCTGCAGGACCTTAGCACCACACAGATAGGGGCCTAGCATAGTTATCTATCCTCTGAGAGACTCCACACAAGTAGATTGAAACAAATGCTGAGATTCATAGTCAAACATTGGGCGACGTGCAGGGTGATTTGTGGAAGAGTGGAGGAAGGATAGAAGGACCTGGAGGTGACAGGAGCCCCACAAGAAGACCAACAGAGCCAACTAACCAGGGCTCAGAGGGGCTTATAAAGACTGAAGCACCAACCAAGAACTGGACCTAAGCCCCACACACAGATGTAGCTGATGGGCAGGAAGCTCAGGCTTCATGTGGGTCTCCTAGTAAGGGAGAAATGGGCTGCCTCTGACATGGACTCTGTTGCCTGCTTTTTGATCACTCTGCCCTGATGTGGCTGTCTTGCCAGGCCATAGGAGAAGAGGATGTGCTCAGTCCTGCTGTGAGTTGATGAGCTAGCGGCGGGGGGGGGGGGTTCTCTTTTCCTGAGGAATAGGGGAGGAGGGACAGGGAAGAGGGAAGAAGAGTGGGACCAGAAGGAGAGAAGGGAGGCATATGATTGGGATGGAAGGTGAATAAATAAATTAATTTTCAAAATAATCTCCCAACAAAAAAAAACAAAAACAGGTCCAGTTCAGTAGTGGTACACACCTTTAACTCCATTACTCAGGAGGCAGAGGCAGACAGAGCTCTGTGAGTTCAGGGCCTGGACTACAGAGTGAGTTCTAAGACAGCCAGGGCTAAAACAGAGAAACCTTGATTTGAAAAACAAAACAAACAAACAAAACAAAACAAAAAGATACAAACAAGTGGGGCCAGATGGTTTTATTACAGAATTCTACCAGATTTTCAAAGAGGAGTTAACACCAATGCTCCTCAAATTATCCCACAACATAGAACAGATGCCAGAAGAGGGCATCAGATCCTCTCAAATGTTGATGATGGCCATCAGCCGACCTACTGTGGGTGTCGGGAACTAAACTCAAGTCCTTCAGAAAGGCAGCAAGAATCATCTCTTCAGACACAAAACATCTCTTTTGGGATACATGTACCCTGGGCAGCATTAGCAAGTAGTATTGCTGGTCTAGCCAGTACATGCCAATGGCTTGGCCTTCTGTCTTGTGGCAATTCTAAATGTCACCAGAGCAGATCAAACTGGCCCTGGGGAAGCCTCAGAGGAAGAATCATGAAGAACTTGCATCTAACTTAAAGCATTTTGTGTGTTTTGTTTGTTTGTTTGTTTGTTTGTTTGTTTCTGTTTGCTTGTTTGTTTGTTGAGACAGGATCTCACTACCTATCTCTGGCTGACCTGGATCTTACTTTATAGACCAGGTTGGCCTTGAACTCTTGGAGATCCACCTGCTTCTGCCTCCCAAGTGTTTGAACTAAAGGTATGTGCCACCAAGGATTTTTTTTTGTTTTTTTTTTTTAAGATTCTATTGTCAGGTATACTAGTGCACTACTTTAGTACCAGCACATGAGACACAGATTTAGGGGAATCTTTGTGAGTTCAAGGCCAGCCTTCTACACACAGTTCCAGGACAGCCAGGGATACATAGTAAAACCCTGTCCATAAATAAATAAATAACAACCAGAAAGTGCTATGGTTTACAATCTGCACAAAATAAATCTATAGCAAGATGGCAAAATATTGATCATTGCTGAACATGGATGATAGCTGTGTGGGTGGGGCTTACCTTGCCACCTCTTCAGTTTTATGTATCTTTTGATGGTTTTCACAATTCAAAGGTTTAAGATAAACTGCATCAATTAAACTCAGGGCAGAGATAATGAGAGTCTCTCCCAGAGATTTAGAGTCATTCCAGGGTCCCCAGAGAGGTAACTGCCACACTTTGGAAAAGAAACATTGGCCCATAATACCCTCTGGAAAGTCACGGTCATAGGCAGGCCCCTCGCCTGCATACTTTTGTGGCTGGGGACGTCCCTGAGTGCAGTACAACTAGTCCCAGCAATAACCGCCCAGTTAATGTTTACTGGCCTGGGTAAATGAGTGATTGTGAAGTTCGTTCCCTGGTTTTCAGCACATTGCCTCAGATTTCCTATTTTATGTCTCTCCCTTCAGGGGTGGACAAAAAAAAAAAAATCACATGGGAGTTACCACTATAGAAAGATTAATATTTCAGATGGAGGGAGCCTTATCTGGGCAATCACCCACTGTTTTCCTTTTACCTGTATGCTGTTTTACTTCTGTCAGTGTGGAGGATGTACCTAGAAAGTTCAGTTCATGTCTGCAATCCCTCTGCCTGGTGGTGGATGCGACCTGCGCATGAATTAGGCATGAAGTTCAGAGGCCTGGTGCAAACCCGACTCTTCCATGCGTTACTGTCGTGACCTCAGACACTTACTCCATACTGAGTGCTATTTTGCTCGAGACTATTTACCAGATACCACTAAGAGCAAAGTCCACAGGTCTGGAAAAGGAGATTAAAAAGTGAAGCAGCCTTGGGAGCCAGCGTGACTCACTGGCTTTCCAGTCAGCTATGTGTCTGCTGTGGGCTATTCCAGAGTATACTGTCTCCCACTCAGACCTGGAGCCAAGCAAATGCTACCAACTCTCCAAAGACACTCTATGTGGAATACTGTGGGATATTCTGGGATCAGCGTCTGACACTAAATTAGACACGCCAGTAAAGACTAAATGTACTAGAAGTCTAAATCCATCCCAGGGGCACAGAAAGGCCATGACAGGATCACCTTTTGTGTATATAATTAGTTATCCTAAAAGACTACAATGTGAGGCTTCTTTGTAATGCAAAGAAATTGGCTTTGTGCAAAATACTATTTTAAATTATAACACTCTTTTCTTCCTTTGCTGGAGGATATGGGCCAAATTTGACTGACTATCCATAAACCTTATGTATCTATGTGTTCAGTGTAACTATTGAGAGCAGTGGAAAAGACTGTATGAATAACTCAAACATTCAAAATAGCTGAAACAGTACTTGAAAGGCTAGGAACGTGGAACAACGTTTCTGTTCTGCCCCCACGAAATACAAATGCAGAAATCAGGTTTCCACTTTCAACACCTCCACCCTGGAAATAGCTTTCTTGCTCACTTATACAAGGATGGCAACCCATCACTCTTCTGTACAGCTTGTTTTTAGAAATAAGGTGGCCTCAAGAATGGCTTGGGGATTAAGGGATGCGTGGTTGGTGGCTCGGCAGCCCTTAAATAGCTTTGGCACCATATGACAGCCAGTGCAATTGGACCACTCAAGGCAGCGCTGAGTGTTTTCGTGGCTCCCGGAGCTGTTTCCCTGATCAAGTGTTTGGTAGGAAACTGCTTGAGGAGGCTTATTTGAGAATAGCAAGGAGACTGGCAGAGGAGGGAGGGGAAGGGTGGGAGATAATGGGGGCTGGGGAATAAATATGAGCAAGTACAGTGATACATATACAAAGTAACATAATGAAAAACCATTATTTTGCATACCAATTTAAAAGGTTAATACAAGGGGAAAAAAATACCATGGGGGAAAAAAAAGAGTGTTGTTTGCTTAAAAATCCTGTCTATCTCAAAAAACCAAACCAACCAACCAAACAAACAAACAAACAAAAAAATCATGAAAGATTTTAGGAAGGTAAACTGAAGGACATTGGTTTGCTATCTGAAGGTTTAAAAAAAAAAAGAGCTAATGGGGCCTGGGCATGTGGCTTAATGGTAAAGTGCTTTATCTAACACATGTAAGACCCTGAGTTCAATAGCAAGCACAATAAATAAATAAATAAATAAATAAATAAATAAATAAATAAATAAATAAATCTTAATGAAAAGTAAAGACTGCCTGGAGAGCCAGGGTGACCTGAATGGGTAAGAGTGTGGCTGGCATGCGGGAGGCCCAGGTTCCCATCCCCAGCACGACCTTCCCTGAAAAAAAAGTACATAACAGAAATTAAATGCAAGTCATCCATAAACAAAGATGCTTGGCCTCATTCATAATTGAATAAATTAATGCTAAACCAGAACTTCCTCGGCTCTCTGTTAATCTGATGAGCTAATTTCTCCTCCTGCCTCTATTCTTGCAGACAGGGACCATCCATTCCCGTCTTTCTGCTGCAGAAAGCTGCCATTGGCTTCTAGCTTGCTTCATAGCTATGTTTTAACATTTGTCTCCAAATATAATTTTCTGCAGTCTTCTACATAGAATGTTCTAGAAATTTTTTGTGGCAATACACCAAGACATGACTCCCCATAAGTGTTATATAATATTTCATAGTAGAGCCCTGTTTCATTTAGTTATTTTATTAGTGAAGGTTTAGAGTGCTGGCTGCACTTTGCTAATATAAACAAGACAGCAATGAACCGTCTCTTCTTTCCTCCCCTTTTATTGGGTAGGTGTAATTAAGGGGAACATCAATAGATAAATTTAAATTTTTAAATACATTTTTTATTATATGTTCATTTTGTGTGTGCCCTTGTGGGCATGCATGCACACTCATGTGCCACAATATGTGAGTGGGGCTCGGAAGACAAGTTGGGGACTTTTTTTTTTTTTTTCTGTCTCTCTCCACCATGTGAGGACAGAGATTGAGCTCAGGTTCTCAGACTTGGCAGCAGGTGCCTTTACCTACTGAGCCATCTTGTCATTCCCCCAATAGATAACTTGTAAAATTAACAGTCACTTCCAACTTGCCTACCACCCTAGCTACCTGGGACACACCCCATGGGTGAGTGTGAAAAGATCCATTCTCATACCTTTGACAATATGTACTTCTATACTCTCAATACTGTTCCATCAACATGCGTGTCTATTCCTGAAGACTTAGGCTTTTCCTAATTTCTGAGAAATTCTTGACCATTTTTAACTGTTTCCCTAACTACTATCCTCTCCATTTTCTACTTGTAAATGGTGAGGCTTTTGAACATATATACATATATATTCGATATATGTTGTATTTAATATGATCTGTATATTATGTATAATATATATTATCCAAATTTTCTTTCATACTTACCCACATCTTGGTCCTAGGTACTGCCTGCCTCATGAGGGAGTTCCTCAGCTCAGTCATCCAACTCTCAAATTTGCCCTCCATCAGGATATATTTTTAAATGCCATTTAAAGTTACCAATAGCATTTTATAGGCCCTTGGTTCTCACAGTGGATGCTGGATAGAGGTTTGAGTCAGGCACAGCTCTGCTCAGCATGGTTGCATGGCATTATCTGAGAGCTATTAGCAGAAGGCTACAGAGATTTGTGCAAGAGACAGAGATGGAGGCAGTCAAGACTTGTTGAGCAAGGACACGCCACTCTAGGTTATGTGATGCAGAAACTGAGGCAAGACTCTCCCTGAGCAAGGGCACTTCATTCCAGGTCATGTCAGGACTATGCTCACCCTGCAGGAGCCGAAACCTCTCCCCGAGCTTCACTGGCCAGGATCTGACTCCTTCAGGATACTTCCTAGGGTACCCACTGAACTTGACCTTTGAGGCCATCAGCTAAAACCAAATGCAGGGAGGAATCACATAGCCAATGGCTGGTCTGCAAATCTGAATTAAAGCCTTTCCCAACCACAATGTTGGGGCTTAATGAGCTGCCTGGAGAGACTCACTCAGCCCAGGGATGGCAAACCAAAGATTATTATTCAGATGGAGGCTCCTCTATCCAGCACCACAGACGAAAAAGGATGAATGTTTCTGTTTCATTTAAAGCAAAAACAAGTGGTTTGATTCAAAGGCCGAATACTTCCCTAGCAAGTAGCAGGCCCTAGCCCTGGATGGAAAAAAGAGGAAGAACAAGAGAAGGAGGGAAAGAGGAAATGAGAGAAGGCATGAGGAAAGTGTTAGGTCCTGCTGCAGGGCGTGGCTGGCATGCCCTGCCCGCTACCTAGGGGTGGGACTTCCCCTCTCCCAGAGATTCACTATGTAAACCAGACATTTTGATTCAGGGCTCCCTTCCTCCACCCACCCCCCCACTTCCCTACCCTCTCTCCTTCTCTCCCCCTCCCCCCTCCCCTCCCCTGTCTCCTTCCCTCCCCTTCCCCCACTTCCCTACCCTCTCTCCTTCCCTCCCCCTCCCCCATCCCCAGCACTCGCTCCCCCTTCCCTTCTCCTTCCAGTGCAGCTTCCAAAAAACCTGCATTTATATATTTAGCTTCATTGTCAACGATCTCATTCCATTTATTTAATCAATCAGAAAGGAAAGAAGAAGGAAGGGAGGAAGGGAGGGAAGGAGGAAAGAAAGGGAAAACCAGAAAGAGGGTTGATTGACATGGCGTTCCTTTCCCACCCAAGACTGAGTCAAAGACTACAAAACTCAGTTGTAACTGGCTCTATACTATTACCAGGAAGGTGCTGGAAGCATTCTCCAGAACAGAAGCCGGGAGACCTGGCCCAGTGAATATGTGCACCAATTAACCTGGAAGCTTCAGGTCCCTATGAGGAAAATGTACAACTGGCATGAGCTTAGTATGCCTGGGTTCTGGAAAATTATTGGTTTCACTCCCACTGATTTTGCTCTGTATCCTAAAGATGTGCCTGCCGATAGATCACATACTAGGATGTCTTTTTTGAAATTCTCTAGAGTGGTTCATGTGCTCTAAGAACAGAATTCAAAATATCAGAGATGTCGATATAAAAAATGCCCTAGACTCATTAGAAGAACAATTGGTAATAATATACCTTCTTCAGACTGTGTAAGGGGTTGTTACGGTGACCAAGGATTCTTGTTTGCTTGGGCTTTTGTTTTTCTTGCTTTTTAAGATACAGTCTGACTATACACTCCTGGCTGTCCTGGGGCCTGCTATGAAGATCATTCTGGCTGTGAGCTCACAGAGCCTCCCAAGTGCTGACACTAAAGTACCATCATGCCAGGCCCAAGGTTGTCGTGTTTCATTGAAAAATTAAAGACTGCATTATACTGATCTAAAGAAAGTGTCTCAGAAGCTTTCCGTAACCTGGTGTCAGAAAAAAAAAAACAAAAAACAAAAAACAAAAAACAAAACCTTCCTAGGATTTGAAGGAGGCTTTGAGAGATGCTATAGATGGTTCTCAACCCTCTTAGTGCTTCAACCCTTTGAGTTCCTCACGTTGTGGTGACCCCCAGCCATAAAATTATTTTCTTTGCCTCTTCATAACTGTAATTTTACTACTGTTATGAATTGTACTGTAAATATCTGCGGTTTCCAAAGATCTTAGGCAACCCCGTGACAGGATCATTCGATTCCCAAGGGGGTTGTGACCACTGGGGTTTGAGAACTACTGTTTTTGAGTATCTCAGGGGGGAAAAAAAACACTGAATTTACTGATCAGAAACAGAAAGTAAATTGACCACTGCTTTAATTGAGGAACCTATAAGTTGGCAGTATACATTGTATTTATTTTGTTGGTGAACACACTTTGAATTTTCACAGTTGGGATTTTTTTTTTTTTTTTTTTAGTGTGCTCTAAAAATGTATCAAAGAGTCCTTAGGAAAACATGATTTGGTTATAGCTTGCTTTTGAAAATATGTGTATTCTGAAATATATAATGCATGTTAGCAAGTGACGTTATGAGTCGGGTATAGTGGTGCATGCCTGTCATCCCAGCACTCAGGGAGACAGAGGCAGGTGGATGGCTGTGAGTTTGAGGCCAGCCTGGTATACAAAGCAAGCCCAGGACAGCCAAGCATACACAGAGAAACTTTATAGAAAGAAAGAAACAAACAAACAAAGAGAAGAAAAGAAAGACAAAAACAAAGAAAGAGAAAGAAAGAAAGAAAGGCTAAGAGAGAGAGAGAGAGAGAGAATCAGTTAACACAATGATACCTGGTCAAAGAGCTGAGAAAATATGTGACTGTTGAGTACTCAGCCCTAAAGAGGACACCTTTTACAACACCTACCTCCAAGGGAGGAAGAATTTAAGAGTCAGACTATAAAAAAGGGTGCTGTTCTTGGTGGCACTCAGAGGAAGGATAGCAGGCTACCAAGAAGAGACTTGATACCCTGTGAGCATATACAGAGGGAGGAGGTTCACCTCAGTCACAGTCATAGGGGAAAGGAGTAGGGGGAAAGTGGGAGGGAGGAATGGGAGGATACAAGGGATGGGATAACAATTTAGATGTAATATGAATAAATTAATAAAATATATATTAAAAAAAATTTTTAAAGGTGCTGTAAAGGCTGTCTTCTGCACAGGATGCAGCCGTTGCATGCATAAACTCACTGTAGCTATGGTTACCAGTACAAGATCAAGCCTACAAAATCAGTCAACATTGCATTAGGCAAACTGACTGGGTTACAAAACAGAAAGGAAAATTTAAAAAAAAAAAAAAAAAAAAAAAAGAAGACAGGAAAGGGAGTTGGATGTATTAGGGGTGTCTAGAGAAATGGGAAGGTAAGTTGGGGTGCATATGATCAAGATACTTTCTATGCATGAAACTGTCAGTGAATAATAAACGATGTTCTATTTTGAGAAAAGATACATACTTCAGTCCTGCATTAGAAGGATTGCCATGAAGGCAACAGCAATCTGGACTACATGGTGAGTTCCAGACTAGCTTGGACTACAGTGTAAATAAAATGAAAAAGGAAAGTGAGAAATGTATTGTGTAGCATCACCTATCCACTTATCTGATCCTAACACTCTTTTGTCTTAGTAAGTAACAAAATATACTTTTAAAAAAACAACAAAAGATCAGTGGGATAATTTGTATTTGGAAACATAAATACATTATACATGCCTAGATAAAGACCACCTGGAGACAACTAGCAGCCATAATCAGTAAATACATGTAGAAATGAAAAGGCTTTCAAGGGGAGATTTTAAAAGACCAGAAGTAATTGAGATAGCTCAGGGAGGAGTTATTTATTCTACATCAAAGGAGTCGACACCTGATCATGCTTAATCTGTCCCAAGGGGAATAGACTTTGAAAGTATACATAATCTGAACAGATACGTCTTACTATTTATTTATTAACTATGTATTTATGTATATTGAGACAAGGTCTCACATAGCTCCGGCTAGCCTTGAACTCACTATGTAACCAAGGATGACCCTAAATTTCTGCTCCTTTTCCTCTTCCCTCCACCTCTAGAATGTTGGGATTTGGCTTAGTTACTTTTCTATTGCTGTGATGAGACACCATAAGCGAAGATCATATAAAAGAAAGTGGTTAACTTGGGGCTTGGAATACAGAGGGTTAGTGATCACGATGGCAGAGCTCAGGCACGGTGGCAGGAAGAGCTGAGAGATCACATCTTGATCCTTCCCAAACAGCCCCAGCAACTAGGGACCAAGTATTCAAATGTTTGCACCTATGTGGGCCATTCTCATTCAAACTTCACAGGATCTTAGGTGTACACTGCCACATGCAGTTTTATGGAGTGCTGAGGGAAAAAAAATCCAAGGCTTTCGCTGGGTGGTGGCAGCACATATCTTAGAAGCAGGTAGAGCTCTGTGAGCTTGTGGACAGTCTGGTCTACAGAGTAAGTTCCAAGATAGCCAAGGCTACACAGAAAAACCCTGTCTGTAAAAACCAAAACTCAAAAGCAAAACCAAAGACAAACAAACAAAACAAACAAACAAAAATCAGGGCTTTGTGCATGCTGGGCAAGCATTGCACCAACTGAGTTACATTTCTGGTCTTGAGTTATTTCCTCGGGCTTCATGCTAATATCTTTTTTAAAGATTTTGTGTTTTATTTTATTTTTAAATATCTATTATTTTTAATGTGCATGTGGGTAAACCTTCATGAGTATTATGTTCACCTCGCGGTGCAGGAACATGTAAACACCGGAAGAGGGAACTGTCTCCTCTGGATCCAGGTTTACAGGCAGTTGTGAGCTGTCCTGCTGAGGGTGCTGGAATTGAGCTTGGCTCCATTGGATGAGCAGCACACACTCTTTACACTCTTTAACAACTGAGACATCTGTCCAGTTGCTTCAAATTAATTTCTATTTTTAAGATTAATGTCCTTTGAAGATTTAAGAGAAATTATTATTTGCAGGTGATGGGGGGGGGGGGGGAGGGGGGAGTGTCTGGCTGCACACACTTCTGCTCCTGAGTTCCCGTATGCCATGGAGGAGGAAGTATGTGCATAAAGCAGAGGACATTTTTTTTTTTTCCAGCTTTGGTTCTCACCTTTCACCTCTGTGTGGGAATCCAGATTGCACTCAGGTCCTCCTGGCCTCACAGCAAGCACTTTATCTGATGACCTGTCTCGCTAGACCTTCATGCTAACTCTTAATTCCTGCTTTGCTTGTTCTCTTGTCTCTTGCCTCTGGTGTTACCTCCACGGTGTTGGTTGTCCTGGAGTGTGTGGTAATCTTGCCTGTCATATTTCTTAAGGTTGAGATGCTTTTTAGGCTGTATTCTGTCAGGGGCTGTTGGACTTCTTGGGGAAACCATTGTTTTATGTTCTGGTTGGCTGTTAGGGAAAGTCTGGTACCACATGGCTCTAGGCAGCCACATATCATACAGCCTGTCTAATTTGGGCTCTCCAGCCACAGTTCCTATCGAGAGGACAGAATGTTGTCACCATTTGGTCTCAGGGCAGAAGGAGGGCCACCTGTGAAGGATGAGTTGCCTGCCTTTCTTGCAGCAGTACCCACAAGGACCTACATGCTGAGAGGCCAGACACGGTACCACCTGGCCACTGCTTAGGGATGCAGCAATCTTGCCACCCTCTCACCATTTCAGTGACAGTTTTCTGTGAAAAATTTAGATGGCATGTCCTATCTTTGGATCGGCTGGGTTTACACTCCATCTTAGGAATTATCCCAGTTTCTGACTCACTAAAGATATCGCTTATCACTTAGGACCACTAATGGAGGTCTTTGCAGCAGCATCCTCCCTTCACCATCCTGACAGAATGAGGTTCCTTGTAGCTACCTCCCCACCCCCACCCCATGCCCCAGCTGCATGGTCCATCTGTACAGCTTTTAGACAAGTATTGACATAAGATGGATATTTTGATTGACAGAAAATGATTAGGAATCTGTATGTATTGTCGTGGTTGGTTCCTTTTAAAAGTTCTTCAGCTTTTGTGAACTACTACTTAAAACAGCAGAGCTGATGACCTCAGAGAGGTTAACACGGCTTGGAACCACCTGGCAGCCTCACCAACTAGACCTTTTATCATCAAAGCCTCAGGCCTCTTCCTCCCATTTCACTCCCACACATGCATATTAAAGCGATAGATAGCTGATCATTATTTCATCATTAGTCACCACCAGAGATAATTAACATTTTCATTATATCTGCGTTGCTCATCAAATTCCACTCTAGTTACAGATTTTTTTTTCAATGTTTTCTTGAATAAATAGCTTTTCCTACGTGAGCAGGCCTTGCTCTAATTGGTAGGCTTTTCAGACACTCTAATGTATTTAATATCAGCTAATAATGCTCATTTTCCAGTGTGTAGGTTGTGGAAACCAACCTGTCATAAAAGAACCATATACAAACATCCCTTGGTACCCATAAAAGGATTGGTTCTAGGAGCCCTCTCAGACACACAACTCTGTAATCCTTAAACTCTTTATATAAAATGGTGGGGCATTTATATACATTATCTCTAGATTGCTTTTAGAAACATAATACAACGTAAGTGCTGTGCAAACACTTGTTTAGGGGAAATGTGTACGTGTGCAGGCACAAGTTATTTGTGAAATATTTTTGAACTACATTTTGCTCAGATCCATGGAGGTGGATTAGGGCTACACAGAGGGTTAATTCTATTTTGTTTTTTCACTCTTCAAAACATTTTGAGGGTTTTCTTCCCTAAGTGAAAATCGAGAGAAGACCAACTAAATGGATTCTGAATATGAATTAACTTTAAGTACAGCTCATTGCTCTACAAATGATCCAGCTGAAGTCTGTATTAGTGGCTTACATAAAGATGTATAGATTGAAAGGGGAATGTATTTATCTGTAGCACTGGGATGTGTTTCCTGTCTGTGGGGCCTATGTCATTGTATTCTGAGGTTCTTATGTACTTTTGGTACATAAGATCATCTAGCACCTTCCAACCTGGCAACGGCCCTTTCTCCGGCAAGGGGTAGGAAAAGACCAGGCTTATCAGGCCAAATGGACCTTGTGTTAGAACGAAGTACAGGGGGAGAGCCAACTTTGTGAAGAAGAAAAGAAGGTTGGGGTTGTGTAGGAAGAACTTGATTGTTGAGCATAGCAACACTGAAAAAAGAAAAACCTAAGATCTGTCTGGACACCTGGAAAAATGCTCAAAATTGGTAGAGGTGATGGCATCCTATTTGGGTCACCTGTAGGAGATCAGTGTGCATGGCTAGGGAAGTGGGTACCAGGCCTCCTGGACACAGGCTTTGGAGAAGTACCCCATATTCTCTGACTTAGCCAGTTTGGTCTGCTATCCAAAGTGCCAAAGATTGTGTGGACCTTAAACAACAGAGCAGGGTGACAGTGTAGTGACTTTGCTAAGGTACAAACTTAAGACCTCTCATTGTGTCCTTACACAGACGAGAAAGTCAGCCAGCTCAGTGGGCTGTGTTCTTAGTGGTGCTTAGCTCACACAAGGACTCTCCTCTCATGTCACACCTGAGGTCACAGCTCCAAATACGCCAGAGATCAGATTTGAACATCTATTCTTTGTGTGACTAAGGGACACAATCAGTCCTCAACACCCACCAAGCCAGGGTCGGATGCCCGAGCCCACCAAACTGTGACTCTGTTGGCCAGAATGAGTCACAGTGGAGGAGACAAGGAGGAAGGAATGTTGACTGCAAAGACTCTCTGGGTGGGAGATGGAAAAGTGGTATTTTGGCAGAACATGGGATGTGGGGGTGGCATAAATCAGAAGAAAACCTTTAGAACTAAAAAAAATAAATAAACAAAGCTAGAAAATACTGGCAAGAGAACTGATAGACATTAGGAGAAAAAGGAACAGAACCACACTTAGAGAAAAAGTTCTAGGTCTAACTGAATATTTTTATTTCTCCTTGATAAGAACCATTTACACAAATGGGTACACACACACACACATACTGGTGTGTGTGTGTGTGTGTGTGTGTGTGTGTGTGTGTGTGTGTGTGTGTGTGTGTGGTCTCCAAAGGCTTTCTTTCTTATGGCAGGCTCTTACCACATGCCACCCTCAGAAGCCACTCTGTTTTTACTGTAGGGGAGTTTTGTAATTCTCATAAACAACCACTTCCTCTTGTCCACATGCTGCTTCCTGGGAGGGTTGGCCACTCTGTGCTCTGCTGTGCCTCTGCTGTGCATTGCCTCATCCCCCCATGGCTGTGACAACTTAAGCACATATGTCACAGGCATTTTCAGGGAGTCATGTGATCCCCAGCAATAACTCGAAGCTGAATAGTAGGTTCAGAATTTAGCCATCAGTCCTCCAGGGAGCACCAGCTATTTCATAAGTGCTCATGTTAATGGCATGGGAACACACTTAAGCAAGTGTGTATCATCCCTAAACACTCCCAAAGGATAAGAATTCCAAAAATGCATTGCCTAGTCTTGAACTGCATCTGGTGAGCTGGTGCTTGCTTAAGGAATCTACATGTTGGCACAGTTTATAGGGAAGTCAGGCCACAAGTGTTCGGCTGCTTCCTTACTGTGCAGACTCTGCCACAATCCAGTTGCCTCGCACCCCACCCCACCCCCCAACCCTACTAAGATTCCAGATACAGCTGTATCTGAAGAAAACCACCACCAAACTAAGCCAACTTGCCTAGCTCACTGGCTCACTTACTTAGTCTAACTTCCATTCAACAGTAACCAGTGGAGCTTGACTGAGACTTCGGTCACACTCTCCCTGGCAATCAACTTGATGAATTGCTATTGTGTTTGGTCTGCCTTGCCCACATTCACCACTTATTTTAGACAGCACATGACTCTGACTCACAAAAAAAAAAAAAAAAAAAAAAAAAGGAGCGAAGTCTGCACAAAGGCTTTAAAGCATACAACATGCCTACTCCCTTGAGCAAGATCCCTAAATCACTCAAGGCTCTCAGCGTCCAAGGTAAGGATCCATTTCTCTGTTGCCATCAATAACAGATACACTACTGGGGAGGGGAGGATGCAAGCAAAGATGTACAGATGTTAAAACAGTTCCCAAGCTCGCAGGTTATCCTTGAGTGAAAGTGTGGGTGCAAAATTAAAAGCCAAGTCATTTATAGCTTGCTGTCATCTGTGGTCTAGTTAGTTATGCAGGGGTGGGGAAACCCTAGAAGGAGACTCGGCAGCAGGGCTCCTAATACTGCCAAAGAGGCAAAGGAAGGCTTTATTGAAGGCATTTGGTGGCTCCAGGTGACATCATGGGACACAGGCAAGTCCTTCCTTTTCACACACGATCTATTCTTTGTGAGGTTAATTCTCACCCACTGTTTTAATGAGAGCCTCCTTGGCAGTATCCTAGTTTGCTTTCTATTGTTGTGATAAACACCATGACCAAAAGCAACTTGCAGGGGCAGGGCTTGGGGAAGTCAGGGCAGGACCTAAAGCAGAGGCCTCATGGGAATGCTCCTTACTGGCTTACTCATCTTGCTTTGTAATGTAACCCAGGATCATCTGCCAGGGCTGACACTACCCACAGTGGGTTAGACCCTCCCACATCAATCATTAAGTTTTTAAAAATGCCCTACAGACAGGCCAATCTTATTTATTTATTTATTTAGTATTTTGTATTTTTTTGGTTGTTTTGAGACAGGGTTTCTCTGTGTAGCCTTGGCTGTACTGGACTCACTTTGTAGACCAGGGGCCTTGAACTCACAGTGAGCCGCCAGCCTCTGCTTCCTGAGTGCTGGGATTACAGGAGTGAGCCATCATGCCCGGCCCAGACAGGCCAATCTTATGGAGACATTCTCTCAATTGAGATTCCCTCTTTCCAGAGGGTTCTAACCTGTGTCATGTTGAAAGATAGATAGATAGACTGATAGATAAATGATAAAAGATAGATGATAAATAGATAGATGATTGATAGATAGATAGATAGATGATTGATAGAAGATAGACAGATAGAAAATAGACAGACAGACAGACAGACAGACAGACAGACAGACAGACAGACAGACTGACCGACTGACAAAAATAACCAGAACCGGCAATAAAGCCTGAAACCCACTCACATTGGCACAGATGCATTGTGTATGGCATGGTTACAGTAGAGACATGGGCGAAGGCTAGCTCTAAAAGCCTTTTAAAAGTTGCTTTGGAATCGTTAAGGGGCCAGAGCTTGGAAGAGGCAGGAATGCCCCACTCCCCGGAAGCTCCCCATTGGCACAGCCTGCACCCTTCATATCTGACAGGGTTCTGAGCTGCAGTGCATGTGAGCACACACACATGGGAAGCAACAAGATCTGAAATGGAAGCTCACAGAGCCTGTGGAGCCACAGCAGGTGCTGAGAACACTGGGTACTCACATGAGCTTCTGAAAGGGAATTCTTCGTCCAGTGCGTCCCCCCAGGAGCCTGCTGGAGGTTGTTCATTTATTCTGAGCACCAAGTGAGTGTAGAGCAGGTCCATTGCTAATCTGGACAGAACTTTTAGGAACTACGCTCATGCATATTTTGGAAGTCTGAAAAGCCTCCAGTGTACCTGAAGTCTGGCCTCGATGCTGTCAGTGTGCCCCCATTTAAACAGCTACCGTTTCCATAGCGCTTTCTCTGGAAGGCCGACTCATTTTAAAATGCAAAATAACACAGTTCTTAGATGCCTGCAAACAGTTCAAATGTAAACCCCATAGGCCAAGCAATATGTCCTGTTTGTGGCTGGTTTGAAGCAACTCATGCTTCGTGTGTGGATGTATTCTGAGTTTCTGTTTCCTTATGATCCCCAACCCATTGGCAAGTCTGTCATTTATCTGACTCCTGAATTCCACAAGAATAATGCTGTGGAAGTACTACTGGTCCAGCGGCAGGGCAGGTGGGATTGCTGTTTCTATCTTGATGTTGCAGTCAAAAAAGGAAGTAAGGACAATATCCCGAGGGTCTTCCAGTAGGCAGCCATTTTCGGGGCTTGCTCTCTCTTTGTTTATGTCCTGACTTGAGAAGGAAGAAGGATTTATGTTGCCCAAACTTTCTTTCTAAGCAACACTGAGCAGCCACTGGTCCAGTGTGTTGTGACAACATCCAACTTGCCTAAGAGGGTAATCCAGCTGACAAGAACCATAACTGGCACCACCCCTGCCAATCTCTTCTTGGTCAGAATTTGAGAACAGAGGTGACAATGGCCTCCCCTAAGCGTTTCTTGTCTCTAGGATGCTGTCGTATATGAGACTATCCTCCAGGTCAAACCGTGGCCATCTTTAGGAGTCCCAGCTGAGCCTGCTCGCTGCAGATCATCACAGCTGGGCTTGCTGACTGTTGATGATCCTTCCTGGCAGGAGGAGTCAGGGAGCAACATGGAACCAGTTGTTTGCAATTCGGTTCTAATCGCATGTGGCCCCCGATGTCTCTGGGAGGGTGCTAGTGTTTATAGCAGGGAAGGAAGAAGAGAGGGGGTTCCATCTACATAGCCACGGGGAAGTCATCATGCATGCTGGACACAGATCTTCCAGGGTGGCTACTTTAAGTTAACCTGTTCTCCTGCCCGTAGCCCCTCGCCCACACCAGTGTTTTCTCTGGGTGGGTATGGTAGAATTGTACCTCAGTTTGCCATTGGAACCTGAGAAGTGGGGGAGACATTGTTCATGTCTCCTCAGAATGTGATCTCAGCCAATAGACCATCTCAACTTTCACAGTCTCTTACCTCCTCCTTACTAATGTTTATTTTACAAAACAGGTCTGTAATAAGAGTTCTAGAATATTTCATCAGTAAGAAAAAGAACTAGTAGTCACCAGTTTCTGAGGTGAGCAAAGTGCCTCATAGGGTTCCTGAGGGCAGGGGTGAGAAGGGCATGGGCAGAATGCTACTCTTTGGGCCTGTGGGTCTGCTCGTGTCACATACATTCTGACCCAGCCTTTAACATGTGCTTTAGAAGTCACTATGGTCTCTTTTCTTCCTCTCAATGACAGTGTTTCTCAGCCTTTCTAAGACTTCATGCCACACAGCTCATTCTTGGAACTTTGGAACAGCACTCATGTTCTTTGCGGCTCTGCCTAGCTACCCACAGCAGGGAGAGCAGAGCCTGCGTGTGACCTGGGGTTAGAAGCCTGAGAATTGACCGAGCCTTGCAGAGCTGGCTGCTGTGAAAGCCATTGCTTATTGATCTGTATTTTACAGAGGCAAGATGTTACAAAAATAACTTGGACTGGCCCCTTCACCTCTCGGGACAGGAATTCAAAAGGCTGCCCCCACACTCCCTCCCCCCAAAAAACTGTTTTCTTTCTTTAAAAAAAAAAACAAACCATTTTCAATTGACACCTAGGCCAGGAATTTACTCAAGCTGGAGAATAAGCATATATGTGTTCTAGTTCAAATCCTTTTCTAAGTTAAAGCAAATGAGATAATCCCAAGACACTCAATGACTAGATTAAGCCTTGACTCTCTAACATTTCAGACAAGGTTCACATACTGTTTTGATAGTTCCTCCCCACCCCGCCCCACCCTACCCCCAGCCCCCGCCCACTTCTTGCTTTCATCTATTTCTAGGGAAAAAAAAAAAAAAAAAGAACTGTGAAGACTTCCCTAGAACAGTGGAAATTTTATTCTCTGCTAACCATCTCCCTGTCCCTGAGGGCATTTTGATTTCCCTTGGTATCCCCATTCCCAGCCCACTCCCTGGTCCGAAGGGACCCTACCACCAGGCCTAGGTATCTGGTCTGGACCTGAAAAGTCACAGAGGTAGTGATGGGCACACGCCCTTGCTTAGATCAATGAAAAGCAGCCCAGAGATTGTTGAAAGTGGTATCTGGGGATGATGAACTAACTGATAGATAGAACAATTGGTGGCCACCTTCTTTAAAAAGATTTTTTAAAAATGCAAATACTTGCATATATATGCACCACATGTGTGCCTGGTGCCTGTGGGGGTGTCAGAAGAGCATATCAGATCTCCTAGAAGCGGAGTTACAGGTGGTTTTGAGCTACCTGATGTGGGTGCTGGGAACTGAGCCCAGACCCTTTGCAAGAGCAGTATTCCCACTACTTGGTGACCATCTTTGACTCCTTGTATAGAATGCCTGCCTGCGGATTGAAGTGACGTCACAAACAGCAAGCCTGAGAGGAAGAGAGCCAGAGTGACCTTCATGTGCTGGCGAAAGCCCTGGCTCAAGCTGTGCCTGCAATTACCTAGTGAATCTCCCTGGGACTGAATCCACCAATCTGCCAACTTGACACGGGCATATATTTCATAAGCAGTATACCTGGCCTCATATGAAGCTTCTAGATCCCATGTTTTCCACTTATGTTTCCCTTCTTGCTGTAGGCTTGACTAGCTTACATGAATCTCTGTAAGAATCCATCCCTGGAGCTGCTTAGCACTCACTAGTCTGTGTGAGAATCTGCCCACAGCTCAACCTAGAATGTGCCACTGTGTAGACATGAAATCTCTCAATCATCATAGTATTCTTTCTGGATCTTGGATTGCCAACATTTAGGCTTTATCGTTAAAGCCTGTGGCTAGCAACTGAGGTCACTTCTTATGAAAATGACTGTTCTAAAGCAAAAGGCCAAATGAGCTTCTCTTGTGAGCTCACAGGATGCCTTCTGCCATCTGCTCATTGCCCAGGCTGGCACGCTGCACCCTTCCTACTGTGGCTCCATCCTGCTCCCTTAGGCATCTCTGTGCTACAGGATAAGTCAAAACAAGCCTTTGCCTCCACATGAAGCCTGAGTCAATAAACCCCTGATCTGCATGACACAAACAACCTGGCTGCATCTACCTGGCGTTCCAGCCAGATCCCAGCATCCAGCCCAGGGCCAGCAGAGAGACTCATTAGCTGGCTTTGCTCTTCTAGAACATGCTCTCCGGATCCCCTGTACGGGCTCTGGGAAGACTAGATTCTTAAAGATCTAACATCATGGATCTATAGGGAGGAGGTGGGGGGCAGAGACAGGATGAAGGAACAGAGGTGAAAGATGGGGAGGTTGGGGAGAGGAGGGCAGGGAGAAAGGAGCAGGGAAAGAAAGGCAACAATACCTTTATTATGACTAGTTAAACGCCCTAGAATGGAAGTCAGACCCTGCCTTAAGATAAAGAAACTGCAACAAGATTCCTTGTGCTATTAATTCAAGCAATTGAACCATGCAGAAAGCTGTGTTACCAGAAATATTTCCAGTATAGGGAAAGACAGATGATAAAGAAATACATTTAATCCATATATACATATACGTGTGTGTGTGCGCGCGCACATGTATGTGCAGTCACCTCTCATTATCCACAGGGGATTGATGCCAGATACCACATTCCTTGTTTAAAACAGCATGTTGTTTTCATGTAATCCCTGCACACCTCCCACTTACTATTATCACCTCTGGTCTATATACAAAGCCTACTATAGTATATGTTATCTAAATAATTGTTACTATAATTGTACTATAATATATGTTACTTAAATAATTGTTTGGAGAACAGTGACAGTCTGCACATGTTGAGTACAGACACAATTCTATTTTTAATGTCTTTGATCTGCAGGTAGATGAACACAGACCCCCACAGAATTCTGTGTATGTACACACATGTGCACTTTTGTGGTTTGCTTTCTCACTTAACAATGGGATGTGGGCCTCCTCCATGGCAACACATACAGAGCTCATTCTCTGATTGACTGCCTTTTATTCCCCTAAAAAGCTAGTCTGTATAAGCTCAGATAGTCATTCTTCTACTGATAGACACTTAGGCTGTTTCCATGTTCTGGCTATTATGTATAAAGTAGCTATGAACATGGTTGAGCATATGTCCCTGTTATGTGGTAGGGCATTTTCTGGGTATATTCCAAGGAGTGTGATGGCTGGGTCTTGAGGAAGCCCTATTCCCATTTTTCTGAGAAAGCGCCAGATAGCTTTCCAAAGTGACTGTACTAAGAAACTGTGGTATATTTACACGATGGAATACTACTCAGCTATTAAAAACAAGGAATTCCCAAAATTTGTAGACAAATGGATTGATCTAGAAATTATCATAATGAGTGAGTTCACCCAGAAGCAAAAAGAGACAAATGGTATATACTCACTTATATCAAAACACTAATCCAAGGGATACGTACCATGAAAATCTTTACTTACCAAGAAAGTGGGTCAGAGGAGAGGACATCCAATTGAGACTTTAGGCAAGAGTAGCATGGAAGAAAGGGGAAATAGTAGGACCCACAGGGTCCTGGAAACCTACAAGAAGAACTTTATGACAGGCAGATCTGGATCCTGGGGTCCTCCTCAAACTAAGGCACCAGCCAAGGAGAATATAGGCAGTAAGCTTCGAACCCCTACCAAGACCTAGGCGACGAACAGGATATTCTCCACCGTTGAGTGGAGAGTGAGATCTGACTCTCACATGAACTCTGGTGCCCCTTTTCTGACCATGTCCCCTGGATGGGGAGACCTGGTGGCACTCAGAGGAAGGATAGCTAGTTACCAAGAAGAGACTCGATATTCTAAGAGCATATATAGGAGAGGAGGTCTCCTTCAGTCACAGACATAGAGGAGGGGAGAAGGAGAGAAATGGGAGGGAGGGAAGAATGGGAGGAAACAGAGGAAGGGCTAACAATCGAGATGTAATATGAATAAATTAATAAAAAAATTAAGCTCAGATAGCTACTTGGCTTGTTTATAGCATTAGATATTATAAATGATAAGATCTCTTGTGTAGGTATCTGTAGAAGGAAGTCTTAACTCTGGGATTGGTGAGTCATTGGCTTTATATACTTTGACTTTTAATAGATAATACCAAATCCACAAAGCCTTGTTAACAATACCACAAGAGTTAGACATGGAGATGATACCTGTAATCCCAGCAATCCAGAGGCTAGGGCAAAAAGCCTGCTTTTAAGGTTAATGGTTAAACTCACTTTCCGGGTAGAAAGTGCACCAATCAATTCCTGAGTTTAAAATTCCACAGATCCCTGGATTTACCCTAGAAAACTCCACCCCCAAGAAACCATACATTAGCCTGTCTTCCTGCTCAGTCTGCTAGTTCTTCTCACCTAAGCAGAGACAGCCACCCTCCTGCAGGAAGGAGGTTTGTTGTGCCACTGGTGTGACTTTGTGGTATTCCCTGTCTCCTGACTACAAGGTTTCTCATACCTTTCCTTTCAGAGTTGTGACACTTGCATTGGAAAAAACCTTTCCCCTCAGAGCTGTAACATTTACACTGCCTCCAGTTTTAAATTTGGATCCAGCCTAGGAATCAGAGTGAGACCATTACAAACAAACCCCAAAAGAATGAACCATCAATTATGCAATCAATAATAATAAATTCTTTGTATATAATCAGAAGCATAAGGCAATTTTGGCTAAATGACAGGTCTTGCTTGCTAAACCGAGTCCAGAGGTAGGCAGTAAAGATGCATTGATGACCAGAAGGGAGACTGGGGCTCCTCTTTCTGTGTGTGAAATAGGTGGCTTCCACTTTTAAGGCGACCTCATGGTTATAAAATCTCAATAAGCCTCACATCAGCATTCCAGGAAGCAGGAAGAGGGGTGCGGGGAGGGGAAGAAGAGGAAAAGCACACCATACAGTCAGCTGACTGAGGAGCCTTCCAAAGGGGCCATATAACATTCCTTATGCCTCATTAGCTAGGACCAAATCATATGATTGCACATCGTAAGGGAGTCTGGGAAATGTATTCTTTGAGAAGCAAGGACACCAGTGAAACAAATCTCTGCTACTAAGAAAGACAAGAAAGAAGGTAATAGCCTCTCCCCAACTATCACTCTTCCAGATCAACCCCCAAATGTGGTTTAGCAGAAAGAACAGGACAGGATATACATATTTAACACAAACATAAAGTTCACAAGCCCAATATTCATGACTGTGTTTCCACTCTGTTATGTTTACATCTGTAGGCCTTTGTTCTCATGTAATATGAAAATTAATCTATATGAGCAGATATGTGGCTCAGAACTTTCTTGGTGTGTGACACATACACACACATACACACACACACACACACACACACACACACACACACACACACACACACACACACACCAGCTCCTGGTACAAAGAGCCCTTTAATACCATCAACCAGCTTAGTAAGCATCAAACTTAGACTCAGTCTTCCTCTACAAATCCTTTTTCATTCCCCTATATTTAATTTTTCCATGTAATTACATATGCCAAAAAGATAAATTCCTTTAAAACTACCACAATGCCATTATCACATGCAGTGTAATAATTCCTTCATGCAAAAAGATGGTCTCAACTTCCCAAGTTGGCTTAAATCAAGGATTCAAGTAAGATCCAATGTGGGTGGCATGCCTGCAGCCTTCATGAGTTGAAACCACCATTCAGTAAGGGTGCCCTGTCACAATACGGTCAGCGTTTCTCATCAGAATCGTATGTAGAGCTTCATGAGTATGCCTGGCTCTTTGATAGAAGTTTTTTTAAATCAGCCACACCCAGCTAGGATGCAGTGACTTCTGTCTTCACCCACACATTCACCTAGTCATACTCCTACACCAGGCGGTGCTGCTGGCAGTTGGTCTCCCAGTGAACTGGGCTCTGTGCAGTGCTAAACTTCTCTGCCTCTTTTTGGTCTTTGGATGCCCTTGGCGTCAACCCTTACACACAGGACATACCCTTACATTGCAATTGAAAGCTATGTCTAAGTATTACAAACACACTCACAGGTTGAAACTCCATCTGTTGTTTTCTTAGAACTAAAATAATTATTAAAGAAAATTTAAACCACACACACACAAAAAAAAACCAATGTGCCTTTGAATTTGCAAAGAGTGGCTTAACTTGCATCCAAACCTACTCCTTCTTCCTGATCTATATTTTTCCCCCATGTACACCCTCACCAAGATCTCTTTCCGGACCAGTACAGTGTCTCCCCAAGCAGACATCTCACTCACCCATCCATCCTCCACCTAGCACAAGCCGAAAACGGGTAGGTTTCACCTTCTGCTTAATTAAGGATTGGGGTGGGGGTGGCCAACAAGGAATTTGTATCACTTGCTTTCTTCTGCTGTTCAAACATTATCTCTGAAGGAAATTCCCAGCTGTGGGTTTCAGGGATGGTCAGTGTTCATCTGAACAGACAACAGATGTCAATGGTTCTGGCAGAGCTTTTAGGTGACAGTATCCCTCGTCCATTGCACAAACAAGATCAATCTTGGCCTGGACACTTGAGCTCACATTCTCTTTGCCAATATCTGGACTTCCGGGATGTCTTCAGGATGGACGCATCTCAGCAAGGTTGCTCATCTCCGTTCAGCAACTGCGCACACATGTTGTAAGAGAGTCCATTCCTGATTTCATTTTTGTTCGTGATCTGAAGGTCTGTTTCCAGCCTATTTTGGGTGCTTGCTTTTTATTTATTTATTTATTTATTTTAACCTTGGTATTACACACAGCTTGATGCTTTCTTCCCAGCTTTGGACATATCCAGTTTCAGAACTGTCATTTCCAACAGACCCTACTCTGTCCACACACACATTCTATCACCACCACCAAAGATACAGGAGTTCAGATCACTCATCCTTAAACATGTACATTCAGTTGTCACCACACCCACTCCCTCTTCCTGTGGTGAGGGAGCTAACTACCAAGCGAGCGCGACAGCAAATCATAGTGGCCATGCACAGTGCATGCACAGTGACCATGCTCCTTGAGGACTTAAGGCTTGATCTAATAAACTCCTGAAGATATTAAGCGGTCAGAATTTTCCATACTTCTTAATATATAGTGCGGGCCTGAACCTACGTTTTAGTGGTTATCAAGCTTAGCAGATAAAGGACACTTTTAAAATCCAAGGTTTTCATCTATGTAGCAGGCAAAGGCAGCCATGCCAGTGGGAATCCAGCTACATTTCAGTCCAGCTCACTCTCTTTGATCCCCAGCCCTAGGCCAACAGTTCCTGGCTTTTCTGCACAGTCTTCTCAATAGGAACCCATCTCTGCTTTCTTCAGTAGAGTAAACGAATATGGCCACAGTGGCTACCCTTTGCCTGAACTTTCTGCCTTCCAGAAATAGAGCGTGGCTCATCCTGTGGACTGTAAAATGCCCTGGCAGGGAGGGGCAAGCTGCTGGGTGCCCAAGTGTTACGTAAGACCGTGTGCATGAAGAGCAGCAAGCAACAGAAGGCACAAGACTTATAGACTTGTGAGGGTCTCAGCATCTCCCATCCTCCCCAGCACTGCGCTCAGCGAGGGTGGCTGAGAGCAGCTTAGTCTCTTACTCTTATTGCAGTCTGGTTGCTATGAAGGAATGGCAGCTGAAACCCTGCACTCCCTCAGACGAAGGAGAAGCCATTTTGAAAAAAAATAGCTTGCACCATGGGCCACTTCAATGTTGCTTAATTAGGTATGGGGTCTTTGAGTTGGAGAGGACCTCAGAAGGATTGAGGTGCTACTGTCTCATAACTGGGTAAAGGATGTTGGCATAAGACTCTAACAGACATGTCTACCCCTGGGTCTCACATGGATACAGGAAGAGACTAGAGTAATGAAAGAACACACTTCTGCCCAGTTCAGAGAAGAGCCTTACCATCGAGGCCCAGTGTGGTGGCCACCCTGGGTGTTGTGGGGACCATGTAGTTCTGGTTCTCCACACTGCTCCTCATTCTCATTTCCATGGAAAACGAGGGGAAATACAGTGGAGATCAAAAGTGCCGTTTCTGGTAAATATAAATGTCACTGAAAAATTCAATGATTTTAACAAAATATTTCCCTCGAAAAACACATCCAGCTTGGAGATTTAACTCTTTATCCATGCCATGGTGCATTATTTCAAAAGGTCAAGAAAGGGCTGGCCACTGTCACAGCCATGCAGTCTCCCCATTACAACTCAAGCCACCAGACCTTACCAGAGAGAACCAGCATCCTTCCTCTCACAGGCACAGGTGGCAGTGCCCGCCGGAGCAAGATGCCCATTGGAGCTGGCAACAACGAATCAGATGCTGCCGGTGTCAACTGCTTAGGACAAGCTTAGTTACTAGGCTATTTTAAGTGTGGGTGTTCCCCTGCATGTGAAAAGGCCTCTTTGGTTGGTTGGGGGAACCCTGCAGGTTATCACAGCCTACAGGGAAATGAACCACAAAGAGGAAGAATGAAAACTCAGTAGAGCCAGACTTGGTCACTCAGACTGGATTAAAGACTCTAGAATCTAGAGAAACTGAGCCTGTGGCTTAATTTTCTTACACATCACAGTAAAACTTTGGTGGGGGCGGGGCAGGGAAGTCTCCATGTGATGGTTCTCATAATGAAGCTTTTGGGACAGCTACACCAACACGCCCTAGTGAAATACCCATCTACAGCAAAGTACCTTATCACAAAAATAAGGTCTATCAACTGGGAAACAGTGCACAGGGCTAGAGTGGTTCTCAACCTGTGGGCCACCAGTCCTCTAAGGGTCAAATATCAGACATCCTGCATATCAGAAATTAACATTGCAATTCATAAGTAGCAAGATGACAGTTATGAAATGATTTTGTGGTTGGCGGGGAGGGGGAGGAGTCATCCCAACACGAGGAACTAGGTTAAAGAGTCGCAGCATCCGGAAGGTTGAGAACCACTGGCCGAGAGGAAGGATATGTAATAGGGTTAAGGATGCTCCCTATTGGTGGAGGATGCAGTGTACATGAGGCCTCTTTCATAAGGATGAGTTCTATTTACTGGGAGACAAATTCCATAATTAGGCCCTAAACACTTCTCAGTATTGGGGGGAAATTCAGGTGGAGGCAGGCTCCTAATAAGCTAGGGAAGGATTTCCAGGTTGTTTGACCACGTCTGCCCAATCATTCCGGATGACCCTGGTCATTCTTCCTCCTGTTGAAGAAAGCAGGCCTGCGTGCTCAAACAGTCCTGGTTTCTCCAATGCTAAGCTAAGCTGTGCTTCAGACATCAGTCCATGGATAGTATCTAGATACATACATCTGGGCTGCCTTTCAAACACATTTCAGAAACAACCCTTTTTGAGACCTACAGTTTATTAACAAAAGGGAGAGCAAGGCTACAATCACTGATATGTACATAAATACCTCATGCTAATGATGCAGGGAGACAGTGTTCTAATTTGTGGCAATTGCCCTATTTTCCATGGTCCAGATACTCACATTTGCAGACTTACTAGTTTAACTTCATAAATTGTAGGGTTTAAAAGAGTTACTATACATCAGCAGCCCTTAAGCCCAGGTGTGAGCCAGGCCAACAGCAGCACAGCACCAGCTGGGGGCCGGGGGGAATAACACTGGTTGTTACCAAAGGAACTACTGCTTTTAAAAAACAAACAAAAATTGTGGTGTGTGTGTGTGTGTATGTGTGTGTGTGTGTGTGCACGCGCATTGTAAAACTTTTCCTCAGGATGTGAACAAACATCTACTCATCTCAGATAGGAAATGGAAGACAGACCAAGCTAACAATTCCACTGAAGTCCAGATCTATGAGTCAGAATTAAGTGGAGTTCCCTACAGGAGTATGGGCGAGGGGCTACTTACAGGGACATGTTGCTTGTCCTGTCAGGGGGTGCTAACAGGACAAGCAGCTGCATTATGGAGAAGTCCACCTGGCCTGAGGTTGGAATCATGAAAGCTGAGACCCTGAATTCTACACAACTTGCAAACAACTAGACAGGTTGGAGACTTTTTTCTCCAGGTAGCTGGGCTGAGCAGAATCTCCTTTCTTCAGAAGTCATTGCTGTAGAGATGGCTCAGAAGTTAAGAGCACCGTTTGCTTTTCCAAAGGTCCTGAGTTCAATTCCCAGCAACCACATGGTAGCTCATAACCATCTATAATGAGATCTGGTGCCCTTTTCTAGCCTGCGGGTGTATGTGCAGGCAGAACATTGTATACATAAAAAAAAAAGTCATCGATGTTTACACAATCTTGGGGAGGGAGCAGTTCTGTGAGTCATGGAAACTCCAGGGTCTCCTAAGATTCGTGAGTGATGATCTTCCTGACTCTTAAGACTTATTAATGGAGCCTTCCAGAACGGGATGTTTCAAATTGAAATGGCCTGAGCTTTAACAAATGAGGCTCCAACTCAGAAGAAATTGTTACGTGTATGTACGTGTGCCATGTGTGCATGCATGGTTGTGTGTGTATCCTTATGTAGAAGCCAGGGGGCAGCTTCAGGGTACACTATTGAATCATATTGTTGGCCGGGAGCTCACCAATCAGGCTAGCTCATCTGGCCTTACTGTTTGCATCTGGGATCACAAGCATGAGCTCATTGCCTTGGAGTTCCGAGAATTCTGAGGTTCAAACTCAGGGCTTCTTGCTTGCAATGCCAGCACTTTGCTAGATAAACTGTTTCTTCGGCGCCCGCCCCCCGCCCCCCATCTTATTTGCCTTTTATCCTAGTTTTGGAAAAAAAAAAAAGAGCAAGTCAGGTGCCTTGGGGTTGTTTCTTCTTGTATCTTTGTCTCCTGTGTACCCAGGATTGCCTTGCTTCCTAAGGACTTTGTAATTCTGCCAAAGTCCAGGCAACATTTGGGCTGACTTGATCCAAATCTTTGTAGCTAAGAGATAACAGCACAGACATTGTGAGCAGGATCTAGAGTTCAAACAAGCCGTGGTCAGAGTCTACTCTGCCTTGGGGACAGACCAGGCAAGCAAAGACCCACAACTCTTCCTAACTTCCTGATACTGATGTAAAATAACACTGTAGCAGGCTTGTGGATAGACAGAAAGGTTACATAGCAAACATGCATGAGACAGTTCAGCCCTTGGCAAGCACACAGTGCACTATAATCGTAGCTGTGACTGCCACGACTCCACTAGCTGAGTTGTTGCCAGGTAGTCTACTGAGCCCATTCTTGAACAATTAAAGCCCTCTGCTTCTCCTGCAGTGGGCCACAACTCATCCAGCATCTCGCCAGACCAGAGAGGCCCAGAGTGGAGCATCAGCCATTGGCCCCTATGGTCCCATAGCAAGGAGCTTTCGACTTAAAGGAGATACTGCAACGGAGGGGCTGGGGAGAAGGCTCACTGAGCAAGCATAATAAGTACCTGAGTTTAGGGATCCAGAAGTCACATAAAAGCTGAGCATGGAAGCACATGCCTATAATCTCGGACCTCGGGGAAGGAAAACAGCTCCTACAGGTCTGATGGCCAGCCAGTTTGGCTGACATGGCGAGCTCCAGGTTCAGTTAAAGGCTGCATCACACACACACACACACACACACACACACACACACACAAAGATAAATGCATGTCCCTACCCACACAGTCAGAAAGGGGGAGAAAGGGAGAAAGGAAGGAAGAGAATAAGTATTGTAGAAATTTCCAGTAGAAAATTTATCCATCAGCAAACAGGGTGTCTTTGGAAGTAGGAAGTGGGTGACATCTTGAGGACCAGCAGTATGCACAGACCTGAGGCAGATGTGGGCGGGAGCCCTTCCCCTGTGTTCACTCAGTCTCTGCTCTTCCACTTTGTCTCCCCAACTCTTTGTTCATTCACCTCACCCAGATGCCCAGATTCTTTCTACCTTTATCTTGTACTAAAATTCTCCAGCCCCCTCGGTCCTCAGCAGGTGTAGAAACAACTTTCAAACAACAGGATTGATCACAATCCTGTGTCAGTGCCACTTTATAGTTTCACTTCCATATATGTTTTGTCCTTATCAAATAGTTCAAAGAGGTGGGACTGACCTACTACCTTCCCTTCACGCTCACTTCGGGACAGTATCCCAAAGAGTTGAGTGACCAGCCGGATGTCTGGCAGCATTCCTGGCTTTGGGACTGCCCTTGAGTTTAAAACTCCCTCTCTTCATTACACCAGACTTCTGAGCAAAAGCCAGTTTCCTCTGTCAGGCGCCGAGCTGGAGAGCAGCCCCAGACCAACGCCTGCAACTTCAAGGCAATGAATTCTCCTGACTCAGTCTGAACATACTGTTCCCAGCTCAGCCAGTTCTACAGTGATGGTGACCAGATCAGAGCCAAGGCCCTCTGTTTACCCTAAATGGATTTTCAACCTAGGGAGTTATGTAAAGGCTTCAAGGCGTCTCAGAGGAAAATCCTTGAGTAAGCAGCAGGCTGGGCAGGGCTGAGAAATAAGCTGCCCACTTTCTCTACGCCTATGTGTGTCCATCTCGGCAGAGAGATAGAGAGACCGGGACAGGATTCCAAGACTGCTTAACCATTGACCAAAGGATCTGGCCTCCACTCTTTTAAGTCTGCACAAAGCTCTTTCACCTTAGCCCAGGACTGTTTCTTGGATTTTCAACTCTCTTCTAAAGAGTAGGGATTGCCAGTTGTCTTTTTTAAAGAAGGGTAAAGCAAAATTGTGAATACAAACATGTCACCTTTCTCTGCTACAAGCTCCTGCTATTTCTTTGTTCACTATGCCCAAGGCAGGGGGTCAGACTATGTCAGCCATGTTTGATCCATAAAGTACTACATTTCTAAACACCCTGCAGTGTTATGGCCTCTTTATCTTGAAATATATGTCTGGCTTCTTTGTCATATGCCATCAAATGTCTGGATGGTAGGAACACCTCACTCACATGATTGATAATTCTTATGGAATTTTCTAGAGACTCAACACCATGTTCTTTTGCACGTCTTAGGGAAATGGTTGAGGTTCCATCTTGCAGAAACCATACTCTAAGCATCTTCCCCAGCAAAGGCCATTATCCCTCATCACCTTTCCACCGTGGTGATTAGGAGAATGTGGGCCATGTATGTGGACCAAAGTCCCTGAGCTGTGAGAGTTAAGACAGCTTGTAACTCCTGTTGTGCATCAGATAGAAAGACTTGAGCTGTCCTTGCTAATCGGCCTCAGGAAAACAAACCAGTCTCCTTTCAAGACCAAATAAATAATGCCAGTGGCACATGATACGAGGCCCCCTTCTTCTTCCTGCCTCCCAGTTTTATGGACTACTGATAGATTCTTAACATTAAAAAGAAAAAGGTATAGATAGAAGATTGCTACATTTGGAAACTGTTCATCCTACACTTTTTTTTTTCTAAAATAAGAAGGGAAAAAAAAAAGGTTGTAGGCTCAGTTTTCTTAACCAATATATTTTATTATGAACTTATTACCCGAGCATAAGTCCCTTATAGCCTAACTAATCGAAACAATAGGAAAGAAAATTAAAGAATAACAAAACCATAAGGATATCAGTTCTGAGGAATGATTCTCCTGGCATAATCAACAGGATTTCTTCTGCTGGAACCTGGAGTAGCCAGAACCCAGAACCTCAGCAGGAGCCTGGAGCCCTGAAGCCTTCCCTCGAGCAGTTCTCTCCAGGAGCATCTCGAGGTGAAGCGATAAACAGCCAAAACTATCCTAGGTCTCCAAAGGCCCTGCCTCCAGTTTTGGGCTCATTTATATATCTCCTCCCAGAGTCTGTTCATGGAATCTTTTCAGCTGGCAACAATCAAGCTCCCCGCACAAGGTGGTTTGTCTTCTAGTGAATTAACCTCACCCGTTCTCACAAGACTGTCCGATTCCACACTTGGGATCATAACAAAAACAGGTTTATCTCTTCTTCAAACGTTTCAGTACCCTAATTAAGGGACCAGAAGGAAACCAGTGTCTTCAAAGGAACAATTTTGCATGTAAGGACCCCTCCAGAGCCAACCTTGATCTGTAGGGTGCATTTGTCACTTTTCTTACTGCTGTGATCAGATAACTGACAAGAAGCCGCTCAGGGGAGAAGAGTTTATTTTAGCTTACAGTTCAAGAAGGCAAACAGTCCACCTTGGCTGGCAAACCATGGGGCAGGATCATGAGACAGGCAGTCACATTATGTCTGCACTCAGGAAACAAAAAGCAAACAGGAAGTGGGTCTGAGCTATAAAACCTCAAGGCCTGCCCCCCAGTGGCTCACTTCCTCCAATGAGTCTCCATCTCCTAAACTTTCCAAAACAGTATTACCACCTATGGACCAAAAAGCGTTCAGCATATGAGTCTGTGGGGGACAGTCATATTTAGACCACAGCACATGGTTTGGAAGGCTGGAGAAGACTCCAAAGAGAAAGAGGATTGTCCCTGGTGCAGGAGGGACTCACCTTTCCCTCTTTCACTCGTAGCTTGACCATGACAAATGATAATGACGCCACGAGAGGACGTGTCATCATAGAAGTGAAGACAGTCAAGGTTTCCGTTTCCCCTGGTCACCCTGGCTCTTTCTAATGCCTCCTGGGTAAATTTTTGTTTGGACACTTGGTTTCTTTTTCTTAAAATCCCCAGTCTTTAGAAGAAGATTTGAAACTCAAGAAACACTTTCAGCCTAAGGTGAAAGAAATTTTCAAAGGAGTCAGAAGCCTCGGGCCTAGACCCAACCAGTCAACAGTACCTGAAGTGCATCCAGTGGCTTTGGGATAAAGTTGAATGTATGGATCACTCAGATGTGTGGGTCAAAATGCATAACACACACACACACACACACACACACATACACACACACATACACATATACACACACACACACACATACACATAGACACACACACACACACACACACACACAGACACACACACACACACATACACAGGGGTGGGGCTGTTTAAAAGGTAATTACTGCAGGAACTGAGAACTCCAAACACAAGTCCCCATGTTCTCAAGGTCACATCATGCAACCCTTTCCTGTGAGGACTTGCAGCTTCCTTTGGGCTTTTCTGGGCCAAAGGAGGGCACCGTCCCTGCTCTAGACATCCATGGCCCCCCTCTTGGTAAAGAAGGCTCCCTCTTTACTAACGTCCCCCTCCCCGGAGGGCTCGCTCCCAAACACCTGCCCCCAAACCTTGTCCTCCTTCCAGCTCTTTTGTAATACTTTTCGGTCCTGCTCTACCCACAGTAGGATGACCAGCCAATGAGACAGTCATTTGTCCTTCCGGGTAGCAAAAGGCCCTTCCCAGGCAACAGAGGAAGGGAAGCCAACACTGCAGTCCATGTTAAAATAAAGTTATTGTTTTCATGAGGCCATATGTCATCACTTGGTTTTCCCTCCTTATTTGTCAAGCCACTGGGGAGAAAAGCTGCAGTGAGCCTGCAGAGAGGGGCATGAGAGACTCTTCAGTGAGAGGCTACAGGTTAGGTGTAACACAGTGCAGGCTTCTAGGCTGGGTCACAAGGCTCGTGAAACCCTCCCTTAGGGAGACTCCCAGTGCTTTGCCTGGTTGGCTCAAATGCAAACCAGGTTTATTTTTCAGTCTCATATTTAGTGAGTCAATATTGGCAGAAGGGCTGCAAATATCACCTTATGGAAATCCTATTACTGTATTCCCGTGGCCTTATTTTTATTGCTTGTTTATTGGTTTCTCTCTCTCTCTCTCTCTCTCTCTCTCTCTCTCTCTCTCTCTCTCTCTTCCATATTTATTATGTTATGCAGTCTCCTGTCAAGGAGTTTTCACTCTGATATCAGAGGACACACTGCTGTATTAAAAACCTCCACAACACAGCCCCTCCTGATGTCCACCACAAACCAAGTCAAACCCAGCCTTTTCCCATTTCTTAAGCAAAGTTGCCCAAGTTGCCTAAAGGGTTGAAGAGCCGAAGAAAAAACAAAACACAAAACAAAAGAACAACAAACAGTTGTGGGTGTTCGGCTTAGTGAGATGTTCAAGGCTGGCCCTCGCTGCCCAGTGTGTTCTCTGTGCAGACTGAGTCAGGGCCATCGTTTTGTCTGTGTTGTTTGCATCAAGCATATCAGTCCTCACCTCAACTGAATCCATTTCACAGTAATAGAACAGGCAAGTACACACAGTGTCTTGTGTTCAAAATCTTGATGCGTGAGGTGCAGTGATCTATCAGATCTTTGGGAAAGCGAGCCTCTTTGTGTCCTTCCTGGGGACTCCATCAACTCTGCTACAAATCTAGCTGAGGAAGTGGAAGCACGGCGATGCAAAACATCCCCTTCTTTTGAATTCTTCTCATGTTCTGTGCCTTGTGCTGACTCTCAGATGGGGACAAGAATGGCCTGCCCTCCAGCCCCCCTTGACTCTGTGACTGACGACTGAAGACAGAAGCTGAAGTAACAGTGACCAGAATGCAGCCCTTAGCTTGGCCCCCAAAGACACATGGACCGCCAACCTCCAGGTACTTCCTCCCTGATGGTCTCCTCCAAACCAAGCTGTGAGCCTTGGCCTCCCTAAGCCCTCTGTGCGTGGAGGAGGGAGTGTGGGTGGGGGAGGAGGATGGGCGGGGGGGGGGGGGGGGGCGTGTAGCCTTGATGGGCGGATCCATTTCTGTGATCTGCCAGAAGCAGGCCCGTGAGCTAATTTTGAACTGAGCACAGACTGACTGCAAGGTTGCCCAGGGGAACCAGAAGCAAAAGCAGCAATAGAGTAACAACCGTCCTCCTGCATTCAGACCGGCAAGTGCGGGAGCATCTGTTTATAAGGAAGCTGCTCTATGATGGCATACACAGGAGTGAGTAGGCATTGTAAATCTGAAGCTTATTCTGCCAGCTTCCCACTCAATCTGATCGTAGAGAGAACCCCAAATACACGCACCTATGCAATAAAGAACTTAAAAGACACACATGCTTAGTAGAACGCTTAAGGAAGGAGACCTATATAACAAGTGTTACACAGCCTCCCCTCTACAGATAAGCCAGCGCGTCCTCTTGTTGTATTTCTTCCCTTCTGTGCAAAAATGCTTTCTCATATAACTATAACTGTATAAACTGTAGCTTATAGTCTGATTTTCCCCACTTATTTTACTTAGCATTTTTCCAGTAACAGAAAATCCTCAAAGCACGATTGCAATGACTTTATAATATTTCATGTCACAGAGGTTCTCTGGAAATTTAACTGATTTTATTACCTTAGTGTTCATAAATCATAGTAATATCATTGGAAGGCACAGCTGGGAAATCTGACTCAAATCAATTCACTAAGTCCTTTTCTGGAAAGAAGGAAAAAAAAAAGAATCAAATAGACACTCTTCCTGCTGAAGAAAAGAGTAAAATATGTCACAACAAAGCTTAGTTTTCAGCTACACAAAAGGAAGCGTTTTAGTAAACTGACTTTGTTGATGACCCACCTGCACACCCCTTACCCTATTTACTTGACTGAATCCGAGAGACCTTCCTTGCCCGCTGACAGCTTCTTACCCCAGGCCTTTCTCCCCTTCAGCCTGGGGGATTCTCAAGGTTTCAAAGATCCCACAGCACTTCTTCCCCAGTGAAGAAAGAATATCTCATTTACTCAGAGGTTTCTGGAAGACTGATGCAGATGCTTGTTTGGGTGGGACTCCCACGCAACCATTGGCCTCTTCCTTTCTTGTCTCTGTCTGTGGTCCTCGGTGATGCTTCCCAGTATCCACCAGTAAATAACAACCCAGCTTGGGGACAGACCTGCCGAAATCATCCACCTAAATGCGTATGTATGGAAGGACACAGAACAATGTGTTTCATTGTTAGCAAATAAATTATTTACTGTTAGTCATGTGCTTTCATCGGAAAAATACAAGAGCTTGCATCATTACCTGAGAGCCTGTTTGGGCTCCCCACCCCGACCCCTGCCTGTCTCCTGAGCACTCCTGACTCCTCATCTTAGCCCCTCTGAATGTTTTCTCCTTGCTTCTGAGTGGAAATAAAACACCAGGCCCCATCTCTGCCCTGGTTATTCTCAGAGCACACACATTGTTTTCAGGGCTAGTTAGAAACAGCCCCTATCATAGTCAATAGTTGATCTTTGAAGAATCTGGAGACTCTTTCAAAATGTCAGTGGATTTAAACAGTCTGAAGTGTCTGCTAAATCCAGCCAATAGGTTAATAGTCTTTGTTTATACAGCTGGGCCTTGATAAAAAACCTGCAGCAACAGTGACATGCCATATAAATAATTTACTGAGGCGCACTTGCGGCCAACTCATGAAGCAATTGGGTGTTTCCAATAATCAAGAGAGCCAAAGGACTCTTTGAAATCTCAAACTGTTTACAAGGGAATTAAGATTCCTCTTTCTGCATAAGACAATACAAACCTTGAGCACCGTTCCAGAATGTTCTCTACGAGGAGGGACCTTCTACCCTGATCCTTAAGGAGCCTTTGTTCCTTTTTATTTGGGTTTTGTTTCCCACCCCACTGTATTGTTTTCTCCTTCTGTTCTTGCTCCTATGACAGTTGGCATTAGAGATGTTAGACTCTTTAGAGACTGTGTCATGATGACGATTTATCATCCCCCAGACTGGATCATAATAAAATCAGCACAATTCTAGATCACAATTGAGCAAGTGAGCCCTCAGTAGCTGTCCTTGGATCTGTCTCTACACTTAACCATCCATGGAACTGTTATTTCTCTTGTCGCTGTGCACCAGTTAAACCAGATGTGGTGGTACTGACCTGTCATCACAGTGCTCTGGAGGCAGGGGTGAGAGGACTATCCCACATCCTGGGCCATCCTTGTGAGTTCCAGGCCAGGCCAGCCACGGCTAACTACCCAGCAAGGCCCTATCTCGAAAACAAAAACAAAAAACCCAAAACAACAACAACAAAATGAGACATAAAAAAGGAACATACAACTTTTTCTTGGCATTACTCCCTAGGCAGAATACACTGCAGTCATACTACGTATGACTATTTACAAGATACATATATTATAAGTGATCTAGGGATAATTTTCACTATTAAAAGACCTCTGTTAGTTATATACAAATGCTGTGCTATTTTATCTAAGGGACTTGAAAAGCTCATATTTTGGTATCCTGGTTGCCATAAGCCTGGAACCAACTTCTCATGGGGGTACCATATGAAAAAAGACAACACAGTTCTGATATGGTAAATATGGAGCAGTTTGCAATATAGAATCATACACAGGAGGAAAACTGCCTGAAGTCACAAGTACATAGTATGTTTACCCCTCCCCCCTAAATCTATGCCTGACAAGGCTAGAAAAAAATTTGGCTCTTGGTGTAGCATTCAGACCAGTGTAGATTCACTTGTGTTGAACAGAAGGAAGCCTTGTGAGGTTATTGGTTAATGTGATCAAAACAAGGTGCTATCAGTGAAAGGAAAATTAACTTACATAGCAACCACCAATAATTTCTCTCCTAGCTCCTGGAAGCACAGTGCCCTCAAAGGTCTGGCGCTACAGCCAATGCACCTCATCCATCAGTTGTTGGAGTTATCTGCCATGAACCTCAATATGGCTTGCTATTCTTGAATGGCAACATTTCCTGAGCACCAGATTGCCTAAAGCAAAGCTCTAAGTCCTGGGACCCATGTTGGAGGGCAAAAACATCCAACTCAACCTAGCCAAAGGGAAAAGAGTGGGGACTGAAGGCCATGTGTTCATGAACCTGGAAAAAACCCAGAGTCTTCAGAGACATCCAGGGCGCTTCAGGCAAGGATTGATCCAGTGGCTCCCGTGATGCCAGACAGTAATGTGCCTCTTTTAATTCCTCTCTAACATCTAGATAATAACATTCTGGATCATTCTACAGAATTAAACCTCTTCTTCCCAGTAGCAAGAAGTCTTGGGGCCCTGTTGATAAAATTCCTTTGTAGGAGGGGACGTAAACAGTGTCTACCCATCTTCCTAAGAACCTAACAAAAAAAGGAGGTAGGATTCCACCACAGTTCAGGCTAGGCCAGCGATTCTCAGTCTGTGGGCCGTGACCCCTTTGGCAAAACTCTATCTCCGAGAAAATATTTACATTCCAATTCATAACAGAAGCAAAATTACAGTCATAAAGTACAACAAAAGAGGAACTGTAATGTATTAGAGGGCTGTAGCATTAGGCAGCTGAGAACCACTGCTCTAGGGAACCAATGACTCTATTGGGCACATTATAGAGAACAGGTGAGGAGCTACCTATAGGGAAAAGACCATATGGGAAATCTTTACCCAGAGAGTTGAGGGCTTCCCCATAGTCTCATGTATGGAGTACTTATCCACCATGCTAGTCTTCCCCAGCTTATATACTCTAGCCTGTTCAAGCCAATAATTAGAGCAAAGTTGGATACAGCAGGTGGAGGGAGCGACTGCATGCTCAGGTCAGAATCCCACGACGCTCCCCACCCTTCTATTGGGGGTATAAACAGTCTTCAAGCTCAACTGTGAGGCTCATTTGCAAACAAGCACAGCTGAATTCCTCAAGATCGCAGTTGTTTGGCTCAATGGATGTGCAGTTTCACCTCTTCCTGTGACTCACATTCTTTATACCACCACCACCTTCTTCTGCAAAGACTCCTGAGCTTTAGGGTGGGTGATAAGCGTATCTGATTATTCTCTTAAAGAGACTAACATTTGTGCCTTTTCATCATAACTCTGTCTCTGGAACATGACTAGGAAAGTCTTGGAGTCATTTCTCCTACTCAAAACACAATGAGAATGTGGATTTAAAAACAAAAACAAAAACAGACAGCCAGGCATGGTGCCACACACCTTTAATCCCAGAACTTGGATAGGCATATCTTTCTGAGGCCAGCCTAGTCTAAAAAGTGAGTTCCAGGACATCCAGGACACAGAGAAACCTTGTCTCCAAAACCAAAAACAACATCAGCAAAACAAAACAAAAACAAAAACAAAACCCAGAAAATGGAAAGATATCCAAATGGGCATGGACTGCAATAGGAACCTATGATTGTAAACACCAATGTGAGAAGCACATTAGCTGAACCATCAGTTGGCCAATCAATAGCAGTTGCATCTCCATTGGAGCATGTGACTTATATATGCACATGTTTTTATCTGAATCCCCCATACCAGATATGGTTCTATCTATAATTGCTTGAGTCACTACTGCACCGACTGGTACATGTTGCTTGGAATTCGCACCATGACGCATGCAGGATTCATAGATAAGTAAGACTTTGGGGCTTAACTCTCCCCAGCAGCCTTAGTAGCAACTTCTGGCACTACAGAGGCTAGCTCACACAGAGGGGACACTTTGGGCCAGGTTCTAGCTTTATTTCTCCATGTCTGAGAGCTAAAGCACGCATCTTCTTCAGCAGTAGGGTGCTACCATTTAATTCTGGGCTATAGCCAACAACTATGTTTCCAGTCCTAGGTCTAATGTGGAAATATCCACACGCATACCACCTGGCAATGGGAAAAGAGATTTCTGAAGAGATGCCAGGAAAGCTAGGGAAGTCCACCATGTTATCTTACCCTTCATGTGCATTGAGTGTTGATAGCAGGCAGCCCCCAGTGCATGTACCCTCATGCTCAGAGATGCTGCAGAGATCCTCCCCCTTAGTGATTCTTCCCACTTGTTGCCTGGGGACTGACTCTGGCTCCCTCCCAGCAAAGGCCACGCTATGGTGATATGTGGGCTGAAGACAAAGAAACTCTGAAAGGGCAGGGCTCACACACAGGTTTTTAATGAGTCTTCAAAGATGCCCACCTATGCTGGAAAGCATTGTAACTTCAGACATAAAGTCCAAAACAGGTGTGCTAGGAGAACTGACTCAGTATAACTCTATTCAACAACCCACGACAGTTTGGGTGATGGCATTATACTTGGTCCTATATTTTAAAAGTACAAAGCTATTTCTACAGTATTTTTGACAACTCTCACAAGCCCTTTTAAGTCCCTTGATTTCTCCATAGCCAACCAATCAAAGTCTGTGTGGTGAAGCAACATTAAAAACAAAACAATAATAACAACAACAACTAGGCAGAAGTTCAAGATCAGGATGGGTTCTAGTCACAGTCCTGCTATTGATATAATATGTGGTTTGGAACAGGTTGTTGTCTCTGAATAATTTGCCTTATCAATAATGTCACCTCTTTAAGCTCTGACATTCTGTAATTCATGAGTTACTCGTTCTCCAAGGGAGAACTTCATGCTAGAACCTACCCTGATTTCTTTTTCTTTTTCTTTTTTTCTGAGACAGGGTTTCTCTGTATAGCCTTAGATGTCCTGGGCTCACTTTGTAGACCAGGCTGGCCTCAAACTCACAGCAATCCACCTGCCTCTGCCTCCCAAATGCTGGGATTATTTGTGTGTGTGTGTGTGTGTGTGTGTGTGTGTGTGTGTGTGTGTGTGTGTGTGTGTCTGTGTTTGGTTTATTTTTTCTTTTTTTTATTTTATTCATTTATTCAAATTACAACTCAATTTTTACCCCATCACTTGTATCCTCCCATTCCTCCCTCCCTCCCGCTTTCACCCTATTCCCCTCCCTTAGGTCTATGACTGAGGGGGACCTCCTCCCCGGCTATATGGTCATAGGCTATCAAATCTCATCTTGGTAGCCTACTTATTCTTTCTTTGAGTGCCACCAGGCCTCCCCACCAAAGGGAGGTGGTCAAATATGGAGCACCAGAGTTCGTGTCAAAGTCAGTCCCTGCTCTCCACATAACTGTGGAGAATGTCCTGTCCATTGGGTAGATCAGAGTAGGGGTTCTATGTTTACTATTGTATTGTCCTTAGTTAGTGCAATAGTTTGAGCAGAACCCCCTGGGCCCCGATCCACCCATCATGATGTTCCTCTTGTAGGTTTCTAGGACCCTCTGGTTCCTTCTATTTCCCCAGCTCCTATATTTTTCTTACCTAGAGTCTCTGTAGGACGTCCTCACATCTATCCCAATCTCCTGGTAAGTGAACACTTTCGTGGGACATGCCTTTTGGCCTAGTGCCCAATTATAAGTGAGCATATACCATGTGAGTCTTTCTGCTTCTGGGTTAATTCACTCATTATGATCATCTCTAGTCCCATCCATTTGTCCACAAATTTAGGGATTTCCTTGTTTTTAATAGCTGAGTAGTATTCCATAGTGTAAATGTACAACAGTTTCTTTATCTTAAGGTCTAATATGCAAAGTATATAAAGAACTCAAGAAATTAAACACCACCAAACCCAATAACCCAACTGAGAAATGGGGCTCAGAACAAAACAGAGAATTCTCAACAGAGGAATATCGAATGGCTGAGAAACACTTAAAGAAATGCTCAATGTCTTTAGTCATCAGAGAAATGCAAATCAAAATGACTATGAGATTCCATCTTACATCCATTAGAATGGCTAAGATCAAAAATTCAAGTGACACCCTGCTGGTGAGGATGTGAAGAGAGAGGAACACTCCTTCATTGACTGTGGAAAGGCAAACTTGTACAACCACTTTGGAAATCTATCTGGCGCTTTCTCAGAAAACTGGGAATAGGGCTTCCTCAAGACCCAGCTATTCCACTCCTTGGAATATACCCAAGTGCTGGGATTAAAGGCGTATGCCACCACACCTGATTCTGCCCTGATTTCTAAGCCACAGCCCCAACACATTAAATAGAAAATTTGATGTTGGGTCTCAAGTATTCATGCATGCTTTAAATCTTCCTGGGAATATCCAGGCAAGGTGAGAACCACTGTAGTGAGGTTTTGGTTTATTTAAAAACACATAAATAATATGTGAATATGTTTTAGTGTTAATCCCAGGTGAGGGATATCGGGCTATTTCAGATTGCCCACAACAGCTGACTATGATTTGCCTCGGGCTCTATCAGGGGTGTTATTTTGCCAGGTGAAGATAATTTACATTTGAAATTCTGGGGGTTAATTCTGAGGGCATATAAATGCTAGGGCCCCAAGAGGTGGGGCAACTGAGACTTCAGAAGAGGCAGCAGCTATTGCTCCCCCTACTGCTGTTTGCTCCTGCTGCTGTTGCTGTTTGCTGGATTGCCGTTGCTGGCTGGAGGTACCCAGACTACAGAGATCCAACTCATCCCCACGGAACTTGAGGCCCAACCAGCAGGAAGTAGTCTACTGATATCAACACCCCCTTTCCCCTCTAAACTCCTTCCCCTCATATCTAATGTTGGGCAGAGGTGGAGGGGATAGAGGTGGTGGAGGGAGGTAGGAAAAAGGACCCAATAAAGCAGCCAAAAGCTCAGCTACAAACCACTAATCTACCTCATTCTACAGCTGTCTAGGAGAGAAAAATAAATGAGATCCCAAAAGGAAGTGTGGCAGAAGACACCTCCCAGAGCCCCCAGTTGCACTCAGTGTAGTCCTGCAGCTCAGTGCATCTGACATAATACCACACTTGCTCTGTTAGAAATTACATTCTCTTACTGGTGCTCCTTGTGCCATCTGGTGCTCAGCATCCTTCAAAGAAAGCCTCCAGAATTAGGGCATTATCACTTTGGTGCTGAGTTCTTAATACAAATGATGTATCTGAAACCATTTCAGCCAAAGGGTAGTTTTCACTGTTAAGGGAATAAAAACTTCAGTATCGATTACATCTCACATAATAAGCTCAGAAATGAGAGGCACCCAAGTGACGGCTTGATCATTTCCACCCTCTTATATAATAACACATATTTTTGCTCAATTACATGAATCATCAAAATTTTTGTAACATTAAATGGGCTGGAAAGCTGGGGGAAATACATCCTCAGAAATCAGCTGCTCTTGAAGGAAAAAGTCAAAATCTGTTGCACTCTATGTGGTTCAATAATTAACCAGCAGTTATGTCACTTTCAATGATAGGTTGGTCTGTTCAGTTGAATCTTTTTTCCTAGGGGTTGGGGTGGGAAATTGCCATACAATTCCATGATTCACAACCATACTTCCTGCCACTTAAGCCACATGTTTTGTTCAAGTGTGCCTCCTACATAACAGGCCTTTCTTTTCACCTTTGTTATTTGTTCCTTCTTGACTTGGCTGGTGAGCTCTTTGAAAGTAACAAGACAGAAATAGCCTGGCTAGAAGGTTCAGGAAATTACCTTGTCTTCATAAAGCTCCATTCAGATACAAGCTTCTAAAAAATATAACTGACAGGATTCAAAATTGTGATGTGCAGGAAGTCAACGAAAAATTGAGACTTCTTCGTTCCCCATTCACCTCTAGTATTAAGACAAGGAAATATTGTGATTAAATAAAAATGAAGAAGCCGGGCTCAGTGGCACATGTCTGTAATCCCAGCACTTAGGGAGGCAGAGGCAGGCAGATCTCTGTGAGGTTGAGGCCAGCCTGGTCTACAAATAAAGTCCAGGACAGCCAAGGCTACACAGAGAAACCCTGTCTGAAAAAATAAATAAATAAATATTTTTAAAATTAAATAAAAATGAAAGCCTCTTGAATAACCAAACTAAGAACCACTAAAACTATTTTTCTTCTCAGAAAGAGTCAAACTCATGAGCAATATTTTCCTCTCTCTGAAGGATGGCCCTGGAGTGTAAAGAGGTTTTGTGCCCATTGTCTATGGTATCAAATCCAGTATTTCCTACATGGGAGACTTGGATGCAGTTCCTGTACATACATATGTATATACATACAAATGCAAGAAAAGGGGAGAATGTTTTTTTAAGAAGTTGGGTTTTGCCATTGTGAAAACTGGCAACTCAAACATCTGTACGGCATTAGCAGAATCTGGCAGGCTAGCATGTCAGGTGAGAGCTGACCTTTGAGCCGTGTATCCTCAGACTAGAAACTCAAACAGCATGCCTAGATAGCTGCTGTCTTGGAGGACCTTGCTTCTCCTTTGGCCTCTGACCGATTACACAAGACTCATGTCAGAGAGGCTCTTGAAGGGGGCTGGGGCCCTCCGTTGTTCTCTTTTTCTCTCTTTGCTTCCTGGCTGCCACAACAGTCTGCTCTGCTCCATTCCCCAACCACAACGTCCTGAGCTACCACAGGCTCAAAGCAGTACAGCCAAGCAACTGTAGACCAACGTCTCTCAAGCTGCAGGACAGAACAAACCTTCCTTCCATTTACACTGACTGAATGTTTGTCACTGTGTCAGCACACTACCTGACACACTCTAAGGATCTTAAGGTTTTAGATAATTTCTCTGATTGGCTGCCAGTCTTCTCCACAGTATTTAAATGACCCCACAAGTCCTTCTAGTCACTGGAGCCTAGATCCTTCAACCTAAGCCTTTAACAACCACCACCTCCCTTTGTGCCCACCCTGCCTGTCTGGGTTTACCCTGCCTGTCTGGGTTTATCCAATGGCAAGCCGAGGAGCATTTCACTCTCTGGCACTGACCTCTGTCTCCCAGATGGATAAGAAATTCCCGAGCCCATTTTTGCCTACAACCTCATTCTTTCCTATCTCTTTGCTCTGTTTACAGGAAAGCGAGTCAAGACCCTAAACAAAGACAAGTTCCCCCTCACTCTCCTTATAGGACAAATGGGAGCTGAATTCCCGAAGGCAACTGTGGCCAGCTTGCCTCAAGGGGATGTGGGAGTAGGATCTCCTCAAAACAAACAGCAGCAAAGGCCCTACGATCCAGAAACAGGGGAATTCAGCACTACTGGTCCCAAAGGTTTCTTAGATAAAACATCAAAGTTTCTGCATCCTTCTTGGGGAGCTAGTAAAGCAGATACTTGGAGACAGCAAGGGATCTTCCTGGGCATCAAGGAAACAACTTACCTTCCACAAGACAATGTAGCCTGTGAGTGGACTCACCTTGGCCCTTTAGCATAGCAGAAGCAGTCAGTGAGGAACACGAAAGTGTAAATTGCGGGCCGGTTTTGCGCTAAGATATGAAGTGAAATGAAGCCATTCTTCAAGAGAAACACATCCAACTAATATGCCAGTGGATTATTTAGGTTTTCGTGAAAGCCAACTCGTCTCTTCAGTCAGTCATATCTGAGAGAATTTTTCAGAGAATGTAATTGAACATACATTAACACGTGACTATGCTTTTCTTCTAGAATGCTGGAGGAACATAGTTAATGCATGAGGCGTGTGCTGGTTAATTTTCTTGTCAACTTGACACTGACACTGTTAAGTAGGAAATGGATGAGGTGAGGTGGAAATGAAAGCAGACCAGCATCTCCAGAAGCAGAATTGCTTAAAAGAACAACTTCAGGGCTGCCCTCCCTCTCTCTCTCTCTCTCTTTCTCTCTCTCTCTCCAGAAGTGGAGACTGTGTATGTGGCATGGGGTTTATAGGATGGAAAGGGAGTGATTCTGGGAATGGAAGAGTTCATCCCCAGCTTCCCTGCAGTCTGGAGGCAGCATGTGCCAACATGTTTGGTGTATGCCTCTCCTGATCAGGGGTTCCACAGGTGTGATCAGTCAAGTCAACCTTCCTGCCCAGAGCGTCTCAGTCCAACTGATGTTTTTAGGCCATTAGCCCTTCAGATACAAACTACAGTAACCTGGGAAGAGAACTTAACTGATGAAGGATTTCTATCAGATTGGCCAGTGGACATGTCTGTGGAACATCTCCTCGCTTAATGATGGATGTGTGTCAGGGTCCAGGCTATGGTGGGTGATACCATCCCTGGGCAGGTGGTCCTGGGTGGTAGAAGAAAGCAGTCTAAGCAAGGCTTGAGGGCAAACCAGTAAGCATCATTCCTCCATGGTTTCTCCTTCAGTTCCTGCCCCCAGGTTCCTCCCCTGACTTACCTTAATGATGGACTGTGAGCTGCAGGTGAAGTAAGCTATTTCCTCCTCTTAAGTTTTCTCTTGGTCATGGTGTTTATCACAGTAACAGAAAGGTGGCTAGGGTAAGGAAGAAGCTTCCCATATTGTTTTTAATATTAATAAGGAGTGGGGCACACTCACCTTTTAAGGAGTCACAACTTCTAAGCAAGCCAGAGCTTCTCTGCTCAAAACTATCTCCGTAGAATACTTGGGTCCAGAGATTTATATAATAATACTTTCTCCTAGGCACATGTATGTACATGTGGATGTACGTGTGATCATGAGGAGCTACAAGCTGTGCAGTAGGCACCACAGGAAGTAAAGGCCAATTATCCTATTCATGTGCACCTCCACCAGGCAGGTGGAGCCCACATCCTGTGCTGTGTCTCTGGCCAGTGTGAACGTGGACACGTGCTCAGGTCCGTCCCAGGGACCACATGTATAAGGCAAGTGATCCTGGAGATGGAAAAGGAGTAGGCTCAGACAGACCTGGATGAAGAACTTGTCCTACACTGTCGCGCCCTCCTGCCGGCAGGAACGACGCAGACACCAGGATTCTTCTCAATTGCGCCTTATTGGGAGCGCCCTTGAAGCTGAAGTGAAAGACCCCGAATGCCCGCGAGCGCATCACTTAAATAGCTCTGTGTATGTGTCGTGTCAATATCTCATAGGTCGTATCTGGATGCCTCATTAGCATGCCCCATTAGCATGCCCGTGGCTGAGAGGGCAGCTCCAGAATACTTCATTTGCATACCCCTATTCGGGAGGGGCACGTTGGGAGAGCTTATGCCTGTGCACGCACGGGAACGATTGCCGCTGTCGCCATTACTGGGTGCGGGCGCGCCTTACACTACACAGTTACCTGAGACAGCAAAGACAATAACGTAAACTACTATTAGCATCTATGTGTGGTTCCACATTTCTGAGGTACTCAGAGCACTTCTTAGCGGTCCTTCTTGGGTCAGAAGCCGAGTGGCAGCCCTAGAGAAGTGCTCAGCACTGACACCCTCCTTCTGAGAGTTCCCGCTTCTTATCTGGGACGTCCTGGTTCTGATATTTGCTCTTCCTACCTCACCATGCCTCACCGAACCCCAGCTGAGACATCCTATTCCGTGCTAAGGGCCAACAGCTGCTGCGGGAGGGTTTTCCTCACCCAGGAAAGGGTCATTTGTTTTCTTCCTCCCTGGAAGCCACTGTTATGGCCTCCCTTACTGACTGTTCTTGTTGTTGAAACAAAATCCCTGATAAATGCAACTTAAGGCAGGGTTTGCTTTTACTTACAACCTGAAGTTACAGTTCACTGACAGCAAGAAGATGAAATAGGAGAGAGAGATGCATGCTGGCATTCATTCGGCTTTCTTTCTCCTTTTTAAGGGTCAGCTTGAGCCCCCAGCCCATGGAATTGCAGATATGGGATAGAGAGAGATGGCTCTTCACACAACAATTAGCCTAAGCTAGAAAGTCTCTCACACATGTGTCCAGAGGTCTGTTTCTATGGTGATTATAAATGTAATCCAGTCAATGGCTAAGGTTAACCATTGTAGGGCCTCAACTCAGGGCCTGTGCCCTTCCCACTGAACCTTCCCTTGTTCTTGTGGGTGGGGCCCCTCAACTTTCAACACCCAGTGCTTGCTGAGAGCATGCCCTCCAGACACCGCTCCCACAGACCCCTCTCCACAAGCCTTGGCACAGGTGTTTGTTGCCCTATTACACGCTTCTCCATGGCAGTACAATGTGTGTGTCTTCTCAGTAGCAATGTACGTTTTAGGTCTTTTCTGCTGAAAAACAATGAGTTCCTTAGACATAAACTGGAGTATTTTTATACAAGGCATTTTCTGAGGGGCTTTATGATGTCATGGGAAAAGTGAATTTGGCGGGAAGAAGGGAAGAAGAAAGCAGTTGTGAGATTCCAGCTCGCTTCTTTCCACAGCACTCTTTCAGATAGAAGACGTGTAATTACCCCTTCCACAGACAAGACACTGAGGCCTGCACACTTATGGAATCAACTCCAGACCTTCCGTGGTTGGGCTTGGGCAACAGCCTGGACTTTCACATCACAGTCATTCAATCCAGGTAAAGAGAAAACAAAGAAGCAAGTTAAAGCCAGACTAGCCAAATGACATCACACTTGCCAGCAAACACTTACTTTTTATTTATTTATTTATTTAAATTTTTTTGCCTGTTTCTGTGATGCCAAGAGAAAGAGTTTGAAGCATAATAGAAAGCCAAGGAGAACTAGGAGGAGGGGAAAGGAGGGACGTCCCCCAGGTGGCACTCTGGGTGACATCGATCTTACCTGTTAAAAGCGAAGAGTTTGGACGCAACTTACAAAAAAAAATGCTACAAAGATTGCCTACAGTCAGCATATTTTTTAAAGATTTGTTTATTTATGATTATGTATATAGTGCTCTGTCTGTATGTATGCCTGCAGGCCAGAAGAGGGCTCCAGATCACATTTTAGATGGTTGTGAGCTACCATGTGGTTGCTGGGAATTGAACTCAGGACCTTTGGAAGAGCAGTCAGTGCGCTTAACCTCTGAGCCATCTCTCCAGCTCCAGTATATCTTTTTTATTCAAATTACATCTGTGTGTTTGTGTGCGTGCACACATGCATACGCCACCTCACAGATATAGAAGTCAGCGGACAGTGTGCAGGAGTTCTTGTATTCCACCAAATGAGTCCTAGGGATCCAGCTAAGGTCAGGAGACTTAGCAATGTCTTAACTCCCTGAGTCACTTCACCAGACCCAATTTTCTTTTTTTTATGAAGCTATTTCGGTCATGTATGTTCAAGTAACAAGTACTCATGCTTAAGTCTAAAGATGTCCGTGACCTGTGAAATTAACCTCATTCCTTTCTCATCGGTAAGCCTGGAACCTTATGAGAATCTCACAAACAAGATTATAAATAGTTTATAGTCAGGACACAGCTTGACTTCCTTATAACTTACATGAACTTACTACACTAAGGATTCCTCTGACCTTTTGACCTCTGTTCAGATCTTATTGACCTGGAAACCTGAAAAATGCACCTCAGAAATTATTATGTTCTTATTTCCTAAAGGGAAAATTTCTTGGATAAGAATAAGTTGCTGGTGGCCAGACTCTGTTCGCTGGCTATACAGACAACCTGTTGTTGGTACCCACTAAAAGTTTGTGACAGAATCTTAGAAATAAAACTGGATTTCTGAACAAAAAAAAATTTTTTTAAGAATAGATACACCAAAACACATCAAATGCATCCCTTTAAACAGTGTAGCTTCAGAAGCCACCAAACTTATATTATATTTCTATCTATCAGCCTTCAATGTGTTCTTTTGAGAACCCTTACCCACAATCCTGTTCTTTTGCCAAGCACCTTTCTCTCAATGCTTAAATATACTAAAGTTATTTTCTTCATAATGGCATATGTTTATGAAAATGACCACCCCCAAAAAATCATTTTCTTTTCTTTTTTTTTAATTAATTTATTCTTGTTACATCTCAATGTTTATCCCATCCCTTGTATCCTCCCATTCTTCCCTCTCTCCCATTTTCCCATTATTTCCCTCCCCTATGACTGTTCCTGAGGGGGATTAAAAATCATTTTCTTAAACTCCAAGAATGCCTCCCTTGGACTCAGCCTGGAATTCATGTCTATTCAGCTTCATCGAGTAGAAAGTTCTAGAAAGAATGCTTCGGCTTGCTGGAGATGACAACATGGAACTGTGCCTCCTGCTTCTGCTGCCAGGTCTAGAGTTTCCTGAGTACCCCTTGTCCCTAAGCCCTTAAAGTAATGATGGTAGTTGGGTCTCTCCTAAGGCAAGGATCAAAATCCCTTAACAAATGCAGCCAACTTGGGGTGAGCTGTGAAACACTAACCTGTCTTTGCTTTGAAGGAAGAATGTGTGGCTTTGATCTCATTGCTCTAGGGGAGTGCTTCTCAACCTGTGGGTCCAGACCCCCTTGGGGGGTCAAACACCCTTTCACAGGTATCGCCTAAGACTATGAGAAAACACAGATCTCTACATTATAATTCATAATAGTAGCAAAATTACAGTTATTGTTGGAAAACCCTGCTGTTAAGGTTGCAGTTCAGCGTGACCGGATAGCCTTTCTGAGTTCCTCGCTAAATGGAGGGACTCCCTTTGTCTGCAGGGCCTCCTGACATCATCTGGAGAGTGTCTCTAAGCACAGAGACCTCTAACAACATCTGGAATATGACCTTTGACACAGTTCCCTGCAAACCTCTCCCCCTGCTGCCCATAGAATAATTAGGTACTGTGTTCCTGTTCATATGATAGGACCGTGCTGCCAAATGCAAATAAAACAGTCCTGGCACTCCTAGCCCCAGTCAATGGTGCCGACCCACCCTGGGAATCCTCCACCCACTCCCAAGAACGATACAACCTTTGTTCACCCTGAATAAAGTTGAGCTAACTTGCTGAAGCCGTTCCTGGAGGTCAACCTATGATACTCACAGCCATTTGAATCCCTACCACCACCACCACCACCCTGCCTCTGCTCCCTTTGTCCTTGGGGACCCATGGCCATGGTCCAGGGGTTGGGGCGGGGGGAAGGGTGTCAGGGAGACCCACAATTATGAAGTAGCAACAAAAACAATTGTATGGTTGGGGGTTACCACAACCTGAGGAACTATTTTTTATTTGTTTGTTCATTTTGTTTTGAGACAGGGTTTCTCTGTGTAGCCTTGGCTACCCTGGACTTTCTTTGTAGACCAGGCTGGCCTCAAACTCACAGCATTCTACCTGCCTCTGCCTCCCTGAGTACTGGGATCAAAGGCTTGTGCCAGCACATCCAGGTGAGGAACTGTATCAAAGGGTCGCAGCATTAGGAAGGCTGAGAACCACACTCTAGGGACATTGTAGAAGACATCATTCTAGTACGGAAGTGGAGTGGAGCACGTGAAGTGGTGACAACCAGGGCTTCCTGTCAGCTTGGCTGGTGGAGGTATGGCTCACTTTTATTATGTCCTATGAAAGAAAAAATATAACATTTCTCGAACTGGCTATGTAAACATCAAAGGGAGATGTAGCTGGGAAAAGGGTGAGGCTGCGAGAAGGTTCCGGAAGAAGTTTAACCTCTTCTGAAGGGAGCCCAAGCATCAGGTAAGCTGTTGAGTGGGAATGGCCCTCTGCCCTTGGGTGTTCTGAGGTCTTCACAACCTGATCATGGGGTGGAACAGTTGGTACCAAGATTTCGCTCCTAGAGGCCAGCTCACTCCAGGCCTCATGCCACGTGATGTCAAGTCTAGCAGTAGAGTGGCAAATCTCAGTTCCATGGGACCAGGGCAAGCCAGGACCTTTCAGCAATAGTCCAGGAATTCACCCAAACCTCAAAGGGAGAGACCTTGATCTCCACAAACTCCAAAAGTCATTGACTGAAACATCAGGCTGCTTCTCCATATGCTAAGCAATCACTCTGTCCTGGCTAGCCTCCCGGGGCAGTCCCTCACTTTCTCTCTCTCTCTCTCTCTCTCTCTCTCTCTCTCTCTCTCTCTCTCTCTCTCTCTCTCTCTCTCTCCATTTAGGGTGACCTGTTCCCTCAGGATGGACAGTGAATTCCAGTCAAATGCACACATCTCTTGGAAGCTGCTATGGTAGAAATGTCAGTACACCCTGGCTACCTGGCAAGGGCAACCTGATTGGATTGAATTGAAGCATTTTATTTACAGACACGGTTGTAAATGCAAATGGTATAGAAAGTGCCGACTGAGAATCCTAACCCTCCCTTCATTATCGCATCTACCCTCTTCTCTGCACCTGACAAATAACTACACATGCCACCACTGTGGCATTCTCCTTTGATGGAAGCCTTTCACACACTGTGTGCTTCAAATGTTGGAGTTGCTGGTATAGAAGGGCATGTGTGGTCGGCAAGCACGCTGTGGATTGTGCTTCTAGCAAGAGATGAAGTGAACGGTAGGTTATGAGAAAGTGAGTCGTGTAGGCCAGAGGCGGTAACCCGGCGGCTTGTGGTGGTACACATGCCAGCCTTCTCCACACACTGCGGACAAGCTGGACCATGAGAAATCCACATTCTCTTTTCCCAGCACCCCTTGGACTTTGACACGTTTCTCATAGACAGAAGGACACTCTGTCTTCAGCACTGGAAGCTGATTCACTTCCCTCTGTAACAAAGCATGACAGCCGAAGCCTGTCCATCCTCCTGGGAAGCGGCAAACAAACAGCCCTGAGAGCGCTGCGCTTCCGGTGTGTCAGTCAGGGGAAATCTGTCTATCTATGAATATTCCATCCACCGCGCCTTTAGCAATGCGCTGTGTAAAGACCTTTTTTCAGATGATGAGAATAGGCATAAAAGGGTTTGATTAATCCTTTACTCAGCTGTCTCCTACCCCAGAACGCATGTAGCGGTTGTCATAGGGAACTGGCTTACAAAGAGAACGCCTGCAGATGTGTGGGCTTCTCAGTGAAGCTGCCTCCGATTCTCCTGAGAAAAGAAAACAGAGGGAAGAAACGAAAAAAAGAAAAAAAGAACAGACTCTTTGGAGCACAGCTGTCCCAAATCAGTGAAATACTGTTTCCTGAAGGGAATAGCTTTTAGGTTCACGTTTTCTAAGCAGGTAGATGTGAGTCGGAAGGCATCTACTTGAACCCTCTTCCCCCCACCCCGTTGGGCTACTCTCATCCTGACAGACTACTTCAGAGCCTCCTGCTCCTCTCTGCTTTGTTTTACAGGATGTTTCCTTCTTCTAAATCAATGAACCAACTGCTTGTGAGCCCCTTGAATAAGGGAGTGGTTACATACCTGGCCAGCTTGCCCTGTCTGTCTGTGCTATTGGGATGTTTTAGTAAAGAGTTTTGTTACTGTTATTTATTATTGTTACTTATTTTTATTGTAAAACTTTGTTTTGTTCTTTTCAGACAGGATTTCTCATGTAGTCCAGGCTGCCCTCAAATTTGCTATGTAGCTAAGAGTAGACTGGAACTCCTGATTTTCTTGCCCCACATCCTGTTGGGGCATAGATATCTATCCCACTTGGGGGTGGCGGGAGAGGGGATTGTAAAGGCCACTCTGTGTAGGCAGGAGGTAAGGCCTGAGCTGAGTCACAGAGGATGAGTCAATAAAGGACAGAGGATGAGTCAATAAAGGACAATCGGCCAAAGCTGGGCGTAGTGGAGCAAGCCTGTAATCCCAGCACTCAGGGAGGCAGATCTCTGTGAGTTCGAGGCCAGCCTGGTCTACAAAGAGAGTCCAGGACAGCCAAGGCTACACAGAGAAACCCTGTCTCAAAACAACAACAACCACAACAAAGGACAATCAGCCAGCCTGGGCTACATGTGTTCTTCCTCATAAAGCAAACAAGACAGGTGGATCAGCTTTGTAAGAACAAAGATCTTGTGGAGACTCTTCCTGTACCAAGTTACACCTTCCACTTGCTGATTCGGCTTTAGCCCAATCCCTGCGGTGTCATTTTTGAACCCAGGCCTGGCCCCACATTCTAAAGTGGGTGGTGAGCACTCCTGGGGATGACACCATCCTGGTGACATCTCTTGATTTTTATTTCTGTGTTTTTAAATTATGTATATTTGTGTGGGTGGAGGTGGGTATGGGTATGGGTGTAGGTGTGTGCACATGAGTGGAAGTGCTCATGGAGACCCAAAAAAGGTTGTCAGACCCCCCCCCCCCGGAGTAGGAGTTACAAACACGTGACATTACTTAATAGCACAAGCACACAGTGGGCTGAGCTGTTCTGGGCTTGCAGCCTCCAAGCATTTCCCCAAGCCTGGAATTCCCCCATGAATCCCTCCAAACTTCCCCCTTAAGCCATGTGTGTGGTGGCACATACCTATAACTCGAGCACTTGGGAGGTAGAAACAGGAGGAATAGGAGTTCAAGGCCGTCCTCTGGTACATGAGACCCAGTCTCAAAAAAATAAAATAAAGAAAGCACACATTAAAAACTATAGGGAAAATGTAAAGTCTTATACTTCAAAGGTTGAAACTCTCATGTAACATCTTAAAAATGTGATTTTCTAAGGTGGTCTGTGTGGCTCTTAATTGTCTTCCGTGGAGCCTCTAAACCCATACAAAGAGTGGGGCTTGCCCCCGATCATGAATAAAGTTAGAGGCCAGTTAGGATATGCAACTGCTACTTAGATCTCCACTGAACAGCTTCTCTTCTTCTTGGCTTCAGGCTCCTTTCTCATTAGCTGGCAAACCCTGGAAAACAAGACAGGATCACTTATGGACTCCTTTGTAACTCCAAGGATCCAGGCCCTAGTGACACAGACTAACCCTGTGAGGGTTGGTTTGTAGACATGTGAATCAAGGCTGACTGGTAAGACGTGGAACAAGACAACCAGGGAGGTTGCTGGGAAGTCTGTGCAGATCCTTAAAAGGTACATTTAGATAGAGATTTAGATACAGTACTCATAAACTGTAAAAAAATAAAAATAAAAATAAATAGAGGTGTTTCAGGGAAATGGAATCATGTTGGGCTGTCAGAAGAAGGCCGCCATTCTCCGTTCCCAGTCTCTGGCTCTGAGCAGCTGTCCGTAGCAGGAAGCCATTTTCCATGCATGGGTTCCTATAGCTCTAGGTGCACATCGTTTTGCAGCTGCTATCCTTGGTGTTAGCATGAAAGACCTCAGCCGGGGCTCTAGTGGATTGGTTTAGCACATGTTCATCTCTCAGCCAGCCACTGTGATGTGGAGAAAGAATGTTGATTGTCCGGGCCAGAGGTACTAATATCCGAAACAGGGAATATGCCAGTCCAGAGCCCAGGGTCCATGTCTTCCCTTTGGGAGTCCAGATGCTGGACCCAAGGGAATGAAGCTTAGCCGGATGGGTGGGCTTGTAGGATCCCAGTCTGGAGGTGACTGTCCAGAGGGAAAAAAGCCTTCTTGATACAGCTTTCTTGGTGTTAACAACTCCTTTAGCGACACAGCTCTCCCAGTGATACAGTGGCGTATCTCGTCCAGTGACATAGCTCTCTTTATAGGGGTGGGGGAGGACTGTATAAACCTTGGCGGAGTAGGTAGGGATTCTTAGGTGAATGAACATCATTGGCTGGGGCTGAGGTGCTAGGAATGCTTCATTTGCACCGAAAGGAATTCCAGGTGCTAGGCTACTTGACTACTTCAAGAATTGAGAGGATGGAGAGGTCACAAGACTATGTGCACCAGGGCATTGCAGGCACAGAACAGAGAAGGAGCAATCCTTACTCCAGCTGGTCTCAAGATTGAGATTTTGGGGGTTTAGACATGTCTCGACCTCACTCTAGCTACATGCTGGTTTCCTCGATCACATAGCCCATGTTCCCCATAAGGGACGGTTGGAATCAGCCCACTCTCACAGAGAGAGAGAGAGAGAGAGAGAGAGAGAGAGAGAGAGAGAGAGAGAGAGAGAGAGAGTGTGTTGGGGTAATTCCCACCAAAAAAATAGTGGAGAAGTAGCCAACATAAGAAAGTACATAGATGGGACTGGCATTAGAGGTGCCCACAAAGCAGGACGATATAGACTGTGGTAAGGAATTGAGGAATTGGGTAAGATTCTATCCTCAGAACTAAGAAGCCATCCAAGGATTCTAAGTATGAAAGTGACCTGATGGCAAGACATTAATATTCTGACTACAGGCTGGGGACAGGATTAGAGTAGGGGGTTACATATGGAAGGATTGGATTCAGGACTATGATGGAAGGACAAACAGAGTTTGAAACCTTGAATCAGTGTAGCAGTAATAGGGGTCAAAGAAACTTGGACAGATCTGAGATCACCTCTGTGGAGTGTTGTTATCTCTGGGAGCATGGCTTGATCACCTGGGTGAACCTGGGTACCATCTACCAAGAGGGAAAATGACAGGGGAGACAGGGACAAACTGGGAGGGGGCTGAAAACCAAGAAAGGTGCTGAGTAAATGACTTTTCTAGAGTTCTGAGTGCAGGAGTCATAAACATAGAGACATAAAGTGAAACACAATCACCTAGGGGGTCACATGGATGGGGAAAAGGAAGGGCACTTACACAGCTTCCCAACAAGATCCTCTCTGTTCGGCCTCCAAGCAAATGTATGCTCTGTTGTGTCTAAGCCTCTTTGTCTACACCCTTTCCTCTGCCTCCAGTGCTTTGCTCTTCCTTCCTGGCACCTCTGAATACTCATTTAGTGGTCAATTGACACCCACCCTCTCCAGAGTCATGGACCTCATTAGCCTACCGCAATGCCAGCTTCCTCAATGAAAGAATATCCTGTGTGTATGTAAGCTCCCAGAAGACAGTGCCATCCCTATCTACTCTACAATGTCTGCTAGGCTTCTCAGAAAAGAGTTATTATTTTTTTAATCTGTTAAGCAACAACATTGACTCTTGTTTTCTTCTAATAGTTTTGGGCCAGTGGTTAGAAATTAATCTCAAATGCCTAGGCTTAGAGAGTCAGCGACTCAGCAAGCGTGCTCCAGTTGTATAATGCTTTAAAAGACTAATGACAAATAAACGCTTGCGGCAGATGAAAAGACCATGATTGGATCTGAATTGAAAGGAGCCAGTTGAAAGTAGTTTCCCACAGAGAAAAATCAGAACATTAAAATGAATGCCTTTGAACCACTTCAACTATTTCCACATTCATCCCTGAATAACATCCCTCAGTGGAACACATCTCAGGGTCTTCATGCCCTATAACACTCCTCCTCCCCTTCCCAGACCAGTGTCTACAGCTTCCATGATATAGCCATCCCAAAAGGCTTCCAGAAGGTTCCACTGAGCTCCAGAGCCCCAAGTCCCTGGTGAGCAGGAGAGACTGAGAAGCCTTCGACTATTCTTTTCTATTAATTCCACCATTGACTCCCAGCAGGCTCCTCCCAAACTACCCCTAGGCTCCCTAGCTACATGTGCCTCAAGGAGATCCCAATTCTCGCCAGCCTTTCCTTCATCTGGTACTCCTGCCTGGGCTCCCTCTCAGCTGCACTCTCCAATTAGGCAAGTCACTAGCAAGTCTCTTTAAAGCTGCAGAAAACACACATTCAAGCTGGCAGACCCTGGCGGTTGTGACAAGAGTGAATGAGAGTCACTGGGTATGACTCAGTTTTCCCAAGCTGACTGTCACGTTGCGTCAGCCCTGAGTATCTTCTAGAAGTCATACCACTTCCCCTTTTGACTTTTGTTTCCTGTCAAAATTGACGTAATTTTACTCTGCCACTTGATGTAACCCTGCTTCCTCACCTCCTGGATGTCCGGCTCCACTTAGCTCCTGGAATCAGCCTGCAGAGCTGTGTGGTAGAAAGGGGCCTGTGCCTGGCACTACCACCCCAACTGGTGTCCAATTATCAGCTGGTGAATCAGCAGAAGGGAAAATAGAGGTGAATATACGTCAAAGGATTTCTGTGACCATTGAAGGAGATAACATTAGGAAAATGCCAGGAGCCAATCTTGGATTCAGCAAACATTAGGCTGACCATTTGAAACCTATTTGAAAAAGTCAGAAATGGTCCAGGGTTGACAGTCCCATATAGTTGTACCAGCCGTCAGCCTTACTACTTACACACTAATATCAGCGTCATTTATCTGCATTACTGAGTAGAGAAGAGGCATAATCTTAGAGGTGGAACCTCAGAATTCCTTTTAGTTACATCATCAAAGAAGCAAAGGATGCCAGCTCAATACTAAGACTTTCATTGTCGGGATAGTTCAGCAAAACTGATTTAAGAGAGAAGATGACAATATGGCCCAACACCTTGGCTTGTGGAAGATATGGGCTTCCTGGGGTCAGATCCCAACTCTTATTCATTAGCTGTGTGGGGGAAGAATTGTAAGCTTTGTCACAGGTGAAGGCGGTCTTGGCAGGCTTTGCCCTTGGACACACCACAGATACTCCCTGAGATAAACCTTGAGATAGACTGGTTGGAGCCATTCTGGGCCTGGAATTCAGGAAGGGGACCTGGGGACTCCACCTGGACTATTGTGTTTCTAATTGACCCTCAATGGGAGAGGGAGACCACCCCTTGCACGTAACAGACAAGCAAGCTGAGGGGACAGAGAGAGGAGCAGCCGGTTGAGAACAGGCTTGAGCGCACGTGGATCAGGAAGAGGATCAGTGAACAGGCTGGACCAGTGCGCAGGCCAGAGACACCTAGGGACCGGTCTCATGGAACGGACACCAGAAGGTTCACTCTTTTTTCCCTTTAACCCTTTTCCCCTTTTGTGTAAGCTAGTTGGGTTGTATAATACAGTTTAATTGTTAAGAAACAGAGCCAACAGCTGTGAAGTTTAGTAATTTGTTAACCAATGTGAGTCCCCAACTTTCTCTCCTATTATGTGGGACTGACATAGGATTATCATGAGGATTCAATCAGTGACCACATGCAAAGATCTTTGTATATGAATGAAGGGTTAGGTAGCTCAGAACCAGGGCCCTTGCTTTGCATATGCAAAAACCTGGGTTGGCTCTGCAGCACCAGGAAGGACAGAGAAGAGATGACAGGGAAAGACACTGGAGGGCTAACCACCACCAAGAAACAGAGGCTGCTCATCTTGGCAGGAAATGGAAGTCACATTTGAGTTTGAATTCAATGTTAATTCAGGACCTCTGGAAGACAGGGTTTCTCTGTGTAGCCCTGGCTGTCCTGGACTTGCTTTGTAGACCAGGCTGGCTTCGAACTCACAGCGATCCACCTGCCTCTGCCTCCCTGAGTGCTGAGATTACACTTTCAGCTAAATTTGAATACATCCACACACAGCATGTCTGTCACATAGACCCAGGCATACCATCTCTTCATAGGATGAGGCACGAGGCATCGTGACATAGAGGAAGACTCCAATTGTCTTCCAAAGGAGACTGAATAAGATGGGTTTCCTGATGTGACAAGAAAATAGCTGTGGTCTTCGTGCTTTCTGAGCAACCAGAAGCCTGTAAGGATGGACAGTAAGGCAGGGCCATAGAAAGACAGCAAGGAGGGGGCCAGCAGTTCGTACAAGGACAGATTATCAGCTATCATACAAGTGCCTGACTGCAAGTGGCAGTCTTCTTTTCACGCTTGCCAGGCTGCCCTTAAAAACAATTTTATTCAAGGGACTCAGCAGAGAAAGACACTTAAGCCTGATAAACCAAGATCCCCAGGGGGGAAGAAAAGAGCAAGAAAGAACAAATTGTCCTCTGACCGCCATATGTGTGTGAGCCATGGCATACAACATACCACACACACACCCACACACACACCACACATACACACATACCCACACATGCACACTTGAAGAAAGACAGAGAAAAATTTTGTTAATCTTTTGAAAGTTTTTCTGTTTAAATGTTTGAGGCACAGTCTTATATGGCTGCAGCCAGCCTCAGCTCAACATGTAGATGAGCCAGACATTTGAATTCACAATCCTCCTACAGCCAGCTTCCAAATGCCTGGGTTGCAGGTGTGCACAGCCACACCTGGCATCAGATTGCCATTGTTAACTCATTCCCTCCCCTCAAGTGGCACAAATACAGGGATGCACACATGCTTGCCAATTCTCCCTCCTCCTTCATTCCAGTGGAACGGAGAACTTGAGTTCCTGCCCTCCATGTCCCAGCTTTGGCAGCACAGGTACATTCATAGGTTTTGAAAGAGTCAGGAAGAGGAGGATGCTTCTCTAAAATGGAGGGCAGGGAAGTCTAAAGACATCAAAACAATTGGGAAGACAGAGGAGGCACCTGCCTGGCCAGTGGCCGGTGATAACACACATGAGAATTCGATGGTGGCATGATTTCTCAGGCTCTCATCTTGGCTCTCATCTTGGCGCTCATGACAGGAGAGGCTTGTCCTAAGCAACTCGTGCTTGCATCTCTCACTTGCTACTCATAGTGCTAACTGGGGAAGCGGGGCATTATTAATGTAACTTTCTGTCTTGAATCTTTTAGAATTTTCTGGAATTTTGGCACAAGGTGGATTAAGGCATGTGTGTGAGGAGGATATATATGGTTTCCTCCCCTTACTCTGAAATGTTAGGAAACTAAAAATAAAACGAAATAACAACAATAGCAATAATAGGATCTCCCAACCATCCTTTCTTTTCTATCCCTCCGTGCCTTTTGCTATAAAGGCAGCAAAGCTTCCAGACCCTCCAGTTTCTTAATCATCTGTCATACTTTACTCTCTGTCCTTTCACGCTGTGGTCCGAGTGAGCCCCTTAGATGATCCTTCAGGCTCACAAATTTCCAGTCAAAGTACATCTCGTTGACTTACCAGCAGAGGAATGCATCAATGACAAGTCTTATATGAAGAGATGGTAAAAACTCAAAGAAGGTCACAGTCATCAAAAGAAATGAAGAAGTTTCCCATGCCCTCCAATCAGAACACACAGTAACCACTGACTTGACAACTCTTAAATTTAATCTACAAATCTAAAGCCCCCTTTAAAACATCGTTTGTAACAGACAAGTCTGAAGAGAATGTGGGTACATCTTCCGACAGAAGGCTTTGTCTCTCTTCTTACCGGAGGCCCCATTTAAAGGAAGATGATACAACAAAAGGAAACTGGAAACTCATAAAAGACAAAGTGAATAGAGAAGACAGGCTGACAGAGAATTCAACAAAATTTGGGGAGACAGGACTAGATGGAGGAACATCATTGGCAGAGCAGAGGAAGTAATGATGTGACTCACAGAAAGAGAGTCAGTGTGGAAGAAAACACTAGTTGAGGCCCCAAGCAAACCCTGAGCTTCTTGGGTTTGGAGTCAGCAAGCCCCAGGTGAGGCTGGGTCAAGGGGAGGAGGTAACAATGGCATGGCTGGAGTCACATGGATACAGGATGTGGGGTTAGACTAGTGCCTTCTTTTCCTGACAGTTCGGTTGGGGACAGCTTAGACTCAGGGTTCCCCAGGTGGTGGCAGCCCAGGGACGGCACAGGGTGTTTGCAAAAGAAATAACTGAGCTACATGGTTGTCCCAGTTTGCTTTCTCCAGGTGCAATAAAAACACCATGACCAAAAGCATCTTGGGGAGGAAAGGGTGCATTTGACTCACACTTCCTATGACAGTCTGTCATAAAGGACATCAGGGAAGGAACTCCAGCAGGAACCTGGAGGCAGGAACTGAGACACTTCAATGGAGTCCATAAGTCATCAAGTTCTGTCTACACACTCACGGTCTCAGAACCATCTTTTAAAAGATCTACTCTTAGTCACAGGGTCAAGATTCCTCAGGTGACTAAGGAAAATCTCTGGCATGGAAGAGAAAAGATGAATGCCAGAAAGGGGAAAAATATCCAGAGGGGACAGATAGCACAGGACAGAAGAAGACTACAACCCGTAGGACCAGACACAGAAGGTATGTAGATGGGTAACTAAAACACTGAGAAATAATATTTTCTTCTGGAAATGAAATTTTAGTAAAAATAAGAAATTCAGTAAAGGTGAAGTATAGAGTTGAATAAATCTTCTAGACTGGGGCTCCTCAATCTGTGGGTGGTGACCCCTTGAGGATTGAATGATTCTTTCACAGAGGCCACATATCAGCTATCCTGCATGTCAGATATTTATATTACAATCATAACCATAGCAAAATTACAGTTATGAAGTATCAAGAAAAATAACCTTATGGTTGGGGGGGTCACCACAACACGAGAAGCTGTATTAAAGGGTCGCAGCATTAGAAAAATTGAGAACTACTGTTACAGGCACTAGCACAAAAGAAGTTGCTCTGAAAATTAGGGAGGAGAATTCTAAGAAAGCCACATGCAACCATAATGGTATTGGGTGGGGTTGGGGTGGGAAGAGGAAGTCTAAAAGCAACACGGCAGTAAATTTTCTTATCAGGAACAATGAAAGCCCACAGGGAAATGGATGAAATAAACCCTATTCATGCCAAAACCTTGGGTCTTATGAGGGGCAAGAAGCTAAGTGTGTCTTGATAAGGAAAAGCAGCTGTACTCTGGAACTTGGTGGCTTCATTGGACAAAACAGATATGGGGGGGAGGGGCAGAGCTGATCGATATGACACATAAAGTTGAGGCACCAAAGGCCTCTTGAGCAGGGCATTTGAGGTTTGTCCATGTGCTAGAATGCATGGAGAATGCTAGAACTCCCAGAGCCAGGCCACAATACAGTCCAGTCTAAGACAGTCACTGTGGGCAGGGCAGGGCATCAGTAGATGGTGGAGCTTCCTAGGTGAGGTCAGTGAGAAGCCTAGAAACTGCCGCCGTGAAAGAAAGTGAATCAGAAACAACAGTGTCCTTAGGTGCACCATCCTGAGAGTCCCAAGCAGAAGCCTCAATTAAGGCAGTGTTGCAGCAAATTCAAATGCTCTGTGCAGGCAGATAGTTTGAGTTGAGGCTCAGGTGATTTCTGCAAATAAAACACTAGCAGAATAGGGTCCCTGTGAGTGACAACCAAGACAAAACAAACAAACAAAAACCAACAACTGATCCTGTCTTATGTGGTGGCCTGTGGTGACTGTAATCCCAGCAGTGTACAACCAAATTGCTCAAGGGCAGTCTGGGCTATATGGTGAGACCCTGAGAAAAAAAAAATTCAGATACTGAAAATGTTGGGTACAGAATTTAGTGTCTTCTATGTTCAAAGATAAAATGACATGCTGAACATTTCATCAGGAAGGTAGACTCTATACAAAGAGATTGGTTTGAAAAGGAACAGGGTGGAAATTCTAAACTACAACATGGAAGAGTCACAATTAAGAAATTAAGAAATAAGAAGTCTGCTAAGTGGCAGAGGGCTAGCCTAATATTCACAAGGCCCTGGATTTAATCTCCAACACTGAAAAAAAAATCTTTTTGAATTAATAGATCAAATGCAGCTAAAAAGTATACTACAGAACTGTGACATAAATCAGGAGATAATATTCAGGAAAAAAAGCTAGGAAGGAAGGAAGAAAAGTAGAATACAGAAGCATACAGTTTGGATTGGTAAACTGTTCCTGAAGGGCCAGAGTTAATTGGTTTGTTTTTTTTTTAAAGATTTATTTATTTATTATTATGTGTAGAGTGCTCCACTTGCATGTGCACTTGTAGGCCAGAAGAGGGCATCAGATCACATTATAGATGGTTCTGAGCCACGATGGGGTTGCTGAGAATTGAACTCTGGACCTTTGGAAGAACAATCAGTGAAACCTCTGAGCCATCTCTCCCGCACCAGAGTTCATTTTTTTTTTTTTTTCTAGACATGGTTTCTCTTGTAGTCCTGGCTGTCCTGGGCTTGCTTTGTAGACCAGGCTGGCCTCAAACTCTCAGAGATCTGCCTGCCTCTGTCTCCCAAATGCTGGGATTAAATGCATGTGCCACCACACCCAGCCAGAATTAACATTTTTAATCCCCAAACCCTTTCTACCCACACTTTTTCTATTGTAACAATTCAATTTTTCTATGTAGTTCAAGAAACAAAAGCAAACAAAAATCTATAGGTAGCAAGCAATATTCAAAGTTTTATTTACAAAAACAGTTGTCTGCTTCATGAGCCAGTTTGTCAACACTTAACATAATGTTGTATCTTGCAGACATATGTCTCCAATTAGTCACAGGAGGGAAGGAGAAAGGAACATGGTCTTTTAAGTGACAAATGAAAAAAACACACTGAGTTTTCTCTAGATTTTTTTAAAAGCAAGGTGTTGCTACATGGCTCATGCTTCCTTGAGCTTGGCATCCCCCTGCCTCAGCTTTCAAGTGCTAAGATTATAGGTGTGTACCATCTACAAATTCAGGAACTTAGTTAAGCCCTAGTAGAATAAATGTTAAAAAAAAATAAAAAATTCACACTCTGGTTTGCAAGAAAAATCAGAGAAAAGGAGAAACTCTAAGCTGGAGAAAAAGATTAATTTACAAAATGACAGAATGTCAACTGAATTCTCTACTAAAAATAATAATAATAATAATAATAATAATAATAATAATAATAATAATAATAGCCAGTAATGCCAAGATGGCTCCATGGATAAGGATGCTCACTACCAAGCGTGACCTGGAAGAGAGCTGTAAGAAAGATCTGACTCCTGCTTCTACACACACACACACTCCCAACACAATCAAACAGCCAGTCAATCAATCAATCAATGTAAAAGATGTTTTAATGAAGCCAGGAAGCAGTGAAGGGCATTTAAGAGTCTAAAAACAAAACGTCTGCTTAAAATTCGAAAATCAGCAAATATATACCACCAAAAATGAGGGCAACATAAAACGGCCCTGAAAACACGTGGTGGACAGAGGAATGATCTGAGTGAGGCAAGAAGAAAATCCAACTCAACTCCATTCAGTTAGCTGGTGTTGGTTCCAACTTCTAGAGTCTGACCCTGAGTGATTTATTTTTTGACATTATTAAGCACAGTAAAACTTTGGGGAAAGTTTGTGTACTAGTGTATTTTCAGTAAACACGAGCTTTCCTTTCCACACTCCAGACAGGCCCAGTTTGGGTAAAATTCCTGCTTTCCAGTGACTCCAGGACCTACAGAGAGCAAAGATCACCAGGTTGGTACATACATCCACCCCAGCTTTCCAGACGAAACAGGTATAGAGCCCTTCCACTGAGGAGAAAACCTGCATGTTTTACATTTCTGGTTTCCCTAGTGCTACTCATGAGCACAAGGACCTCCTACCTTCTACATCAGTGGGACATGTCTTATTTGCTTGTTTGGTTTTTATTTTTGTTTTGTTTTGAGATGTGGTTTCTCTCTGTAGCTTGGTTGGTCTAGACTCTCTTTGTAGACCAAGCTGGCCTCAAACTCACAAAGATCCACCTACCTCTGCCTCCTGAGTGAGTTCCAGGACAGCCAGGGCTATACAGAGAAACCCTGTCTTTGGGGGGGGAAAAAAAAAGCACAACAGAAAGGAAAATAGATTTGTGTTTGTGTACATGGGTGTGGGTGGAAGGTCCAAAAAGATGCTAGAATACCCACCATGTTGTTACAACCGTGACTAGAAACTTCGGTGTGCTAGTGATGGCAACAGCTACCATTCTCCAAACTGCAAAAACATTCAAGGTAATTTCTACTTGCGTTTCTCCCCTTTTACACGTGTTTGTTTGTTTGGTTTTTTTTTTTCTTCCAAATAATAATGTGTTAAAAAGAAGTTAAACTGTGGGGCTAAAGAGATGGCTCAGAGGTTAATAGCACTGACTGCTCTTCCAGAGGTCATGAGTTCAATTCCCAGCAACCACCTGGTGGCTCACAACCATCTATAATGTGATCTAATGCCCCCTTCTGTCATGCAGAGTACTGTTTATATAATAATAATAATAAATAATAAAGAAATTACTGTTTTAACCTTTAAGTTTTGTCCTCTAAGTCTATGCACATGTAAAACCTGCATATATGTACAGACTATATTAATCATTTTTATTTGGTTTCTTGCTGTGGTTGCTGTTTCAGACAGGCTCCCATGTAGCTCAGGCCAGCCTCGAACTCAATTACGTAGCCAAGATGACCTCAACCTTGTGATGCACCTGCATCCACATGTGGACCCACATACACATACACACAATTTTAAAATCATGAAAAAAAATCAAGTAGAAAGCAATTGGTGAAAGTGGGCATAAAGGTTTGGTATCATCTTGGCAAAGCCCATGGTGTTTGGGACCTCTCGGACTATAGAAGAACTGATCTTCTTGCACCCCCTTCAGGGTCACCCCCATCTCCGTATATTGTTTGTTTGTTTGTTTGTTTTGACACAAGGTCTTGTGTAGCTCAGGCTGTTCTTGAAGCAGCCATGTAGCTCACAGGTTGGCCCTGAACTGATCCTCCGGCTTCCGCCTCCCAGGCACTGACCGTCTTCACCCGACTGTCTCTCCATCCCACTCTTCTTATCAGGCATTGTGTAGAAGCCAGTTGGTGTTAGCAGAAGGAAGGACAGAGTGTGACAGCACCACAGTTCGGGAGTTTGGAAGAGAAGCCATTCCGGATGTGTGTGACGGAGAGAACAGGAGAACTTGGAGCTTGAACCCTTCTGCAGACTTCTGAGCAGCAGGCGGCGAGACGCATGCTTTCCTGTGGGCTGCAAGGAAAGAAATGCCCTGTCCACGTCACTTAGACAGGAAGATGCTGAACTGGCCATGGGAGGCGAGTAAAAGCACAAAGCCAGCGCTGCCCGCACGGTGACGGAGCCAGACAGCTCTGTGCCCTCGATCTCTGCCTCGCCTCACCAGCTCCCTGGCATCACTGTTGTCCCAAGGCCTTTGTCCTACAGCCTTCTGGGAAGCAAGGGGCATAAAGTCTTCAATGCCCAGCTCAGCCCTTCCCTTCACTCTCTACCTTCAACAAGTGTCCGATTTTACCACTGGACAATTTCACAATTCAGGGAACAGCTTTTAGCAAATGTCCAAGCCAGCCCCAGTCTCAGGGTCCCCCGTATCCTTTTCCTCTCTATGACCAATCTGCCACCATGGTGGCACAGAAGTACTCCAGGAGTCTCTTGCCTCAGTCCCCAAGGAAACAGTATTTCCCTTTTCCTCAATTCTTGGTGCTCCAAGAGAGGCCACTGTCCTGGTGTACACCAGTGTATTTTCAGTAAACATGGGTCTCCACACTGCAGACAGGCCCAGTTTGGGTAAAATATATGGTTTCCTTGTATAAGAATTGATGTGATTAACAATAATATCCCTTTTTTTTTTCCGGAGACTTCGCATCCCCAGTGTCCAGGAACTGAGCTAGCTCCACAGAATCCAACAATAGTCAGACAGCGATAATCTGAGAGTAGTCCCGATACATTTATTCATCTGACTCATTCGGTCTTACATGATATCATGTGTGGAACTTCAGCAGTTCAATCCCAGTGGCTTTGAGACAGGAACATTACTGCCCCTTTTAGTCACTTCCTGTCCTTTATTCATTGGGGATCCGAGTGGTGTTAAAATCTCTGATAGTCTTCACTCAGTGGGGAATTGGGATAGATGCTGGGACTTGCTATTGGGACTCCAGGTGAGGGTGGTATGAGAGAATGGGGAGATGGAAGGACAGAGAGGACCCAGAAACCATACAAGGAGACCATCAAGGCTGGTGGATCTGGACCCAGGGGCGTCAGCTCAAACTGCTGTACCGACCAAGGACAATGCATGCTGTAAACCTAGACCCCCTGTTCAGATTTGGCTAATGGACAGTGCGTTCTCCACAGTTGTGTGGATAGTGGGGACTGCCTCTGACATGAACTCAGGTGCCCTATATTTGACCACTTCCCCTTGGTGGGGAGGCCTGGTGGCACTCAGAAGAAGGGGAAGCAGGCTATCCTGATGAGACCTGATAGACTATGGCCATATGATGGGGGAGGGGCTCCCCTTCTGTCATCACTCTGGGGGAGGGGAGTAGGGTGAAAGAGGGAGGAAGGGGGACAGGAAAATACAAATGAGGGGATAACAATCGGGATGTAATCTGAATAATAAAATTTAATAAATAAATAAATACAGAGTTACAAGACCAAAAATAAAACAAAGCAAACAAAAAACAAAAATCTAGCTTTACCCAGAATGCCCCGTGTCACATGCCATTTGGACATATGAGCTACTTGGCCATCGGACAATCTACGGGGACGCTTGCCCTCAACAGCAGCAGCCCCACATATTTGAGAAGGATCGATGTTAGCAAACTGTTCTAGTTTCATTTCTGTCGCTGTGGTAAGATATCCCGACAAGCAGCTTGAAGGGAAAAGGGTTTTTTATTCAGCTTATGCTTAAATCATTCCAGAAAGTCAAGGCAGGAACTCAAGCTGGCCTCAAATTTTCTATGGAGCCAAAGGTGACCTTAAACTTCGGATCCTCCCGCCTCTACCTTCAGAGTGCTGCTTTCGCTCCTCCGGTGCCTGGCTCAGAAAGATCTTTCCTATTGGTTGCTGAAGAACCACATCTAAAAGCTACCCAATAACCAAGCTCATGCTATTTACATGGAAGCAGTGTGAATAGGGTCCGGGAGGAAACTAGCCATCCATCCTCAAAGGCCATCAGACTACATTGGGACGGACATTGGGTCCGTGTAAACGAGAGCTGTAACAAGGCTCAGGTATGCAGCAGGCCTGGGTTCTGCTCACCGTAGGCGCCCTGCACGGCCCCATCCACTTCCCCTCTCTGTGTTTAAGCTGTAACCGCCAGTGCTGCTCCTGTCTGAGGGCTTCCCAGCACCGCATCGCACAGCAAGCATCGCACAAGAGACTAGTTACATCCGGGCAGCCCAAGGCCTCCATGGGTGATGACTAAGTAGCTTGTCTCAAGACAAGTGGGCACTCAGTTTGCCCCATATTTACAAACTGCTGTAGCAGCCAGAGTGGCATATGGATATTCTAAGGGTGTGAGACAGTCCCACTTTCCCTTTGTGGCTCGAGCTATGAGAAGCTTTTCATTGGCGGCACTAGGCCACGTAGAAAATGCAGACCCAAGTTCTAATCCTAGCTTGCCTTCTACACAGCTCCCTTCAATTATCCAGACCTCGGGGTCTTCACCTGGATGCTGCCACGCCTAGCTGTGAAGTCACTCGTGGTAAACCCACTCTAGCATCTGAAGGGGCACTGCTGCTGCTGCTGGCAGTCGCTACCTGGTGGTTCTACCTGAGTAAATGTTCTCTCTGAGCTTCGGTTTCCTCATTTGCAAAGGGGCCATCCACACCCTAGGCACCACAAAGGAAGCTGTGTGGGATCTTGGTGGCCTACATCCCCCAGAAGCATGTGGCTTGGTAAGTGTACACAGGAGGCACTCAATATGTGATCATTTGTGACGTGGACCAGATGTTGCATTTGTAAAAAGAGGAAGGGTTCTTGCTAATCCAGCGTGTGTGTGTGTGTGTGTGTGTGTGTGTGTGTGTGTGTGTGTGTAGGATGAAGTATGGTGCTGTGTTCAGGAGACTGAAGCAGGTGGATTGTGCAATTCAAGGCCAGCCCAGGCTTTGTGGAGAGCTCCTGTCTGAAAAACGGGGGTGGGTTGGAGTGAGTGCAGAGAAATAAAAAGAGATGGGAAGTGCTTGGACTTGAGAAAAACATGGCATCACTAATTCTTCTGAAAAAACGGTCAGTTTGATGGAGCAGATTGTAGATGGCTGGATATTTATTAAAAAGGTAACAGCCAAAGAGAAGTATGCTTAACCACTGGCTCTGTCTCAGAGGAACCTCAGGTTTTTTTCAAGGATCCGATGGGCCTAGAACCCAGGAGAGAGGGAGACAGAGGACAGGGCTGCAAGTGGAGGGAAGCCTTCAAGAGCAAGGGAGCGGCTGGGAGGAGAGGTGGTGACAGCTGCAGCTTACAGTTGCTTCAGAACTTCTTACTAAACCTAAAGAGTGCTAGGGGCTCTTGCTAAAACAAGAGGAAGTTGCTAGGGGAATTTTGCTTGTCTTGTTATGAGACAAGGTGAGCTTTTTCTGTCTAGAAGGGGAACCACCTGGAACTGGCTGTATTGCCATAGCAGTCCTGTGGAGAAGGAGCCCTTGGCCCCTGAGACACTGGGTTTTCTCGGGTCCCCAGGGAAGAAGACACAAGAGGCTGGCTTCAGAGGCAAAACTCCTGGGCAGAAATCCAGGCTTGATAAATGGGCTGGTTTTTTAACATTATAGGAAGATCTCAAACACTGACACAGTAGAGGACACTTTCCAGAGCACACCGAGAAGGCCTTCCTGGATTTTCTCACTTCCATTTTACTGTGCAGGCATTATCACAGCTCCACATCAACATCCTACATGCCCAAAGCCCCGAGTCCATTCTGGTGTGGCTAAGAAATAAATGCGAGGCCCCCAAAGTCTTCACTGTATATATGTAATCACACAGCCTGCTTCCAGGTCAGCTGCAGACTTACTGGGTGACCCTGGTCAAGACCCTGCTTAACTCTGATCCCTAGAATATGTCAGTTTTCTGGTCACAGGACTCTTCCAAATGCCATGTCCAAGAATCCTACCTTACACAGTTAAGACCAGGGAGAACATTGATTGCTGTAGGACTCAAGGCCCCCAGACGACAGCTGATGGGAATTAGATGTGCCATGTATCCCAGGGAGCTTTTATTTATTCAACAACTTTCCCAAACCAGGACATACACGGGTGCTGTGACCACCCACAACCTGCCTACCTCACAGAACAGTCATAAAGATGAGTTGTGAGTGTACTCTGCCATCTGGCCTTGTGCCTGGCACAGTAAAGGCAGAGAACACCATCACTGCTCCTCTTTTGAGGGGTGTTCATAAGGCTAAGATAATGAGTGTGTCTCCTTTGTTTCATACCTAACTACAATAACTTGACTGAAAGGGACTCTGTGAATAGCAAGATGGATTCCTGTTATTAGGAAAGTTCAAAGGTTTTAAAAACTTTGTGCCAAGAACCCAAAATGGGAGAAACAAACAAAAACTATAACTGACAGCATATTGTAACTTTAGGGTTTTTTGGTGGTGGTGGTGGTGATGGTAGTAGTGGTGGTGCGTTTTTTTTTTGGGGGGGGGATTGGGGTTGTTCTGTTTTCTTGTTTGTTTTTGACAGGCTCTCCAGGATGCCTCAGATATGTGATCCTCCTGCATCAGACTGATAAGCATCCTGAATGCTAGGATTACAAGATTGTTCTGCCATGCCTAACCATTTTTTTTAAATTATGGAAGTGTATAGACTTTTGTTGTTGTTGTTGTTGTTGCCTTGACTGTCCTGGACTCACTTTGTAGGCCAGGCTGGCCTTGAACTCACAGTGATCCACCTGCCTCTGCCTCCCAAGTGCTGGGATTAAAGGCATGTGCCACCACTGCCCAGCTAGACTTTCTTTTTAAATGCTCAAATGATAGCCCATTAGGACAAAGAACACTGGAGTTCTTACTGCCCCTCTGGTCCCTAATTTCACAAAGGATATGGAGTTGGTGGGTCAGTTCTTTTATGTGCCGTCCTGACCAGGAAGCTTGCCTGTTCTCTCAAGAATGCAGTGCTTATGACCAGGGGTCCAACAGATATATGAGGTCCAGGAAAGCCTCAGGCAGCTATCTTCAAGGATGCTGGGTGTATGGTGTGCATCTCTGTGGTACACCATGACTTCCCTCGGAGAGACATAGGCATCAGTGAAGTGCTCAGTGGCTCCTCCTCCTGCCGTCTTAGTCGCCATTTTGAAATCCAGGCTGGGAGGTGGTTACTTCTGCTCATATGGACTTTGTGTTCATCATTCCTACTAATGGGGCATGAGAAGGGGGAAATGAAAGGGCATTTCCCTACAGCTTCTTCTTTCCTCATCAGAGATGACTAAAATGAGAAAAGGCTGTGGCAAAATTAAAAGAAGTCAGTAAAGTTTGGGACCTGCCCCCCCCCCCACTCAAGCTGCCTCACCCCACAGTCTTTCCCTTCCCCTCTGACTGGTACCCAGTGACTTCCTCCTTTTGCACTACCTCACTGGGAGCACTAGAGGAAGTAAATAAGGAGAGGAAGTGCCTAAGAGGACAGAAGGCTGTAAGGCGCAGCATGGTGTTTCTAGAACCACCGCCAGCTGTGGAGTAAAGAGCAGGCCTAGTGACACTTGAGTGGGTTGATGACAAGACTGAGCGAACGTGGACAATGGTATGAGAGAAAGTTCCTGGAAAGCAAATTACAGAGTCTTCAAGACTCAAGTGGAGGAACCAAAAATCTAGTTTAGCTGGACAAAATGTATACTAATTAAAATGTCATTTTGTTCCTTAATCCCAACATAGACATTAAAATAGGCCTCTGTATCATTACTGCACCAAAGTCTATGGCAGCCACCATGGTTTAGGCTAATCTAAGACCCACTCTTATGCACCAAATGCAGTCTTTCCATGGCTGCCAGAGGCTAATTTTGTCTTGCTTTCTTCAGTTTAGTCTTTTTGTTTGTTTCTTGGCTTGGTTAGGTTTGAGACAAGGCTGGCCCCTTTCAGCAGGCCAGCTTAGCCTTGAGTTCACTGTGCGTTTGCCAGACAATCCTGTTGCCACAGAGAGAGCAGCCCTCTTCTTCAGTAGGGTTCACTGAAATCTCTTTGGAACCAAAAACCAAAATAAGCCTTCCCTTTCTTCATTTCTGTCACGATTTTGGTCACAGCCTAGAGAAAGAAATAATCTGTCACCCCTTTATTTTCCACTGAGCTCAGGGCAAGGTCTACTTTTAGTTTCTTGATACCAAGAAAATGCCTCAAGACTTTGTGGTCCCTGCTGTTCCTGCTGCCTGGAGAGCCTGCTTCATTCACCCACATGTCACCTCCTGTCGTCACTGAGGTCTTAGAGAGTTCTCTGTCACGTCCCCTCCCAATTTAAATAAGCTCCTCATGCTATTGGACCTTCTGGAACCCTGCACCTTAAAAAAATATATTGTTAAGAGTCAATGGGGATAGAAGACACCAAGAAAACAAGTCTTTCTAGAAACATGACTTCAGGGGCTGTGGCAGCATGCACAGGGCCTGCACAGGTCTAAGCTAGATAGAATCCCAGGGCTGAGGGGGGAAAAGGGCACTAGCCCCCATCCCTAACCCATAAGCTAGTTCCAGTTGATAACTGCTCACAAAGGAAAACTTAATTTTCTCCAATGAAATCTCATTGGCTGTACAAAATTAATAAAATAATAATAATAATAATAATAATAATAATAATAATAATAATAATAATAATAATAATAAAAGGCTTAAGGATAGGGCCATGCCCAGCATGCCCAGCAGATGTTTAACACAAAATGACTTTTTTTTTTTTTTTTTTTTTTTTGTCTTTTAAGGCTTTGCCTGGTTTTTGTTTGTTTGTTTGTTTGTTTTGTTTTTTAACCACCACCCCCTTTGGATTGGATCTTCTTCTTATTCTGTTTCTTTGTTTTACCCTGCTCTGTTTTGTTTGTTTTTATTTTATTATTTTTATGTATTTTCAGATTCCTGTTTGCTTTCTAATGAGAGAAAGAGAAGGAAAGAATGTGGAATTGGCCGGGTGGTGGTGGTGCATGCTTTTAATCCTGGCACTTGGGAGGCATAGGCAGGAAGATCACTGTGAGTTCAAGGCCAGCCTGGTCTACAAAGCGAGTCCAGGACGGCCCAGGCTACACAGAGAAACCGTGTCTCGAAAAAAGGAAAAAGAATGTGGGCTTCGGTGAGCAGGGAGGTAGGAAGGATGTGGGAGGAGTTGGGGGAAGGGAAACTGTCAACAGAACAGATTGTATGAAAACTAAATCTACAATTAAAGAAAAAGAAAAAAATGTTATTTACATATGAATATGTTTATCCCTTGAAAGTCTGTGTATTTCACTGGAGCCATTTTGTCTTTTTTTCATTGTCAAACTCCCAGTTCCAAGCCCAGAGCCTGACACAGACAGACACACACAAACATGTGTGGAACAAATGGCGAGCAAATGAACTGCTGGCACACGTTAGCTGGGGGCCTAATTCCACAGACCTCACTGGATGCGCCTGAATTCTTTCAGCTTTCAGTCACGTTCAAGGCACTAAGCCCTCTCCCCCATTATACTTGAAACACCAAGAGGACACAGGGCATACTTGTGCATCTTTCTTCCTTCCCTTGAATGTCTAGCCTAGTGCTTTGTCCTTTATAGATTCTCTAAAGTATTGGGCAGAGGTGAGGGTTGGATCTTGTACCTACGGCTGGCCTGGCACTTACTATGTAGTCTAGTCTGGTCTTGAACTCACAGCAACATCCTGCTTAGCCTTCCAAGAGCTGGGATTATGGGTTTGCACCAACACGCTGGGTTCTCTACAAAGCTTTTTTGTTGTTGCTGTTGTTGTTGTTTTTCCAAGACAGGGTTTCTCTGTATAGCATTGGCTGTCCTGGAACTCACTCTGTATACCAGGCTGGCCTCGAACTCAGAAATCTGTCTGCCTTAGCATCCTGAGAGCTGGCATTACGGTTCTGCACCAACATGCTGGGGTCTCCACAATAGAAGCCAAACATAGAAGGCTCTCGCTGCTGGGACTTCTTAACATTCCCTGTGCCCATGTTGTCAAATTGCATCTTCATGTGCCTGGAACAGCAGGGTATGATATGATAGCAGAATAGGGTTAGAAAGAAAGAAATCAAAAAGGAAATGGTGAGATAAGGAATAGGAGAAGGGAGATTTAGTATGAAAGAAGAAAAATATGGCAACGGAGAAGGAAAAGGAAAAGAAAGCAGTAAGAGGTATCATTATAATCTCATGATCAACTACATATTATTGCTGATGAATTGGGTTGGCAGTGCTACCTTTAAAAATGCTGAATAAAACAGTGAATAAAAACACTATAAGGAAGGCCAGTACTTTACATACTAACAAAAATTAGCTAATTTTTTTAAAAGAGAAAAATAATTTCAGAGGAAAAACTCATACTTTTAAAAAGTAGTAAAAAAAAAAAATCCCTCTACTATAATCGCAACTAGATTATTTCTACTATCTAGGCATCTTAATAAAATTTACCAGGTCCAACAAGAAGTTTATTTTTATGTAGTGATCATAACCCCAGGACCTTAAGCAAGCACTCTTTCTAGCACTGAGCTACCTCTCCCAACCTAAGTGCTAGATTCCATGATTCGATTCATCACACTTTAAGTCTTGGTGTGCTCTCATTCATGGTTTCTAAAGTACACCTGAAGATATCAGAAAGGACAGTGATGGAGTCACTCCTGTTTCACAGATGGCCTACAAGGACCAATCTATCTAGCTGCCACCAAAAGGAGGAGGAATAAAAAAAGGTATGTGTCAGTAAAGATGTGTCAGGCTGTGTGTAGAAGTGACTCCCAGGGGTCTCAAGGACTACAACAAATACAGAATCCTCCTGCTCTTTTGAGCCAAATTTGTCTTGGCTCCCAAAATACGTCTGAAGGATTCTCTCTCTCTCTCTCTCTCTCTCTCTCTCTCTCTCTCTCTCTCTCTCTCTCTCTCTCTCTCTCCTGAATGCCTCTGCTACTTTTATCAATCCTTTTCCCATTCCATCTGACTCAGCACACAAGTGAATTTCTAACCTGAGTACCAAGAAGTAATAAGCAGGGATGGTTAACAAATGAAGTCAGCTTACATAGAGAACCCCTGAGCAGTCCTCCGACAGGCTGTGAAAGATGCCTCTCTTTCTTCAAAGGGAAGGATTCATTTGATTGGTAGAAAGAAGATTCTAAATAGTATTCATTTCCTGTAAATGGTTTCCAGGGAGCAACTCCCTCAAAGCTCAGCAGTGGGGCTCTTCCTTTCCCCATTAACTCAGCTGATGGCCCTGGGGGAGGTGTAATGTCAAAGAGGCTGAACAGAATGTGAGCCATTAGAGGGAAGAGCAGCCTGTGGCGAAGGGTGAATGACTGACTGCCTCTGGACTGGAAGTGTGGGCTCTGCCACCCAGCCTGCGAGGAATTAGTGTGAACTGGATACATCGAATTGCTACTCTGGACCTCAGTTTCCTGAGCTTCAATAATAATTTCTGAGATGACTTCTGTCTCTTAATTTTCAAGAGGTAAATGTATGGATTAAGGCTCTCCTTAACTCAGTGATATTTCTCCTACTGTCTTACCATAAGCATGTCCCCTTAGATTAAGCAGGAAAGAGACCAGGGACTCTGCTTCCAGCAAGCTCATCTCTCAGGGCTTGATTTCTTGTCTTGGAATTTCCCAAAGTATAGTGTCTTCCTATGGACCTTAGTCTAGGCACTAGAATAATTCAGAGTGCTTACCTGGTCATGTGACAGCTCTCTAAACCATTTAAAGACAGCAACCTGGCTGCAGTTGCCCAAGTTAAACCTTTTGTCTTCCTTGTATTCTATGTAAAGCATTTCCAGGCATTTCACTGTCTTTTATGCCTTGTGCTACCTGCTCCTTTGTTTATCAATACCAGTCTTAAAATACAGTTCCCCCAACTTAAACTGTATCGCTGCTGTGATCTCAGCAGATGACCCGTGGAGTATCCAGAAAAACACGGTTGATCTCTCAGAGAGAGTCTGCAACTCCGCCTCATTCTCTGGGGTTTGCTGGAATGGTGGGAGTCCTATTATAAAAAACATGATGGAATCAAGATATGAACTGTCAAGCCAGGAGCAGGAATAGCTGTCTCCCAAACTAGTCAGGTGCTCCTGATAATCATGGCATAAAGTGTGTGTGTGTGTGTGTGTGTGTGTGTGTGTGTGTGTTGGGATAAGATCATTTCATTATTACAAGCAAAAATACTCCCACCTCTAAACTCTTAGCTACTCATGTTGAGCTTTCTCAGTCTGACAGGAAAAATATGTCACTATTCTAGGAACTAGAAACTCATACTGTTTGTTACCTGTAAGGCAGTTAGACGCTATATCTTATTTTTTTCATAGTGTACTTCTAAAAAGTCTACCTAAAAACAATGATTTTTGATGGCATTTGATAATAATCAATATAAGAAATATACATTAACATCTATATACCAACCTGGTGCTCTTCCCTCTCTCTCTCTCTCTCTCTCTCTCTCTCTCTCTCTCTCTCTCTCTCTGTGGTCTCACCCAATACTGACTTCAACTCACTATGTAATTGAGGATGATCTTGAACTTGTGATCCTCCAGTCTCTACCTTCCAAGTGCTGGGATATCAGCCATGCAGTACCATGCCCAGCAAGGAGGACTGGACTCCCTCATATACACTTAGTAAATAGCATTATTCATTATTTCAGCCATTTATCAAATCAGTAATGTTTTTCTACTAGAGCAGACAAAAGACCAAGAGATCATATTTCTATTTTCAGTTCTATGCCTCCCTATCTGTAAAACACACAAAAAGGTTTCTTCTATTCTGATAAGGCCTCAGACCCTCCCCCCACCCCCACCCCTCCAAACCCCCAAGCTGTAAAATAAAGGAGCTAAATAAGGTGTACTCTGGGAGATTTTTCTAAGTTTTTGAAGATTTAAATATTTTTTGGATTTTTGGGTTTTGGTTTTTTGAGACAGGGTTTCTCTGTGTTATCTTGGCAGTCCTCAACTTGCTTTGTAGACCAGGCTGGCCTCTAACTCACAATGATCCACCTGCCTCTGTCTCCCAAGTGCTGGGATTAAAGGCATGTGCCACCACACCCAGCTAATTTTTTTTTTAAGACACAAAATACGAAACGTGATACTTATCACTAGGGATACCTTAAGCGGTAAGTGTAGAACCAGTACTTATGGAATGGAAACTTTAGACTGTTTCACTCAACCAGAAACAGCCAGCATAAGTAACGGCAACAGTACCCTCAGTGGCAACTTCCACACACCAGCAGGTGCGTCTATAATAGATGCCACAGCATACAATAGCAACACATATGATCTGACAAGACTCCAAAAAAAAAAAAAATATTTGAAATGAGAAGAAAAGCAAAACACTCAGAAACATTTCACTCTTCAATCAAATGTGGTCACGGGCCTGGTCTGTTCATTGCACCACATTAAAGCTCCAGAGCCAGCCAGTCCCCCTTCTGACGTGCAGCACATCATCTACAAAACCAACATCTAAATTCAAGAATGAAAAAGGCACTGGTATTAGGCCAGCCTCAGTTTAAATTTTTCTTGGTATGGATAAAATAAATGAAGCCATAAGGCCAAATGCAAGAAAATATCAGAATGCAGAGAAAGCATTTATAGTGAATGGTGTTTTACATGATTAACAGTCTGAGATGCGAAGAAAAAGTCCTTTTCTTTCGTGGAAATTTGTTTTGAATGTTAAGTTAGGGAGGGGGGGAAAGTCACCCTATTTTTAACTGTGATTGTGATGAAATATATTATAAAGTAATAAGAAGTGTTTGGCTGGCTAATAGGTACTTCAAACCCCAGGAGAACGAGTCTTTCTGGAAAAGACAGTGGAAAACAAATCAAAACAAAACAAAAACAAAAACAAAAGAAAAAGAAAAAACCTGCCAAGAACAGAGTAATTTAAAGCCAAGGCTGCATGGCATACACACAAACTCACTGCATGGCACACACAAACTCACTGCATGGCACACACAAACTCACTGCATGGCACACATACAAACTCAACACAACTACAGCAGAATTCTCAGATTTGATTGTTTTGAATTTCTGTAAAAACAAATCAGTAACAGTTATCCAAACTACCAGGGTAGTTTGAGATTCTATCAACCCCTTTCCTTTCTGATAAACTGAGGAGTTTTATTACAAATTCTGAAGTATATGGGAGGGCTTCAATGCAAACAAAAATCATGCAGTACAAATTTTCATTTTCTACTTTTCTTCTAACTGCCCCAGTGACACAACAGACACATCAAGCTGCCAAAAAAGAATTTGTTAACATATTTAAAAAAGAAAAGTTAAATATCATGGGGCAGATTTGTAGGAGCGGAAAAACTCAGTCATCAATTCCCAAGAAGGGACAGTGGAAGTTTTGTCGTATTAGCATAAGCGGTGAAAGATAACATTTTCCCCCCAACTTGAACGCTTCTTGGCACTTCCTGAAACGGCCGGTTAGCAGATTTCAATAAATCATATTTCAAGAGGTAACTCAGCAGGTAAAAACTAAAGGGACTCACAAAATACATATTTACAAGACCGAACAATTCTTGAACTCTTATTAAAACCAAAAGAACACTTGCACAGAATGGGCAACTGGCTTGTGATGAAGTGATGACATGCAATCTGTCTAGTAGCCCAATTGTTTTTTATTTGGTTTGCTTGTTTATTGCATCCTCCAACCACGAGAGATCGTTAGGGGCGAAGCTTATGTGATACCATATGCAAAGTTGGTCACCGTGGGCCATATACTTCCAATGAGATGGTGAGTAGAGAAACGTGGTTTTTGTTTGTTTTTTTTTCTGGTCTAAGTCGGGGTAGGGTAGGGAGAATTGGTGTTGTGCACACCTCACTCTACAAGACGTATTTCCCTAAAAGGAATCCAATGAAACCTGCTCCAATCACCAGCAGTACAACAGGAAGGGAAATGGTGCGACGGTGCTTCAAGTTTGTGCAAGAGGTAGGCTCCGGCTTGTCAGGATGCGCTGCCTTTCTGAGTCTCAAGCCTGTTTCCTGTTTGTTGCTTTCCATTTCAAATACACACCTCAGTTTTGAATCCATTAGTTCACCGGGCTTTGCCGCCTTCCACACAGCCTCCAGATCCGAGGTGTCCGGGGGAGCAAACACTGTCTGCACCATGAACTTGTGCTTGACCTCCTGGCTGGCGTCGTAGTTGAAAGGCTGCAGCATGGCCTCGACCGTCACTGTGCTGCCCGGCTCGATGACGCCGCTGTTGGGCCGCACGCAATAGAGGTGAGGGTTCGTGCTCTTCACCTTAAAGCACACTTTCCTCTCTGACGGGTTGTGCAATTTAAGGTGCGTCGTGACCACCGCGGTGAAGGGGCCTTTGAACTTGAGGACTGCGGGCGGGTCGAGGACTAGGATCTGTGGGGGCTTCGCGGGGGCGCGGGTGGCCGACGCCATGGGGACCGGGAGCGGGTGGCGGTTCGCGACTCCAGCTCTCTGCACGCGTCACAACCGCCTTGGCCACGCGCGTCTCCATCCTGGGCATCCCTGGGTCCTGGATTTTTACACAGCTGTGTGGTAATATGCGATTTATAAGATCGTGCCACGGAGATAAACATGGGTTGTTGAGCTTGAACGGCCTAAAGACTGTAACGTAACATCCCTTGTAATAAGTATCTACTTTATCTGAGCCCCGACAACTTGGGGAAAGGAGGGTTCGTACGTATTAAACATGGGGTAAGTGAAGAGCTTGTGAAATTCTACCTTCCTGCCCTGACCCTACTCTCTACACATAGTGATGATAACGACCTTTTTTTAAAAAATCTGAAATTTGTTTTTAAATGTGGAAAAAATAACACACTGAAGTGAAAAGTAACGATTCTCAGCATTTTTTTAGGCATCTGATTCGGTGGCAATAAGTACATTTGCCCGCCCTTCCACTATTGCAAAGTCACCGCCGCCCTAGATCCCTATGCTAGTTAGTTTTGACATCAACTTGGCATAACTTAGAGTCCTGCGAAGAGCCTCGAGTGATTTGCCTATGATCATGTCTGTGCGAGTGTCACCACTGACGATTGATGGGAGATGTCCCAGGCAGATAGGCCCCGGCTTATAAGAAAGCCAGCTAAACGACTGAGCAATATTCCCCCAATGGCACCTGCCTGGAGATCCTGCTGCGAGCTCCCTCAATAATGGGCACTAGACCTAGAAGTGTAAGCTGAAAAAAAGCCCTTTCCTCCTACATTGTTTCCGGTCAGAGTGTTTATTACAGCAACAAAAATCAAATTAGAATCCCATCTAAAGAGGAACCAACAACCCTTATTATTATATGTTCTTGGAACTTTATATACATTTTCCACTTAAAACCAGGGTCCTCTCAGGAGGCGACGGCATTGAGACTACAGGAATATATCAGTTTTCAGACGCGAGATACATGGACCTCTGGAGCAGCCCAGGGGTCCTTTCAGTCTCTGCCCTGCACTCCTGGGGCATGGAAGAAGCAGGACAGACCTGCCCTTTGGCTGAGTGGGATCTGCAGGAGAATTCAGCCAGCCCCTTCAGCCTTCACTTCCTCATGTGCAAAGCAGACGCTAGACACGCTGGCGTCAGTGTTGCGTGGGCTGAATGAAGTGCTCCACAAGGAGAGGGCCTTTACGCTGCATACCCACACTTGTTAGCTGTGTGCAGTCCTGGCCATCGGGCTACAGTCTCCTAGATGGTAAGGTCTGGCTCTTGCCTACAGCTCAGGGATACCTAGAATGGAGCGGCCATTGGCAATGAGCAAATATTCGTTAATGTGCCGAGGGAGGAGATGCCACCATTCTACAAGACGTTTTTGTTCGTTGTTGTGTGGTGCTATGTATCAAACCCAGGGCATCACACGGTTAGACGAGAGCTCTCCCACTGAGCGCCAGCCCAGGAGAAGGGAAACAGCAAAGCAAAAGCAAATAGAAAACAAAGGCAAGTCTATGTGGCCTGACACATGCTAAGCGGGGGGGGGGGGGGGGGGGGGGGGGGGGGGGGGGATTATTCTCCACATTGGCACATGACCACAGCTCAGGTTCTGCCGTTCACAAAGTGGCACTTGCAGAGAACGGTGTGGCAGAGCGCATCAAACCCTTAAAAGCACCATGCTTTCACACAAAATCCCAATTGTGGTTTAAGGAAGTCACACACACACACACACACAAAACCATTCAAGAATGTGATGGCCAGCGTGGTAGGTTGAGCGGGGGGGAAGAAGACAGGATCTGGACTCCAAAACCAGGGTGAGCCTAATCAGAGCCAGAGTCCGCTCTCATTTTTGTACTTTGATTAAGGCAAATGAAAACACGTGTCTGTTTTGAGCTTCCTTCCCCAGCCTGTGTCACAGGCTGACACTACCATCCCCCAGTAGCCAGCCGAAGCCTCACGGCCCCCTGTGTCCAATCCTTTTCATGGCAAGCTCTGGTGATCTGTGCCAAGTAACGATGGGAAGTATTGGTCTGTGTTCTGGGTCACTAGGTTGAGTTTAAGACTAAAGCTGCTGTACTTCCTCCTCCCAGAGTAAACAGTGAGGCAAGAGGCTTCCAGGCAACACTGACAGCCAGTTCCCGCCAAACCAGGAGCAAGGTACAGCGGCTCAGCCAAGAGTGACTGCTACACAAGCTGAGGACTCTATAGAGCAAGGAGAAAGGGAGCACAGTGAAGAGCAGAACAGCCAGACCTGGGCGGGGCCTGCCTGTAAATCCCAGCACTTGGGAGCCAGGGGCAGAAGAATTAGGAGATCAAGGTCATCCTCTGTCACATAGCTAGTTTGAGGGCAGCCTAGGCTACTAGAGATCCTGCCTCCAAACCAGAACAAAACCCAAGACAATAAGGAAACAAGCAAACAAACAGAAGCAAGCAAAGAAACAAAGAAGGGAGAAGCATGCAGAAGTACCATTTCCACTTTTCAAAATTGCTACATCTTCTGGCTGACAATTGCTTCATTCTCTTAATGCAGTCTTCCTTACCTGCCTCTCGCCTCTCCTACTTTACAGGGCCTCCCCACGCCTTCAATGTAGAGTACATAAATCCACGCAAAAGCCCACGGCACAGCCACAAAATTAGAAATTCATCATAGGCTTCTTTTATCTGGAAACGTATGGCCTTCTAACAGCCTGGTGCACTGTCACTCGCTCTGAATCCCCTCAGTCCCATCAGAAGGAACCAAAACCAGCTGGATCCCAAGCAAAGCCTAGGCTGGCAAGGTCACAGGCAGGGTTCCCCTTCACGCTCTGTTCTTAAGGGAGAAGTAAGGAGCTGAAACATTGACTGCAGGTGTCCTCTTCCTGGTAGGCATGAGCTTAAAACACAGATTTAATCATAGTGATTGAGAAACTTCACTTGTTGAGGTTTTGGTTTCAAGTTGATAAAACTTCCACTATAAGCAAAAAATAAAATAAAATAAAAAGAAAAAGAAAAGAAAAGGAAAAAAAGCAGAGAAATGTTTTATCTAAAGGAAATGAAAGTTTCAAGGGTAAATAGTTGGATCTATAATTTAGATCAAATGATATTAGGACTTAACCCATTTCTCGCTTGCTGAATCTTCATCGAATGTCGACTATATTGGCTCTGTTCTCAGAACACTGGTGGAATCTTGTCTCCCAAGGGGTGTAGGGGGAGTCTTTTTGACCCCTACAGCTTTATTATAGTATTATTGACAAATGAAAAGTGTGTACATTATGGCACACAAAGTTTTCATGTATGTATATATTGTAAAGTTATTAAGTCAGACCAATTAACTAACTCATCACATATTTTGTGATCTTTTAAAAACTTTCTGTGAAGATGGATTCTTGCTATGGAGCCCAGGCCAGCCGCCTTACACTCACGATCCCTACAGGTGTGCGCCACCCACCCCAGCTTGTAATACGTTTAGATTTTAAGTTAAATGTAGTCCCACACATCTCTTTCTACTTTTTCTGCCCTTGCACTTAAATCTTGCCAATAAAGCGCTGTCCAGGCCAATCAGTGCCAAGGAGGCTTCCCCTGTACTCAAAGCATTTTACAGTTTCAGGCCGCACATTGTAGAGACACGTTTAGTGCACACGAGTTGACTTTTGCACACACGATGATGTCCAGTTTCACTCTGTGCATAGCTACTTTCCTAATTCTGTGCAGAAGGAGCCTGCCTTTTCTCCTTTTTTTATCTTTGATTCTGCGCATGTGTTTATCTGTGTGAGGCTGTGTGCATGCACACGGGGGCAGTGCCTGAGCAGAAGGTCAGAGGCATCTGATACCTCTGGAGCTGAAGTTAGAATATTGTGAACCACCCAGTGTAACTGCTGGGAACTGAACTCACGCCCTCCGCCAGAGCAATGCATGTTCTTAACTGCTGAGCCATCTCTCCAGCCTCTTGGGGACTATCCTTTCTTCACTGCATGTCCCTGACACCTTTGACACTTGTGTTAAAGATCAGCTGATGGTAAATTCACAGATTTATTTCCCAGCTCCCTATTCTGCTCCATTGGTCTATATGTCTAATTTTATGCTGGTACCATACTGCTTCGATTGCTGTTGATTTCTAGCAGATCTTTGAATTAGGCAGTGTGATACTGTCACTTTCTTCTTCTGGCGGTTTGCCTTGAATATTCAGGTTCTTTTGGGTTCTATATGAATTTTAGAATTGCTTCCTATTTCTGTGGAAAACCTCATTAAAATGTTATAGGGATTGCACTAACTATCTCGGTGGCTTTGAGTTGTGTAAGCATATGTAATAATATTAACCTTCAATCCACAAATGTGCTGTATTATTCCATTTATTTGTGTCCTGAGTTTCATCATTTCAAAGTTTTATAGAGTGGGTTTATAGATTGTTTATATCCTTGGTTAAATTCAGTCTTAAGGTCTTCATTGTTGCTGTTTTTCTGTTTCCTTTTTCAAGTGTGTTAAAATAGCATTCATTTTTGTATTTTGTTTGTTCCTTTTGTGACGAGTTCAGTTTTAGTTCATAAAAACATACTCTGCTCTCACCCACCCACCCCACGCCCACCCCAAACCCCCATTACTTAGTTTATTTAAGTTTGTACTTTAGTGATGTATTTCATTTTCTAGAGATAAGATCATGCCTTCTGCAAACAGAAATCTATGTATTTCTGTCTTTCCGATTTGCATTTCTTCTTTTGAAGCCCCATGTCCGTCCCATGGTGGCTCATGTTGGGACTTATGATATACTCTAAGAATAAGTTCTCTTTGAGAAAATCACATGACTTGAGAGATGAAAGACACTGATTGGCTAGGGTTAGTCAGAAGCCCTTCTCCAGCTACTCAAAGGAAGATTTGGGGTGATGTCTCCAGGGGCATGAAGAAAGGATGGTGGTCAGACGAAACATCAGCTGTCCTCCACTATGAGCACAACGTCATCCTTCTTTCCCCACACTGTTCTGATCTGTAGACAATGTGTTAACATCGTCAATATCCTGGGTCTGGAAATATGGCTCAGCAGTTAAGAACCCTTTCCTAGTTGGCCTATATTCACTTCCCAGCACAGTGATGTGACCCACAGCTATCTGTTACTCTAATTACAGAGAATTCAAGAATCTCCTGAACTCCGTGGATCAGGCACTCACGTTGTACACAGATATATATGCAGACCAAATGCTCAGACACATAAAATAAAATGTAAGTATCTAACAAAACTAACGTTGTCAATATTAAATTCTGCCTTGGCCTAAATATGATAGAGGTTTCCTCTGCTCTTCTCTGCCTCCTCCTCCTCCATCCCCAGCTCAGGAGCAGAGTTTGAGCTAGATCAGCCCATGAGCTCTGTGCAGGAAAGTATTCCTGTCAGTGCACTGGCACAGAGGACTGAAGCAAACTGGAAAGGAGCTGAGTGATTTTTTCCCCTCTGTTTTGTGGTTGCCATAGATCTCAGGTCTTCATCTTTTCATCAGAGGTTTAGGACTGCCAAAAGGTAGTATTATTATTGCTGTGATGAAACACCATGACCAAAACAACTTGGGAAGGAGAAGAGTTTATTCAGCTTATGCTTCCATATCACACTGTTCCTCACTGAAGGAAGCCAGGACAGGACCTCAAACAGGGCAGGAACATGGAGGCAGGAGCTGATGCAGAGGCCATGGAGGAGTGCTGCTTACTGTCTTGCTCCTCATGGCTTGCTCAGCTTGTTTTCTCTATTTTTAACATTTATTTATTTATTTATTTATTGTATATGAGTGCTTTATCTGCAGAAGAGGGCATCAGATCACATTATAGATGGTTGTGAGCCACCATGTGGTTGCTAGGAATTGATCTCAGGACCTCTGAAAGTGCAGGCAGCGCTCTTAACCACTGAGCCAGCTCAGCCTGTTTTTTTGTTGTTGTTGTTTTGTATTTTGTTTTTTAATAGAAACCAGGTCCACCAGCCCAGGGATGGCCCCACCCACAATGAATTGGGCCCTCCCCCATCCATCACTAATTAAAATGCCCTACAGGTTTGCATGAAGCCTGATCTTATAGAGGCATTTTCTCAATTGAGGTGTCTTCTTCTCTGATGATTCTAGCTTGTGGCAAACTGATATAAAACTATCAAGCACAATTCCCTATTTCTAGGTGATACGGTGGTGAAGTCGTGTAACTTGTGTGTAGACTGTGTATCAGTGGTCACTGAGAATAGCGCAAAGCCTGGGTAGAGGGACAGGACAGATAGGCAGTAGAGAAGGAAGAGCTAAAGAGAAGGCTGAGAGCAAGTAAGTACATCGGTCTAGGAAGAGCCTAGACCCACAGGCCTGCAGCAAGAAAGGCCTCAGTTTGCACCCCCACCCACCCTAATCCCCAATTACAGGACCGACCTTAATCTCTTTAAACTGCAATTTCTTCACCAACAGAACAAACATAACAAAGCTTTTGTTGTATTTCAAGTATTAGTAAAAATGTTAAGTGCCTGGGACTTCAGATATTTCTCAGTGACTTTCCATTGTGGGTCTTTTGACAGATTAATTCTATTGAACCATAATTTCATTGTATCTAAAACAGAAATGGTGAAAAAGCACCCGAGATTACAGGGTGTGGTGAGAACTAAGTTAGATAATGCACAAACAAGCTCAACAATGCCTGGCAAGAGTGAACAGTCAACAAGTTTTAATGACATGATGGCAAATTGACGGCAGTAAATGGATTGGTTATGCTGCTACTGTCTGTGTGGCAAATTGACGGCAGTAAATGGATTGGTTACACTGCTACTGTCTGTGTGGCATGTAGGCCAAGAAGAAATGACGCAGGAAGGCAAAGAGGCTGTTTTTCCTGTGATGAGAATCCATAAGACAAGAGCCTCCAGAGTAGGAAATGTGCCATTTCAAAACCATCAAGTTAGACACTATGAGGCATACATTAATCCATGCACTTGGGAGTACAAGTCAAAAAGATCTTAGTGAGTTCAAGGCCATGCTTGTCTACTTAGAAAGTTCTAGGCCAGCCAGAGCTACACACCGAGAAGGGGTCTCAAAAACAAACAAATAAATAACAAAGCAAAACAACAAATAACCACCACCAAAGCTGTCATCAAGGGCTGGGCATGGGTGGCCACCGCCTTTAATGCCAGCACTAGGGAGGCAGAGGCACTTCAGTGACAGGCTGCGTCTTCAACTATGGGCCAAAATAAACCCACCTTCCCTAAGTTGCTCTTGCAAGTGATTTTGTCCCAGGAATTAGAAAAATGAGTACAGTGGTGTTCTTAAGAGAACAATCTATGGGCCAGTAAGGCGGCTCAGTGTTGTCAGGCTTGATCATCTGGGTCCAAACCCTGGAACCAATATGGCAGGAGAGAACTGACTTCCTCAGGTTACCTTCTGGACTCTGTACGTGCACACATGCGTGCACATATGCACACATAAGATTAATTAATTAATTTGTGTAATAATAAGTTTATAGGGAGGCCATGGGATCACAAAGCATCAAACTGAGTTTGTGGCTCCGCCCCTAACTGTGTGAGCTCTGCAGATGATTTCCTCACTCTTGATTTCCACCAAGTGCAAAGCCGTCTAAAGTATAGCTGAAAACAAACAAAATGAAGCCACAAGAGTAAGCGCTCAGCAGGTGAACACTGTCCCTGATACCCCTGGCTTAGAACAAGCATAGAGGGCAGATAACGGGCACTGCCAAGCATCCCATCTACGCTGTAAAGATGCATAGTTCTGCGGGTGCTGCCTCAGTGGAGCCTTTCTCTCCCTCCCAACATGTGAGAGGAAGGGGAGGCGAGGAGTACTGTAGAGACAAACACAGGAGGTACATCATCTTGGGGGGGGATTAACATGCCATCTTGCACTTCAGTTTTTTTCACCTGCAGAATGGAGCAACAGCTCGTTAAGTTATGAAGAATAAACAAGCTAATTCAGAGCCTGTGGGTAAACTGTGAGTCAAGGTCAGCAACTGTTGACGGCTTCCTGTTTTCATCATAGAGATGCAGTAGCTCTCTTCCGCTCTTAACCACTAGGCCAACAGCAAAATAAAAACCTGAGGACAGGTCATGGCCCATCCCTTGGGAGCCACATTTCCTTTCAGTAACATGAATGTTCCCACGATTCCCTCCAGGGATGAGAGGCTCCACATACAAGGTTCTGAAGGACCAAATCCAGTCCATATTGCGAAGCTGTTACACTTACCATCTCCTATGATCCAGACTCTCTGTGCCTGGCCTCCCACTTCCCGAGCTTCTCCTTGGCTTTCTGCCCAGAACTTTCCCCATTCTGTCTCGCTTTATCTTAATCTCTATGATCTGTTTTCCCCAGAAACCTTTAGGCACCACTGTTAATAATCTCTTATGAGTGCTTCAAATTTCTACCATAAAGCTGTGGTAAGCATGCAAGGGGTTTTCTTTACAAGGTTTCACACAGCTCATGGAATCTGGGACTGAACTGGCAAAGGTCAGATGCTAAATAAGTATAAACTGTTGAAAAGCACTTAGTATAAAATATATTTGCTAGAGCAGAACACTGAGCTACCAACACTTTCTCAGCTGAGCCCCAGCCTTAACCTTGTTTTAAACTACAGAGAGTTTCCTGAGCACTGTTGAGAACTCCCACAGGTTCTTTCTCTTCACCATGCTTCCTCCAAAACATGTGTTCAGAGCCTACCTGAGGGCCCCAAATGCAAACATCACTTACAGGGGTCATGTCTGGGCGATGCCACCCAATGGCCACGCTCAAGCCTTCCCAGAGGCTGTCCCCAACAGGAAAGGACCCATCCTGGCTTTTGCTTTCTTTCCTGCATCCATGAGACAGAAGTAACAAAGGATTCTGCAAAGGACAATTAGCTTGCAGGGACCCAGGGCCAGTAGACAGCTTCCTAGCTTCAAAGCAACAGCTATTAAGACTGTATTACCCTTCACCAATGTTTATTCATGCTAGGTCTGGAAAGATACTTTGGTCAAACATGCTGAAAAGAAAACAAATCTCTAGACAATGTATTTCCCCCTTTTCTTTCCTCTTTCTTCTCCTTCCCTCTTTCTCCTCCTTTTTGTTTTATATATGTATCTAAAAGCCAGAGCAGGAAGGGGAACAATAGGCAAGGAATCTGGAACATCAAAGAATTTACCCTGTCTTAGTCTGACCAGTTGCTGTAATGAAATCCCAGTCTGGGGGGCTTAAACAACAGAGCTTCCCTTTCTCACAGCTCTGAAGGCTAACAAAGAATCAAGTCGGCAGTCAGCTGACTGGGCTTCGGATGGGTGCATTCCTCCTGCCTGCTTTCCACTTGATGCTCATATAAGCTTTGTAATGGACAGGGTTCTTCGATGCCTCATCTTACAGGATACTAACCCAAATGGATCTAGGCCCCATCCTTATGACCTCATTTTATAATAATTCCTTCCATATTGGCCCCATTTCCAAGCGCAGTCTTACCAGGGGTTGGGAACTTCAACCTAGGAAGTTTTGGGTGTTGGTGGGCAGAACTGTTCAGCCTATAGCTCAAGAGTCAATGATCTTTTGGTTTTGTTTTGGTGACAGGGCTTCTCTGTGTAGCACTGGCTTCCTGGAATCACTCTGCAAACCAGGCTGGCCTCGAACTCACAAAGATGTGCCTGATTCCTGATTCTCCCTCCTTAGTGCTGAGAATAAAGGTATATAGTGCTACACCCAGCTAAGAGTCAGCGATCTTAAGGATTCTTTGTTTTCTATATAAAAAAGATTCAAGCACTGGAAAAAACTATCTATATCTACCTATACATTTATATATACACATTTTATACCTGTAATATTTTGCCTTTTTTCTAATATTTATACTAATAAAAACACAGAAGGTGTAAACTGAGGTTTAAAAAAAACCTGCTAGCACAGCAAGGTACGTTTATTTTCTGAACTATATACAGAATATCTATTTACAAGCCTGATTCCACAACTAAACCACTAGCTCTTCAGAAATTTCTATCTCTGTCATTCTACCCAGCTAGTCTCCCTTTGTCTTGAGCTCCTCCAAACCCAAGAAGGCCCCTTACCTCTCTTGTCCTGTGTCCTGCCAGCTGCTCCTCTGTTGTCCCTGCAAGCCCAGAGAGCAAATGCCCATCTCTCACTGGAGCTCCTTCCGTAGGGCTCTACTCCAAGCCAAAAGAGAGCGCTCTACCCAAGGTCTGACTGCCCATCCCCTACATCCTTGACAGGTTGAAGCCTGTCACCATCTTGGTGGGCAATAGGGACCGACCCATTTTACCTTCGCTGTGGGGCTGCTGGAGGCCGCCTAGCAGACTTTGCCTCAGGTCATAGAGCAAAGACTACAAGACCTCCCCACAAGAAACTTGCTTTAAAATAGGCAGGAACTTTCCATTTTTTAACATTCTTGTCTATGGAGGTTTTCAGAAGCACACCCAAACTGCATCTCTTCAGGACACACCTAACTGCATCTGGTAATATCTATTTTAGGCTCTTATATTTTGCTAACAATTAGGTTTTCTATGTGCAATAATCAAATACCCCATAACATATGCCTGTTTGAGGATTCATACTCTCCTAGGGGTGCACACCAGGGAGACACTTTCTTCAGTGTTGTAGCCACTGGTAGGGCTTATAAGCAAGACTCCACCCACAAGCCTCTAGGATACCCTAATGAAACTGGATCCAAAAACAAAAATCATGAAAATGAAAGGGGAGCTGTTTTGGGAAGAAAGAGATCAGAATGACTGAGTGGGGAGGAAAATAAGAGAGGGGTGAATATGAACAATAAACATTATTTACATGTATGAGAATAACTTCCCTCATTATATATGATAATGAAAACATATCAAGTGAAAATTCACATACACATGCAGCAAGCAGAGGAAGAAAACCCCATCCTTGAGAAGAAGCAAGCTGATGCACTGACTTGTACTAATGACCAAGACTGTGCTGCTCAGTGGGACAGGCAAGTGGTTGACCACTGTAATGAACCATGTGTGTCAATCAGGAGGAATTACATATGCATCCACACATGCATGTGTTTGAAGTGTCAGGAAAGAACATGTGGGCAAACTGGTCAGAGTGGTGGCAGGGCCTGGTAGTTTGGCACTGAGAATGGTGGGCACTTCTGACAATCTTCTCTGCTGCAATTCCTCTTGAAAGAAAGAGCATGTGTGAACATGAGGGAAAAACTCATAGCTGCAAACCTACTACTGCAGTACTGCATAGCTAGACCCAGCTCTGCAGTCCTGCATGGCTGAGCCCACCACTGCAGTCCTGCATGGCTGAGCCCACCACTGCAGTCTTGCATGGCTGAGCCCACCACCACAGCACTGCATGGCTGAGTACACTACTGCAGTCCTGCATGGCTGAGCCCACCACCACAGCACTGCATGGCTGAATGCACTACTGCAGCACTGCACAGCTGACCCCATCACTGTAGTACTGCACAGCTGAGCCCATCATTGCAGTACTGCATGGCTGAATATACTACTGCAGTACTGCATGACTGGGCCCAGTACTGCGGTCCTGCATGGCTGAGCCCATCACTGCAGTCCTGCATGGCTGAATGTACCACTGCAGTCCTGCATGGCTGAGCCCACCACCACAGCACTGCATGGCTGAATGCACTACTGCAGCACTGCATGGCTGACCCCATCACTGCAGTACTGCACAGCTGAGCCTGTCATTGCAGTACTGCATGGCTGAATGCACTACTGCAGCACTGCATGACTGGGCCCAGTACTGCAGTACAACATGGCTGAGCCCAGCTAGGAACTGTGTGCAATCCACTCCTAGAAGTACAGTTTTGAGCAGACAGAATTGTTTTTAAAGAAATCACTGGGAAATCAATACTTATTAAAGTCTGGATCAGATCAAGAATTGACTTTGTTTCTCAGGCTTCTCGTTCATTCCTCCTGTTAGAACCAACACCACTTTCTGATTCTGAGATATAACTGACCAGGGAGTTAGAAGATCAAAGTGGCCAAGAGGCAAAATGGTGTCACATGCTTTTCGGTACAGCAACGCTGGGCAAGTCACAGGAAAAAGCTTTAGTCAATTTGGTGAAATTGCTCAGAAGCATGGAAGAACAGATCTGCCAGGGAAAAGGGAAATTCAAGGCACAGTAAATGTGAACAGGGACCATATGAAAGAGAAATAAAAACTATGCACTCCCAAAGAAAAATTCAAATTATTATTCTAGTAACCGAATACTACCATAACAGCAAAATTAAGAATTGTAGATAGAGCTGGAGAGATGGCTCTGTGCTTCAGAGCACTGACTGCTTTTACAAAGGGCCCAGGTTTGGTTCCCAGCATTCACACAGCAGCTCATAACTGTAACTCCCACTCCAGGGGATTTGGTATACTCACATGCATGCAAACAAAACATCAACGCACATAAAGCAAAAATAAATCATTAAAAAGAAAAAAATCACAGGTAATTGTTGATATCCTAGATTTATCTGGGTAGATCCTTTGTTTTGGTGCTAGGAATTGAACCTAGAGCTTTGCACACAGTAACCATATGCTCTACCACCGACTGACACCCCTAGCTCCAAATACATTTTTAACTAGTCAGCAGGAAGAATAATACCCATGTTTCAAGAAAACACAAAATCCTTCGAGCCTGCTTGACCAATCCTTTTAAAAGATTGGCTTTTTAACTTGTTAACAATATGAAGTGATGCTGGGCGTGGTGGCGCACGCCTTTAATCCCAGCACTCGGGAGGCAGAGGCAGGTGGATTGCGATGAGTTCAAGGCCAGCCTAGTCTACAAAGTGAGTCTAGGACAGCCAAGGCTACACAGAGAAACCCTGTCTCGAAAAACAAAACAAAACAATGTGAAGTGAAGATTAAAAGGCACTTGGTGCTCAGAACTAAGGCATAAAGAATGCTTCCTGAAAGTCATGGTGCTAACAGTCATGGGTGCCTGATGTCCACCACCACACCCAATCCCAAGGGGGCTGACTATTTGCTGTGGTTTCTAGCAATTGTCATGCTAAGAAATAAGTACTGAGTTCAGTGTTGTCCCCTTCTTTCAAGAGAAGCCTACCTTGGTACATCTGCCTTCATCATTCACTCCACAGAAGGAAAGTAAGAACAGGGGGAAAGTAGAGATGAAGATAGGCGCGGGCTTTCCTTGCGAGGAACTTGAGAATGGGCAGCAACTGTATTTACTAACCCGTTTCTAAATGGCATCCAATTTAGCAGGAACAGCAACTTAGTGAGTTGCTTGTCATTATTCTGTCTCCCCTGTATGAAAACAGGAAGCTCCTGCCTCAAGCCCTCAGTTGCTATGTTGGAATGACATGTGGGAGGGGTGCTGTCAGTGGGGAGGGTGTTCAAATCCCAGACTGGCTTCTAGCCTCGCTTCTATCGGGGTCAACCTAATTTCACACATGGCCTATATACCCTGGTGCTCAAGTTAATTTGTAAGATTGCCCTACATTTTCCTTTAGAGGGCAACTATTTGAAGACACCTCGTCATCAGGGCACAAACATCTTTTCTAAGCGAGGCCTGTTTCTGCTAATTAAGGAAGATGGGATGCAGGAAGAAGCCAGGAGGGCAGACTCTGACTCACTCTGTGGTTTCATCTCTGCAAATGGACCACGGAGCTTCAAAGGAAAAGAGAAGATAAAAAAGGCTGGTATCACTGTTGGGCTTGTTGGGAAACATCTGAACATGGATTCTGTCTGACCCAGAAACAAGGTTTCCTCAAGCGAAATGTGCTCACTCATCTAAAACAAGGCTTTCTCTTCCCTCTCCCAAAGTGTCCCCGAGCCACAAAAATCTCAACTCTTCCAAAACACCTCCTCCCCTTGGCAGAAAAGGACCAGAGCTGTCTAATTTTGGGTCTAACCGTTGGCATGCAATTAAAACTATATTTATATGGGCCTTGGAGGAGAATAATTTATTTATGACTAAATTAAGATCATTGCAATACAAACAGGCTCCCACAGATCAGGAATTAGCACTGCTCCCCCAGGGACCGTGAGAACTCTGCCGTCTTTTACAACACAGAGCTTATTGTCTAAAAACAAGCAAAACATCGGGCACTTCTACTGTTTGCAGCATTTTAGTATCCAGCTAATGATTCAGGCAGGTTTTGTTTTTGTATTTCGGTTTTGTTATTTTGTTGTTGTTTTTTTTTTTTTCTTCCTTGAAAAGCCACAAAATTATACTGATGCTAAAGTTCAGACTGAGAGTATCCTTGCTTCTGTTTGTTTTGGGGTTTGGGTTGTTTTTTTTGTTTTTTGTTTTTTCTGCCAGAGACATAGACAGGAGTAGATGATGAGTCTACATTATTGTTTATTTTGTGTCATGGATTTTCTAAAATAGAGTAAAGCATGCTTTATGTTTAAATGAGGAACAAAACAAAAATACTGTTCATAGTAAGGCCCTGTTATCCTACGAGAATAGGGCTGTGTCCATATTCCTCTCCACTGACTCAGCACTACCTTAAAGTTCTTTAATGGCTTCTCAGCCTAATCAGAGTATTTCTCCATCTCCAACACTGTGACTTTTTACAAAGTGAATAAAATGTACAAAAGTATGTGCTGCTTCCAACTATTAAGAAAACTTATCTCAGCCGGGCATGGTGCACACCTGTAGTCCCAGCACAGAGGCAGAGGCAGGCGGATCAATGTGAGTTCGAGGCCAACCTGGTCCACAGTGCTAGCTAGCTCCAGGACAGCCAGGGCTACACACACACACACACACACACACACACACACACACACACACACACACACACACACACACACAAACTCTGTTTTGGAAAACAACAAACTAAAGCAAAAACAAGAAAATCATTTCTCCTATAACCTTGGTGGATATCATGTTGTTCCCTTCAGCTTATTTTTATGTTATGCTGTTGTAAAAACTCTACATCCTACAACCACAATTTAGTCTTGTACCTTTCTACTCTTCATTCTGTTATTCTCAAGTTGAATGCTTTCATACCTATTACCGTGCTCTGTGGGTAATTCTGTGTCTTCCTTTATTGGTCCACACAGTATCGTCAGTGGGTCTTGGCATGGGTACTTACACATAATTTCCAAAACAAGTAATGCCACCATCAAACCCACTGGGCATGAGGAGCAATGGTACAGACCCCTTAGCATCCATCCTAAATGTGCATCCAGGTATACTTAAGCCAGGCTTCTCATCATTACAGCACCCAGGTGGGTCCCATGCTGTGTAAGATACACTTGGTCATTGATTTGTGTATTGTTGAGGGAATATCTAAGACATTGTAACAGGGATTCCCGAAATGCATGACATGACTTCTGGGAGTGTAAAAATCCTGGATCTCCTTCCTTTTTCTCTTGCTCTCTTTTCTTCTCCCTCCCTTCCCTCTCTCCTTCTCTCTGGGGCACCCCTTCCCTTTCCTGCTTTCCCCATACTTCTATAATAAACTTCTCCATATCATTAAAAAAACAAATAAACTGGATCTCTAAAAATTTTAGACTCTTCTAGAAGGAAAGACTCCTATAGGTAGGTGGTAGATTGCCCAGTCTTGGGGACCACATGGTGACCACCAGAACTACTGAAGTCACTGCTGTACTATGAAAGCCACCGCAGACAACAGGTGCATGAGTGACATGGCTACAGAGCCATAGAAATGACAATGTGAGCTAGTCTGTTGGCCACTTCCATACCACTGGTTCTCCAGGGGATTCTACAAAAATGTTTTACCAAGGGCAATCAAAGGAAATAAAAATAATTTACTGATGTTTTAAATAAAGTTAGTATTTTTCAATTTAACAATCACCCTCTCCCTCCTTTTCTGTATGTGTGTGTCCCTGTTTTGTTTGTTTGTTTGTTTTTAATGTACTATTGTTTTGAGACAAAGTCTCACTATGCAGTCCTGGCTGACCTAGAACTCCACAAAGACAAAGCTGGCCTCCGATATGCATAGACCTGTCTACTTCTGGGATTCAAGGTTTGTGCTACCACACTTCACTTGAGAATATTTCCTTAGTGTAGAGAGTGGAAGCCCTGAGTGTGTGTGTGTGTGTGTGTGTGTGTGTGTGTGTGTGTGTGTGTGTTGGTGATATGAGCCAGCCATATTTAAGGACGATACCCTTATACCCATGGGAAGATGGCAAAGCCTCCCCTACCCTCCATTTGGCTCAGAGGGACGGCAAACCCTTCCTCTGGTTTGTGTACAGATGCTGACAGTGTGTGTAGAAAACATCTGTCACAGCCTTCTCTTCCAGGAAATTTACAGCATGAACACAGCTGCTTTAGTGATTGCTCTTACTGAGATAATCTGAGCTTGCCTTCTTGATGCAGTCGTATGACACTGTGATGGCTAGTTTTATGTCAACTTGACATATGTCCTCCCCTGAGAGGAGGGAACCTAAATTAAGAAAATGCTTCCAGCCTGGTGTGGTGGCACACGTCTTTAATCCCAGCACTCTGGAGGCAGCGGCAGGTGGATCTCTTTGAGTTTGAGGCCAGCCTGGTCTATAAAGTGAGTCCAGGAGAGGCAGGACTACAAGAGAAACTCTGTCTCGAAAAGCAAAAACAAAACAAGAAAGAAAAAAGAGAAAGACAAGAAAGAAAGAAAGAAAGAAAGAAAGAAAGAAAGAAAGAGAAAATGCATCTATAAGATCGCACTGTATGCAAGCCTATAGAACATTTTTAAATTAGTGATTGACGGGGCAGGGGGCGGGGGGAGGAGGACCCAGCCCACTATGGGTTGTACCACCCCTGGGCTGGTGGTCTTGGGTTCTATAAGAAAGAAGGCTGAGCAAGAGGGTAAGCAGCACCCCTCCATGGCCTTTGCATCAAGTCCTGCCTCTAAGTTCCTGCCCTGTGTGAGTTCCTGCCCTCACTGCTTTTGGTGATAAACTGTTATATGGTACTATGAGCGAAATAAACCCTTTCCTCCCCAAGTTAGGGTTGAGACAAGGTTTCTCTGTGTAACTGCCTTGGATGCCCTGGAACAAGCTTTGTAGACCAGGCTGGCCTCGAACTCACAGAAACCCACTTGCCTCTGCCTCCTAAGTGCTGGGATTAAAGGTGTGTGCGCACTACACCCAGCACAAGTTGTTTTTGCTCATGGTATTTTTATCACAGCAACAGAAACCCTAAGACAACCATAAACCTTGGCTCCTTGTTTATCTGTATGTAAGCACCTCACCTCCCTGTTCAGTTGTGTATGGTAAACATGCTGAGCTTCAAGGGTGTTGAGGCATCTCTATCAGAGAACCCAGACCACCTGATTCCAGCTTCTCTGTACGTCTGCGTGTCTGTCTATGCTTCATTCCCCCCACACTCCACCCAGTCAGGTCTGTCTCTGGAACAGTGCTGGAGGCCAGCACTTTAGCTTAATTAGAGTGATGCTAAATCGATTTTTTTGTGTTGTGATCCCGTCTTTGAAGAAGCAAAACATTAACTTTTGCAAAATTCGAATGCCTGAGAGCCAGCATTCTGCAGGCGGTTACACATGTGGTCAAGGAAACCTTTTCTGTCTAGGGGAAGAATGAAGATTCTCTGCCTTGCCTGATGTTCCCCCCATCCCCCCGCCTCCCCCACCCCCCGCAGCTGATGCTTCCCTGACCTCAAGGTCATTTTCCTCTTCCACAGACCTGTCTACATAGCTGAGACCTGGACAGAACCTGCGTGCAGAGGAGCGGAAAAGCAAGTGCTCAGAAACACACATGCAGCATCTTCTAGAAAGAGCTGAGGTCCCTTGAGCTTCAGCTCTGGGGCAAGAGAACCTCAGCCTTAGGCTTTTGCAGCTTAACTAGTGCCACCCCTAACCCCCCCCCTTTTTTTTTTAGAAAAGGCAGTATCTGAAAAGATGAACAGTTGCAGCCAATTAGAGAAAACAGAGAAGAAACTCTGATAAACATGCAGTTTAGAAAGCCTTCCTGATGAAGTCACGTACTAAGAAATAGACAGGCATCATTCAAATAACCGAGAAGTCATTATTTTGTCCACTTTCAAACAGATCCTTGAACTCCAAAATTCAATAGAGTATGGTAAGATCACTTGAAGAGATGAGGATCCACGTACCCTGGAAATCCAAAGAATGGCAATGTAGCCACTTGCTGCAGTTGCCACAGATTCTCTTTAAATAAACCACATCCACTTCTTATCTGTTGAGTGTCATTTCTGTGAGATAAAAGCTGTAAACACAATTTTTACCAGAATTCTACCTTATTCTGAGAGTTGTTGGCTGTGAAGTTTCCATCATCAGAGAGTGAGGAAACAACAAAATTTCAGCAGTGGCCATGTCGAAATAATAGGATTGAAATGGTGCTCATTCTTCTCATATATACACATATGCACATACACAAACACACACACACACACACACGCACACACATACACAGGAGTGTGTCTACTACATCTATGATAACCCCTTTTAAAAAGAGAACAACTTACTTCCAAACAATATGCCCACATATAGATAGAATTCATTTATTATTACCCCTTAATTGTATATTTATAGTTTATTAAGTACAGGGTAGTTTTTAAAATGAGTCTATTTGATATATTTCTCATGAAGTTGACCACAATACTTAGTGCACAATACTTACTAACAAACGATGCTATAAATACTCCCAAAAGCCCAAGGATTCTTGGAAATACTTAAGAATAGAATGTGCTCATTCTCTGAAGAGATGCGGCCACTGTGTATACATGATGCTTGGTTTTCTGTGAGGGGGAAGCAGGAATCGGTGAAAGCTGAAGGGAGTTCACTATCTTACAGAGAAGAAAAACACACGTGCACACAGTGCTAGTGTTTGCTGAAAATCCGAGTTCAGCTGTGTCTCCCATTTCTCAATAAAACCCAAATGACCAAAAATATCATCTGGGTATGTTTATGTAACCAGTTCTTTCCTTGGCTAAAAATAAATTTAAAAGTCATGGCCATTGAATTTTCGAATAAAATAAATCAGAACAAAAGATGTTACATTCAAGCACTTGCAATGTTAAATGTCGGTGTCCACTGTCAATGCTAACAAAAATACCATAGGCCAGATAGCCTGGGCAAACAAAATATATTTCTCATGTGTTCTGCACGCTGGAGGTCGAGGCACTGATGAAATGGTAAGTCCGGAGGACCCATGACTTAGCTCATAGCTACTGTCCTCTTATTGTGTCCTCATACGTGGATCAGGGGAGTTCTCTGGGGTGTTTCAAAAGAAAACTAATACCATTCATAATAGGCCACCCTCATCAGCCCCACCAAAAAACAAAAACAAAAACAAACAAAACAAACAAACAAAAACAAAGTCCGACCTCCTATTACCATCCTACTAGGACCAGGTTTCAAATCATGAATTTCAGGAATGGCTGGGGCACACAGATGTTCAGTCTACAGTAGCAGGATAAGACAAAAGATCCTGGATAACTAGGTGTTCTGAGTAGTGGACTCCGCCCCCTCTTTGACTACTTCTGTTACATGTCTCACTTATAACACTAAAAACCAAGGCTCTGAAGAGGCTGGAGCAAGCCCTACACTAAACACTTTATTGGATTAATGTTTTTATTCTTTTCTAGGACTCATGGTCAATTTCCAATCAAAGTGTTTGTTTGTTTGTTTGTTTGTTTAAAGACGGTATCGTTCTGTAGCCATGACTGGCCTGGAACTCATTAGGTCAGCGAGGCTAGTCGAAATCAAAGATGGACCTGCCTTTGTCTCCCAAGTGATGGGATTAAGACACCAACCTCAGCCGCCAATTAGCTGCTTTAGTGCCTCCTCTATAGTGTCCTGAGACCTTCTCTGCCAACATTAAAGACATTATGTGTAGACCTCCAGGATGTAAATTTTATTTAGAAACATTTTTAAGCAGTCTTGTGCATCAGTGTCTAGTGGTAGTTTAATCACAATTTCATAAAAATGTTAGTATTAGGACAAAGCTGGGTTTAGTAGTTATAGCGTAATAAGGGAGGTGTCACCAAGGGATAGAATTAGAACCAACGTGTGTGGTCATCCCAAATTAAGTGTTCCAGGGCAGAGTGAAGCTGATATTTGCATAGGTATTTGGAATTGGGCCACAGTCTTCTCTCCTCATACCTATTTATGTCTATTGACCTAAATGGAGGCAGGACAGGAATGCATCAGAAGTCAGGTTCAGCCATGCACAGGCTGGCAATCTTCAAGCCTCTGACAGAAGCCAGGTAATGGGCTCATGGGACTTCTAGCATTATTTGGGAACAACCTGGTAGAGCTGTAGCAAGGCTTCCTTATCTAAGTGGTTTCAGATGAATATTTAAATCCATCCTGTACTCTTTAGGTGTAGGACTGATAAAGCTGCCCCCAAGCTGCAGTGATCCAGAATCCATATTAATGAAATTTTTTATTCATTTATATTTATTGCTTGATATGTTATTGGGACCTTGAATATGCTTGGTGAGCACTTTACCACTGACCTAAATCACCAATGGAACTTATTCTTACTTTATAGTCCAGAAAGGATGATGAGACACTCATTCACTATTTCCTTCCTTCCTTCCTTTCCTCTCTCCCTCCCTCCCCTCACCCCTCACCCCCTCTCCTCCCAGGAGATAGAAAGTCATACTTACATAACTTTTTTTTTGAGACTGGCCTTGAATTCACTATGTAGAGGAGGGTGGCCCTGAACTCCTAATCCTCCTATCTCCACTTCCTGAGTGCTAGAATAATATAATTATAAAAACCAGTAAGTTCTCTGGAACTGGAAGTATGTAGGCAGAGACTGAACAATACTCCCCCTTCCTCCATGCTGGCATTCTGTCTGGTCTGAGCTTATGTAGGCCTTGTGTGTTCTGTCACCGTCTCTGTGAGTTTATATATACACAGCAACCCTCTTTTGTTCTGAAGACAGTTACCCTGGAGTCATCTACCTACCACCTCTGGCTCTTGGAATCTTCCTGCCTCCTCTTGCATAGCTCCCTGAGCCCTGAAAGGAGGGGTTTCATAGTCATTTAGGGCTGAGTACTCCAAAGTCTCTCACAGTCAGCACACTAGCCTGTTAGGGTCTCTGTAAATTATTATCGACTACAAGAAGCTGCTTCTCTGACGAGATGGAGCAAATGTCATTGGGGTTCATTTCATTGCTATGTCCTTTAGCTGAATAATGGTAACAGGTTTCCCCTTGGGTCTATAACCTATCTAGTCTCAGGTTCTTAAGACACTTCAGCAATGTCAGGTATGGGTTCTATCTCATGGAGTTGGCCTTAAATCCGACCAAGGTCGTCTCAGTTTCAATGTCATCTCCTCTGAGAGGCTCTCCTAACTATACTGTCTATTCCTTTAACCCCTTCCCTTCCATCTGCTAATGTTTCTTTGATTTCTGCACAATGTTCACTGCTGGCTTGAGCCAAGTTGCCTCCCAATGGAATTCTACCATTAATTTTGTAGGTCTAGACCTGTTGCCCCTCAGTCCTGGTTAGCCCAGAGAGCAAGGACAAAAAGACACAGGCCTCCTGGAGTACCTGTGGGATCTAGGCCTGAAACAGCAATGCACACTGTATGCAGGCACAATGGATGGAGGGTGTATCTGTTCTGAAAGCTGCCAGACCAAAGGAAAATGTGGGCAAGATCTCCATCCTCTGCAATCAGACAGTCCTTCAATTTGAGGCATGCAGAAGAGGCTGACAGTGGAAATCCTTGGTAAAGAGACTAGTCAAGGTAGCAGGGATCCCTCTATCTGTCATTACAAAAAAGTTTGAGACAACTAGCTGAGGTACAAGGATTGCCTGGTATCTTCCTCATGGACTGTCTTCCAAGCACAACTCAATGCTGTCTTAGCAACCACATCTGACACCTCACTTTTCATCTAGAATACTTCTCACACCTTACTAGTACCTTGCTTATGATGTGTCAAGTACACATTGACTCCCCAACACCTCTTCTGCATGAGCTAGGTTGCATAAGTAAATTATCTTCCTACTTCTCCTGTCTTTCATGTCATTTACAGATTAAGTTGTTCTTCCGTTTGATGGTGTTATTTTCTGTCTACCTCTGGTGACTACCATCCTTAAATTGCATCTAGATCCTTTGTTCCAATCAAGACAGCATCACGGAAGTAACAGGCTTACCTTGCAGAGTGACACACTTTAAAAATGAAAGAGGAGCGTAAAAACCCTTTGCCTTCCCCACCTTTCAGAATAAACCCGCCCCATTCCCCACACGTTGGATGCTAGGACAAGCCCTATTCATGCCCTGCCAAACAACCACATCTGTATGTCCTATTCCTCTCCATGTGCCTTCTAAACAGAGACGTAGAGAACAGAATGACAGTGAATCAGGAGCGAATGCAAAGCCATAAGGACAGCGCAAGCTGCGCATGGGCGTTTAAGAGACAGGTTACGACCTACAGCTGTTGCTTTAGACGCCTACATACAGGCAGCCTGGAGCATGAGAACAGCACTGCTTTAAATGAGCAACTCCACAGAAAGTCTCTCCGTGAAAGTTATGAGAACTGATGTGCAACCTACAAATGCACAGATGCTTGACACAATCACCCTCAAGTCATAGCTAGAATTAGATACTCAAAGAGCACACAAGAGCGCTCTGACACCCATCTGCTTACACACAGCTTTTATTAAGAACAGGATTTTAATGAAAAAGAGATAATTTAACTGTTTCTGCTCTCCATTTGTAAGCAACAGAAACTAACATCTGCCAATTTACCAGGAAAAGGGTGGCAGGAGTTATTAGGAGAGTACAGTCAGTGATAATTTGCTGGGAAATGGCTGAGGAATAAAGAAGCCCAGGAATCAGGCTGCTCTGGCATCTGAGGTAGGAGAACCCACAGTAGTCTCCTAAAATTATTAATGCCAGATTTTGGGTGCTCTGACCATTTATTAATGTTCATGTTAAATTCAGGTTCAAATCCCAAGGATTGTATATCTAATTGCTTTACCACTGTCAATGTGGGCAAGACAATCCAACTAGGGTTGTAGCCACCATCTCCCAGACAGAATCAGGAAGCTGTTATCACAAAGCAAATGATCCTGGGTGATGGTTAAGGTAGTGGATAGATGCCCATCCTCGTTATCAGGTGACTTGTTGAGAAAGGTGGTTTCCATCTTCACTCTATATCTTATATATTAATGTCATAACACTGATAATACATAATTATGTAATCAACACAAAATTAATTATGCTGACAAAATAGCGCAGCACAGGGATAGGAGAAACACTGTCCACTATAGTGCATTCACCATGGTAAATTCTGTTCCCTTCATTTACAGCAGTCTCTCAACGCACATGCCATATAGTTCTTCTGTAGTCATCAGCCCATACTTTATGCTGTACTTTAACACGTAGCCTCTGTTCCGCTATCATCTTCCCCAGAGCCACTGCTGTCATGTCAGGGAGGAGCATATGCACCTGCGGGTGCCTAAATGCCCCCATCTTTCATCATGAGGCTGACTTCCATGTTCCATGTGAGCTAACAATCACACAGAGCTCACTCACCGAAGCTTTTTTTTTTTTTAAATCCTTCACCTTATGATTTATGGTATTTGCTTTTTAAGGAAAAACTAAAATGAAATTCAAAATTAAATGAAATTTAACTCTTAGCACTCTTAGTTTGTCTATACACTGCTGGTCATGGCTACTGTGCTCCAGAGAAGCACATTTTCCTTTATTAATAAAATGACATCCAGGGGCTAGAAAGACAACCCAGTGGTTAAGAGCACTTGCTGCTCTTGCAGAGGACTTGGGTTCAGTTCCCAGCACCCACATGGCAGCAAACAACAGTCAGTAACTTCAGTTCTAGAGGATTTGATGGCACTTTATGGCCTCCTCTGGCCAGTGCTGCACAGACAGACATTCAACTAAATACTCATAAAATAAAAATAAATCTTAAAAAAGTGACATTTGTCCAGCATCCCTGATTCCTCCATCCTCCAGGCAGCTTTCAGGAGTCCCTGCTAAAAGTCAGCCTATGCCCTGTACATCCTTTTACTCTTGTCAGCATCCCTAACCTCAGCCTCCTTCATCTTCTGTACAGGACACAGTACGAGCCTCTCCTGAGATTTCCCAGCTTTCATTCACAACAATGCATTCTTCAGCCTGCAGTCAGACGTATCTTTAAGTAATACAGAACATGCCCCTTTCAGGTCAGGGCTCATGGCTTCCTGACACACCCAAAATAAAATGCACACTCTTCCACACAGCCAGCAAAGCCTGCTAATGCCGTCAGCCTCTCCCCCTCTTTGAGCTATGGTCTTCCCATTCCTGGACTTTCTGACTGGAGCCTGCCTCAGGGCCCTTCTCCAGCTTCTGCTGCCCACTCTCAGCCTACACAAGGCTGTACAGCTTGCTTCTTCCTACCTCCTTCAGGTCTCAGCTTAAGTGGTATGTCTCTAGAGGGCCTTCAGTGACTCATCACCATTTCTACAAATCCTTTCCTACTCACTCTCCATCCCTCTCCACTGCACATGGAACCAACTACAGAGCACCAAGCTAAATGTGTCTTGTGTCTCTGTCCCATGGGAGAACAAGCTCCATCAGAACAGTCATGTCTTAGTTGCTGCTGAATTTTCATCTCCTACAATGCTGTCTATCACATAATATCCTCTCAACTGATTCTTGTTTTTTTTTAAAAAAAAAAAATGAATCTAACTGGATGTGGTGGTACACACCTTTAATCCCAGCACTCAGGGAGGCAGAGGCAGGTGATTGCTGTGAGTTCAAGACCAGCCTGGTCTACAAAGCGAGTACAGGACAGCCAAAGCTACACACACACACACACACACACACACACACACACACACACACACACAAATCCTGTCTCAAAAAACCAATAAATGAATGAATCTTACTACTTCTGAATACAATACTGATTCCCACAAGTTATTTATAAAGCCAGTTATCATAATGGAGAGTCGATATGACCATGAAGGCAGAACAAAGCGGGTAGCAGAGCAGCAAAATAAGAACTCTGGAACCCCAGTTTCTGGAGGCAGCCCCCACCATGATGCCAGACTGCAACATCACCCCCACATTTGGTATCTTACAGATCTTAAGCAATACTGCTTATTCAATTGAACATATAGTATCTTTATGTCTAAACAAAAACAAACAACAAAACAAAAACAAAGAAACTCCTGTTCTTTAGCAAACAAGAAAGCAGAAATAGGCGTACTCTAGGCCTGTGTCTGGATGTTATGGAATCTGCTTCATCTCCTGGCAGCGGTGATCTCACTTGGCTCCTCATCTGACCTCTGACATCAGAAGTAGATGCCTGCTTAGATGCCTGCTAAGTGAAGGGTTTAGAACTCAGCATTTGGGTTCAGAAAATACAGGCTTGAATTTATGACGTCTGGCACTTCTAGTCCTGTAACTTTGGTTAGGTTTCTGATGAACTCATTTGGTCATCTGAATCCCACGCCTACTTCACAGGTTAAAGTGGACAGTCCTCAAGATGTGGCTGTTGTGGGCCTGGCCCAGGGCTTATAAGGAAACACTCATAGCTTATGCATTACTGCCTTGGACCATCTCAGTCGGGTATAGGTCCTTGGGGTCGGGTCCGCGGCACATCTCCTTCCAGCCTTCTTTTCCTTGGAGCTCCCAAACACTAATGAATGGTTTGCATGTTACAGTTGTGTAACACACAGGCTCATGATCAGATGATCTATGTCTAACCAACAAGAATGTCCTGGCCACTAAGCCTTACTTTTTGAAAACACACTGCCTTTGCGGCATTTCATTGTCTGTGCTCTGATAAATGACAAGCTGCTTTCCTCAGAATGGATCAGGAATCCTGTTTCTTAGCAACACCCTTCCCACAGGCAATAGAAGACAGAACATAATTCCCTTTGGGCATTAAAAATCTGCTCATAATACTGAAAATGTGGCCCGTTTTCCCTTAGATCCAGAATGAGAAATCAGTTCTCTACCTATAAGAGACCACAATTAAGACCCTGCCAGTGCAAACCTTTGAGGAGTCTGACGCATTCCCATTCCAGGTTATGCTGTTTCAAGAGACATTTTAAAAATACTGCTAAATCTCGATGTCGCATGGCCGTGACTGTCATAACTCAAAACTAAGAATGAAGCTTTTCTAATTCTAAGCTATGTCCTCCCACCACCTCCCTACTTCATCTTTCAAAGAAAGCATATCAATCACTTGTTTCAAATACCAGCTGCGCTCTTCAGTTTGATATTCTAAACTACATAAAGAATTTTATGTTTTTCCTAATATAAAATGAGCTCATTATAAATGCAAGGTCCACAAACTCTGGTGCCCCTTTTCTGACCACGTCCCCTGGATGGGGAGACCTGGCGGCACTCAGAGGAAGGATAGCAAGTTACCAAGAAGAGACTCAATATTCTAAGAGCATATATAGGGGGAGGAGGTCTCCCTCAATCACAGACATAGGGGAGGGGAGAAGGGGGGAAGTGGGAGGGAGGGAAGAATGGGAGGAAACAGGGGAAGGGCTAACAATCGAGATGTAATATGAATAAAATAAAATGAAAAAAAAAAAAGGGAAAAAAAAGCCAAAAAAATTTCTAGCATCTAAGCATTTTAGTGATCTATTTTCCTGCTGGCTACTACACTTAAGATTTTATGTGCCAGGTACTCAGCTTAGCTATGTTATTTATACTTCAAAAAACATTAATTCTCATCAACATGAAATTGAGACTTCAAGGTCATACAGGTAGTAGACAAGATTTCTCATTTGTTTTCTCATACATTATCCATTAGTTAGCTTAACATTTTGGTGCTGCATTCAACTTGTAACTGCCTTTGACTTCATTTGTTGATTCTAATTAAACAAATAGCTAAAATTACAGAAGTTTGAGCTTCTAGAAAATACATCCTTGTGCTCGCTTCGGCAGCACATATACTAAAATTGGAACGATACAGAGAAGATTAGCATGGCCCCTGCGCAAGGATGACACGCAAATTCGTGAAGCATTCCATATTTTTGCCTCACATTTGACCATGTCCCCTGGAGGGGGAGACCTGGTGGCACTCAGAGGAAGGACAGCAAGTAGCCAAGAAGAGACTTGATACCCTATGAGAATATATAGGGGGACGTAATCCCCCTCAGGAACAGTCATAGGGGAGGGGAATTATGGGAAAATGGGGGGAGGGAGGAATGGGAGGATACAAGGGATGGGATAAACATTGAGATGTAACAAGAATAAATTAATAAAAAAAAAAAAAGAAAAAAAATGCTAAAAAAGAAAAAGAAAATACATCCTTTAACAGTATCCAAGCAAACTTGAACACACACAGAATTAACACTTAATCCTTTAATGTTTTCAAGAATTAACACTTAATCCTTTAATGTTTTCAAAGATAGGTTGAAAGAATTCAATCAAGTAAAAATGAACCTCTGAGCTGCGAGCTATTTCTTACCAACCAGGGCCAATCTATTTTTTTCCAGCTATTTGATAATCAGAGTAATTGATCATACCTTCTCCATGACTGCAACTCTGTTGTGCCCTCCCAGTGGGTTACTAGGTACCTAGCAAACAAAACTAATGTGGCCACAATTATTTAAAGTGTGTTCCCATCTGAGGGATCCAAATCTCCTAGACACCTGTCACTCAACTGCTTACACTTTCGATGACTAAAAGAAGTCTTGCCATTATGAATTAACAACAACATGAGTACCCCAGCAAATGCACTGTCAGTGATGCTGTTGGCTCAACCAACATTACCATTACATCTATATAAAATGGTGGCTTCAGAAGGTATATCTGTATATAGGGTAAATATATATGCACATATACGTATATTTGATTATATATACATGGAATGGATTAGAGGTCGATGTATTGGATAGTTATGGCAGGGCATACTTAAGGCATGCCTCTTCTTTTAGTTGCGTTGCAACATTAACTCACCAATAGAAAGAGAGCATTACCTTAAATATTTTCACCTTCCCAAATAAGTTAAGAATCAAGATAGGGACTGGAGAGATAGCTCAGAGGTTAAGAGCACTGGCTGCTCCTCCAGAGGTCCTGAGTTCAATTCCTAGCAACCACATAGTGGCTCACAACTATCTATAATGTGATCTAATGCCCTCTTCTGGCCCACAGGTGTACATGCAGGCAGAGCACTGTATACATAATTAATAAATCTGTTAAAAAAAAAAAAAAAAAAAAAGAATAAAGATACACTCTGTACCTGAAAATAGGTGTGAGTTTTCCTAGCAAATTAAAGGAAAAGCATTGTGCAAATTCTCCCCACTCTCCCTCTTACCCCGGACCTTGCATGGGAAGGTCTAGCTGAGCTGGGCCTACATCTGTGACCACAAAATGCAGACAGGTTTCCATGTTTCAAAAAGTTTCAGTACCAAATACTGGCTTCAATATGGGCTGCTCCAAGCAACTCTGTTTTCTGTTATGGCAGAGGAAATACAATGATTACAGTTAGGACCAATGCCATGGGTGTATCCCAAGGTATGCACTGATTCTGAGCAGAATTATCATTTTACACTTTAAAAAAATTATTTTATTTAATTTTAATCTATGTGCATTAGTGTGAAAGTGTCAGGTCTTGGAGTTACAGACAGTTGTGAGCTGCCATGTGGGTGCTGGGAGTAGAACCCAGGTCCTTTGGAAGAACAGGCAATGCTCTTAACCACTGAGCCATCTCTCCAGCCCCCATTTTACACTTTTATGTTCACAAGATAGAATCAAATTCTAGCAAGAATGTGAGTGCAAGTATAAGAATGGCTTTGAGTCAGCTCTGATTTATAGTATGGTAAATGCCTTAATGACTTCAATAGTAATAACCCACCAGAGTTTCAGATGAGAATCGCAGATAAGCAGGTATAAAAATAATAAATACACAAAAAAGTTTAATCGTGTAACTAATCTTGAAAGAAAAATCCTTATAGAATTTGAAAAGAATTCAAAGCCAGGGACCTAAGTGCATATACTAACAGCCTCACCAGCAGGACCAGAGGAGAAGCAAATGGACGGCAGGGTTGTTGGTTTAGTGTTTACAAGAGGAATCTCCTTGAGTCCATTTGACAAGAAGCTGAAGTGGAAATCTACATACCATATTAGGAAAGAGACTCAGCAAAGGAGGCCAAGAACACTTTGGCCTTCTAGTGAGAGAGCAGTAACCAAAGTGCCTACCCAGGCTATGTCAAAACCAAAACTGCTCCCATGGCAAACTGGAACTATGGGCCTGCACTTTGATAGAATCCAAAATGGTGTGTTGTTGTTGTTGTTTTGGTTTGGTTTTTTGTTTGTTTGGTTTTGTTTGGGTTTTGTTTTGGTTTTTTTTTCTTGCTTGATACAGGATACAAGATGGACACTTTTTTGAAAACCTGATTCTGGTGATTGGCACTATAGTTCAGTTGCTAGAGTGCTTACTAGCATGCAGGAAGGCCTGCATTCAATGCCCAGTACCACATAAACCAGGCCTGTAAACTCAGCACTCAGGAGGAAGAGACAAGACTTGAAGGTCATCCCTTGGCTATGTATCAAATTTCAGACCAGGCTTGGCAACTTGAGACCCTATCTCAAAAACAAAGCAAAACGAACCCACAAAACACAGGCTTTGATTCTAGGAACCCCTAGGCTCTGGTGGATTTGTATATACACTCCCAAATCCCTGTGAACACAGAACATTTTTCTACCTGGGGAAAATTAACTGAATACAGTGAGAAAAACATATAACCAATACAAGAAAGGACCCAGCATCCTCCTGTTCTCTATCACAGTGAGCATGGAACTAACGGAAGGATTAGTAAGGACTCTGAGAAGCTAGGCTGGGCAGAGGCCATGCAGAGGGGTGTTGAAAGCAAGATACTTAGAAGCTGCAAAAAAGAATAGGTAAATTGGGGAGGAAGCAACATTTCTGGAAATAAAAACAAAAGCAATGAAATTTAGAAACATAGTATGCCAGACAGAAGTCCAGATAGCATACATTAGAATTTGTGAAAAGTACAACAGACTATAGAAAATCACAAGTCCAGTAAACAAAGGTGGAAGACACGAAAAAAGCTAAGACTAGGATGTCTAGCAATGTGTCTGGTAGGACTTCCAGACAGGCAGAGTAAAGAGACCGAAGAGTTAAGTGCTGTTATCTAAAACCAAAGAAAAATACCCAGAGGTGAAAAGCAGGAGAAATAAACCTAACCGTGGTCATATCACAACACAACCGCAAAATGCCCAAGATGGAGTCAACTTAAGATGAAATGAGAAAAAAGAATCACCCCCAATGAAACAAAGAGGCGAAAGACAATGAATGGATTCACAACTTGGAAGTGCTGAGAAAAAGCAGCCACAAAGAGGCCAAAACAGTGTAACTCACTCTTTTCTGTTCCCCTTCCTCTAGAACATTTAGGGTAGTTTAAAAGTGAGAAAATCTCACCATGGGGACAGAATTCCAGTCATGGATACTGCTGTCAACAAATTGCAAACCAACAAACCTCAACAAGACCCTTCCAGGGGCAGAAGTTTAACAGGGTAGGCAAACATTTTAGACTTATAACCACTTGAAAAGTGAGTGTGGCATGACTAGGTCAAGCCATTTTTGGTGCAGTGCATAGCTTTGCTAAGCCAGTATGCTTGGTGCTTAAGTCCCAAGGACCATTGTAACAACCTCTACCTCAATAGTTTAAAACAATAGCAATGCTTCCCCACAGTCATGAAGCCCTAAGTCCCAAACCAAGGTGGGTGGGGGGGGGCAGGTGAGGGGCCAGCTTCACTACCCATTATCTTTGGCACTTTGTATTCAGTATGGCTTCTTTTTGGTCAGGCTTCTTTTTTATATTTCTGACATTGCCATAAACTGCCTTGTGTATCAGAATCTGCACACTGTCACTTTCATGTTATGTTCTTGTTTATGACAAATATTCATATCTGGGTGTTCCCAGTCGGATTATAACATAGTGTTAATGTGTATGTATGCTAGTAAACCTGTATGTCTCTCTACACCAGCGGAGCTCATGTTTCATTGGTCTCGGAATATAAAACACTGTAACTTTTAATTATTTTAAAATGAGAAACTGAGATTAGAGAAACTGACTTATTGAATCATGCACTTACAACAATGAGCCCCTTACACACTTCTTGTTCCCTAAGGGTCCTGTAACTTCCTCAGAGCTTAAAACTCTAGAAACTTATTATCTGTCATGGAGATCAGAAATAGGAAATTCCGTTGTAGACACTGGTCTCTCTCAGAGGCTCTCAAGAAGCCACTCCTCTCTTAGGTTTTGATGGCTGGTAGCTATGTCACCACCTTGTGTCCTTCTCTCCTTGCATCTTCTCTTAAGAACATGGTGCTGCATTTAGGATCATCCTAGACCAAATGATACCATCTTGGGATCTTTACCTTAACTATGTCTGCAAAGAGCCTTGCTCCAAATACATTCATGCTCTGAAGTTCTAGGTGGACAAATCTTTGGGGTCCAAACACAATTCAACCCAGTACTCATGTTAAAAATATAAAGGTAGCCAGGTAAGAAACCTAAACAGTAGAATGTGTAAGTTCTAAGTAAATGGAGGAGGAAAAATATCCACAGACAGCAATCTCCTTAAAGGTAGAAAAGAGGAAATGAAAACTAAGTTAAAGCAGGTAATAGTGGCAGTGATTATAAACAAATTAAAAATTGCTTGAAATGTTAAGATAATTATTGAAAGACAGTGTCAGATTAGATTAAAAACAAAGCAAAATAATGCACATGCTACTTTCAATAGTCACAGGCTTTGGTCTCAATCTCTTTAATACCTTCCCCAATGCCCTGGCTGTAATGTACTGACAAAGGCACTCAAATCACCTTCCTGCATGATGGCCTCAGACTAAAGTGTACACCTCTGTTCAGAAGAATGATCAACTGAAAAGGCTCCAACTGAATACTTAGAGGAAAAGGAAGAACTCGCTGAATGCCAGCAGTCCCTGCTCTCTGCTTCAGGGTCTGCCCTGCTATGAGCAGGCAGCCTCTCTTTATACCTCCCTCACTAGACTGTGCCCTCAAATCAAGAGCCCAAACACATCCTTCAAATGGCAAAAGTAACACAATGTGTGACAATATTGAGACCAGACTATATAGAGATTACAGAATAAAAGTTTAAAATTAATTTTTACAAGAGGAAACACATTCTTCTTTAAGCTAAAATCTTTTATAAGCAGTGACTAGAGAGCTCTTTCTTCCTGTGTAATTTCAAAGAATAAAAAAGTTTCAATTACTTCTAGATGGTATAAAAGATTAACAAAACTTTAAAACTTTTAAGATTTGTTTTTGATCTCATCTTTATTCTTTAGCCAATTCCACACCTTAATAATAAAATCCTTGAAATCCCTGACTGCAAAAAACAAACAGATCTGAGTTTTCAACTGTCTTGGTGAACACAGGATGGACCCATTTTAATGAGTTGATTTTTTTAAAGTCATTTGCAAACACATATGCATACAAAGGATAGCTCTATGATTTTGTTGGTCTTTGAAACAAGGTTTCATGTAGTTCGGGCTGGCCTTGAACTTGCTGTGTAATGGAGGATGCCCTTCAACTCTGATCCTCCTGCTCTCATCTCTTAATTGCTGTGATTACAGGCACATACCATCAAGCCTGGCTTACAATTTTACCTAAGACAAAATACAAATTGCAAAATAAAACATAAAGCATCATTAAGCATAATGATAATGTCTGAAAAAGGAACAGAAGCCAATAAATAGACTATGCACTGTTCACAGAAGTTGGAAGACACATGAGACCCAGCTGAGAAAGAGAATCATTTTTAAGAATCAGGCTTCTATTTCAGTTGTCTGTAACATGCTTCCTTGTTTCTTATGATGAGGTATAGCTGGTAGTGAGAATCTTACATCACTTAAGTTACTTTGATTCCTGTGGTGCCTATTTAAAATCAGTCATTAGAGCTGGAGAGATGGCTCGGAGGTTAAGAGCACTGACTGCTCTTCTAGAGGTCCTGGGTTCAATTCCCAGGAACCAGATGGCGGCTCACAACCATCTTTAATGAAGTATGATGCCCTCTTCTGGCCTGCAGGTGTATGTGCAGGCAGAGCAAAGTATACATAATAATAAAGTATTTTTTAAAAAGTCATTAACAAAGTCAGCAAAACGGCTCAGTGAGTCAAGGTACTCGCAGCCAAGCTGTATTCCTTGAGACCCACCTGATGGAATGAGAGAACCAACTTCTACCAAGGTATCCTGACTTCCACATGCACATGGTGGCACATATACAAGCACACTCACAGCAAACCAATCACAAATACAATGTACCCAGACCAAACAAAGGCTAAGGTGCTTATGCAAGATGATGACACGGCTGCAGGGGCAACTCAGCAGTTCGTAGGTTGTCAGCCACATTTTAGTCTACAAAGTGCAAGGCCAGAATACTTACAGAGGAACGAAAACATCCTTTCAAGCTGCCCGTGGATAACGAAAACTTACCAAACCTTAATCCCAGCCCTTATCCCCAATAAAAACTTGGAGAAAAGGAGCAGGCCCCTTTCTGTAAGAAAGGTGAATCCCTGCCTCTCTGGTTCACAGTATATGGCTTGGTTTCATTTCTAATGCCTCCACACCATGAGACCCCACTGTCTGGTATTAAAGGAGGGGAGGGCTTGAACCCAGGGTTAAATATGTATTCTACCATTGAGCACAACCCCAGCCTTGAGCATCTTATACTGCCTCATTTTAACAAAAGCTGGGACAATTTATGCAATAAAATACCGCATTTGAGTTGAGTTACAACAAAAAGTACTAATAACTTACATGGAAACATGGCTGAATAAATGAGGCTCAAATCTTTACATTAGAATTCCAAGTAACATGTGAAATGGCCCTTTCTAGAAACTAAGAGTTAACTTTTTCCCTTGAGCACTGTTTGAACTTAGTGACTTGCTTCCAGAGAACAGAATGTGGGAAAAAAACAAAAACAAACAAACAAACAAACAACAACAAAAAAAACCCAGTAACTTTAAAGTATACAGAGACCTGGTAGACACGCTAAATGCTCAATGTTCACATCATCAGTGATGTCAGGCTGAAAGTGTATATACACAGAGAAAACAAGGAGGGTAACTCACAGCTCCCTAGACAACTCCAGGCCTGGTGCAATACCAAATAAACCTGAATTAAGGAATTTTAAATCAGCTAAGCGCAGTAGCACACCCCTCAGGGAGGTAGAGGCACTCGGATTTCTGTGAGTTCAAGGCCAGCCTGGTCTACAAAGTGAGTCTAGGACAGGCAAGGCTACCCTGTCAAAAAAAAAAAAAAAAAAAAAATTAAACCACTATTATAGAAAAGGAAAGACAGAGAGACTGCTTGGTTAAGACAACAAGATGAATACATTCCAATGATCTTAGAATGGGCCCAGATACAAGGACATTAATGGAAAACTGGTGAAATCTGAGTGTTCATAATTTAGTTAATGGAAATATACAGTGTAAGGTATATCTTCTGCTAAGTACTAAAACACTCTAGTTGTTAATTTACAACCATAGACAAGTTACAAGTTTGTATTTTGTAAGTATCTACAACTTCTTTACAATGTTAAAGTCACATAATCCACAGATATTTTAACATTAGCTACCAGAAAGATAAACAGAAACTGTGTACTGAAGGTAGTAGACTTAATAGGGTTCATTTCTGCAATCCCAGCACTGGAAAAAGGAAACAGGTACACAAGAAACTAACTCTAAGGTCTTGTATTAGTAGAACTCTCTTCACCAAAGATTGGTAACAGAGAAATTTTATGATTCATAAATATCTGATCTTTCCATTTTTAGTTTTAGCATTATGTAAATCCTGGGTACCTCTCAGTTTACACCCACGGCATACAATATAGTGCAGGACACCCCAACTGCACTAACAGAACCATTGTCATCAAATCCTTCTTTAAAGGAACTTACAAAGAAAACCATTAAACTCGCATACTAATAATGTAAAGCTGCAATTTAAAGAGGAAATCTTATTTAATGGACCCTTTATGATAAATATAAAGTAACATGGCACCTAGGAACCAATTACTCCTCTTAACTCCCCAAACCCAAACTTCAACATTACTATTGTACCCAACAGTGCAGAGGTAAAATCATGAAAAATGGCACTGTGAGGTAGCAGCGCATCTTGACATGTCCATTTTGTTGTTCAAGCGGTTAGAAAAAGAATATTCTTTTCCTTGTAAGCTTGGTAAGATTTTCTTCTAAATATGTGTGGTGGTGCTGGGGACAACCAGTCAACACACAGCTGGGAATGAAGACAGACAACCAACAACGCATACTCATCTGTCATGGATAAGGCACACCAATGGCCTAAAGGCGAAAAGCTAGGACACTGGATTATTGTTTATACACATGAGGATAGAATTATGTCCAACTTTCTGGGTCAGTTAAAATCTTGTATAAGATAACTTAAGACATAGGGAATGAACTTACCTTTTATTGCTCATAAGTATGGAATACTTACCTTCATTATATGCGTATTGCTGCACATGCTTCTAATAATACCAAATATTAAAGAGCAAGTTAAAAGCAGTCCTTCTGTGGTTTTCATCAAGTCTTGCCAGTCTTTAGTGCCTATGGTATTTACTAGAAAAAACCGACAATAAACTGCACACAAGTCATCTTATTTACACAACAGAATCAGTAATAAATAGCATGCGTAAGTTCTGACTGGCTGTAAGTTATCAAGTAGCTGCTCTATCAGGAAAGAACCCATTGAAATATATTTCAAGGTAACACCCATCCAGAAGAGTCAATAAGAGCACACTTAAGTTTGGTGCAAATTTAATTTTATTAAACCTTACAATGCTGCGGCACATCGTTTTTCCATTGTGAGACAATTATTGGCTGGCATCTGAATACAGTACTTCTTTTAAAAAAAAATAGACAATGGGAACCAACAAAAGGAAGAGGAACTAGTTGTTTAGTGATACACAAGGGGGGAGGGAAGGCGACAAGCAATTCAAGTTTCTTTAGTATCTTACTTTAAAGTGGTTCAAGTTCCAAGCAACGGTGCTGCTACACAGGGTTCAGAGCATTATTCCACCCGCAGGCCCTGCTGGGAACTACTTACAGGGATTAGCGCACCTATGCTTTCAGCTGAGGGATTTGCTGGGCAGTTTGATTTTAAGAAGCTAGATTTCCAAAAATAACTCAATTTCTCAACTTACAGTATATGGGGTTTTAAAAGATACAAGTGAGCAATCACTTGACTTCAAAATCATAAAGAATACCAAGTTACCTTGCTGACCCAGGCTAATGCTTGTCAGATTTAAGGAAAGGGTGGGGGAGTGGGGATGACATTTTAAAACCTATTAATTCATTTGCCTTTGGAAAGGAGACTGGTATCTGAATAAAATAACCATTTGATTATAGAACATCTGAAATTCAGAAGCCTTTCTGGAGAAACACTGCACATTAATCCCAGCCAGTATTACCATGCTACAGTGTCCAATTTAGTCTGATTCAAATAAGTATGATTTGACAAAAACCAACCCACGAACTTAAGAATTTTACTTTACTCAGTCTCACGATCTTCTGTTATCTGAGGTTGCACTCCTGAACCAATTTATGCTAAAATAAAATCATGGCTAATTCTGAGCTACTTAACTGCTTTTTCAAGAGCTCCCAGTGGCCTTTCTGGAGAAGGCAAAGAGAAAAGGGAGAGCCGCATCCTGGCTGCAATACAGCCCTGCGGTTTTCAAGACTAAAGACCAAGTCTAAAGTTGTTTTTTTTTTTTTCTTAGTGAAGGAAGCCACTATTAAAAATACCCTTGTTTCATAGCCCACCCACAGAACAGGGTCAAGATGTGCCTTGCTCTAAGAACATGTAAGCCAGACTCTTCTGGGAAAAGTGGGGAGGCAGATATTAAATCCCTTAAAACCAAATTGCCATATTTTATGCAAAAAGTGAGATCAATCAACGATGATTCACCAAAAACGGCCAAGTTTTCTTTTCTTAAAAAAAAAAAAAAAGGCTCATGCATATATAATTCTCATACCACCAAGTGAGAGGAAGATGATTTCAAAATATTGTCTGATATTTCCAGAATATCTATCTAAATGATATTATTCTTATATATAGCAGCTCAAATATTTTATCAGACTTGTCCATAGTAAGACAATAAAACCTCTTCATTGAAGGGTTTACAGAGCCCATTGATAATTAATCCATTTTCCAATTGTAAAATATAATTTAAGATGTAGTAAAATGAGTAAAGATACCTTTAAAAAAATTAAACCTCAACTGTTTAATGACGAAGTCTAATGTTCTTTATTTACTACCCATTACAATTTTTTACTGAATAAAGATAAATGTGATTGTTTGCAATGACAATTCTTTAAATAGCATTACATCAACCCTCAGAATAAAATGTCATCCCCTAAATCCAAGTGACCTAGATCATGAAGTTCACATACAACTGACTTTTTTCTAGAATCAATAAGAAGCATTTCATTCACAACAATTTCTTTATGGCATTTGCAGGGCAATGTACCATTCCTTGTAAGTTCTATTGAGTAATGGTAAAGTGCTGAGTGATTACCTGAATCTTTTTAATTTTCACTTATCTTTTCTTAAGTCAAAAGAGCCCTTTCTGTGGCATTAACAAATCTATGATAGGTAAAAATAATAACAATAATAATAATAATAATAATAATAATAATAATAGGAGCAGGGAGAAAGATCTGGGAGAGGGGAGATGGCAGGAAGGGAAAAGAGGAAGGGAGGGAGGCGCTTTCATTAAGGTGACAGAAATCACTGCAATCTTTTGTGTTTAATAGGGTGACAAATAATTGAGATCAAAGTAATTCATGCACGCTATCTTTAAAAGATATACATAAGCTTGAAGAAAGAAAGAACACTGTTACTGACCTTTGATACTATGGCAGTAAATTGCATACTAAAAATACCTTAATTATCTTAGATGCCTAGATCTGGCTTGGCAAGCATCATGCCACTGACATGCTTTAGCCTTTTGTAACTAAAAGTGGCCTGCAGTTCAATGACTGAAGAGCTCAATGTGACTCATTAAGCTGTATGATAAATTCTGAGGTTAATTAGAAGTAAATTCTCTACACCTAGTCACACCATCAGCACAAGCAGGACAACGCTGAGCGGCATGAAAGGCAGGTCACTCTAGAGAGGTCTTCCTTTATTGCATGATATACTAAGATGACAGACCTAAATTTCAACTGGGTTAATGAGCTGTAATAGATTTGTTTCCCAAATTTAGCATACAAAACTTTCTGTGGATGAAGAAAAATCTCAGATGTGAAGAAACAAAGCAAAAACAAACAAAACATAAGACTAAAAAGCTTGAGCTCAAGCAGCTCACCGGCAGCCCTAGAAAGTGACGTGCTCTGTGAGCACTTCTGTGAAATGAACTTCATAACCTAAGGAGACAGTCTGGGGTTGAAGCTGACCAACTGCTGCATAGAGAATATGCCAACACACAGTCCAGTTTAAGCCGGTGCATAGAGAAGATAAAGCACTTATGGTAACTGCAAATGGTGAACAAGTCCATAAGGTTTATGACCTAGTATGGATCCAAAGGTTCAGGGAACACTGTAGCAGAAATGGTTAGGGAGAAAAAAAGTGGAAATGGGCAAAACTAGAAGACGGAAGAAGTGGGAGCCAAGGGAGGATGACTTTCAATTGTATAAAATTCACAAACTAGTAAAGTATAAAGATATCACTGAAAAACAGTTAACTCTGTCCCAAACACCCAACAGCAAACAAAATCAGAATGGCCTTTGGCAGACAATTTTAGAAATTTGAATATGACATTACATTTCTCAATAATTCACAAACAATATATTATACGGTATATTTATATTAAATACTGGGAAACCAATCCTGCAGATTTGATGCTTTACAACGCTTCAGCCAATGAGAGCACGATGACATCAAGCTAAATGAATGCTGGTGTTATCACAGCAGTGCTCATTTATCAAACAACTGTTACCAATTCGTGCTTTAACTGTGCTGAAATAGTCGCACTATCATCTATGAAGTGAAACAAAGGTCTCTAGCTTTTCTGGAATATTCCCTTTATAATATATTCTATGATTCACAATAACACGAGCAGCAAGACACTGCAGTGTGGTATGATTTATGGGCTGGATCAAATTTTTAGCTATCTCCTTCTCATCCAGCAAGTCACTAGCAGTTTGTTTGTGTAAGTTTGTGGCATCAAAATGTGCACCTGATTTAATAAGGAGATTCATAATGTCTGGATGGTTGTTCAGAGCAGCGATATGTAGGGGACCATTGTCATCAGAGTCTCTGACGTTCACATCAGCACCACATTCTATCAGTATCGCAGTGACTTGCAGAGATGGAAACTTACAAACAGGGTACCGCCCCACACATGTAGTATTCTTGTCCACAGCCAGATGCAGAGGGCTGAAGTTATTCTTTCCTCTTGGATGCAGCTTAAGAAACCTGTAGATGGTCTGCTTTTTGAAATGGTCTTGTTCTAGAGTACAAGGAACTTTTTCTAATAAGCAAATTAAGTGCAAAATGATGGAAAGAGCCTTATTTAACTGCAATGGGTCAGCTGGACACTGAGTTTGTTTGATAGCTCGCTCAATTTCAAGGACACTTTTGCACAGTATGCCCATGAGATCATCAAATGTAACAGTAGTACCCAGCAAGCCTTTGGCCCTGTCTTGTAGCATAAAGGAGAACAGTTCTGCAAAAGACAGTAAGCTGCTGGCAGTCATTGGGCTTAAAGGGTCCAAATTGCTCTGTTGCATATCCAAAGCATACTTCCACAGGTTGATGCATCGCTTAAAATTTCCAGAGTCAGCGTAGACAGCACCCCTATATCTAATGTAGTAAGAAGTATCAGGATGAGAAGGACCAAGAATACGCTCTCTAATTAACAGTGCTTGCATTCGCATCTCATCGGGATCAGCAATAAGACCTTCTAACTCTTCTGCACTGTTTACCTCCTTGGCATAATCATAAGCCATTATTAGTGTCTGTGGAACTGGTTTACTGATTATATTAGTCCTATCACTGTACCTCATATTCATTGCCTTTTTCCAATATTTCAGAGCCCCAAGTAAGTCTCTTTTTTTATCTACAAACGTAGCTCCCAGAAGCTCTAGAGCATTAATACGTTCTGTCTTGCTGGTCTGAGCATGGTGTGTAAGAAAATCCACAATATTGGTGTGACCAGTCACACTTGCTGAGAGAAGAGGAGTCATTCCGTAGCCATCTTTTTCCATCTTGGCACAATACATAAGAAGCATCTTCATGATGTCCAAACTTCCAGACTCTGCACAATCATGCAATGCAGTATTGCCTTAAAGAGAGGAGAAAGAACACATTTTGAAAACCAGGGCCAGGATACAATATAACCTAGAAAAACTGCAGGCAACTCCAAGCCAACTATAAGTATGACATAATTACAAAGGATAAAACAAGTATCATCAGCACCTAATATTAGTGTCTGATACACAGCAGTTGCCAAAATACTTATTAAACTTCTTAAACAAATAACTTGACAAGTACAAAAAGAAAAACAAAGCAACATCCAAAGTCGCCGATAAAGCTCCTTCTTTTTTTTTTTTTTTTTTAATAAATATTTTTTAAGCTCCTTAATCAGTGGTCCCTTGGCAGTTTTCAATCATATTCAAATGAAAGTGAATAAATATCCTGTGACTCTAAAGCATATTCTCTGAACAAAAATGGGTGAAATAAAGTTCACAAGCCATTTGCAGATTTCTGGGTCAGTTTCTCCATTTATAAATGGAGAATCTAGTCTAAGATCTAAGATTCTTCCATTTAACTTTAGCAGTGGACAAAATCTTTTCAAAGTTCCTGAGAGTTTTAACTGTTAAAGCCAAAATTTGTTACACACTCTTCAAAACATGGCTCTCAGCGGAAAAATAAGTCCACTAAGCCCTGAAAAATAAGTAGGTGGTTCAATATAAACTTTCAAAGAAGATATATAAAAACCCTTTCATAATGAGTTATTTCTTGTTATAATTTAAGTCTTTAAACCTTTTTAAATGCACTAAATGTCCTAACATTGTCTTCTCAACCTGCAAACGGATTAAAACTGACAAAAGGCACTGGCACTTACAGCCTATAGGAACAGTATGACACAGACATCAGATGCTATATCTAAGGGTAAAAGTAACTATTTCATTGATGATCAGAAGCAAAGGCATCACTCAGCTCTTTGATATGTATATACACTGTTTGCACAAAGTGTTCACGATGTATCACTTTGGGCATCTATAGAAATTTAACCAGCAAGCTAAAATTGCCACTCTTAGAAAGAACTACCCACACAGTTAAGCCTCAGATTGGCATTTAGAAACTTGCTCTCTACACCAGCATAAAACTTTCCCTAAATGATAGTGTGCCAAACTGGACAAACCACAGTTTATAAAGTTTATGTTAAACAATTAGTTTCTGTTTAGGAGTCTGAAATTTGGGATATGGTTAGGCAAAGGGTGCCTCTGTGACCCAGTCCTCTATAACAACTCTGAGTACTGAATCCGTCATGAGTTTCCCCATGCCAAAATACTGTGTGTTTTTTCATTATTGAGAAAGAGTGCTCTTCATGAAAGGGAAAAAGCATAAAGAAGCCTGCCCATGCTCCTCTAGACCTCACCTTGACTTTCCCTTTACAATCTACTGGTGTCTCCTATGGTAGCACTTTAATAAATCTTACCTGTGAGTACTATTGTACAATGAGTTGTCTTCAAACATGAGAGTGCTTTTGGGTACTTCCAACATAGTGTGTACACCAGGAAGTGGTTTGAAGATGGATACTTTAAATAACAAATCTACTTTAGAATTAAAATTGGAGGTTGAGGAGGAAAGCCATAGAGGTGGCTGAGTAAGTAAAGTGCTTCCCATATATGCATGAAGATCCGAGTTTGAATTCTCAGAAACCACATATATCTGGGCACAGTAGTCTAAGCCTGAAATCCCATATTTCTACACCAAGATGGAAGGTAGAAACAGAATTCCAAAAAGCTTGTAGACCTGGCATATACAGCAGACACACACGCAGACACACACACACCCCAATACCACAGAGACCCTGCAAACACATGAGCTATGATATACACACACAGAAAGAAAAAACATGGGCCATCACTAGGGCTTTGCACCGGGCGTGGTGGCACATATGCCCTTTATCCCAGTGCTCAGGAGGCAGAGGATGGTGGATCTCTGTGAGTTAGAGGACAGCCTGGTAAACAGAACATGTTCCAGGACAGCCAGGACTGTTACAGAAAAAACTTGTCTCAAAAAAAAAACAAAAAAAACAAAAAAACAGAAAAACACAAAAAGATGGCTTTCCAAGTAATGGGTACTTGCCGCCAATCCTGATGAGTTTTGTTCCTGAGTCCTACAGGGTGGAAGAAGAGAACTGGCTTCCTAGTTGTCCTCTCACCTCTACACATGTCATGTACACACAACCCACCACTCCAACTAGTAAGCACATAAATGTCATTTAAAACGATTTTTTAAAAACTGTTATACACAGGGACTGTGAAACATTTCCTAAGTACTATATGACTACTTAATATCTGCTTATTCTACCCCAGATATCAGTGATCTACAACAAAGTATGGCCAAGCACCCAAGGACTCAGAGGTTCTGGTTACTGACTGTCACTTGTTTCAAATTTCAGCTAAGTATGACTACTATGCCAAGTACATTCAAAAACACTTCAAATTATTCTGAAGTGAGAATCCCTACTTTCCTTTCCCCAAAAATAGTTTAAAAATCCAGATAAGTTAAAAGAAAACAAAACAAAAATCTGAACCAAAAGAAAAGTCTTAGATGTCATTCTTAACATTAAAGTAACATAAAATCAAAAAACAGGGATACAGCAAGTCAGTTTTAAATTAACTAAAATTCTCTATTGAAAAATTAGAATATGTGTAATCTGAATACATATATGTACAGGCCAAAAAGAAAAATCTGGCTTAAAGAAAGAAAAAAGGAGGCTTTTTAACTAGCAATGGCAGTGACTTAGCAGTTCTATCACTAAAGACTAAGATCTCAGAGCCAGGCATCACTGCACACCTCTAATCACCACTTGGAAGGTAGAGGTGAAAAACAACATACTAACTCAAAACAACCAAACAAACCAACAAACTTCTTTTCACTTTCTCCAGTCCATCTATTGTTCCTTCAGTTTTGTTTCTGTTTTTATACAGGCCAGGGCTTTTCTCAAACTGTTGATCTCTTCTGACTGTTCTTCCTGAGTTTGGGGGTTATAGGCATGTGCATGTACTGCCATCATACCTAGCAACAAATAAATACAAATCTAAAATTTTGCTTGAAAGCACTTAAGAGCCAACAAAGTGATCCACGATAAGAAAGAAAAATAGAAAAATTTAGAATAGAACACAACTTTCCCAATGGTCTTCACTGGCTTTAGAAGACAGGTAAGAACTGGGCGTGGTGGTGCACACCTTTAATCCTGGCCCTCGGGGAGGCAGAGGCAGGTATATCTCTGTGAGTCTGAGACTAGCCTGGTCTACAAAAGCGAGCCTAGGACAGCCAGGGCTGTTAGAGAAACCCTGTCTTGAAAAACAAAAAGGAGAAGACAACAACAGGTGAAGCAGGTTTCTCAACAGCCTTGCACTGCAGACTGGAGAAAATGGCAGCCACGATCTATTGGGAAGGGAACTTTGGAAACTCTACTTCAGTTACATTTCCACAGGGCAAAGGTGAACTACAAATAACCAAGCCATCACAGAAAAGGAAATCAAATTTAATAAAGTAACTGAGGAAGTTACTACCTGTACTGAAATATATGTTTGATATCTGTACCAAATATGGGTACTATTTGGCGATGAAACTGTTGTAATACAGCTCAGATCATGTGTGTTCAGTGTGTGCAAAAGTGTGTGGGGGGAGGGGGGGCTGTGGGAGCCAGAGGGGCCATCCTTCAGGTACTGTGATGGCTAATCTTGTTTGTCACTTTGGCTGGACCTGGAATCAACTTGCCTCTGGGCATGTCTCTTTAGGTATTCTGGAACGTCTACATGAAGGAGTCAGGATCCCCATACCACTCCTGAGTGGAGAGCACCTTCTGGGGGCACCCCAACTATAAGAAGGGGCAGGGCAGAGCAGGCTGTTTTTGCTGCTTATTTCCACCCCTTGCCCGTGAGTACATCTATCTTGTTACTACCACTGTTATTGTCAGCCTGCGCTGATACCAGAACCTAGTTTCTTATGGACTGAAGACCAGCGGCTCTCCAGGAATTCTCCAGGTTTTCATTCCCAGAAGAGAACTCCAGAGGCAATGTAGCTTCCTGGACTGAGCAGCTGCTTACTGCTCTTCACACTAAGGCTGTGCTGTGTAAGCCAATCTGATGAGTCAGCACCCTTTATGTGGTTTTCTTTCTTTATCCTTCTTGGCTTTTGTAAGGTGTTTTTATGTTATAGGATGATCTTTCTTAGCTTGAGAAATGTCTCAAAATACTACTTGTGGCTCATTTTCCTGCTTTGGAATTATGGCTTTACACATGCTGACCTTTGGGCACTGTTTCCCCTTTCTCTTGTAGTCCTTTTCCATCTGTGATTTCTCTCTCTATTTTCATCTGACCCACCTTCTAGTTCATGAATTCTCTAGTCTGCTATGAGTAATCCATTTTTTAAAGGCACCTACTGAATTTTTTTAGTTCTATAATGTCTATTTGGTTTTTTTGTAGTTTTCGGCTTTCCCTTGAATATTCAATTTTTTTAAAACTCTGAATATGCTAAACCGAACTTGGAAATTGTATTCATTGAATGTCTTACTGGGCTTTTTCACTGGCTCTCCTAGTTTGTATGTTCTGTTTTCTCTTCTGTGTATTATACGATGACTTCAAACAATGATCTGAGGGAGCTAGGAAGAATGCTCAGTTGGTAAAGTTCTTGCCTTGCAAGCAAGGAAATAGGTTTGATTCCAGAGCCTTACATAGAGAAGGCTGGGTGTGGTGGCACTCACTTGCAAAGCCAGCACTAGGGAGACAGGTAGCCAGCCAGCCTAGCCTAGTCTACTAGGCATCATCAAAGCTAAGGAGAGACCTTATCTCCAAAAATAAGTGGAAGGCACCTGTATTAGGGTCCAATAAGGGAGAGAGGGAGGGAGGGAGGGAGGGAGGGAGGGAGGGAGGGAGGGGGGAGGGAGAAAGGGAGAGAGAGGGAGGGGGGTGGGGGAAGAGAGAGAGAGAGAGAGAGAGAGAGAGAGAGAGAGAGAGAGAGAGAGAGAGAGAGAAGCATTAAACTAAAGAAAGGTTCCCATCCATTCTCCATTAGAAAGCAACAGGGTCAGCAGTAGCAAAGAGTCACTATGAACAGAAGCTGAGACATGGAATCTCAGGGAAGACCTTAACAGAAAAGGGCTCCCAGGTTGGAATTCCAGACTCACATCATAGATAAATAAAAATAACAAACATTGTCAGATAAAAAAGAAAACTAACATATTTATTAGTAGGGAAAGCCTAAATATCTTGCAGTATTTTTTTTATTATTATCATTTTTTTTATTAATTTATTCTTGTTACATCTCAATGTTTATCCCATCCCTTGTATCCTCCCATTCCTCCCCCCCCCCCATTTTCCCATTATTCCCCTCCCCTATGACTGTTCCTGGGGGGGATTACCTCCCCCTGTATATTCTCATAGGGTATCAAGTCTCTTCTTGGCTACCTGCTGTCCTTCCTCTGAGTGCCACCAGGTCTCCCCCTCCAGGGGACATGGTCAAATGTGAGGCACCAGAGTACGTGAGAAGGGAAAGGCATCCTATTGGGACTCTAAATGAGAGATGCAGGGGAGAATAGCAAAATAAAAGGATACAGAGGGTCCTAGAAATCTACAAGTAGAACAATATGATAGGCAGATTTGGGCCCAGGGGTCCCGCTCAAACTAAGGCACCAGCCAAGGACAATACAGGAGGTAAACTTTAAACCCCTTCCCAGATCTAGCCAATGGTCAGAATATTCTCCACAGTTGAGTGGAGAGTGTGATATGATTTTCTTGCAGTATTTTTTTAAGAATTATCTATAATTTATTCAGATTACATCCCGATTGTTATCCCCTCACTTGTGTCTTCCTGTTCCCCCCTTCCTCCCTCTTTCACCCTACTCCCCTCCCCTAGACCTATGACAGAAGGGGAGGCCCTCCCTGACCGTAAGGCCACAGCCTATCAGGTCTCATCAGGATAGCCTGCTTCCCCTTCCTCTGAGTGCCACCAGGCCTCCCCACCAAGGGGAAGAGGTCAAATATGGGGCACCAGAGTTCACGTCAGTCAATCTCTGCTCTTCACACAACTGTGGAGAATGCACTGTCCATTAGCCAAATCTGAATAAGGGGTCTAGGCTTACTGCATGCATTGTCCTTGGTTGGTACAGCAGTTTGAGCAGACCCCCTGGGTCCAGATCTGCCAGCCTTGATGGTCTCCTTGTGGGGTTCATGGACCCTATCTTGGAGTGTTTTTTAGCAGAAAAAGTAAGTACATGGAAACCAGGAGACATGGACATAGATACATAAGATGGGAAAATCTGGGGGTAAATCTAAATAGACATAATATTCTCAACAATATCATGTGGGCTTAAAAATACTACACACGGAAGTGAACTACTTGGCAGAAATACTGTAGAAAGCAAGGAGAACAACTGCAGCTAGACTGTCCTAAGGGCTCACTGTTGGGAAGTAAGCAGAAAGAAATGTCCAAGTCATACTAAACAAGGATAACAACTACAAAAATAGTTCAAGGATATACACACAATTACATACTTTCTCCAAAATACAGAGGAATAATCAGAAATGAAGGAAGCCAGGCACAGTGGCGCACGTCTGTAATCCCAGCACTTGGGAAAGCACAGGCAAGTGGACCTTTGTGAGTTCAAGGACATTCTGGTCTACAAAGTTAGTCAGCTAAGGCTACACAGTGAAACCTTGTTTCAAAAAACCTAAAATAGGAAGGAAGAAAGGATGGATGGAAGGAATGAAGGATGGATAGATGGATGGATAACCCAAAGGACAAAAACCACATCCAAAAAAAGAAAATTCTCACAAAAAACAAAACAAAACAAAGAAACCAGAAACAAACACAAACTGGTAGAACCTAAAGGGAACCAGATGAAAATCCAACTATAAAAACATATTCTATTAAGTGGAAATGAATTAAATGATCCTACTAGAATAAAAATAAAAAAAAACTGACAAAAAAGTAAATAAAAATCCAAGACAAGCTGTATCATAGAATACACAACCTAAACATAAACGTAGGAACAATGGGAGAAAATATTTTCCCCAAAGATACATGGAGTATACAAATACTGATCATAATATAGGCCATAAAGTAAGTTTTAAAGAGTACCAAAAGACAGACAAAGCCAGGTAGTGATGGCTCATGCCTTTAATGCCAGCACTCAGGAGGCAGAGGCAGGTGGACTGAGTTTGAAGCCAGCCTGGTCTACACAGAGAGTTCCAAAACACCCAGGGATACCCAGAGAAACACCATCTCAAAAAACAAAATACAAAATCAAAATCAGTAACTTTAAAAATTCTATATATTTCAAATTTTAAAACTCATCTTAACAAATAATTCCTCGGTCAAGGAAGAAACTCAAAAGGTAGTTGAAAGGCAATTGACTGGCAATGAAAGTACTAAATAATAACCTTAGGGCTATAGCCAAAACTGTGCTCAGAGTAATGCATGTTTTTAAATGTACACAAAGCAAATAAAAAGGCCTAAAAGATTTTACTTGATTTTCCTCAACTACTGAAGATGTAAAAAACGAAAGAATTGAAAGCAACTATAAATTTTGTACTGCTTCCATAAAGCTTTTTATATATAGACTAACAGTCATAGTTGGTATACATAACAGCTATTCAAGCTGCTCACCTGTATCTGTCCAAATTTCAAGTCTACGTAGTCTCTATAGATCACATTGATACTGCCTAATTATTAATGGTTTTACAATGAAAGTCAAAGTAAGGAGATATGCTGTAATTAAACATTTCCTTATCAGTAGGCATTTGCTTTACATTTTTTATTACTAAAATAGTGCCTAAAACACAGTAATGACAGGTAGCAGAACAATGACGGCCAGAGGCTGGGGTCTGAAACAATTAACTACAGAGGGAAAAGAGAAAAACTTTCTGTTCTTACATTTATATGGCATTTAACAATGCCTGCCAAAAATTACAGAAATATATACTGGAAAAGATCACCTTTTTATTTATTTTTTGGTTTTCCGAGACAGGGTTTCTCTGTATAGCCTTGGCTGTCCTGGACTCACTTTGTAGACCAGCAGGCCTTGAACTCACAACGATCCACCTGCCTCTGCCTCCCAAGTGCTGGGATTAAAAGTGTGCGCCACCACGCCCGGCTAGATCAACTTTATTTTATGTAAATTATACCTCAATAAACAAGTGCCAAAAATTAGCATCTTCTTAAGGGTTAAGAGGATAGTAGAACGCATGAAATCAAAGTAAAGAGGGGTAGAATACTGGGGGGTTAAAGATTTAAGCAGGAGCCGGACATGGTAGCGCGCGCCTTTAATCCCAGCACTCCGGAAGTAGAGGCAGGTGGATCTCTGTGAGTTCGAGGCCAGCCTGGTCTACAAAGCGGGTCTAGGACAGCAAAGACTACACAAAGAAACCCCTGTCTTGGGGGGGAAAAAAGATTTAGGCAGGGAATGAATTAGAGGAGACAGAAGAGAGGTAGTGGGGAACTGGGTTAACCAAACCTAAAGATATAGGCAAACAACTATGGAAACTTAGCACTTCATAAGCTAATTAAAAGCTAAGTTAAAAAAAAAAAAAAACTTTTAAAGATAGATATCCTGCATGTATTGATAATGTTTCTCCTACAAGACATAGGCTAGTAAATGGAAATCTCTGGTGTCTTCCTTACAAGTTAGGGAGGTTCGAGGACTCCCAAAACAATACAGACAATTGCCATAGCTCTCGGCTGCCCACCATAGCTAGATAGTAAGACCCTACTGCTCAACACAGAGAAATAGAGCTGGAACTGATTTGAAAACTTTCTCCCCAGTGGCTAGCTTTCTGAGTGTCAGAAAGTACCATTAGCCTACTGGGAGAGAAACGTCATCAATGGACTAACTTATCCAGCAGTGTAACCTGCATGTTACCACACTGACTTGCCAGGCAAATGTGCACACTGGTGCAACAGTGGCATCATTCTTATGGGTATAACCAACTGCTTTCTGTTTAGATATGAAACCTGCTCTACAGGAGGGAATTTATGCCACATACTGCAAAAGCTGGTCATATGCCCATGACTCATGAGGTCATATGGCCTGGGGGGAACCTACTACTGTTGTTTCATTAAATGTTGTCAAACTGCCTTCTAAAGACATATGTTTAGCCGGGCGTAGTGGCGCACACCTTTAATCCCAGCCCTTGGGAGGCAGCGGCAGGTGGTTTCCTGTGAGTTCAAGGCCAGCCTGGTCTACAAAGTGAGTCTAGGATGGCCAAGGCTACACAGAGAAATACTGTGTTGAAAAACAAAACAAAACAAAAAAAGAAGATGACGAAGTATGTTTATACACATAGATTAGTGTTGCCCTGACCCTTGGTCAAAGAAGCTTCTCTCTGCAGTAGTCAGCACTTAACGCAGAAATTTAACTACTGGTCAAATTGGGTGCTCAGCCCTAAATGAGAAATCTATAACTTCACAAGGTTCAGAAAACATCTGAGCCAGAGGAGTGTTGCAAAATGCTGATTTCTGGACATGGCACGGCCATTACATTCATGAACTCACCACAGTTCCGATTACTTGCACAAGACCAATTCAACAAAACACTCCAGCAGACAGCACTAACTAAACTAAACTCAGTTGGTTATGGAGAGAGGAAGAGAAAAAAGACATGAAAGGATGAAGGGGACTGTTAGAGGTTGCCCAAGAATTAGGATAGATATGATCAACATATATTGTATAAAAAGACTAAAATTTGGAAGAGAAAGGAAATAATAGTAAGTTCCACTTTTGTAGTGTATTAGAATCATTTTTAATGTATGATTTCAATTCCTAATTAATGAACATTTTCTCTCTTCTTACAAACTTTTCAAAGAATAATGAAAACCAGAGTAGTGGCCTGTGTCTATTTGCAGCCAGGGCACAGACAGCCAGGCGCTTTATTAAATGCCAGAAGACAGCCAGTACCAACCTACACTGCCCCTTTAAGGCATGCTCCACACTCAACCCAAAGACAGCAGCTCTCTGAGTCAAATGGGTGGGTTCTAGTGGAGAGTCAATGCACACTCACGTTCTCCTCCTCCTCGAGGTACAGGAAGATGTGTGCAGCTTGCTCCTCCCTGGTTCATACTCCCCTGCACAGAGCAGGGAATTGGCCGTGGTACCTCCCCCCCCCCCACTATATGTGCCAAATATATCAAGGTAAGTACCCAGCATATAAGATAACCTCTGACTTTTGCATGGATTTTTCAGGGTTAAAAAGTCATCTTATATGCTGGAAAATAGGTATGTTCTTTCTAGTCATCTGTGTTAAATTATATGCCAAAGACCATGTTACTGAAAGCTATCATCACTGATTTATATGCCAATTATTACCATTCAGCTGAAGAATTTACTGCAGCTTTATGGCTCTTAAAACACTCTCACAATACAATGGTTGTACTTGCAAAAGATTTAACAGGGTTACTTTATCACACCTTCTACTTTCAAAGTAAACTATGAAAAATAGAATGCAATGCTTAAACATAAATGCTACCAAGCATCCTAAATCAAAATAAAATTGTTTGACAGTGAAAATTCATGAATTTACCTTTAAGGGGGGGGGAGCACTTTGTATTACATACCTTTCAATACCTGAGCAAATTCATTTAAGAAAAACAACTTTCCTGTACCAAATTCATAATGGAAACTTTTTATGATTTCTCAAAAAATTTCTATTAAGTGGGCATCCATTTAAAATTCAAGCTAGCTAGCTAATGGCACATTAAACATCAACGCTAAGACTTTCTGTAGGAAGCTAATATAGTGTGACTATGTTAATCGCCAGCTATGTAACTTCAAACACAGAGCAAAGAAAATTTACCAGAATGAATAGCAGCCATCTTCAGTGGAATGCTTCTGGGATAGATATTAATTAAGACTAGGAGCCTACAATGTGCTCCAGTATTGAAGAATGAAAATATTCCTTAACAAGTACTTGGAGGGAGCATTTTCACTGATAGCAATGTTAAAAACTCTTGTACATTCTTTGCAGGAAGAACATAAAAGAATTCATGCTGATGTATGAAAGTTTGAGCCAAACAATGAATTCAGTGTGTTTCTCAAAGTCAGTAATCCAAAATATACCCATATCTGAGCAAGAACTAGTTGGAGGCTCAATAATTCTCTGTATTCAGTCCTGACTGGTAGTACAGACCTATAATTTCCCTACTTGAATAGAATACAATGTTTAAGCATAAATGCTATCAAACATCCTAAATCAAAATAATGGGATACAGACGTGTGTGTCCCACTATGCTCTGCTATTTACTCAAAATCTGGATGACCCAGAGTAAGAATATGGTATATATTACAATTAGGTCACAATTTTCATCCTTGGAAAAGTTCTTAAGCCATAAACACTTGTCAATAAACCCTGTAACTTTATCTCTGACCACCACATGTGTGCTATGGGATTATGTGTGCCTATATACATATACACTAATGCAAAATAAATAAAAATATAATAAACAATTATCTTGTTTAAGTCAGATATTATGCAACTGATCTACAATGCAAATTTTTTAAACCTGCAAAATAATTCAAATTGCTATAAATTCAAATACCATCAAAAATGATCTATTAAAAAAAAAAAAAAAAAGATCTATAGAATGGGGGAAAAAGCTGGGCACGGTGGTGCATGCCTGTAATCCCAGAACTCAGGGAGGCAGGCAGGCGCATCTCTGTGAGTTCAAGGCCAGCCTGGTCTACAAAGCGAGTCTACACCAGGCAAGACTATACAGAAAAATTTTGTCTCAAAAAACAAACAAACAAAACAAAAAAAGTAAAAAATACTTGTAAATATATATCTGGCAAAAGACTTGTATAACAAATAGATAAACAACTCTTAAAATGAAGTAAATAAAACAATAAATAGCTCAATTATAAAACATATAAAAATATGAAGACACTAAGATACATAAATGGCAAACAAATATATGAATTAAGCATAAAACTAGATACTAAATATTATTATACATAGGAATATATGAGGAAAAATCACAATCCTAGGATAGGTATTTTTAAAAAGAGTGAGTGCTCGTGAATGCAATATTTAAAAAGAGTGCTGGTGAGTGCAGAAAAATCAGGCCCCTCCTATATTCTACGGATTCTAAACCATGCACCTACTCTGAAAAACTTCCTCAAAAGTTGAACAGTAACCACTGTAACCCTATTTCTATTCCTAGGAACACATACGCCTGAGATAAATGAAAATATATACCCACAGAATTTTTATACAAATGCCCAGAGAGGCATTACTCATAATGCTGAAGAAGAAACAATCAAGCACTCATCAATTGGCTGCATGGGTGAAGGTGATTCTCAGCCTTCCTAAGGCTGCTTGCCACCCTTCCATATAGTCCAACCACAAACTTACTTTCACTGCTACTTCATCACTGTAATCTTGATCCTGCTAGGAATCCCAATGCAAATAAACACCTGTGTTGTCCCATGGTTTTAGGTGACCCCTGTCAAAGTGTCATTTGACTCCAAAGGGGTCATGACCCACAGACTAAGAGCCACTGATCTATTCAAAGGTGTTATTATTTGGTAATAAAAATGGAACTGACGTGTTACAAGTGAACAAACCTTGAACACATTATGCAAAGTGAAAGAAGCAAGTCATGAGAGACTGTGTGTTCCACATGGACTTATACAAATCTAGAACAGGTATATTTACAGGGACAGAAAAAAACGTAGTAATCACTTAAAGCTAATGCAGTAGACAATGAACATGAAGTTTGGGGCAGGATGATGAAAATAATTTAAGTAATAGCCATCCAACTCATTAAACACACTAAACAAACAAACAAAAAACTCTCCCATTGAATTGTATGTTTTAAGTAAGTGAATGATATATGAATCAGATCTCTATAAGACAATCCAATAACAATCAAAATATTTGTTTTTCTGGTAAAATAGTTTTGACCAATAGGAACAAAGACCATATTGTAGAGTATGTGTCTGAAAATACACAAAGGTGACTGCTAAATCCCCAACAGTTTGGATGTAAAAGCAAACATGAAGGGCTCAAGTAACTTCATTTGAGAGCAGCAAGACAAAAAACACAAGCATAGGGGGCTGGAGAGATGTCTCAGATTAAGAGCACTATCTGTTTTCCAAAAGTCCTGAGTTCAATTCCCAGCAACCACATGGTGGCTCATAACCATCTATAATGAGATATGGTGTCCTCTTCTGGCATGCAGACACACATGGGGGCAGAATACTGTATACATAATAAAATTTAAAAATATTAAAAAAAACAAAAAACCCAAGCATAAAGAAAAACAATCTCAAAAAAAGAAAGAAAAAAGAGAAACAGAACCAAAAAAGCTAAAGAGGACTGTAAATGTGAAATGCTAAGACAAATGAGGTCGTTTTGGAGAGTAATATAATCTCTTCAGATTTGAAGGTCATTAGTTTAAACAGGAACCAACTGTCTCAAAAATCAATTGTTACAGGGCTGGAGAGATGGCTCAGTGGTTGAGAGCACTGGCTGCCCTCCCACAGGACCTGGGTTTGATCCCCAGCACACACATGACAGCTCACAACTCTAACTCCAGCCCCTTCTGGTCTACACATGCACTGCACATACATGCTGCAGAGGCACACATGCAGACAAAAACATGCATAAGATAAAAATAAAAATTGTTTAAAAATCAGTTGTAATGTTAAACTAGAGAGATATTCCTGAGTGTTGAAGAATTTTCTCCCATTACGGAATGTGATGGAAAAGAAGGAACCCACTGCCCCCTTAGGGAGTTTGTTGTTAGGGATAAATTTTTTCCATACATATAACAGTATCTATCTGCTTATGAACCTTTTTCTGAGATCAAAACATCAAGAACTAGATACCTTGTCTCACTGATTGTGCCCTCTATAATGAATAAATTCTATCTTCTTTATAAACATACTCAAAAAAAAATGCCAACAGCCTATTAAAAAGTAAAGGGGAAAGCTTCAGTAGCAGGCAGTTGTCAGCTACTTGTTAAAGAGCAAAGGAATGAAGGACTAATACGCATTTTAAAGACAGACCAAGAATAACCCCTTGGTATTATCTTTTTCAGAACATTTTCCAATACATGACATATAATATGTTCTAAGCAACTAGGTTGAAGGTGTGGCTCAGAAGTAGAGCACTCACCTAGCATGCATGAGACCCTGGGTTCCCCACAACCACTATATAAAACGGCTGGATTCTACCCTTAGTCTTCACTGCTGGAAAATACTCTTTCACCCCCACATCAGTTTTAAGTAGTTCCTCCTTTTTGTTTCCACTGACGTCCCCCTCCTCCATGCTCTCACTCAAGAATCTAAGGTTCAATCAATTATCAGTAGAGTATGGTGGTGCATGCCTTTAATCTCAGGGTTCAGGGAGGCAGAGACAGTTAAATGGTTGTGAATTCGAGGCCAGTCTGGTCTACAAAGCTGTCCAGGACAGCCAAGGCTACACAGAGAAACCGTGTCTCGAAAGTCAATCAATCAATCAATAAATAAATCTTTTAAAAAATTTAAAAATCACACACTAGGATAAAGAGTTGACGAGAACATGGGCTATCTGAATTATATTTCTCTCATACAGCATTTACAGTATCTAAATCAAGCTTTAGAAAATATAAGGCAAATACTCTCCATTGACTTAAGAATGTAAAACATACCCCAGTTTGATTTCAACATCTGGCTATATCACTAATATGGACATTATTACACTGATAAGTAAAAAGAGCCCTAATCAAAGAAACAAAACATCAAAAAGTTTCAACACGGGATCATAACTTTTAGCCATCCCCCATTTCTTTTAGTTATGTTGAAGCACTCCCATTATTGAAATGATTAAACAGTAATTTAAATAAACACTCTTTACTAGAGGATTTTTTTAAAGCCTATTTCATCAACATATCTATATAGACAACCAGGAACAAACAAAATACTGCACACTGCTTACAAAAACATTGTTTATCATTATCAAACTGTTTTTCATTGAAATCAGTGTAAAGCCTCATTAGAAAAATATGTAGTCCTTTTTTTGTTTTGTTTTGAAGGTTTTTTTGTTTTGGTTTGTTTTGGTTTGGTTTTGGCTTTTCAAAACAGGGTTTCTCTACGTAGCCTTGGCTGTCCTGGAACTTGCTCTGTAGATCAGGCTGGCCTCAAACTCACAAGATCCACCTGCTTCTGCCTCCCCAGTGCTGGGATTAAAGTGTGCACCACTACCAGTCAGCATATATACAGTTCTTAAATCAAAACTACTCTGAGATTTCATCTTAGACCCGTCAGAATTGCTAAGATCAATAAAACAAGTGATAGCTCATGAGGAAACAGAGCAACAAGGGGAATGCTAATCCATTCCTGGTAGAGTCACAGTAGAAATCCGTGGGGCAGTTCCTCACGGCCTACTGCAAGATCCACCTATATATACCACTCTTGGGTATGTACCCAAAGAATGCTTAATCCTACCCAGAGATGCTCATGTGCTGCTCTGTTCATAATAGCCAGAACCTGTAAACAACCTAGATGTCCCTCACAGAAGAATGGATAAAGAAAACATGGCACATTTACACAAAAGAGTATTACTCAGTGGTTAAATCAAATCATGAAATTTGTAGGTAAATGGATAGAACTAGAAGATAGATAAATCTCCAGAGAGGTAACCTAGACCTAGAAAGACAAACGTAGTCCATATTCACTTATATGTGGATATTGGCTGTTAAATCCATGCTAACGAAGCTACTCTCCATACAACCACAAAAGTTAGGTATAAACTAAAGGACTAGGAGGAACCAATCAATGTTGGAAAGACAGGGAAATAGAATAGATAGCCATGGATGGATGGGAGAGCAAAGTGGGGAGGAGAGAGGAGAGGGGGATGAGGAACATGGGGAAGAGACTGCTAAAACGAAGGGCCATGTGAAGCTTGCTAAAATATACATAAAAAAGGAGAACTAAATGAAATAGCCAAATGACAAGGGAGAGAGAGCCCCAAGTGGCCAGCTTGTCACCAAATGAAGGTTCTAGTACTGGGACTGAATAACATCTGAGTTGCTGGTCAAAGGGTGTTCATGGAAATCTCCAAACAACACATGCCCAGACTACAGGTTGCTCTCCACGTACAAATGGCAAGGCCTCACTGCGAAAGACAACACCTACACAACTCACTGGATATGGAGAAGTCAAGCTGGAGCCCAACAGAGCCTCCATTCCTATGTTCTAGTATCTTTGGTACAAGGTACTCTGCACTCTACCAAGAGAGAAATGTAGCCAGTCACTAACTGTTCATCTACAATGGTGTCCTGCTTTAAGATACGCTAGTACAGTATGGCACAAAGTTTGTGGGACTAGCCAACTGATATCTGATTTGCCTTAAGGCCCACTCCATGAGATGGAACCCATAACCGACACTGCTTGGATGACCAAGAACCTGAGACTAGACGGCCCAGGGACCTAGGGGAAAACCAAATAGTAGTCTCAAAAAAAAGGACTGCTAGTGACAGTCCACTGTACTCATAGATCAGAGCCTTGCTCAGCCGTCATCAGAGAAGCTGCCTCCTGCAGCAGATGGGAACAAATACAGAGACCACAGCCAGACAATAATCAGAGAGGGAGAGACCTTGCTAGGAACACACAGCTCCATCAAATCCTTCCACTCAGAGCTCAGGGAACTTCAAGGAAGAGTAGGCAGAGAGAAGGGGCTGGAGGACAAGAAAGAAAACAAGGTCTTGTAAATCAGCATGACTGACAGGCACATGAACTCAGAGACAGCGTGCACAGGACTCACACACGTCTCACCAGGTTCCTCTACATATATATTATGACTTTCAGTTTAGTGAGTTTTTTAGGATTCCCAAGTGTGCAAGCAAGTGCGTCTATCTATGTTTTCTGTGCCTTTTCTTGGGTTCTTTCCCTTCTGTTTATTTTTATTCAATTCCAATGTGTTAGTTTTTGTTTTACCATAGCTTATCATATTACATTATAGTGTACTGTATTCCCTTAGAAGTCTGTTTGCTTTAATAAGTGGATGGATCTGGATAGGAAAGCCATAATCAGGACATACTATGTGAGGAAAAAATTTACTATCAATAAAAGGAAAAATTTTTAAAGGAAAAATACTGAAGATACTGTATACTCTGTAGTATTAACTATCCAGCCAAGATATACTTCTGTAAAAATGAACAAGCATATCTATCTCATTAGTGTACAAAAAGAAAAATGTATGCAGTTATTGAAATTAAGGAGCTATGGTTAAGAATTTAAAAATAACTTACTAATTTAAAAAACACGTTATAAGATATAAAATAAAACTGCATACTCATCTGTACAAAATTTATAAGTATCTTTAGAAAGATTGTCTCAGTACCAATATTTTTTTTTTTTTTTTTTTTTTTTTTTTTTTTTTTTTTTTTTTTTATTCTTCTTGTTACATCTCAATGTTTATCCCATCCCTTGTCCTCCCATCTCCCCCCCCCCCCATTTTCCCATTATTCCCCTCCCCTATGACTGTTCCTGAGGGGATTCGTCCCCCTATATATTCTCATAGGGTATCAAGTCTCTTCTTGGCTACTTGCTGTCCTTCCTCTGAGTGCCACCAGGTCTCCCCCTCCAGGGGACATGGTCAAATGTGAGGCACCAGAGTATGTGAGAAAGTCGTATCACACTCTCCACTCAACTGTGGAGAATATTCTGACCATTGGCTAGATCTGGGAAGGGGTTTAAAGTTTACCTCCTGTATTGTCCTTGGCTGGTGCCTTAGTTTGAGCGGGACCCCTGGGCCCAAATCTGCCTATCATATTGTTCTACTTGTAGATTTCTAGGACCCTCTGGATCCTTTTGTTTTGCTGTTCTCCCATGCGTCTCTCATTTAGAGTCCCAATAGGATGCCTTCCCCTCTGTCCCAGTTTCCTGGTAAGTGAAGGCTTTCATGGGACATGCCCCTTGGGCTAGTATGCAGATATAAGTGAGTATATACCATTTGATTCTTTCTGCTTCTGGGTTAACTCACTCATTATGATCATTTCTAGCTCAATCCATTTATCCACAAATTTCGGGAATTCCTTGTTTTTAATAGCTGAGTAGTATTCCATAGTGTATATGTACCACAGTTTCTTTATCCACTCTTCTACTGAGGGACTTAGGCTTTTCCATGTTCTGGCTATTATGAATAAGGCTGCTATGAACATGGTTGAGCAAATTTTCTTGTTGTGTGCTGGAGCGTCTTCTGGGTATATTCCAAGGAGTGGAATAGCTGGGTCAGTACCAATATTTTTAAGAGTTTTGCATTTGCTCTGAAAAACAAACAAAACCCCTCAATGATCTTGTATCATTTTTATAAGCCCCTTTTAGAAAAAAAGTAGAGCTGTCATAAACATGCTCAGTAACAACACAGTGCCCTACAGCATGGTTTGCCGTCTACCAGAGTATACACTTTGCTTCAGCAATTCCAAATACAACCATCCACACTACAATTATTCTCACAGAAGTATGCTAATACACAATTTTCTTCAAGAATATTCATAGCAGCATTGTTTATATTAGCACAGTCCTAGATCAATTAATTGCGTACATCCAATGAAAAATTGTATCAAACAAGAATCGGATAGCCATGTTTGCTGGAAATGAATGACAAAACCCAGGATTAACACACATACGCCAACAACAAAAAAAAGGCACATACACCTCTGCACAAACACACACACACACACACACACACACACACACACCCGAGGAGCAGGGGTGCAAACCAACACCAAAGGCAAAGCAACAAGAGAAGGGTACAGATCAACTCAGAGGCAGGAAACAAACTATCAATGATGGAGAACAGCTATATGAGCATAGAATGCGGGGGGGGGGGGGGGGGGGGGGGAGACATTTTTTTTTTAATGTAAACAACACAAGCCAATTTATTTTGTTTGAAAAATTCTTAACCTGATTTATGCTACTGTTAAAACTCGGTAGTGAATTATTTTACTCTTGTGCAGACTTCCTTAAGGTCTTCAGGTTATCAAAATGAAGCTGAGAAAGCCTCTTTTAAAGGCTGAAAGAATCCCTAACCTATCACTGTCTTTGGCTTCTTACAACGTGAAAGTTATACTCAACCGTAAACCTAAGCTCTTCCTGACAAAGATCCTTAAATTGTTGCCAACAAGTCCACATTGGTTTAACCTAGTCCCTGTTTAAGCCCTGAGCAGATCTTTAAAATCCATTTTCTGTCCTGCTACATTTAGTACATGTTCTACATAAAAGGATTTTCTATTGGCCACAAGTGGAATCAGGGAAAACACAGCCCTTTCGGATTTAATCCGTTCACGGCAGTGTGCTGTGGCCTTCTATGACGGAGTAACAAATAAGATGCCTACCTACAATAAATAAGACAGTGACTCACCACTCCAAAGGGACGCTAAAAAAGGCTCAAAACAATGTCTTGCATTTCACTATACTCCCCAACAGGCCAGGCTGTAAGCCAGAATCTATGCCCAGCTCATCTGCCACCAATATGCTCTGTATCTTTAGAGAAAGGAGAGAAAATGCTGCTCACATCAGTTGCAGGCACTATCTGGTGACAGAGTCAAGGTAATCCTGGAGGGGTTACCTAATAAACACAGCTCTGTCCATGTAGGCCTGCTCAACAACAGTGCTAAAAATAAGAGGCAGTCACTTAAAAGAAGACAAAAAAAAAAAAAAAAAAATCAAAGCTGAACTCACCTTTAACACTTTTTCTATTAACATCTGCCCCCTTTTCAAGTAAATACTGAGCAATTTCTTTGTGTCCTTTGTAGCATGAAATCATCAAGCATGTATGCCCATGTCGGTTGGACACTTCCAAATCGGCTTTGTGTTCTACAAGGTATTTCACTATTTCCAAATGGCCATCGAAGCACGCAGCTCGGAGAGGAGTTGAGTTGGTTAAAGTCGTGTTGTTGACAGACGCTCCATGATTTAACAAGGACTGGACAACCTTCAGATGGCCTGCTGCGGAAGCGGCCCATAAAGGAGGGGCCCCCTCGATGGTTTCCCCGTCGAAATTGACAGAGCCCCCGACTTCTATGGAAGCACTGCACTGCTCTAGGAGGAATTCCACCATGTCGAGGTGTCCGTACCTAGCAGCCATCAAGAGTGGTGTGGCCCCATTTGTTTTTTCCGAGATCAAGGAGGAAACCTCCTCTTTAGATTTGCTTGCCAGCAACTTGGTGAGGAGCCGGAGTTTGCCATCGCGCGCTGCGTTGAACACGGCTGTCTTCAGATCCATTTATGTCGAGACTAAGCTTTATTTATCCTTCAAAGCAAAAGCTCCTCCAGCTTTAACTCTCCACCCAGGCAAGTCAAAGGAGCCAAAGTTCAATGTAAGTCACTGCGCCCCAGAACGGGATATAAAACCGAGAGTGTGTCCTAGTCTATTGCATTCCAACATCGGAGAGCACCAAACTAGAGAATTAAAAAAAAAAAAAAAAAGTAGCAGTTTTAGCATTTTCCATACAAGTAAAGGCAAAAACAGGATTTGGGCGTCCCTATTTTCTAGTTTTGTGCAAAGAAACGAAAAAAACGCCATACTAGGAACGACCCCCCCCCCAACACACACGCGCCTGGAGAGGTGCGAAAGAAAAATACAAAAGGGTTCACATGCAGACCAGAATGTTTCGGTGGGAGGCAGTTTCCCCCAATGTGCGGGAAATGAAACGGGCAATTGGTTTCCTCGTGTCCGGCTCCAGCCAGCCCAGCTTTGTTCTGGTTTTGCTTTGCACACGCCCAGCGAGTAACCGAAAAGGGGCAGGAGACGCGGCGGGTTCAGAAATGTTTTCTTTCTCGTATGTGCAGAGAACCCGCCAAGGGCGCGAGGCTGGAAGGCCTCACTGTGGCCAGGATGGGTTTCGAGAAGGAACAAAAAGGTCAGACACACCAAGCCTCGGCCCGCTCACGCTGAACCCTCGCCGGAAAGACGGCTTTTCTTCCCTGCGAACTACGCGAGGCGCTCAGAAAATCCGGGCGCCTTCGAACCTTTAACTTCGCCCGCCGCCCTGTGCTCCGCGGCCACAACCGCCCTCCGTCCCCTTCGCCTCCACCTCTCCCAGCCGCCCGCCAGCCCCGGGGCCTGCGGCCCACACGACCCCGCCTGCCGCCAGCCGCCCTCCTCCCGCCCAGGCCTCCCCCGGGCCGGCCCCCCGAGGCCGCGGCCGTCACTACCTGCCCCGGGGCTGGTCTCCCGCCGTCTGCTGCTCCGGTTCGGGCCGCCCCTTCAAATGGAAACCGTTGTCCCCGTCGTCCGGGATGGCCCGCTCCGCCTGCGGCCGCACAGCTCCTCCATGCCCCGCGCCCCACAGGAATGAATCCGGCCGCGCTGCTCGCTCCGCCCCGCCCCGCGGAGCTGCCTGCACCCGCCCTCCCAGGCCGTCCGCGATGCAGCGGCTGCCGCGGCGGATGGTGTAATGGGCTGCAGGCCCGGGGGCCGGACAAGCCAGTGCACTGCTTCACATTACAGGCGCCGCAGTCGCGCCATTGGGTCGAGGGAGGGCGGCGGCGGCCGCCAGCAACCGCCTAGGGGCGGGGCGGCGTGGGCGGGGCGGCGTGGAGGGGGCGGAGCCTGCGTGAGCTCCAAGAAGGCTGCGTCTGCGTGCGAGGCGCTGACGGAGGGGCGGGGCCTAAGAGCGCGCCCCGGGAAGTGCGCCTGCGTGCTACGGAAGGGGCGGGCCTTAGAGCGCCACTCAGAAGAGGCGCCTGCATACTATTGGGAGGGGCCTAGGGAGCCCAGAGAGGGCGCCAAGAAGAGTGCGCCTGCGTACTGAGGAAGAGGCGGGGCGTCCTGGCTAGAGGCCAGGACCAGAAAGGAGGACGCGCCTGCGTGCTACGGGTAGGGGCTGTGTCTATCATTTGGGTACCCTGTCCTCGGTGCTCTAGTTTTAAAATCCCTCACCAGAACAACTTCAGACTCATCCCTTCTGTCCTTCCGTTGATTACCTAAGATATACGGAGCTTGTCTAAACAGACACTCCAGACAAACGTTTCAGAAAATGAAACTCGTTTTAGGGGGATTGCCAAACGTGGTTTGTTGGTTTGTTTGTTTAACGGCCCCTGAAAAACATGAATACTGTATAAGAAGACTGGCAAAGACCAACCAGGTGGAGGTCTCGAATACAAAAGGGGAAAGCCAAAACGTCTAGGTGAATGAAACAAATTACCAGCTACACACAGCAGGAAGTAAAAATATAGGATTCATGACGTTAAAACCTGGAATCTATAGTATTGAACTAGGTCGAGAAGTGTTCCAACTTTATTTTGAGAAGGAATGACTCAGGAGAAAACAGGTTTGAAACCGACTTTCAACTTCTGGAACACTATTTGGGCAGACTTTAAACACAAACAGTTCCTTAGCACCACTGTGAAAGAAAATACTCGAGTATAAAGACTGAGCTTCAGCAACAGTGCAAACTTCATCACAAGAAACTATGCAAAACTAAAAACATCCTTAAAAGATAGTCAACTTAGTTTTTACATAGTCACTTATGCTATCCAGACATTTATGTACCTCCACATGATCACTCATGATTTTTATACAAATGTACTCTTTGCGTTTTTCATTTGTCGTCTTCAAAACATTTCTCATGCTTTTACACATTTTTTGTTTTGTTCTGGTTTTGGTTTTTCAAGACGAGGTTTCTCTGTGACAGCCTTGGCTGTCCTGGACTCCCTTTGTACACCAGGCTGGCCTTGAACTCACAGAGATCTGCCTGTCTCTGCCTCCCCAAGCACTGGGATTAAAGTGGGCACCACCACCTGGCTCTCTCATGACATTTTTAATACGTGTATATGAATGAAAATGAGGACATAACCACACCTAAGTATGGTTGGGGAGAGTGATTTTATTATCAATATGAGGTAGAACACAGCTAGAGACATCTGGAAGAGTCCAGACTGAACCTGGCCATGGTGGGTAGAGGGGGCCATAAGAGAAGAGAAGAGGAGAGAAGATAAGTAGACCAAGAGAGGAACTGAGGACCAAGAGGCCAAGAGGGAGCCAAGATAGAAGAACTAAGACAGCATGTGGCCCAAATGCAGTAAGTTATATAGGTGTCAGAGGCTGCGAGAAGGCGAGCCCAGCCCCTGGGCTGGAGAAGTTTAGAGTAGGGGTGAGGTAAGAAGTCCTGGTAGGAGCCACAGGTACTGAGTAAGACTTGTCCTGGGTTTGGGGACCTAAGAGTATACAGTGTGTGTGTGTGTGTGTGTAAGACTGGAGCTCATGTAGCCCAGGCTCATACTCCCCATATAGCTAAGGATGACCTACAACTCCTGATTCATTCAGTTCTATGCCTTGTCTTGTTTTTGCTGTCTTAGTTATAATTTTGAAGAGGGACACATTGTCCCAGGGAATCAGTATGTAATCTGATTTTACCACTAGATCCTCAAGTGTGAAGTTAGCTGAGCTTGGTGGTGCTGGCCTGTAAGCCCAGAGCTGGGGAAGCAGATACAGGTGGACCTCTGTGAGTTGCAACCTGGTCTCCATTGAAAGTCCCTGGCCAGCCAGAGCTACAAGATGAGACCTTATCTCAAAAACAATCAAGTGTGGTTAATACTACTAAGAAGAGAAGCGAAGGATCCACCTGTAAAAATTGAGAGGAGGGGGTCACAGTTTTGTAGTCTTGGGTACAACCACCGGATGAAGGTTAACTTGAAATAGCCTCTCTTGCGTGATTCAATAGGATGATGCAAAAGTGTAAAATTTTACCTAGTTGCTGAGTTCGTATCTTCCATAGGGTTCTTTTGTTTTGTTTTGGTTTGTTGAGACAGGGTCTCTCTGTGTACCTTTGGCTGTACTGAAACTCACTCTATAGACCAGGCTCGACTCAAACTCAGACCCTCCTGCCTCTGCCTCCTGAGTGCTGGGCCACTGCCACCCAGCCTCCGTAGGATTCCTATGAGATAAGCATACTCTTAGTTTAAGGCCAGCTCAGATTTCTGAACCTTCAATTATGTGTATACTTTTTCCTAAAACCTTTGTCCTATTGGAGAAATGCATTCGACACCATGCTAGTTCAAGTCCCAACTCTTTTCCAATAGCTTCATCTTTCCCAGTTCATTTTTTTTAAAAAGACAATCATACCTTTTACTCACCAAGAATCATAATGTGATGCATTATTTTGAAGTGCAAGAACCTCAAGGAACTATATCCACTTTTTATCAATTGAAAGTATTGAGCTGAACTGAGAAAATGCCTACTAACTGGATAATAAGTTGTCTTGCTAAATGACATGCAAATAATTGCTTTCAACAAGATATGCTATAAACTGCAGGAAATGGGTATTCACACTGCTCTTTAGAGAGATCCAGTGTGCCATACCACAGCAAGGGAATGCTGCCTTCAGCAAAACTTCACTTAATGTTTTTGTTTTGTTTTCTTTTAATTCTTTTTTTTTTTCTTTTAATTCTTACAATCACATCATGCACAAAATGATGCAACAAAGTTTCTCAAATTTACCCATCATCCTTTTGATTTTTTTGTTTGTTTGTTTGTTTTTTGTCTGTATGATCTGTAATTGGTAGCAAATTCCTTCTACATTATTCTGGGGTTTATTCAATCCCCCAGCAGGTTTTGTTTGAGCCACGAGCCTTAATGAAGCAACCTGCATGCTCTTGGTAAACTTTTTAAGGAGGGATAGTTTGAGGAAAGGATAGAATGAATCAAAAATATGTTTAGTTCTTAGTGACTAACTGGGCAACAGACCAATTTTTAAAAAAACATAAAAGGAGCCTACTTTCCTGATTTCAAGAAAGTGGTTGTTTGAAGGCTGAGATTGTTCCAAGGGTAAGATTAGGGCTAGAACAGTGTGCCTGGCGTGCATGCGGCCCTGGCTTTGAGCCACAGTGCTGGGAAAGAGGGGAAGACTGTGGGCTATTTCTAGATATAAACAAATCGATGCAAGCTAGGCATAGTAGCACATGCCTGTTACAGAATATTTGATCCTACTGTGAACCTGAGATTGTGTTGTTTGCTGGGGGAAAAAACCTGTTTCTAGTTTTGGTGTGGTTCATCCCTAGCATACACCTTTAATCTAAGACTTTTCTGCTTGAGAATTGTAAACAGGGTTAAATAAAGTTAAGCCTAAATCAAGAGGTAGAGCAAGCCACCAGTTGACAGAAAACGAACATAGGAAAAATCCACAGAATCTCTGTGAGTTCAAGGCCAGCCTGGCCTACATAGTAAGTTCCAGGACAGCCAAGGCCACACAGAGATACCCTGTTGTGTGTGTGAGAGGGGGAGTAAATAAATAAAACAATTATTCAGTGCAAAACATGTGCAGAAACAACAGTGAGAGTCCAAAGGACAAAGCTTCCAACCATACTGAGGCAAATCTAGGAAGGAGATGAGGGTTAAGCTAAACCATAAATGACCAGCAGGAACAGACCCAGCTGAAAGGCAGGAGGAGAAGTAAAGAAACACAATTCTGAGAGCAGAGTGCAAGCGAACCCCTGAGACGGCCCCTTCTCTACTTCTTCTCTATACAGTGGTACCCCAAGCTGCCTTCTGCATGCACCGAAGTCCCTACTCCCCTCCTTCAAATGCATCCTAATGACCTATCTCTTGTCTCTGCAGCTTAACCGGGACTCAGTTCTCTCCATGCTGCCGCTCTTGAAGTGGTTTTTTTTTTTTTTTTTTTTTTTTTTTTTTTATTACACACCAACCAATTTTTATTTGGTATTATTAAAAAAAAAACCTATGAACTAAAACTCAGGACTGTATTGGAAACAGTGGTGTTCTAATAGTCACAATACCAATTCGAAGATTTAAATGTGAAGATTTCCTGTAAGGTGTCTGGAAAGATCTCAGCCACTGTTACTTTTAACAGTACCTTAACACATCTCCACCATCCAACAGCAGCAATGAATCCAGGCATTACCATGCAACCCAGGGTGGCAGTCCTCAGCATGGCGCAATCAAATACAGTATTAGCATGGCCATGGCCAGTGCGTTAGCCTTCACCACAGGCCTGGGGTGCTGATGGCCAGCGGCCCACACTGCACAGGCTTTGTGTCTCCCCGTATCTTGGGTGCTCACATATTTGGGTCCAACAAACATTTCAGTGCAGCAGTTAAATACAAACAACCAGACCACAGCAAAAGAGTCCCTTGCAGCTTTTAAGAACGTAGTCTGGTTAATGAACTTATGAACCCCAAATTTACCTTAAAATTATAGAAATATACAGAGCAGAATTCTTTTAAAAGTGAGAAATCTGCCGCGTGGTGATGGCACATGCCTTTAATTCCAGCACTCGGGAGGCAGAGGCAGGTGGATCACTGTTAGTTCAAGGCCAGCCTGGACTACAAAGCGAGTTCAGGACAGCCAAGGCTACACAGAGAAACCCTGTCTGGAAAAACCAAAAAAAAAAAAACCAAAAGTGAGAAACCTGAGTTCCCCTTTTATATCTTGGTTTTCTCTCTAATTCCCCAAGTGACATAAGACAAATAGGTAACAGGATTGTCACCAAATTCTGACAATTTTTCTTGGCACTGACTCTATCATTGGTATAGTGTTACCATTTTCTGATTATCACAGGATAGGAAGCTTCAATCATTGTAGAAGTATCTGCTTCTTTCCTTTGCTGTCTTACTGACGGAGTCTGTCACAGCTCCAATTCTAGCAGTTAGAAAGGATCTAAAGAGTCTTAAAAGTCAGCTTCAGCTTCAGTGCAGCCTGCCCCAAGGTTGTTCAGCCTTTCTGCTGTGGGAGTTCAAGTTTTTTCCGAGGGCCGAGGGTGCACTTGGTGGCTGGGATCTGTTCTTGTGGTCCTGCAAAGCTTAACCGAGTTGCCTAGTGAACCCGGGGTGGGAGCAGAGGTCCAGGGAGAGAGCCAGCCAGAGCTGGTACAAAGTTACTATCAGTATCAGACTTCTGCCAGCACATTGAGAGCTGCAGGAAAAGATTTCTGGGCGTTGATGACCTTGGCTGCAGTGGGAGCTTCAGTCCTTCCTCCTACCCTGAGCTCTTGCGGTGACCCTGACCCACCCTCTGTGCCTATGTGAAAGTCTAGCCCATCACCAGGGCTAGCCCCAACCTTACCGCTAATTCTATAGCCTCAGTTCCATTCTAGCCGGCAAGATAGAACAAGTAATTGTCTAGTCTCAGTAAGTATTAATCATATATGACTGACCACATCGCTCACAAATTCTTTATAATCACATTTCTGATGTTTTGCCAAGTCCTCATAAAGTGAAAGCTGCCTCCACTTTCTGCAGCAGAAGTGGCCTCTGTCTTACTGCTCCCTGGAAATTCACTCATTTGTTCTAAATGTGCATTTTAATAGTCTTATTTTAATAAGATAAAACCAGTTCAAGTGTGCCTTATCAGTAAATTCTAGAGATGATTCTTAGGTCTGCTAAGTTTGAGTCCCACGGCCTATGTAAGATCACTATTCCCATTTCCCTAAAGAGGAGGCATCACTTCTGTGAATCCCGGCCCCTGGCTGGCTGCTGTGAGTGTCCGTCCTGATTCCTGCTCATTAGGCTAGTACCTGACCCTGACAGAAGGAAATGTGGGACTGCTATGGAGTTCATTGATCTGTCCTCAGAGACACACGGTTTTATGGCTCACAGACTTCCCCGTCAATGTTTCGAGATTGCCCGTGAGAGTGTGGTGAGTGTGCTGGTTCATATATTTGAATAATTAGTCACCATGGAGTGGAACTATGTGATAAGCTAAGGAGGATTAGGAGGTGTGGCCTTCCTGGAGGAGGCATGTCGCTGGGATAGGCCCAAGCCAGACTCAGTCTCTCTCTCTCTCTCTCTCTCTCTCTCTCTCTCTCCCCCTCCCCGCTCTCTCTCTCCTCTTCTCTCCTCTCTCCTCTCTCTCTCTCTCCTCTCTCTCTCTCTCTCTCTCTCTCTCTCTCTCTCTCTCTCTCTCTCTCTCTCCCCCCCACCCACCCCACCCCCATGTCTCTTTACAACAATAGAACAGTGACTAAGACAGTGAGCTTGTTAGCTATGGCCTGATGAGACACCCTAAATGCAGTACTCTGGTAGTGCATTTTCTATCACTACCCAGATGGTGTCAGATGGGGCCAAGTTACTATCAGTTGCAAGCAGACTGTTAAAGAAGAGTGAGGTCTCCTATAAGCAGAAGTCTATCAGGTCGTACATGGAGCAGGGAATTCTTACACGGCCCCCCCTTCCACCCCCACCTGCGTCTTGGGCACCTCTAGGCCTTGTTCAGACCCTGGGGAGAGTGCCTGCTGCAGAGGCCCTGTTGCCATTCCCTAAATGTTTGGAGGACTCTGGTGCTTCTTTCAGAGCCCTCTAGAGCAACTCGTCTTGCAACAAACTAGTTTATACTGTACTCAGTTTCAAAGCTGCTTACCCAAACTGCAGACGTGCTCAGTGTGGGGAGAGCACTTGCCTAACATGGGCAAAACCCTGGGTACCATCTCTAGCACTGAAAGAAACAAAGACAGGCAAAGCAGAAAGGCAAGAGACAAAAAACAGAGCTGTCTTCCCACATATCACTAATGCGATGCCCACACAGGAGCTCCTGGCCACCTCCTCATGTACTCAGCTTGAAAGCCTTCTTCTCACCATGTGGTTAGGATGCATCCTTAGTGACAATGTGCGCCCTACAAGATGACTAGCCCAGATTCCAGAGCTACTTCAGTGCCCTCAGTGCTCACAGCTTCTAGGATCACCCTGCCATCCATCCTCACCATGGAATCCACTGCATCCCTGGTGTGGAGTTCGGTGAGATCGTTCTAACCTTGGATCGGTTCCACCTCATCCCTAATCCCTCTGACTTCCTGAGCATCTACCCCAGTGCTTCTCAGCCTTCCTAATGCCGTGACCCTTTAATGTACTTCCTCATGTTGTGGTGACCCCCAACCATAAAATTAATTTCATTGCTACATCTGCTACTGTTGTGCAGCTGTAAATATCTGTGTTTCCTGATGGTCGTAGGTTACCCTTGTGAAAGTGTTATTCAACCCCCCTAAGAGAGTCATGGCCCACAGGTTGAAAAGCACTGATCTAGAGACTATAGTCACTGACTCTGTGCCTCCCACTCCATCTTAGGTTTTTCCTACATAGACCCAGCATGCTTTGCTGCTTACCACTCATAAGACTTTATCAGGGTCTCTTTCCCTCCCCCACTTCCACCCCCACCCCAAATCCTACCTGCTTCTGGTTTCTTTCTCCTGTTCTTACCCCAGGCCTGACCTCAACCCTCATAGTATAGAACTCCCTTTTGATTCTCTGCTAAAGCCAAGCACGAATACATCTTTTGAATCCCATGATTTCTGATTGGAAAATCCCTTCTCATTTGTTTTCAGACTGAGGCTGCCGTGGCTCTGGTTCCTGCTGGGTTCTCCCACTGTTCTCGACTACATGCCGAATCTTGGCTTTGCTTCCTGCCCAGAGTAACCTCTCATACTTCCAGTCCAGTCTCAAATCCCAGTTCCTATTTGGAGAGTCAATCTTGTGAGTGCAGTTCTCTGTGCAGCCTCTCAAGGAGCCATCTAAAGAGTGACATTACAGAGATCTAATATTCAGTCCTAAGGGTCTCCCTTCCTGAAGCCTAAATCACATCCTCAGGAGCAGGCTGGACGATGTGTCTTTGAAACTGAGGGTTGCTGTGCGTACATCCTACTTTGACGCGGTCCAATCATATTATCATGATTTATTTTGGTTAAGTCAGCTTACTATTCTTGCCATTCTAAATAGTAAGCACTGTTCCATTTCCTTTAGACAGCCAATCTAAGAGCCGGAAATGCCTCTTTTCTTTTGAGTCCCTATTAAAAATAGCCCTCTGATCCATCATTGTGGAAGTCAGGCATCTTGCTGTTCACTCATTCAGTCAGGCAGTTGTGTACATGTGTGTGTGTGTGTGTGTGTGTGTGTGTGTGTGTGTGTGTGTGGTGTTAAGGGTTGAACCCAGTGCCTTGCACATAGCAGGCAAGTATTCTACTAGTACACTATAATGCCAGTCCTCCTTTCACATTTATTTTAAGACAGGATTTAAGTTGCCCATACTAAGCCTATTAAACCTAAACTATATTCTAGGTAGGCCTTGAACTTGTGACCCTTTTGCCTCAGCTTCCTGAGTAGCTGTGATTACAGCCCTATGCTACCACACCCAACTTCATTCAGTCAATAGATATTGACAGAATGGCTGACTCTGTGTACCACCCAGTGAGGGACCTGGGAATACAGCGTATATGAGCAAGATGATGATGTTGCGCATGTTCGACTGGGGCATTCGAAGCATTGCATATGGGTTGGGCAAAGGGCAGGGGAGGACGGCTTCCAGAAGCATGATGACTAAGCAGAAGCTGAAGGGCAAGTGGATGCTTTCACAGAGAAGGAAGAGATATGAAGAAGTAGGGGAGGTACTCCAAGGAAAGAGAGGGCCTGGCTGTTAAGAATTTAAAGAAGCCTCAGCATATGTATTAGCACCCATCTGCAAGCCCAGTACTGGGAGGTGGAGTCAGGAGGATGAGGACCTCCAGGCCATCCTCACCTACATAATTAAGTTTGAGATCATTCGGGGCTACATACATGCACACATACAAACATACTTATAAGCCACATAATATACATGTAGTGTAGACATACACACATGAAAGCATGTACATAAACCTATTGTTTATAAAAGTATCTGTATTACCTGTAGGCCCAGCTAGCAATCAATTAAGACACTGACACTTGTTATATTTTAAGATAGCCTTAATTAACCTGGGGCAGGGCAGATATCAATCCTCTAAACTACCTCCCATAGTGGGGCAGGCATGGGATCCCTGTCTCAATCCCATGCCATCTGTTTCCAATAACTTCTATCAGGCTACCTCCCATCTATAATCCCAAATACTTGCTAATGTTCTTTATCTGGCCTGGATTCTCCATCCACACCACCAGCCAGGTGCTTCTCCTCCAGCTAACCCATGGTGGCCTTCCTCTCTTCACTTTGGGTCTCTCTTCTTTCTCCTCTTGGCAGTCCTTCTTCCCAGAATTCCTTCCTCTCTAAGCCCCACCTATCTCCTCCCTGCACAGGTGGGATGGCTTTTTATTAAGCAAAAGTTGGGTCACAGAGACAGCAAGCTGTAATTAACATCAAAATACATCAGACCATCCCCCAACATACACCTTATAACACATATGCGTACACATACAAATACACACATGAACATGTATATGTACCACATAACACACATGCGGATGCTCCCAAGAACATGTACCTGCACCATATAAGACATACACATACATACATGAACATGTACAGAACTACATAACACATACATGGTATAAGCATACACGCACACATGAGAGCATTTACATATAACACATACAAACATGCATAAGAATGCACACATGCACACATACACACACACGAAACCCTGCTTCAAATAGAAAAGCACACACACACACACACACACACACACACACACACGTAACCACAACAAAAATGAAGACCCAGAGCTGAGATGCTACTCTTGCCTAGATAATACAATGTACCAGGGAAGTCGTTGGAGTTGGAGGCAGAGCTTTGAAACAGGTTGGCCAGGAAACATCTTAGGAATTCGTCTAAAGACACAATGCTTAAAGACACAATGCTGGAATCTACCTAGCTAAGCCCTGGGCTGTACCGCCACCAGGGCACAAGGCTTCTCTGGGTGTTAAAGTTTGCCTTTGGTCAGAGAGTTTAAAAAATGTAATCTGCCATTATTAATGTCCCTCTCCAAAGTTAAGAAGAAGACAAAGACAATACTGCACACACCCAGCTAATCCAGTGTGTGGATCAAGCAGGTCGTGGCAGTGGCAGCCTGTCTGTCCTGACTAGAAGAGCCCTGCCTGCTGCAGTCCTTCATCTTGACACTGGGCTAAGCAGCAGTGCTCAGGGGGTGTTTGATTTAGTAAGATCACCAGCTTGGGTCCCTTTGTTTTGCACTGTGAAATCCCCACCTACTCTTCCTGGGAAAGTACGAAGCTGCTACAGTCCTGGGTGAAATGATAGATACATTGGGTAAGTACAAAAATCTTCCTTTGCATGAGAAGATTTCAGCTGAGAGCCAGAGTCTCCGGTGGATCCCACACTATCTACAGTCGTGCTCCCCTCTTCCGTGTCCTTGGAGAGCACAGTGGTGAAGCCCTGCTTTTACTGCTTACAACTTCCTGTCAACAATCTTCAGATTCGACTGTTCCCATCACCAACATGATACGATGGCAATAGTTATGATGGTGGTAACACTGTGTGTGTGTGTGTGTGTGTGTGTGTGTGTGTGTGTGTGTCTGTGTGTAGGTAGGTAGGTAGGTGTGGGTGTAGGTGTGTGGGTGTAGGTGGATGTAAGTGCTCACATGGAAGCCTGAAGTTGATGTCAAGTGTCTTCTGATATTACGCTCTACTTTATTTTACTGAGGCAGAGTCTCTTGCTAAATCCTGGAGGAGTGTCTAGCTGGCTAGTGTGCCCTGGAGGAGTGCTGTGATTTCAAGGTGGCTTCCCTGTGCTCAGACTTTAACGTAGATGCTAGGATTCTGAACTCCAGTCCTCCAATCACCATCATTGTTGAGAACTGACTCTTTCCTAGATCCTGTTCTTCTACAATAAGTGCACTAAGAAAAATGTGGGTTTATTTGTTTGTTTGCTCCTTTTTAAACTTTTGTGTGTGGTACTATGGATTGAACCTGCTCTACACTTTGTTTTCTTTTTCTCTCCTCCTCCATGTCCCCTCATTCTGCTCCAGGGTCAGGCTTTCCCACATGACTCTCGTTGGCTCACTCCCAGCTAACCATGCTGCCTCAGGGCTCTACAGGGATGTTTGCCACCACTCTGAAAATCTAGGAGGGTCCCTGCCTATTCTTACAACCCCGTGCTCCTCACTATTGCCATGACTTATGTCTTAATTGGGATTTCCATTGTTGTGATAAAACACCAAGACCAGGGCAACTTATACAAGGAAAGATGTATTTAGCAATGGGCTGGGGACCATGCCCAAAGCTTCACACATGTTGGGCAAGCAATACTGTACCAACTGAGCTACAACCCCACCCAACAAACTCACTTTAATATGTAAGTCATGAGAGAAGTACAGAGTGCTACAGAGACCACAACATCTTTCCTACTAATTGCTCTCAGGAAGACATCTCTCAGATGCCCCACTTCCTCAACCTTAAGATGAGGTTAAAAGTTCAAATTGCCAAAAGACTGCCTTGAGAACTGGGTGAGATAACATTCTTAAAACACAGCATCTAACATGCAATAGGCAATATGTCTTTCCTATCTAATTATCGAATGAGGCCAGATGCTAGCATTTTTATTCTGTATATGCCCAATAAATGTGTGTGCGTCTTCTGCCACACATCTGCTTTGTACACAACCCTGTCCAGGACAGTAACTGTAACAATAGCGCACTGTATTCTTTGCTTTTGCTTACGAGCAAGTCTGAACAAGAAATGGTGACAGCATCAGCACAAACCCATGACTGCCATTCACAAATGTCCCCAGAGCACACTCTGTGCTGACATCAGGCCAGAACCATTGTTTTAACGTGTGAAAAACAAAATGTCCACATTATTATGTAATTTCTCCCCTTGTCTCTTGTTATTATCCTGGTCTGGTCAATTTACTGTTCTATTGCCAAGGTTATATCTCGCTTGCTGTTCCAACAATATTAACCTTCTGCTCTCTCCACTCAGAAGTCTGAAAGGCTGTCTTTGAATCAGAGTCAGACACATAAGCTTGTCCTACGTTTTGGTTGCCCATCTGGCACAGTTCATTAAAGACCCTCTCTCCGTTTCATTCAGGTCAGTCTTCTCAAGAATTTGCCACAGGGCCCACCCGGGAGAGCCTTGCACAGATGCACTTTCCAAGGCTGAATGACTTGACACCTCCCAGATGACTCTTACACGGTCTAGACAGCGTGCTTTGATCAGGACTTGGAGAGTCTCTTATTCCTCTTGTTAGAAACTGACAGGTAATGCAATTGAGATTTTTGTTAAGGAGATTGAGTATTCTAGAGAAACATTGATTTAAAGAAATGCCGATAGGATTTGTTTAAAACATTTATTTTAAGTATTTTTTTTTTCAGTTCTCTGATTTTCCTCATAGTTGTTTCTTGATATAATTATCTATTAGATCATCATCGCCATCCAATGTTGCAAACCTCAGGGAGTCATCTCTTATGGGTATAAAAGCACTGCTGTGGCAACGACCAAGGGACTTACTCATAATGTGGCATATGGTGACTAACATTATCATGCTCAAAAAACAAGATGCTGTTTCATTGACTTTATAAATGTTGGTTTATATTATGCTTTGCACTGTATTATGTATTCCTGTGTGAGTGCTATGGATCCTCAAGATACGTTGAATGTGTGCTGCACAGTAAACATCTCTTTTCCATGACCTTTCCCAAGAGAGGGCTTGCAGCTAGCCACCGCAAGCTGATGTCAGAGTGTTCAAAGATCAGCCTTGAGATGAGAATCATACAACACAGCTTAGGTGGCTTCAACAGATAGAAAAGAAGGAATGTCTTTTCTATTACATAATAGTTCCTCGAGTGTGGTTACAGTTCTAGCTGTCCCAGCAGCACTTGGGAGCTTAGGAAGGCAAATCCCTGAGCCCTAGAGTGTCAAATCCCCATGAGGGTGTGGCTTAGTAACCACTGTTTTAACATGCCTCCCTGGTCATTTTCCTATGCAGTGTTTGAGAACCACAGAAATAGTGTTTTCACACTTAACCACTTGACAATCAACATTATGAGAGCCACAGAGTCATGAGGTTCCCTAAGATCCAGCTTCCTCTATTGCCACATGGGAGCCTTCCCAAACAGGACCTGCCACTAGAGCAACAGCCTTGAGTTTTGAAGCTCTGCATACCTTGGCTCTCATCCCAGGAGTGTCCTAGCAAGTCACTTCTGAGTTGCATATATTAATAAGAATTTAAGATTCGTGGTTAAAATAGATTATAAAGTATTACTGAGGGAACAAGTCCCAGTGGAATATGACCCAGAAGAGGAGAAAATAAATTATAAGCAATTTGCTAAATCCTGATTCAAAAGAAAACAAACAAACAAACAAACAAACCAAGCAGGAGATTCTAACCTGAACATTGAGGCCTCGCAGAAGAAAGACAAAATGGTTTTAGAATGTGGGTGGGTGTTTGTGTGGATTTTCTGAATGAAGAAAACATTTTTGCAACCAAATCAAATCAACTATCAATAGAAGCAAGAGCTTTTGCTCGCTCTGTTCTTACCATTATCCTATTGAGGTTTTTTGTTTGTTTGTGTTTCTACATTATATTTTTAAGCAGTCCATCTGTAAATAACGTGAAAAAGTTAACAATGTGAGGACTTAACTGAAATTGGAGGTTTTTTATTTGTTTGTTTGGTTTTGTTTTTTCGAGACAGTGTTTCTCTGTGTAACAGCCCTGGTTGTCCTGGACTTATTTTGTAGACCAGGCTGGCCTCAAACTCAGAGATCCTCCTGCCTCCTGAGCACTGAGATTAAAGGCTAAATTGGAGGTTTTGTATTGAAGACTTAAAATTCAGGGTTGTAATAATGAAAGCTTTCAACCCAAGGTCTTTGTGGTGGTTGGAAAGGCCTGCATAGGCTCATAAATTTGAGTATTTGAATACTTAGTTAACAGGGAGTGGCACTATATGAAAGAATTAAAAGAAATAGGAAGAAGTGTGTCACTGGGAGTGGGCTTTGAGATTTGAAAAGCTAATTCAATCTCTCTCTCTCCCCCCCTCCCTCCCTCTCTCTCCCTGCTTCCCTCATCCCTCTATCCCTCCCTGCCCCTCCATGTCCCCCCATTATGATAATAATGAAATAAATCTCTGAAACTGTAAGCAAGATCTCAATTTAATGCTTTCTTTTGTGAGAGTTGCCTTGGTTATGGTGTTTTTCACAGCAATAAACAGTGACTAAGATAAAATTTGATACCAGCCCCTGGGTACTGCTGTGACAGGCCTGAGCATGTCATTTGTTAAAGGAATGTGGAAGCCTTTGGGACTTTGGACTAGAAAAGTAGTTGAATGCTTTAAGTGGGGCTTCATGGGACTTAGACAAGATGGCAGCCCGTGGTAGTCAGCGCATTTTGTGCTAGCTGTAGTGTCTCACTTTAGACATAGGCTATCTAAGAGAATATCAACTTACACGAGATTACAAGACCATGAAAAAAGAGAGAGAGAGAAAAGAGTGATTTTGCATGACTTTATCTAAGTATACTAGTAAACAATGTGTTCTCTTTCTAGTCTCTTCTCCCTGTAGATAATATTTACTGAGCCATCCAAGCATGGAACAATCCATGCTATCTTACTGCTTCCAATCTGGATCAAACCAGATGACCTAGAATAAGCCCCAGGGTGATCTAGAACAAGCCCTAGGATGACATAGAAGAAGCCCTAGGATAATCTAGAACAAGCACTAGGATGACCTAGAAGAAGCCCTAGGATAATCTAGAACAAGCACTAGGATGACCTAGAAGAAGCCCCAGGATGATCTAGAATAAGTTTCCTTAGACCCAGCTAAACCTGTAGTAGGCTCTTTCTAATTCCCTTTCTCTGATATGCTGTGTGTTCCTTCTTGCAATGAGTTATAAACCAATTTTGTTCCATTATAGGCATATTTTTTTGTTTGTTTTGTTTTTTGTTTTCATTTTGTTTTGCTTGAGACAGGGTTTCTCTGTGTAACATTGGCTCTTTTGAACTTGCTTTGTAGACCAGGCTGGCCTCAAACTCACAGGGATCCCCCTGCCTCTGCCTCCAAAAGTGCTGGGTTTACAGGTGTGCACCACTGCACCTGGCTGCTGTTTTGTTGTTGTTGTTGTTTTTAAGACAAGGTTTCTCTGTGTAGTCCTGGCAATCCGGAACTCACTCTGAAGACAGGCCTCTGCCTATAGGTGTGTCACCACCACTGCCAGGCTACAAGCACAATGTCAAAGACTGAGTACCTTTTTCATGTAAGATGCTCGTAATTGTTTAATAGAAGCGGAAAAGCTTGAATAACTTGAGCGGATGTGGACAATGAATGCCTGATCCAGCAGCTCATCTAACCGTTGAATCCTGTGCTAGCAGAGCTTTTGTTACTTGGCATGTCTGACTTTTCTAGAGAGTCAAACAACAGTTATGCTTTGGTTTATATACCACAGCCATACATTGTTAATGATAGAGCTACAGTCTGAGAATGAACCATTAGGTGACTTTGTCTGCGTGCAAGCATCACAGAGTGTACAGTGGAGTATAAGTGCATACAAAACCCATAGCATGGGTGCTTCTTACCATCAAGCAGCACGTGCCATACGTAACTGTGTGTGCTGCCGGCCCAAGAGTAAATGTGGCTTCACCAGTGTCATCACTGAGCATGAGAAGTTGCTGCACAATGATGACCACAATGTCACTAGGTGTGTTCTCTTTCTCCCACTGTAACAAGAGGCCAGAGAAGAACAATTTAAAGAAAGTTAAAAATCTATGAAGCAGGGCATAGTGGTTCATGCCTTTAATCCCAGCATTTAGGAAGCTGAGGTAGATGGACCTCTGTGAGTTCTAGGCCAGCCTGATATACATAGTGTGTTCCAGAACAGCCAGAGCTGCATAATGAGACCCAGTCTTGAAACAACAACAAAGACTTATTTTGACTCCTGGTTTTAGAGGTTTAGTACATAGTTATTTGGTCAGGTTGCTTTAAGACCAAGCAGTAGGTCATGGCAGAAGCATGTGAGAGAGAAAACATCTCACCTCATGAAGACCAGGAGATAAAGACAGGAGCCAAAGATAAAATAGACTCTTCAAAAGCATGCTGACCCACTGTGTTGGAGAAGCTATGATTGAAGGCTCTGGGAAGCAGAGAGCAATAGCACTCCCATTCAGCTTGCTTCTTTTTAAAAAAAAACTCAGTCCAGGATCCTACCCCATGGAATGGTGCCATGTTTACTCAAGATGTCTCTTCTTACCTCTCAACCAACCTGATCTGGAAACTTCCTTACAGACATGGCCAGAGGTTTATTTCCATAGTAATTCTAAATCCCATCAAATTGACAAGCAAGACTAAGTTCATAGCAACTATGACATACTGCCTCTAATCCTCCTTAAAATTTCTGTTACTATCCTATGGCCAATTCAGCAATGAATCCATTAATGGATTGATCTAGTGATGAAATTGGAACCCTCACAAACCAATGACCTCCCCAGAGCCATATCTCTGAAAATGCTACCCAGGGAAGCACATGAGCTTTTGGAAGACACTTTGTATTAAAAACCCCATACCACATAAACTGGAGAGATGGCTCAGTGGTTGAGAGCTCTGACTGTTCTTCTAGAGGACCCAGATTCAATTCCCAGCAACAAAATGGTGACTCACAACTGTCTATAACTCCAGTTCCTGAGGACCAGATGCCCTTACACAGATATACATACAGGAAAAACACTATTGTACATAAAATAAATAAGTTATATTCTTTGAAAAACAGCTGGGCATGGTGGCGCACATCTTACTCCATCACTCAGGGAGGCAAAGGCAGGTGGATTGCTGTGAGTTCAAGGCCAGCCTGGTCAACAAAGTGAGTCTAGGATAGTCAAGGCTATATAGAGAGACCGTGTCTTGAAAAACCAAACAAAACCAAACCAGACAAGAATAAAAACAAAAATAAACAAAACCCAAAAAACCAAAAACAAAACCCATACCACAAGGCAATAAGAATTTGTCAGTTCCACTACAAATCTTTTGCATTAACTAATTAAGTGTGTGTGTGTGTGTGTGTGTGTGTGTGTGTGTGTGTGTGTGTGTGTGTACAAACATAACATGGTGATTGTGTGACATATGACTTTGTGGACTCAGTTTTCTCCTTATGCCTGTCACAAGGGTTCTGGAGCTTGAACTCAGGTTGTCAGGCTTGCTCAGCAAGCACCTTCACCTGCCTTGCCCTCTCACTGGCCCTCTGTTATTACCTCTGGGCTCACTATCACTACATAAATTAAGTTACTCTTTAACTTTTCTGATAGGAGTGGAGATATTCTAAAGAGACACTGTACCCCTCCCTTGAGCTATCAGACTATTGAAACAATGGTTCCCGTGGAACTGGAATTTTCCCAGGAATCTCATGCTAGAAGAAGGAAAACTCTGCAGCTTGGTGCCAGATAGAGTCTCCCGAGAAGAGATTTCACAGTCGACAAGGAGAAATTAGAGCTGAGACAATGATGGGTCAATGACAGCTAGGTGTACACTTTGACCAGAACCGCTTAATTATTCATACATCTTGCTATCTCTTGAGACCTAACCCTCATGCTAAGTAAGACCCTAAAAGTTGGCCTTGTGTCAGGGCCACTGGACTGCTTTATTTACTCCTCTTCCCAGAGCGGCAGCACTGAATCTCCATCACTTTACATTTCACTACCACTTGTCTCTATAGTTGCCATGTTGAAGATGAGTGGTTAAACGTGGCTCCTTAGGGCTGTCAGGGCCCAGGCTTTGACCCTAACAATTCCTTTAACAGTGTATGGGCCATGGCTGTACTTAAGTGTTTTGATTTGGTAAATTTAGATTATTTTATTTTACATGTAACTTGTTTTTACTTATGTGTATGTTTGCCACCCATCAGCAAGTACCCAGGGAGGCAAGAAGAGGGCCTCCAGCTAAAGTTACAAGCATTTTTTAGTCTCCTGATGTGGGTCCTTAAATTTTAGCCCTCTCCAAGAACAGCAACACTTGGACCGACTCTCTAGCCCAAGAGAAGACTTTTTTTCCTGAGACAGAGTAGCCTTTGCTGTCCTGGACTCACTTTGTAGACCAGGCTGGCCTCGAACTCACAGAGCTCTGCCTGCCTCTCTCTGCTGAGTGCTGGTATTACAGGCATGCACCACCACACCTGGTAAGAAGAGATTATTTGAAAAAGAACAAAAACCCCTATGCCTTTCTAATGACCAAAAGCTACAAACTAAAAAATTATGCACAGACATCATTGATGAAGATGACAATATCATACTTTTAGGTACTTCCTGTTAGCTAGTACCTTACTAAATGCTCCATAAGTTTAATTTCAAGCTTAGTAATATATCTGTGGTCTCTAGAGGAGTGACTCCATGGCTGATTAAAAGTGATTTTAAAAGTAAGAAAATGTACCATTTCAAATTCTGCGATGTATCCCAGCTCAGTCAATCCTGTCTTCTGGAAGCCACCCTCAGTGTCCAGGACATAGTCCTTTCAGATCAATAGCATCAGGTGTCAGAGCAGCTTGTATAAGGGAAAAGGATTTCCAGTCTCTCTTCCTACTGATTCTCCCTGTAACAGAAATGCTCCTCTCTCTGGGATCCAGTGGCCAGGACTAAGCCTTGTGTTGCCACAAGGTCAGCTGCGAGCATCAGGGTCTGGAATCTGCTGCTGTAACAGTTGGTGGGCTTTTTGAGTAAGGAAGGAAAAGAAGGACAGCTATCAGGGAAGAAGCAGACAGCATCACTCACAGGTATATTTCTATTCCCCTCCTCCACTAAAAAGAACGCTGCCACTTTCAGAGGGTCAGCATTTTACTAACAGACTGTGAGGGGCCACTATAGAGATTCAGCTCTGTTGAATCCACACCCAAAGGGCTCAGACCCCAAGTCCAGTTTTCCCAGCTGTGTCTCTTCAACCTTGACCTGATTCCTTATTTAGAAAGGAATGTTGGGCCTCCTATTTTATTGAACTGTGGTACTGATTAAAGAGACAAGTTACATCTAAATGACAGTGCCAGGCTCTGTTGTATGGAAATCACCATGTAGACCAGACTGGCTTTGAACTCACAGAGATCCTCTTGCCTCTGCCTCCCAAAGTGTTGGGATTAAGAGAAAGCACCACCAAACCTGGCTCCATCTAACATCTTTCTAATTTATTTCCTTAGCTTTTATTTATTTTTATTTTATTGTGTGGATGGTTTGCCTGTGTGTCTGTATGTCTGTACATCGTGTGCGTGCAGCGTCTGCAGAGGCCAGAAGATGGTTCTGGATCCCTTGGGACTGGAGTTACAGACAGATTGATAGTTTGTATAGGTACTGTGAATGCTCTGCAAGAGCAACAAGAGCTCTTAACCACTTAGCCAATCTCTCTAGCTCCTGCATATAGGTATTTTTGTAGCAATATCAGCATATTTTAATATTACTATATTTAGATTAATGGCATTCACATGCCATAGTAAAAAGACAAGTATAATAGAGTAGAATTATGAAAATGAATAGCAATAAGGAAAGATTAGCTTTCTCAGATATTAAAGATCTTAAAGACAGTGATTCCCACAGTGTGTGTGAGTGATGCCAGAATACATTGGCAGATTAATAGAAAAGATATAGAGTTCAGAAGCAGACCCAAAATAGATTTGTGAACACTTAGCTGATAATAGTGGGAAATCTTAAATTAATAGGAAGATACTCTATCACAAAAAGATTTTAGAATATTCAGTAAAAAATAAAGTTTTATATCATTATCTCTGGTCACGAGCCCAATAAATCTCATGTGAGTTTGTTTATAGAAACAAGAAAGTCACAAAATTCCTAGAAAAAAAAAACCTGAGAGTACTTTCTGGATAATCTTTACATGGATGAGTCTTCCTTGAAAATACAAAGAAGTGTGTGTGGGGGAAACCCTCGGAAAAAAAGAAAGATGGAAAGAAAGGAGGGAGAAAGAGAAACATAAACTGATAAAGTCTACTAATTGAAAATGAAAAATACCTACATGGGAAAATACTGTAAGAAAAGTCACAATCTATCCAGAGAAGAATATTTACAACTCATATCACACAACAACTAAGACCAATATAGCCAACATTTAAATAACTATGTCTGCTGCTCTTCAGTATGAACAGACCAACCAGAAACCAACAGACCCCAAGCAAAGAATATACACAAGTAGTTCACGGAAAAGATAATGCCAAAGACCCTAACACACATGGAAGCTTCAATCTCACTTTAAAACATCCTGACTGAAGGCTTAAGGCAAGCTAGACATGGGGGCACATACCTGTGAGCCTAGCACTCGGGAGGCAGAGACAATTTCATCTCTGCTTGAGTTTGATTTTTTTCTTTTTATTTTGTTTTTGTTTCTCTGTTACACAGAGCTCTGGTTATCCTGGACTTTTTGTATGCCAGGCTGGCCTTGAACTCACAGAGATCTGCCTGCCTCTGCCTCCCAAGTGCTAGGATTAAAGGCGTGTACCACCATGCCTGGCTCTGCTTGAGTTTGAAACCAGGCTGGACTGCATAGCAAATTCCAGGAAATCTTGGGTTATGGTGTCTGTCTCAAGAAAACCACACATCTAATGGTGTGCATGTGTGTGTTTTTCAACTTACTGCTTTTTGGCTATTAAGGTTACCAAGAATTAAAGTTTGAGGACTCTCATTTGGAAAAATATGGGAAAATAGGTGATAATATGCTGGCAGGAATGTAAATTATGCAATATTTATGGACTATTTATATGAATTCTGTATGCATGTTATAACCCAGCATGTCCTCTTTGGGGTTTTTATCTTCTCAGTTATTAATCTATGTTATTTTTGTGGCAGTGATGGTTTAAATCATAGCTTCAGGCATGCCAACCAAATGCTCCACCACTGAGCTACATCCTCTGCCTTAGATTTTGTCTTGAGATATAAATTATGAGCATAAAATTCACTGTGTATGCAGACAGCTCAATTGTTTGGGTGTATTTGTGGAGTTATGATTTCACTTCAGTCTAATTTTAGAATATTTTCATGTCATAGTGCTATTCACAAACACATAACGTGCTGAGGGCTCGGCAGTCAGTCAGTCAGTAAAGTGCTTGCTCTGCAAGCATGGGGTCCTGTATTTGGCTCCCCAGCACCCATGTGAAAAGGCAAGCGTGATGGTGTTTATCTGTAAGCCTAGCACTGGGGAGGCAGACATAGGAAGATTCCTGGAATTTTCTGGCTACATTGTCTTGCCTAATCAGTGAGCTTCAGGTGCAGTGAAAGACCCTGTCTCAAAAGTTAAGGTAGCGACAGATAGAAGAAGAGACTAGACATCAACCTCTGGCCTCCACACACACGTGCACACACACAAGCATATACTGTATCACATACACATACAGAGAGACAGAGACAGACAGACAGACAGATGTAAAGTTGGACTTGTGTCTTTACAATATATCCATAAAAATCCTCTGGGAAAGATTTATTGAAATTTCCTTATTTTTAAACCTATAATTTGAATAAATAGCTGGGAAGAGCAGTCCTAAGTAGATTATGAAACTACTGGGCTGTCAAGACGGCACTTGATGTGCAAACCTGATGAGTCCAGATGGATCCCCCTGGAACCCACAATGAAAGTTGAGAACCAACTTCTGAAAGTTGTCAACTGACTCCCACATGTGTGTCATGTCACATACCTGCACACATGCACACATATGTCACATACATAATGTATAAAATAAAAGTAATAATATGAAATTGCATAAACATTTTTTCTTCCTTCCTTTTCTACAGGGTCTCTTGTATCGCAGGCTGGACCTGAACTTGCTGTATAGGCAAGAATGACCTTGAAAGTCTTATCGTTCAGCCTCCACTTCCCAAGTGTGTGATTACAGGCATGCAACACCATGTCCATGTTGTATTGGGAATTAAACTCAGGGTTTTGTACATCTAGATGCGCTCACTCACAACACAGCTAAGAAGCTAAGTGTCCAGGAACCTACAGATTCCTGTTATTTGCTAATAAGCATCCCTATACTCTGAAGTAAAATGACTTAGAACTCCCTGTATCTGAAGAGAGCAGAAGTGCTGTGGTAAGTAAAGGGAAGACAGTTCTCCCCAGGACAGAAAGGATGGAGGTGTGAAGGAGTCCGGATATGGGAGCACACAGCTGTGAAGCGCGTAGACTGCAGAGGAAAGCAGAGAGCAGCAATCTGTTTTTGTGCTTTCACAAGGTAACCTACTGGAGTTTAGTCCAGTGATTTTTCATGACCCACATTATTAATTAATGGCTTCTTTAAATGGTATTTGCCTGAATTTAAACTCAATGTGTTAGTTGGCAGTAGGGGTTGCCAAATACAACTTGTGTGTGTGTGTGTGTGTGTGTGTGTGTGTGTATGTGTATGTGTGTAAATGTGTGTATATGTGTGTGTAAATGTCTGTGTATATGTGTGTAAATGTGTGTGTGTGTGTGTGTGTGTAAAGCGGTGTTCTTACCCAGAAATTAGTGGTCAAATTAATGGTCAAAATCTAATAAACTTTTTATTTGGCTCTTATAAGAAACACCAGGCTTGCTGGGTGGGGGTGGTATATACCTTTAATCCCAGCACTTGGGAGGCAAAGGCAGGAGGATCTCTGTGAGTTCGAGTTCAGCCAGGTCTACAGAGTGAGTTCCAGGACAGCCAAAGCTACACACAGAGAAATCCTAACCCTGTCTAAAAAGAAAGAAAGAAAGAAAAGAAAGAAGAGAAAAAGAAAAAATAAATAAGATAAAAAGAAACACCAGGTTCATGGGCAACATTAGCTATGACCTTGGTCATTGGTTTAAGGACGTCAGGTACTTGGCAACTTTGAAGTTTCCTTTTTGCTCTTTGAACTACCATGGGACAGGTGTAGTCATGTGTTGTATTAGTGCAATAGGTGACCTGCAACTGTGATGAGGAGGAGAGCCACAGAGGCTGCATTGACTGCCAAGGCCAACACACTGGGTCCCACCTCCCAGAAAGTCATGGCAACAGCTCCCTCCACACCCCAGGGCAAGCCCCATTCAGTCATAGGTCACCTGGTTTCACCCAAAGCTGGACTTGGGTTAGCCTAGATCAGTGGTGTGGTTTGCTATTCCATTAACCACACGAAGCTTTGTTATTGTTTTTACCTCCAGCTCTGGGTCTCTTCTCCACAATGAGTACCTTCAAATCAGTTTACTCACTCTTAGGCAGGGAGATGGCTCGGCAAGATCTTGTCTACAGGTAAGCCCTATATTTGTGTCTTAGTTACTCTTGGGTTGCTGTGATAAAACACCACATCAAAGGCAACTTACGGAAGAAAGAGCTTATTTTGGTTTATGGTTCCAGAGAGTGTTCGTGAGGGCAGAGCAGAGGCGTGGTGGCTGCAGCAGAAAACTGACAACTCACGTCTTCAAGCCACAAGCATAAAGAGGGGGGTGTGGGCTGGGCAGTGGTGGCACATGCCTTTAATCCCAGCACTTGGGAGGCAGAGGCAGGCAGATCACTGAGTTCAAGCCTAGCCTGGTCTACAAAGTGAGTCTAAGACAGCCAAGGCTACACAGAGAAACCCTGTCTCGAAAAACTAAAAAGAAGAAGAAGAAGAAGAAGAAGAAGAAGAAGAAAGAAGAAGAAGAAGAAGAAGAAGAAGAAGAAGAAGAAGAAGAAAAAGAGTGGAGATCAAGCTGGAAATGGTATGAGTCTTTAAATTCTCAAAGCCCAGTTCCAGTGACATACATCCTCCAACAAGGTCACATCTCCCAAGCCTCCCCAGACAGTGGTATCAACAAGGGACCAAGTATTTAAATGGCCAAGACTACGGCCATTTAAACCATTATTAAGCTACCACAATTTGCTACTAGGAGACAACTGTGCTCTTTTAGGCTTTGAAACAATGGCCACCACTACCACCAACAAACAGGCTCAGAGTTTAGGCTTGGAACTGCAGTGAGACTGTGCAAGGGCCCAAGGAAGCTGTTTTTAAAAGTAGAAGCATCAAGCCCCATGCAGTCAGGGGTCCAGCTTCACCCCAAGGCCTTGGGATTTGTAAAGACAAAGTCAAGGGCTGAGGTAAACAGCACTGCCTTGCTCTGGGACACCCCCAATCACTGCTCTCCCACAAGAAGTTGAAAACAGTCCAACTTCAGCCCATTCCTAAATCAGACAACATCCTCTGGGCTGGGCTCCATAAAAGGCTAAATCACATAGGTGATAGCCCATCTCCCCAAATGCAGAATTAACCCACAGGGCAGAGCTAAGGCATCCCACTGAGCTACTCTTCCCCCAGGGGTCTCAAGGCTGGCACTCCTATACCCCATTTCTCCTCTTTTGTAGTTTATGAGCCAATTTTCCCAATTTGTTAGAGATGTGGGATCCTGCTGAGGCACTCTCCTTGCCATCAACTTCCTCCATGCACAATGCCACCCCTAATTATCAGAACAGCTTCTACACTGCCCGCAGCTCCCGGTTTCTCTCTTTCTAGTGCAGCTATATATACTTCACTGCAAGCAGGGCCTGTGTCTTCCTTTTCTTTTTAAATCTGTTCCCTGCAAGCACAGTGGTTCCAAGAGAGGGGTCTGGGTAGGTATGAACACACTCTTTCCTTCGTCCCACCCCATGTCGACGATTAAATGTGCTAAATAATGATAGTGCTAGTAGCAAGGGTGTGTGTGTATGTGTGTGTGTTGGTTAGTTTGGTTTTTGTTTGTTTGTTTGTTTGTCAACTTGACACAAATAGTGTCATATGGGAAGAGGGAATCTCAACTGAGAAATGCCTGTAGGGAAATCTGTCGATTATTTTCTTGGTGAATGATTGGTGTGGGAGGGCCCAGCCCACTCAGGGCGGTGCCACCCCGGGCACGTGGTCCTGGGAGATCTAAGAAAAGTAGCTGAACAGGAGCCTAGAGAGCATAGGCAGTGCTCCTCCGCGGTTCTGCTTCAGTTTCCGCCTCCAGGGTTCCGCACTGGATTCCTGTCCTAATGTCTCTCAGCAATGGACTGATCTTGGAGTCATAAGATGAAATAAACTCAAGTTGGCTTTAGTCAGTGCTTTATCACAGCGACAGAAAGCCAGCTAGGGCAATGTGTGAGCCACTCATAATGCTCAGAGTAACTTTTTTTTTTTAATCTTTACATTTAGAGAAGAACATTGAGATTCAGCGAGGTTTATAGATGGCTGACTATATGTATGCACACCCCAAAGTCCAATATGTAGGCTTAACCCACAGTGTGATGGTGTTAGGAGGTCAGGCCTGAGAGAGTACTGGGGAAGGGAGCTCTGCCTTCAAGAATAGGACTCACCCTGACTAAAGATGCTTTCAGGAACCTGTTTCCTCTTCCTCCATGTGAGGATACAGTGAAAAGGTGCTGTCTCTGGCCAACTAGTCCTCACCAGACACCAGATCTGTTAGTGCCATCACCTTGGACTTCTTAGGCTTCAGAAGAGTGAGCGCTCTCTTCTGTACAGACTGTCCTGTCTGAGGAGTTCTGCTACAGTGGCCCAGGGACCCAGCAGTGGTCCTCTGTGTAGCTTTCTTGGCCCTCACTCATGTTTTAATGTTAGTTTTAGCAAAGCTCTGCTAACTGCAGCATTTTGATAATGACTGCAGTTCCAAATTTTATTTAAAAAAATACTAGGGGAGGTGTTGTTTTAAAATAAAGCTATTTCTGGGAAAAAAAATAATTACTAGAGGACCAATTTGGGATTCAGATCAGGGAGTCTGACTTCATGGCAGTATCCCAGGGTGTGCTGAGGTAGATACATAGCAGGGAGAGTTTGTCCAGTGAGAAGTTGAAAGCATTTAAAGGTACCAATAAAATCAGCCAGAAGTGAGAATAGATCTTCTATATCACTACATATTATCAGCTTTTAATAACACAGTAATGAAACATTCTTCCTCCTTGGGTAGATCACTCCCATGGACTTAGTAGGCCAGTCCTGTCATGTCTACCTGTGGGTCTTACTTGGAGCAGCCACAGCACCCTCAGAGGGAAACTGAAACACAACAGAAAAAAAGGAGACCTGCCAAGCTAAAAAGATATGAAGGCCTTGGGCTTATGGTTGGTTGGTTTGGGGGAGGTGTCTTTGTTTGTTTTGTTTCCTTTTGTTTTTGCTTTTTAAAGCTACTATGGCAAAATGCACACTGGGGAGTATACTGTTTTAGTCATTTTTAAGTGTACAATTTCAGGGCATTAGGTACATTCACAATGTATACAGCCAGGGCTTTTCCAGAACTTGCTCATTATCCAAATCAAACTCTTTAGCTACTGAAAAATTTCCATGCTATTTCTTCCTTTGTAGCTCCTGGCAACTTATATTACTCTGTCTCTCTTTATTTAATTTAATTAAAATTAATTAATTTATATATTTATATTTTTTGGTTTTTGGAGACAAGGTTTCTCTATGTAACCTTAGCTGTCCTGGAACTCTAGAACTTAATCTGTAGACCAGGCTGACCTCAAACTCAGAGAGATTTGCTTGCCTCTGCCTCCCCAGTGCTGGGATTAAAGGTGTGCACCATCACTGCCAAGCTACACTGTCTCTATGAATGTACCTCATACATGTGAAATAATTCAATATTTATCTGTTTTTTTAATTTATTTTTTATTTTTTTAGAGACAGGGTTTCTCTGTGTAGCCTTAGCTGTCCTGGACTTGCTTTGTAGACCAGGCTAGCCTCAAACACACAGAGATCCTCCAGCCTCTGCCTCCCTGAATGCTAGGATTACACATGTGTGCCACTGTGCCCAGCTCAATATTTATTTTTTTTTTAAAAAACAGAATGTTCATTCATGTTTTAGGATATGTCAAACTTTTATTATTTTTAAAGTCTGTATAATATCCCACTGCATGAAAGAAGGTGGGCTTTAGGTGACCTGGTTAAGCCACCATACCTTCTGGGATGCCTTGTTGAGTTAGTGAAACTATACCTGTTTAGATCACAGGGAATTGTTTGCTTAGGCATCCTCAGTTCCTTCTACAGCAGCTCCATGTGGGTGACAACTCATTGGCATGTGGCAAAGTGTCTCAGAATGGTTGGTGTGTATACCTAAAGCTATGGATGTGCATAAACACAGACCCAAGGGAAGGCCCATGTCCCTACCTCTTTTTATCATTAGTTATTGTGATGATCATTTCTTGCTGGTTTCGTTACCTACAATCACTCGGCACCCAACATTTATTTATTCATCATTAAAAAAAGGCTGAACTCCAGGTTGCCTGGGACACCATGCCATGCTAAGAAGCACAGATTTCTCAGAACACTTTTCCATAGGCTTCACTGGAAATGAGAATGATGTTTAGTTAACCATAAAGAATAAAAACATTTATTTAAGAAATGCCATCCAGTATTAATTTGAGTTTGGCAGGTATGTGAAGGGCAGGTGGCTAATGTTTTCTTATTACATGACACTTGAGATATAGAAAACACTGTGGTGATGATGATGACGATGACGACGACGATGATGATAATAATAATAATAATAAAAATAAAGAGATACTAACTAAAACTAAAAAGTAAGTAGTAAGTTACCATGACACAGAAGGTTGAAAAAACAGCATGAAAGCAATTACCTATCCTGGGACTTGAACACAAGATCTAACTGACTTGTGGGACCCTTTTGGGTCACAGTCGCTTGTGGCTGTAAGGAAATGAACAGTAGCAGCCTGGGATTCAGAGAAGCGAGAATCGGAGGACACCCAAACTAGGAGAAAGATCTTTGTTCACAGGTTCCTATAAAAATACATAGCTTTAAAAAACCTGAGTAGCTGGGTGTGGTGGAGCATACCTTTAATCCCAGCACTGTTCAGGGCAGAGGTAGGTGGATCTGTGAATTTGATGCCAACCTGGTCTACAGAGCAAGTTTCAAGCCAGCCAGGGCTACATACTGAGACCCTATACAAAACCAAACCCAAAAACCAGAGGAAGTATGTTTAGTAATTCTTTCCTATGACCGCATTAAATATCAATGATGATGCAAATACACAAAAATATCTGTTCATTATAAGCATGCATTATGTGTTCTGCAATGATTATACTATGTATCACCTCATAAAAATGTAAGGCTTTGCTTACTACTTTTTGTCTTCAGTTTTTTCCCATCCTAGGAGAGGACAAAAGGCTTTAGAGTTCCATCAGTCCAACCCTTTTATTTCACAGACAAAAGAGAACAGCTGTCCACTGGCACATTCATCCTCTGTAGCAGAGATTGGACTGCAAGTAGGTCTCCTGGCCCCCAACGGGCGCTTTCTCTTTATTTGACATGACTCACCCTTAGCCACATGCCCAATCTGTACTTGTTCTCGCTGCTTCAAATGGGCTTAAGTTCTATGAGGGGAAAGTATAGGTCTGTGTGGGCCTCCCTGGCTTGTTATATACATGAGCCCCTGAAAGAGAAGGTGGTAAAAATACATTCTCTGCTTCTACCTCAAGTCTTCAGAACCAATCCATAAAAACACGCACACGCATGTGTGCGTGCATGTGCGTGCACACACCCACACCCCCCCACCCCCCCACACACAATCAGACCACCCTAGGTAAGAAATATTCCCTGAATTAAACACTGTACAAGGGACATTTCTAAAGACTAACATGAGAAGCTATTGATTTTAAAGGCGTACAGCTGGTGAATCACATACTTTTCACAAGTTCTTTGAATAAAGCCCTGGTCACAGAAGACAGCTAACAAGGTCCCTAGCTCCTCCACAGAGTCTCTAGCTACCATACTCTCAAGAGAATTGCAATTTTGAGGTGGGAACTGGTTCCAAATTCCAGCAGAAACAAAACCACATGTGGCTGGTTTATTCCAAAACCCTGACCATTCTGACAGCCACTTTTTTGCTTTTGTTTTTTAAGACAGGTTTCTCTGTGTAGCCCTGGCTGCACTGGAACTTGCCTTGTAGACCAGAGTAACCCCAAACTCTGAGAGATCCACCTGCCTTTGCCTCCTAAGTACTGGAATCAAAGGCGTACACCTCCACCGCCCAGCTCTGACATCTACTTCTGATCCCCTTCTCATGTGCATCGACAGTGCATTTGTCCCATTCTGCCTACCCATGTTTCTGGGTGACAGTGCCAGGATGCTTTGTGGTAACTAATATGCATGAGAGAAGCAGGAAGGAAGGTGGTCTGGCCTCTTGGGGTCAGAGTCATTTTCTTCATGTCTTTTGAGAATTTTCCATATCGTATTTTGAAAATGTCTGTCCCCACATGCCAGTTTATGGTTCAACACAAGAAATGAGTTAAGAATATTCATGAACTGTGAAAATTGTAAGAAAAGTGTTAGAAGCTCTCCTCATCTTGAGTTTATCATCAGAAAGCACCACAATCCTAGGCCTGTAGAAATGTACCTTTCTTGTACTCCACAGACTTCTTGGAAGCAGATTCCCTCACATCTGAGCATTTCTTAGAAACTGCTTTCTTAAGTGAAGATGAATCATTTTGTTTACAAAACAGGAGCCAGCGGGTATATGCTTCATCTCAGGCAATACACTGTCTACGCATCACATTTCGTGTCTCTTTCCATACACTCTGTTGCCTCGCATACACAGATTCCTGGAAAATTCTCTCCACTTGTGTAGAAAAGCCTTGGCTTTCTTCCTCTAAGGCATTGATGGTTTGTAGCGCCAAGGGAGTCCTTTCCCTAGAAAGAGGGCTGTTCAGGGGCCGCATGGGTATGACGGAGTTGTACTTGTGTTGTCTGTTCACAGAATTCATCAGGGAGGTGTAGAACTGGAAGTTGCACCAGGTGTCTCTTAAAAAGTTCTCAGTCAGTAACAAGATCGTCCATGCAGACCCATTCACCGCATCATCGAGATTCTGCAAATGCAGTCTCCCGCACGGCATCTCGGCGAAAATTATTCCAGGCCTGATGCCAAAGTCATTTTGTAGTAGATTCTGGACCCTGAGGGCCTCATCTGTGTCATCTTCTGCGTGCAGTATCACGAATTTGAGGAACTCTTCTTCAGCGTCCTCCTCAGGTATCTCCCCTTGTGCCGCAGCTCCCTCCTGCTCTCCTGTTGGCTGCCCTGCTCCATTGCTGTGCTCCATGAAACCACACAAGGACACATCTTCAGAGCTCTTGTCTTCTGTCTCCTGGCACCCATGGTCTTCACCCACACTGTGTCTTTTATGCCAAGAGAGAGGGCAGTTATCGAGTTTAGACTTCCCAACACCCATGGCAGACTGGTGGAGCAGAAAAGGGAGCGTTTACTTGAGTATCAATGTTTCTTTTCAGTCTAAAAAAAAAAGAAAATAGCAAAGCAGAATATTAATTGTTAGTCAAAACATTTAAAGCAAAACTGTTGTTCAAACTAAGGGAAAAAAAGAAACCTCAAAAAGACCATATTATAAGAGTCTACGAAAGACATGGCAGACAACCAAGAAACAAAACTATCAGACTTTTGTGAGTTTTACAAGGGTGCCAGAGACAAGGGAGACCTTTTGGTCACAAACCCAAATACAAACAGGATGCAAATATCCCAAAGATGACTGACAATTGCTCTACTGAGTCAGTACCAAGAGATCTGAAATGTCAGTGTTCAGGATGCACTGTGTTACTGTGGTGCTGGAAGTGACAGAGAAGAAATTAGGATATATAAACATCTTTCTCCAGGTAGCCCTAAGAACGTTAGAAAACATACCTGCCCAAGCAAAGTTGGCATCTCAGTTGGGATCAGAATCTAGAAACCAAGATCTGCTGTTTCCCCGGTGAAGCGAACCAAGAATGACATTATTTCCATTCATTGCTAATTCCAGAACTTCAGAAAGAAATGGTAGAACTTCAGATCTGGAATTAGAAGAATTAGATCAGCTACAAAAGAAAAGTAATCCACATGAATAGAACTTAAATAGCGTCAGAAGATGCTGGCAATGTTAAATTCAAGGGAGATTCTTTTATCAAAAGATAGGAAACAGGATAGACAAATATTGCCTTCATATTTTTTAATGTAAGCTACAAGCTATATTCTTTATTTTCTATGCGTAAAGACCAGATTCTAAAATAAACTAGGCTTTTAAGCCTATGCCTTTCCCCAGCTTACACACATTCTTGGGGCTATATTTCTCTTTCTTAACTTTTTCTGATTATACCACTGTATAGATGTATATAGTCACATCCACAATAACCTAAATAGTTCAGCTATAGATACATACATAATTCTGATTTGGAAGTGGTGACAGTGCTGGCAAAAACATATCCAGAATATATATATATATATGCATGTCCCTGGTTAGTGAAGGAATTGATGGCCACTGCTTGTCAGTCATGGTATTTGTACTTTAAGGCCAGGCTCCAAGGTGCTAGTCGACCAACAGTGCCACTTTAAAATGTAGCCCATATACTTGGCAAATAATAAAACCTAACTGATTCGCCCAGTCTTCACTGGCTAGGACTCACTGCTGCCTTTTGTTACTGGTGAGGGTCTCATGAGGTCACTCTTCATCATGTGTGTCCATATGTGTTTAATATTAAGAATTGTAGAAAATTAGGGCAGAAAAGGTGAATAAGAACTGCTGGTGGCATCAGATGCTGTGGCGCATGCCTGTAATCTCAGCAGTCAGGAGGCAGAGGCAGGCAGATCTCTGTGAGTTCGAGGTCAGCCTGGTCTACAAAGTGAGTCCAGGACAGCCGGGGCTACACAGAGACCCTGTCTCGAAAAAACCAAAACATAAAACAAAAGAAAACAAACAAACAAAAAAGCCTGCTGGTGGGCATTCTGTTTCTAAGTACGTCTGTTGAGGAATAAAGGGTAAAGAAAGAATAATGAGGACAAAAAGTATCTGTGGGTGTCTGGAGGGAGAGCATTCTGGGTAGAGAACAGCAAATATGCATACAGGTCCTGGGGCTGTGCCTGGCATCTGGGGAGGAGGGGGGAATGGGTGGAGCATGAACTGAGCTATGAGCTGAGCAGGGGAGATAGCGAGAGAGTAAGCACAGATGCAGAAACCCCAGTTAGAGTTTGTCAGAGAAGCCCAACAGAAAGTAATGGTGGCTTAACACAGAGCAGCAGTAGAGCAAGTGGCTGGGTTTGGGACACATTATGAAACAGAACTGAAAGGAACAGATGCTGAGTAGGTACCCGGAACTCTGGAGTTGGGAGAGAGGCTAGCCCAGGAGATGCACATTTGGAATTTATCTTCATACATGCTGTATTTAACACTTAAAGGCCATGTGAAATCCTTAAAGGAAAGAGTACAGTAGCTGTCTTCCAGTGCTTATTGGAAGGGTCCCCCAAGGGGATCAGCACTAAGAAATATAGAGAACAAAGAGAAGTACCATTGATATGAGTTGACTTGGCACAGTGGGTCATGCAATGGAATTCTGCCATTTAGGTAGAGTTCAAAGACAAGGCAAAGAAAAAGAAAAAAAAAAAAGCAAAAACGTGTGTGTGTGTGTGTTCGTGTGCGCGCGCATGTGTGTGTGTGTGTGTGTGTGTGTGTGTGTGTGTGTAGGATGAAAAACACCCTGACAAAGTCAGTCTTCAGAGGCTACATGCATCATTTTTGAGACAGGGTCCTGGAGCTCAACAACTAGAGCGTGGCTGGCTGGCCAGCAAGCTCCAGTGATCCAAGTTTACTGGGATCACAAAAGCACACCTCCATCCTCCGCTTTTTTTTTTTTTTTTTTTTTAAAGTATGGGTTTTGAGGATTAAAACCAGGTCCTCTTTCAAGCACTTTATTGACTGAGTTATCTCCCGAGCCCTAAAAAGGCATTTGAAAAGTTTTATCACAAAGGAAAAGAGTAGAAAAATGAAGTAAGGCTGGTGGAGGGGAAGGGGTACCTAGAGAGGACCATCTATAAAGATGCTTATCAGTGGCAAAGAGCAGGTATTTAGGAGTAAATTAATTCATGCATGAAGTAAGGGGCAGGCAAGGGTATGCTGGGTAGGCAACTACCTTTGCTAGGTAAATGTGCAGGATTAATGGTATGGTTTCAGCAGGGTGTGTGTGTGTGTGTGTGTGTGTGTGTGTGTGTGTGTGTGTGTGTGTGTGTGTGTGAGCAGTAGGTAGTGGTGGATATCTGCAGGTCTCTTCTTCACTGTTGCCAGTAAGACAGGAATAAGACATTTCTGCAAATTGTCTCCACTCTCATTTTGAAATGTAACAGGAGGCGCCTGTTGGGGAGAAATAACATGCCTGCATGCTATTATTCCTCCCCAGCCACAAAGCTGATGAGCCTCAGGCTCCCTCTTCTGCCCAGAGGACATCTGTGTTAGGAAGGAGAGCAGCCAGGGCAATAGAGCCTCTCTTTCTACAGAAATTTCCCAGGAGCTCCCTCTGGGATGGTCCAGCTGCAAGCCATCCAGTCCTGCCCACGACTAAGGACGGAAACATCAGTGTGACCATCCTGTTAGTGTAATGTGAGTACTGTGAGCTCTCAGTCTCTCCACTCAGCTCTTCAGGATGGTTAGCTTCTCTAGGCCTTGGTAGCTGGGTGTTTGGCGAAATACCAATCTACGAAGGTGATGAATGCTATGGATCGGTGAACTCTGACGTGATGGGCCACATCACACCAGCTGATGCCCAAAGGGCCAGCAGAAAGCAACACAGCCTTTAAACAAATAATGCAGCAACTCGTTCTTGCTATTACTGGTTGTTGTTATTCTGGACTAGAGATTGAACCTAGTTTCTAACACTTGCTGGGGAGTCGGGGGGGGGCACTTTACTACTGAGATACACCCCCAACCCTAGAAATGCTGAATTCTCAGCCTAGTTTGCCCTACGTAGCCCTCTCAGTCCTGCAAACCAATCCTTTAAAATGTATCCTTCTTCCCGGCCTCCATGTATGCCATATTGGTCCTGTTGCTGTAAAACAATCTCCCTTGGAAGGCTGGGGCTTGCTTAGCTGATAGAATGCTTACCTGCTTACCTAAGAGCTTCTTGTCGTTAAGTTAAAAGTTAATGTTCATCTTTCAAAAAACATTTTGACCACCTGGGAAGAGAGGCTCTCAAATGGTGGGAGTAAAATAATAATAAGTAATAATTTGATAAAATACATATACACATAAAGCTGTCAGCCTTCCTGCCTGTTTCTCACAGGAAAAGATTAAATATTTAAATGAGTACTTTGGAAATGTAATGCATTTAAAATCCTACTATGTCTGTGACACTTGAGCCAGACAACTTTTTTTCCCTGTCCTATCTGAACTACACCATCTTGTGGTGGAGATATGTAAAATCAACCAGTTCTTGTCTGACAAATGTTTTGCTATTAATAAATGCTTTATTGTTGTTTACAGGTTTTATTGGAAAGTTATTCTACACTTAGACTTGCTGGGTTTGAAGGACGTGAAGCCAGGATGGACAGACAGAGAATTAGGACCCACTGCACCCATGCTTTACGCGGAGCTCTCAGGAGGGCCACCTGGAGCAGGGAGCAGCTTGCTCATGGCAGCAAGGCCCAGGAGAGCATAATTCCCAGAAGCACTCAGGAATCAGAGACCCAACTATTTCAAAATCATTTTGCACTAGACATTTACGGGGCTCAAGTCCACACATGTGGCGTACAGGTGGGAAAACAGTGGTAGGACAGATGGGTGAGGGAAACAAAGAGACTTAAAAGTATTACAAACAGAGATGTGGGGCGATGGCTCAGTAGTTACAGACTCATACTGGGCTCCTTGAGGAGTTCAGTTCAGTTCCCAGCATCCATTAGATGATCACAACTGCCTGTAATTTCAGCTCCAAAGGACCTATTGCCTTCTTTTCCACAATACCTCCCAAATCATTACACTTTCTCTACCTTATTTTCATTTTGGACCAACATATCTCCCTTAGTATGTATATTTCACTCTCTCCTAATATCTAGCCCAGTCTCCAACCAGCAGGCAGACTGAACTAAACACATACCCGATCAGGTTAACCCCATCTGCAATCCTGAAATGACCCACTGTACTTAGAATCCAAACTTACTAGCCTGACCAATAATGTCCTGCACGGCTCCCTCTGCTCCACTCTCGGCTCATGGCCCTTTTCCTCATCTCTTCAGTGCTTCAGCCTGTGGGGCTTCACCGGCAGCGCTTCCTTCTCTGCCTGGCTTAGTTCCTCCTACAGCAGGACTGTGAGGACATTTTTATTGTATGTTTGTAGTGTGAGTAACGTGAGTCTATGTCCTCATAATAGGAGCCTAGTACATTGGCTTTCCAATACTCCATTGAGACTGATGATTCACCTCGGAGGAGGGAGGAACCTCCTGAATGGGTGGGTCGCCAGGTGAGCAGAGCACAGCCTTCCTGACTGTAGGCAGACTGACCAACTGAGCAGGATCTCTACACTTTGCCTTCTGAGCCAATAGGGACTGATGGCCTCTGAACTGTGAGACAAAAGAAACACTTTTTCCCTTAAGCTGCTTTTTGCCGAATATTTGGTAAAGCAATTAACATAGGGGCACAGCTAAACCCTGGCTACTTGGGAGGAAGGCCACAAACTCTAGGTTGCCTGGGCTGCAGAGTGACTTCATGACCAACTTTGGGCAACTAATCAAGACCCCGTGTCAAAAATTAAAGAAGGGCTAAGGGAACAACTAGGTGACTTGCCTGGCACATGCAAAGCTTGGGGCCTCATCCCTAGTGCTGAAGAAAGAAAAATACCCCAACTCTGGCAAACAGCAATGCAAAATGTTATATATTCCTATGGCAGAATCCTATTAAACCATTAGCAACGCTTATGAATAAATGTAGTTAAGGTATAAAACCCTCCCATAATAATTAGTTGATATAAAATACTACATATAGGATGATCCCAGCTTTGTTACACAGAATACAAATTAAAATAGAAAGGAAAGAACTATGCCAAAAAATTAGCACTGATTGTCTGTGGATGTTATATATACAATGACATGTAATTCTTCTTTGCTCATATATATATCTATGAAAACACACATATATATTCCTCACATACATAAACACACATAAGTATGTATATTTTACAAGGATTATACTATATGGAGAAAAAGGGCTTAATATAGTAAAAAGATTTTCTAGGTTTTGTCTTAAAATGCAGGTCATGTTAATTCAATGCCCATATAGCATGGTTAAGCCATCTTCATATTTAACTATATTTTATCTTTTTACATATATGCAAATTTTTCAGTGGCATGGGCTTGCTAATCCTCCAAAAATCCTGCTTCCAGAGTTTCTCTAGTCCCCTCCACAACTATACACTACTCTGTCACCTGAACATAAGCATCAACACAAAGAGGCCCTAGAGAAAGTAAATGCTTAATTACTGTAAAAACTGCCTCTGTCAGAGTACAAGGACAGAAACAGAAAGCTGATTTTCATCCGGGCATCTGCTTTTTTATCTTGGAAATCCCATCTTAGATTTACTTTCCACTCCCTGGCGAACTATTGCCAATTCTATTTGGTAAATATGATGGTACCAAACTCAAAGTTCTGGGGTTATGGACATGTGGCTCCATTTCTAGCTCTTTCATTTTCTATATTTAGAAGACAAAATGAGAACTTGTATACAAAAAAAATCTCCAAACAAGCAAGATGCTTTATTTTAAAAAATAGAATTTTAAGGCAAGGTAGTGTCAGAATGATACTCAAAAGAGGGTTTGCCATACAGTTTTAACTTTAGCAGCAACAATTGATGTTTTAAAAATATCACAGCTTTAGTCAGGAAGTGGTAGCTTTGCACACCTTTAATCCCAGCACAGAGTCAGGTGAATCTCTAAGTTTAAGGCCAGCCTGGTCTACAAAGCAAGTTCTGTGTTAGGCAAGGCTACACACACACACACACACACACACACACATACACACACACACACGTTTCAAAAAACAAAACAAGGGCTAGAGAGCTGGCTCAGAGGTTAAGAGCACTGTCTGCTCTTCCAGAGGTCCTAAGTTCAATTCCCAACAACCACATGGTGGCTCACAACCATGGATGATGTGATCTGATACCCTCTTCTGGCCTGCAGGTGTACAAGCAGCAGAGCATTGTATACATAATAAATCTTTAAAACAAAAAACAAAACAAAACAAGCCAGGCCATGGTGGTGGATGCCTTTAATCTCAGTACTTGAGAGGCAGAGGCAGGTGGATCTCTGTGAGTTTGAGGCCAGCCTGTTCTACAAAACGAGTCCAGGACAGGCAGGGATACACAGAGAAACCCTGTCTTTAAAAAACAAAAAACAAGCTGGGCGTGGTGGCGCACGCCTTTAATCCCAGCACTCGGGAGGCAGAGGCAGGCAGATCGCTGTGAGTTCGAGGCCAGCCTGGTCTACAAAGTGAGTCCAGGATGACCAAGGCTACACAGGAAAACCCTGTCTCGAAAACCCTCCAAAAAAACAAAAAAAAAAACAAACCAAAAAAACAAAAACAAAACAAAACAAGACAAAACAAAAACAAAAAAGAACACAACAAAAAGATATCATCGTTTCACAGAATACAGCAGTCCGTGCTTCTTCATGGTTGTTTTTTTCAGTTTCAGTTACATGGGGTCAGCCAAAATTAAAAGCTTTTTAATGGAAAAACCTAAAAATGTATAATTCTTGTAATTTCTTGTTGTTCTGAGCAGTGTCCTACCTGAAGCTGAGTCATCCTTCTGTCTGGCATATCCACACTGTATACGCTACTTGCTTGGAGTCATTATGTAGAATATCAGATAACTGTATATGCTACTTGCCTGCCAGTCACTATGTAGACAGCTCAGAGGTGGGGCACTTGTCAGTCACACATAAGGCTCAATCACTAGAAAGTAACAATTCCTGGACTGTGACTTCACATGAATGGTGGAAGCTTTTACTGAGATATGGAAGGTTACTAAAAGAAAGCATCAGGGAGGATTGGGGTGTGCTGTGTGTGGCATCAGCAGTTCTGTTTGCATATACTAATTTAAACGTCAGATTGCTGGTTGGACCTGTCAAAAGACCAGGATGTATGCTGGCGAACCTTAAAGAGAAGCAAAGCTAGAGACTACAGTTCAGAAGCCATCATCTCATAGATGTTGCCTATAGCAGGGACTAAGGGTTGTGAGTAGAAATCATCTTAAAGGAATGTGATTGAGAAGCCTACGTGACCAGCAAGGTGAGCGCACAGAATTCAATAAGCGGTCAAATGAACAAGAAAGACAAAGGAGGAGCGAAGACAAAGGCAGCTGACCAGCGGGAAAGAGGAGAACCGAGAGCTGTGGACAGGCACCAGATTTCACAAGACTGGCTGTCCCTGATGACACGTAGAGCTGGCAAGGGCAAAGGGAGGGGGAAAAATAGGAGAAGTAGGAATGGAGGCCCAGAGGCAAGTCTTTCAAAGAGGCCTTTTAATAAAAAACAAAGTATACTGCATGTATTGTCCTTGGCTGGTGCCACAGTTTGAGCAGGACCCCTGGGGCCAGATCTGCCCATCATAATGTTCTACTTGTAGGTTTCTAGGACCCTCTGGATCCTTCTATTTCCCCATTCTCCCATGCTCCTCTCACCTAGAGTCCCAATAGGATGTCCTCCCCTCTGTCCCACTTTCCTGGTAAGTGAAGACTTTCATGGGACATCAAGAAATGGTTCTGTCCTGGGGGTATCACTTAGAGGTGGTATTTAACATTAGCATTTCTTAAATTAATGAATAAAAAAAAATCCACCAAATGAGGAGCAAATGAGATGTGATTGAACAATATAAACCTGGCCTTTACACCCAAGTCCCACACAGTAACATTGCCTTTGCATCACATCTAACCCATTATTCTATTTGTGCTCATCTATTTTCTGATAGAAATGATATAAAATGGAGCTAACTTCATTTATGTCCATCCCGTCCCTTAAACTGAAGGTTTTTTGTTTTGTGAGACAGGGTTTCTCTGTGTAGCCTTGGCTGTCCTGGACTCACTCTGGACTCGAACTCTTGAGATCCACCTGCCTCTGCCTCCCATGTGCTGGGATTAAAGGCGTGTGCCACCACTGCTGGACAAAGTGTTAGGTGAGTAAGAATCCTATTTTTAGGTGGGCAGTAGTGGCGCAGGCCTTTAATCCCAGCACACGGGAAGCAGAGGCAGGTGGATTTCTGTGAGTTTGAGGCCAATCTGGTCCACAATGGCAATCCAGGACTGCCAAGGCTACATAGAGAAACCATGCCCCGAAAAAAAAAAAAAAATCCTATTTTTAAATACTTTTAAAAAGCATACTGCTCTAGAAAACTTGAGAGGTCCTAAGTAATACAATACTGAAACTAGCTCACGGCTGCCAGTACAAATGACTTTCATTCAAATTGGCCCTGGAAAAGCAGAAAGAATAAAGAAGAAACCCACAAAACTTCCTGCATCTGGCTCAGCATGGCGGGCTGAAGCAGGCAGAGATCTCTTCAAAGCCTCTTAAGACATTCGTGGTCTTCTGCATGTCTTTCAAAATTACGTTTCCAGCACTCTGGCGGCTAAGGCAGGAGGATTGGAGTTTGAGGCCAGACTGAACGACACGGAGGCCAGCCTTGACTACATGTCTCTTTAAAAAAAAAAAGTTTCCTAGTAAAATGAAACACACAACTGGCAAACAAGTGCTCGGGTTTTCCCTTCAGAGTGAGGCAGCCCTCGGACGGAGAAGCGCTGGGGCTGCCCCGCAGACATGCAGACAGACCCAGATTGCACGGTTGCTCCCCAGCTCGCCCCGTAACTTGCCTGGGAAACGAAGCGCTTGGCCACGAGGCTCTTCAGTCTTCCTCTCCTACTGAGTCAGCCCTTGCGGACAGGTCACTTGCCACAGAGGTCTGAAAATTAGCATGTGACTATTGTAGATCTTGTCCCAAAGCCAGTTCGGCTCCGCACAGCCACCACTGAGCCTGCAGTGGGCGTCCAGGGCTGGCCATGGAGCCCACAGTGGTGTACTTCAGCTTTAGAGGCCGTGCTCTATGTGCCCTGTGGGGCCCGGCCTGGGCAGACTGGGCGGGGGTGCACTGTCACCAGGAGGAAGCAGATGGTCAAGGGCGGAGGAGGGGAAACGCCATGGGGAACTGGCACTCAGGCAAATACTGTGTTGCCCCCCCCCCAAAAGTTAAATAGGCCACACATACATACGTATAAACTTAAGTTTGTAAAAAGGAGGAAAAAAATGAAATGAAGTCTGAGAATTAACTACTTAAACACTCACACCATGAAAATAAACGGGACATGGATTCAAATAAAGAACAAAAATGCAAATATAGAAGTATATAGGGATGATAGGACAAAAAGTAGATTATTGAGTCGACACCTTAACCTAAGGCCTTAACTACGCTCACAAGGTTATTTTTTAATTCACTGGTATAGAAATTTGTATATTGATGCAAAATAAGTTTAATTTTGATACACTGATATAGAATTCAAGTTTAAGATTATTCTTCACACTCATTATATATATTTCTGCGCTAATGTGAGGCATTGTACCCATACAACTCAAGTAGAGTCCAAGGCTTACCTCCGATTCTTTGAAAATCCTACGACAGGCTGTATAGGTTACGTAAGTTAGACAAGTTAGTTGTCAATTGATCAAATTATGGTCATTTCAATTACTAGTTGTGAAGAGAATATGATCTTGCCTAAGTCTGGGCCCAAGGTGAAAACAGTCTTGGGCTGCTTAACCCCACTGAGACTTTGTCTCTTCAAACATATGAGTATAGACTGAGAGGGAGGATGGATTAGCCCAAGACACAAGACAGGGCTGGCCACCATCGATTTGGAGGAGGAAGCGGAGGAGAGAGAGGAGAGAGAGATTGGGGAACCAGAGAGGGGCCTGCAGGTTCCTACTCACCGTGCCTGGAGTTTCAGGATGTGCAGTGGCAGCGGTCTTGGGGGATACCTCCGAGTTCGGTCCACGGTCAGTGTGGCTTCTTCTGTCCGATGGATGATCTGCTAGACTCCTGAGAACTACGCCAGGGGAATTGCCCCACGGAACTGATACCCAGAAGGTGTCATTCTTGTTCTCTTTAATCTCCTTTCCCTCCTAGTTAGGGTAGTTGGGTTTAAAGGAGGTACACGCCTTTAATAAATTCCTAATAAAGTAGAATCATTAAGGAATCGGAGCCAACAACTCGTCTTTTCTATCACAAGAATATACATCTTAGATGTGACAATAGGCATGATTCTATAAACACATAAGGTAAAATACTTAGATAAGGTCTTCAAAAGCCTCAGAGTCCTACAGAATATGGCATTTAAAGATGTTTATATTATTTTAATGATTCTTTGACAATAAGACAGTTTGACTCCTGGCAGCACCTAGCCTACCTCAGGGATGATGATGAGCATCAGCGAATCTCCTTATGGAGATGGCTTCTAATGCAGCAAACAAGCCACTGGGCAAAATGTCCTTGTTTCGACCACTGACAGAATTCTGCCTAAAACTTGGCAAGCTTGCATGCAGGCAGAGTTGAAAGCCAAACTCTGCCAAGACAGGGAAAGCAAGTCCTCCATAGTTCCTGCCTCATAAATATGTTGGTCAGATATACTGGGCCAGAAGGCTGAAGATGATGCTCTAATGTTTTAGAGTTATGGGTAACTCTCCAGGCAGCAAATTGTCTCTGCCATTTTTGTTCTTTTGTTTTAATATGGAAGCTGCTAACCTACACTTCCTGTTTACTCAAGTATGGATTTTGCTCCTTCTCAAGTCTCTGATGGGGTTGAAGACCAAATAGTTTAGTTTCACAATTAAACTTGGTTGTCTGGGGGTTAGGATGTTTTTGAGTCTAGATAGATGTTTTAAGTTGATAGAGAGGAGATAATGATCGATACTGAGTTACATTCAGAATTTTAGACTCACCAAGAAAATGTTTTCTTCAAGGCAGCCAAATATAATCAGCCAAACACTATGAATGTAACATGAATGCTCTGTGGTTCTTCTTGTTGTATGTAGTTTATATGTGTAATAATGTAAATGTATATTTAAAAAAAAAAAAAACAAAAATGTAAGTAAAACCAGAACTTAAAGAAAATAAAAAAGAAATAAAATAGGCTCAATAAGAGCATAATATAGTTACTTGAAAAAGATCCATAAACTAATAAAGTACCAGGGGACATGCTTAAGAGAAAAAGAGAGAGGAGAAGACACAGTTATACTGGATATAAAAAGGAGATATAGGGCTGGAGAGATGGCTCAGTGGTTAAGAACACTGACTGCCATTCCAGAGGTCCCGAGTTCAATGCCCAGCAACCACATGGTGGCTCACAACCATCTATAATGTGCTCTGGTGCCCTCTGCTGGCTTGCAGGGGTACAAGCAGGCAAAACACTGTATATGTAATAAATAAATCTTTAAAAAAAAAAAAAAAAAAGGAGATATAGCCAGGCACCGTGGCGCATGCCTGTAATCCCAGCACTCCAGAGGCAGAGGCAGGTGGAGCTCTGTGAGTTTCAGGACATCCAAGGATACACAGAGAAACCCTGTCTTGAAAAAAAACACTCCCCCAACAATAGCAGATATCAATGCAGATCAAAAGATGTCTAAAAAATGTGGAGGGTATTAACTCCACCAGAACCATGCTGTCTGCTGTAGGCCTTTAGCGTTCCTACTTGTCTCATTGGGACTGTCAACATGCCAGACCCTGGCCACCGTTTTCTTCAGTTAATGTTTATGTAACTAACCTTGAGAGAGGATATTGATATTTTCCTCCAGGACAAACAAATAAAAACTAGGTTAGTGCTTGCTCTAAGGGTGGCAGATTCCTCTGCCACAGCAGGTATACTACTCACTGACTCTCCTATCACTTATATGGACCTTGTGAGCAAGAGGAACCAGTGAAAATAATGCTGGTAATGTGTGATGCGTGCTGCTTGTTTCCCCATGAGATAAAGCTCTTAGTCTCAGATCTAAGACTTCTGTGTTTTTTGTAAGCATCTGTGAAGTAGGCTAGCTTATTAGTGTAAGGTTAAAACAAATGCCACAAGTAAACGAGACTTTTAGTGATGGTAAGATACCATCACACAGAAAACTGATCAAAACTGCTCATCACTACAGCATCAGCAGCTGACAATAAAAAACAGGAAGTATTCTGTTAGAAGCCAAGTTAACCTGATTTGGATAGCAATATATAGTTTGATGACTATGTTAAAAAATTATAAACTTAGCTGGGTGCACACATGTAATCCCAGCACTCAGAAAGGCAGGGGCAGATGGATCTCTGTGAGTTCGAGGCCAGCCTGATCTATAAAGTGTGTCCAGGACAGCCAAGGCTACAGAGAGAAGCCCTGTCTCAAAAACAAACAAAAACAGAAAACAACAACAAAAAGCAACAACAGAAATAAATGGGGACAGCCCAAGGCTATTTGAGTCAAGACTGATCTGACACAAGGTGAGCATCAGATCAATGGACTGGCTGAGGGCTTAGCTGGGAGACTTTGGAAATGAGAGCCACTGAAGATCTCAGGAAACTCGTGTATTTCCACATAACAGGAAGGAAGCCTGCAGACACACAGGACACCATCACTACACTCCTAGCCAGTCATAAGCTTATGTCCATGCAGAAGAGAACTGATGGCTCAAGTCCTCTGTGCATCACTGGCTGAATGGAAGGCCACTGCAGCATATGGAGATGAAATAAAGCCAGGCTTTACTCAGCTTGAACTTTGGAGTGTTTCTTAGTCCATATACATATCTGCCAGATGAAATCACTTAGGAGATCAAATTTTGCCTTTATTTTCAGCAAAGCTAAAATCGTTCTGTAGCAACAAGGGCTGGGACACCCCATATATCCCTGAACAAGAAATGGAACTACTCAGTTACTGGCATAGTCACAGACAATGGGCGTCCACTATGTGAAACAAAGTCCAACTCCTTAACGAGTGACCTTTTGCTCTGTGTACACTCTTCATTCTGTGGCATCCATATGAGGTCACTGCTTCAGTAGTTTTGTTCCTGGAGGTCAGTCAGACGATCTTAATTTTTCAAACTGTTAGCAGGTAATTATGCTGATGACAATCACACACTTTCATGTCTGTCCCATACTATGTGAGAGTCAGATTCTATTCATGCACAATAAAAGCTTTAGGAACAGAAGACCAAAAGACCAGAACTGGGGTGGATAAAAAGATACACAGTACTTAACATACATGAGGCACTAAATAAATAAAGTGTTGAAACACAGTTTCTAGGTAACCTTGGCTACCCTGGCCATAAATAGCTTCATTAAATATCATTACTTTGGTAGATAAGGAGCAATACTGATGAGTGTACTTATAGAAATCACTTGTGCAAGGTCATACAATCTTGATTTAACTCAAGGGTTCCACAGCTAAACCACTGAACCATAATTAACCTACACTTTTAAGAAATTAATTAACTTTGCGTTCCACCCAGTTTCTCCTCCCTGTGCCCCTCCACCTGCCCCTGCCTCCCTGAGTACTAAGATTAAAGGCGTGTGCCACCACGCCTAGTATTAGTTAGGATTTCTATCGCTGTGAAGAGACGTCATGACTACAGCAACTCCTAGAAAGGAAAACATTTAATTGGGGCCGGCTTACAGTTTCAGAGGTTTGGTCCATTATCTTCATGGTGGGAAGCATGGCAGTACCCTGGCAGACAGGGTGCTGCAGGAGCCGAGTTCTCTATCCAGATCAGTACATAGCTGAGATGGTTTGAGCATCTGAGACCTCAAAATGACACACTTCCTCCAACAAGGCCACACCTCCTAATAGTACTCTGGGGGCGTTTTATTCAAATCACACCATGCCTTGTCTAAAAATAGAAACAAAACTCCTAGTTCATACGGCAATTGTAAAGGATATATAATACTTGAGAATAACACAGCTCAGAGTAAATATTCAATAAATGCCAGTCTGTACGTTGTTATTTCCCTTTCTGCAGAGTTCTGCCAGGAACCAGACTGTCTCTTCTGACTGCTTTATGTGGCGGGGAGGTGAGTAAACCCTACAGGTTTTAAACAATCTAAGTTAACTGACTTAAAAATTAGGAACCTTTTAGAGCAACTAATGGTGTCATCTGTCAACATTTTCATTAAAGACTATAAAGATAACAAATGAGGCAGTGGTTTGCCTCTTCTTTACACTGTTCTGGTCAGTTTCTCCTCATATATCTTTATGAAATGAAAAATAAACACTATTGTTATGAGCTGCAAATTTCTCTTTGTTTTTTTTGAGACAGGGTTTCTCTGTGTAGCTCTGGCTATCTTGGAACTCACTCTGTAGACTAGACTAGCCTCACAGAGATCTGCCTGTCTCTGCTTCCCAGTGCTGGGATTAAAAGCGTGAACTACCATGATACAACTGGCTAATCTCTGTCTTTTTTCTCCTCTGAAACCACTTAACACATTACTAACACCACCCAGTCTAACACAGTAGTAGAAATGTGTATTTTCTAAGGAGTTTCAGAAAGAATTAAATCCTGATAGAAACAAATGAAGTCAGTTTTCTGGTTTTTTATCATTATTATTTTATTTTACATGGAACTGATTGGTGCAATCCTGTGGAACCATCTTTAATTTAGAGAAAATTCTTTTTCAAAAGTAAAGAAAAATCCTTTGACTTATTTATATATTAATTTGTCTCATTTTTGAAAACAAGTCATAGTCAGCTTTATCCTATTTAACCATAAATGTTACATTTAGAAATTGAAACAACAACAAAAAAATGGATAGTACAGAGATATAAATGAAACCTTTCAATAAATTGCTTTTCAGTCCACTGTATTTTCAAAGGTGATTATTGAGCCCAGAGGAAAAGTTGTGAGCCACAAACTATGGTTGTTGTTGTTTTTTAATAGAATAAAACAATGTTTAGATTATTAGCAAAACAATACCTTAAAACATCTCTTTACACAGCTGAAATTTGAGTATAAACTCATGTATCAAGCTGCTTTCCATTATTTACTCTACTTTAAAAATATATACAATTATGATATTCAAATATGTATTAAGTCGTATGACCATAAACAAAAATATTTGGGGAATTCAAACTCCTGCAACAGCTTACTAAGAATTACAGAAAAAAGACAAACTATGAATCCTGTCATAGGAGGAAAAGAATATCACATAGCATTTATGCATGGGTATGTGTTTCCATATATATATATATCACACCAGCTGAACAGAGAACTGTCAAGATTTAGTAAGCTACTGGGAGAGGAGACTAAATTCAGACTATTTCTGACAATGGGTAACTGCTTATCTCAAATTTGACTCAGTTTCATTAAAAATGATTTATAGTAATAGTTTACTATCATGACTTTTTGAGAGGTACAGATTAAATGAGGGCATTACTTATGCCAAATCTGGCAAAATCTATACCTGACTCCACTTAGTTATAGTTAAAAGTATCTGAAGAGTCCACCGGAAACCAGACATGGAGTTTTACATGTACCATGCTCAGCAATCCCATTAACATTGGTGCTTAAAACATTCACAGCTAAGTAGATAGAATTTTAATACCAGAATTCCAATGGCCAAATCTGCAGTATCTTCAAACTTCTCTTCTTAATCTGTTTGTTATTTAGGGAGTAGTGATCTGGCCTTTAAGAATCCTAAAGGGCCGAAGACGTGTTTATACCTTATGCACTGTTACATCTGAGGTTAGTAAGCAAGACACCTGAATTCATTTTGCTCGTGTGTGTGTGTGTGTGTGTGTGTGTGTGTGTGTGTGTGTGTGTGTTAGTTTTAAGATGGCTTAGTAGTGAGTGTTAACTTGCAGTCAGTGACGGTTAAGTGACTAGAACTACTAGTCAGTCACTATCCTATGGTGTCATGAGACTCATTTAGCTCTCATCACCTGTGGTGAAGAGAGGCATGGCTGAGAAGCAACTGCTGCATTTTTCTTTTTTAAAACAGCAGAAAAGCCTGCTTACCTATACAATTTCCATCATTATGTGTGCTCTTCTATTTTGAAATGGATCAAAATCTCATTTTAATGAGCTTAATCCACACAAGGTACAAGACACAAACAATACAGACCAATTCTAAAGATCTTTAAACAGGAAACAATCACATCATTCTACATTTCAACTGTAGAGCTGCTAAGTAGAGACTGCAGAAACAAGACAAAAATGAAGAGATAAAACCTAACTTCTCAGTGAATCACATCATGAGGATAAAACGTATGGCACTTATGTGATACCAGGTCACAACTATTGATGTAAGCTGGGAATGACTTGAACAAGAACTAGCTCATCAGAGCACTCAGCTGACTCAGACCCTCTTCTTTATAAGAGCCCTAGAAATGCAATGACAGACAACTCACTAAGAATGTTTCTATTCATTTACCATATTGGGTTATACTTTATCCTAACAGTTACAATAGTCTGATCTTTAAGTCTTTTATGCCATTTGCTATGTGATGGTAACATTTCTAAACAAACAACATAGCTAGTTATAAACCATAGAATGAGACAAAAAAAAAACCAAACAAACCAAAAAACCTATACATTTTCCAAACTAGCAAGGAATAAATTATATCATAATACATCAATGAAAATTGTATCAATATTAACTAAAAGTTCTATGGTAGATATTTTCCTCCATAAAATTAAGCAGTGCAGAATAGGGCCTGGCTACAGTTAATCACATTTGGTTTTCTTAAAAACACAGCTTTATTCACTATAAACAATTAAAAGGCAGTTTTCTTCCTCTGCAATACACACAGACATTAAATCTAAGATTTCTTAAAAGTATCAACCACCTACTAAAAGTACTTTTAAATGGTTAAAAGGAATCAGAATACCAAAGTTTAGTGTATGAAGAGTAGATATAAACCAAGAAAAAGTACATCATTGGTGTTAGATATTTCATATGAATAGCTGCATTAAGGTCCAAAGTTTTCCACCCTTAGAAATAAAAAAAGGTGTCCTCTCCCCATGGGGATGTGAACTGTACATCTCTCCGAACAAGTATGAGTGGGGATTTAGAACGTCGCCATGTTAAGTTCTTCATTACCTAAAATTAGAGGACAGTAATGTTACAGTGGCAATGGTGCATCTGAAAGCGGAGTTATGATCCAACACGAGTTGTGGTGGTTCTTTTATCTGAGAAAAAGCTTTTCAGAAGAAACACCTGCCCTATGCTGACCACCAAAAGAATGAGGGCTTCTCCCACCGACCAATAGGCCACTCTTGTATTTAGATCCTCTGCTCGGCTTCGGCCTTGGGCCTCTCGCAACCGGAAATGAGTCTGATAGTCGATGACGGACTTCAGAGCTTCATGAATGGAAACACAGGCAGATTCCATCTAAAGGGAAATATTTCCAGTCAGTTTAACACGTCCATAGCTCTATACCTAGCACATTCTTCTGCAACTTCTACCTCAACTTCTCCCTGTTTTAATGCTGCTATAGCGAACTGGACTCACTCACACCAGCTGCCCTGGGACAACTACTGATACAGGTCTCTGTTTTCTCCAAGCCAGGGTACCACAGTCATGGCACTACTAAGGCAGTAGACGAGATACAAAGCTAACAAAAGGGAGCATTTTTATTAGGTAGGGTCAGTAACTACTAAATTTCAAAAGAAGTTCTTAAGAACTAGAAGAATACAATAGTGGGACAGTAAGTTCACCAATAATGGGAGCACAGGTCAAAACCAACATACTACAAAAACAAACCAAATATGGCACAAGACCCCAACACCTAATCAAAACTATCTGAAACTTAAGAAAAATAGGGACCGGGCATGGTGGTGAGTCCAGGACAGCCAAGGCTACACAGAGGAAATCCTGTCTAAAAAAAAAAACAAAAAAACAAACTGAAAAGAAATATTTAAAAGATATCTACTTTTTAAATTATTCTGTAATTAAGGTATACAGATATTAGGAAATATCCTGTTTAATGAAATTTTACTGCCAGGTGTGTTTGCCTGTGAGTAATGGGGAAGTTTTGGCAAGAGCATTCAGGCTTAAATAAACAAGCCTGGACTATGTGGTGAGCTCGGACTATAGAACATGACCTTCTCATAGGCAAGGTAAGCAATTGGTGTATAAGAACTCCTCGGACTATGCCAACGAGCATAAGTTAACAACTGCTGCACTAGAGATTATCGAAATTAAATTAAATTTATTCCTATCATTTTTGAGATATAGGTTTATTTTTAAATTCTTAAAGCGACAACTTTCATATATATATATTCAAAGAACAATACAGTGAGTCCCACATCAATGTTTATTAATGCATGGCTTATATTGTTTTATACTTATTTCTAATTTTCTAATGATTTAGAGCAACTCTTTTTTTTGTTTGTTTGTATTTTTGAGACAGGGTTTCTCTGTGTAGCCTTGACTGTTCTGGACTCAATCTGTAGACAAGGCTGGTCTCGAACTCACAGAGATCCACCTGCCTCTGCCTCCCAAGTGCTGAGATTAAAGATGTGCGCCACCACCACACGGCCTCTTTTTTTTTTTTTTTAATGTATTGATTTATTATTATGTATACAGTGCTCTGCCTACACTTACATCTGCAGGCCAGAAAAGGGCATCAGATCACAATATAGATAGATGGTTGTGAGCCTTCATGTGGTTGCTGGAATTGAACTCAAGACATCTGGAAGAGCAAGGAGTCAGTACCCTTAATCTCTGAGCCATCTCTCTAGCCTCTTTTTCTCTTAAAGATTTTTTTTCTTCTTACATGTATGAGTTTTTTCTGCATGTGTGTATACCCACTATGACGCTTTTTGCCCTAAGGCCGAAAGAGGGCATTAGGTCCTGAAGAAGCAGAGTTACTGATGGTTGTGAGCCACTGTTTGGGTTTTGGGAGCCAAACTTGGGTCCTCTATAGCCTAGCAAGTGCTCTTAATTGCTGAGCCATCACGTCTCCATCCCTATTTAAAGCCACTCTATGATGCAGCAGAACATTTTTTCATGCTGAAAGAAAAATCACTGGAACCACTTAGCCTTTCTATTTTTCTTTACAACTAATGTTTAACTTAGTTGCTGCCTTGGTATGAATCCTCAGTGTCCCAAAAGGCCATATGCTAAAGCACTGGCCACTAGTCTACAGCACTGATAGGAGGAGACAGGATCTTTAGGTGACCAAGTCTACTGGAAGGGAGTTAAGTCATTGGGGGCATGACCCTGAAGGGTTTGCCAGCATCCCTTTCCTCCTGCTAAGTCAATCATCTTGAGCTCTCTGTCCAGCAATGAAAAGCTAGCTGTGACTGGCAACTATGGCAATGCGATTATACTTAGGAGGGTCATAAAATCTTTTTTTGTTTTGTTTTTTTGTTTTTCGAGACAGGGTGTCCTGGACTCGCTTTATAGACCAGGCTGGCATCAAACACATAGTGATCCACCTGCCTCTGCCTCCGAGTGCTGGGATTAAAGGCGTATGCCACCACACCTGGCACTCATAAAATCTTTTAACACCAGGTTTCATCATAGAAGTCTCAAGTTCTCTGCCAAATGTCTAATCTGCAAGAATTTAGATTTTTAAATAGCACCAAAATTCAATATTCACCTAGGAGTGAATACATAACATTAAATTATGTGCCCTCCTTCTTTTAATCAATGCTCTTCTTTTTATTTACCTGGGTAAGGGCACTGACTCGGTTCTCACTTGGAAACAAAGGTGGGTCTTCTCCAACTTGAAAATCGAAATACACTGTTTTGTGTGTAAAAGTAGAGAACTCATTGCTGAAACAAAATTTGTATGTCCCATTTTTGGAGGCTGTGAAGGTGAAACTATCATACTGTTTCTTCATCTCCTTGTACAACACTTTACCGTCAGGGTCTTCCAGTCGACAATCTACGTCATAGTGACCACCAGTAATCACCTGTAAGAGGGTTAAAGAGAGATCACTGCAACTAACGCATTTTCAAAATTAACCAAGTTTCTTGCTATAAGGACAATAAGTCTATATGCAGAGGTCTTCCAATCACAATTTCACAGATTGTGACTTTCACAAGTAGGTAAAACAAGAGTTGAGACTTCAGTTCAATTAAAGCTTTACACAAAGTGAAGAGATTCTCTCCCACCAGCAGAGAGGAAACTTATTTCCATCAACCATTCAGACAACTACACTGGTAGAGAGAGCTCTTAACTTCAGAAGAAGATGGGGAGAGACACAATTCTGGCAATCTCTAACCACAAGAGTGGATGGGCACAGGTTGCTATTTTCAGGCTTTAATTCTCTTGGTTAGCATAGTTGACGTTGTACATTAGCAAAACAGAGAGGTCAAAGTTCAGACTTCAAAAAATTTTTCTATTACTCTTAATGACCTTTGTCACGTGAGATGATAACTAATGGAATTATAAGATCATTTCAACAATTACATGAGATATAATTTTGCACTTAGAGAGCTGTATGTGTGTACAAATGATTACACACATATGTTTAAGTACAAATAGAAATGCTCTCTCAAAGTAAATGCTTTTTCTTCCAAGAGGAAAATGCCTCCATTCCAATATAGCTAGATCCCTGACCACAACCCTTTCAATAAAACAAACTGGAATCAAGGACCAGCCACATTGATTCCATCCAATTTTAAAACATGCAATCTTATTTTAGTCAACGGTACCTCTTGATCGCCCTAAGTCTTCCATTACGAATCCATTATATACTACACTCCCAAATGCCTAAAAATTCCCAAACCTCATCTCTTCTAACCTGGGGCTCCCCAACCTGGTAGCAGGGGCTGTGTCATCCTGGGCACCATACCACATTTAGCAGTAATCTTCCCTGCAATTTCAGTGTAGAGATGGCAGCTGCAGCACTCTACAGCCTGAAATTTCTTGTGGGGTAGGGGGTATCCTATCTTTTTTTCATCTTTTAATTAAAACAAAAACAAAACCAAAAACCTCACTATCACTTATCAAAGGTCCAGATCTGCCATTACCAGCATGGCAGTCCCTCATGTCACCTCTAAGATTCAGCAACTCCCTGCTCATCACTGTTATCGCTCTAAATCACTAAGTTTCAGACTTCAGAAGCTCTCACAGGGCCAAAAATTACAATGTTTATAAGTCTAGTTTATTACAAGAAAATGTAATACAAAGCATTGTTGCCAAAGGCCGGAGATCTGGAGAGATCAGGTATGGGCCTTCTTTGCTTTCCCCTTTTGAAGTCTGGGCCAAATAATTCTTTATCTCAAATCTGGACCAGTCAAGTGTGCAACCAAGACCTTGAAGGCAGGGAATCCAGAACTGAGTTTTGTGTGGCTTGTCTTCTAGTTATACAGCTGTAAGTAACTAAATTTAAGAGCAGAGCTCTGGGGCAGGAATTGGGTTGTAGGGGATCAATGAGACCTAGTACAAATTTTGCTGTTACAAAAACAAACAAAAAGACAAACTGGTCCTGAAACTGTCAGCCTCCACAGCCACAAAGCAACACTATTCTTAGTACTCCAATGTCAGCTGCTCAAACTTTAGCATAAGAGCTCAAGCTACTGTCAGACCTGTTGAACTCTCACAATCTTAACTGTCCAATGGGCCCTTTCTCCCTCTGCCATACCGCAGACCAAACCTTAATTATCTATCCTTCCATGTGAGCTCAAACACCAGATGCGCCACTGAGTTTCCCCAACGGTCCCTGGCTTCCCTGCCAGCATTCTGCCTGTGTGAACTTTTAGTGCTGTGCTTACACGGTGTATCTTCTCTAGGCCTTAATTAAGGAGGTAGGACAATAAAGAGTTCATCTTGAGACTATCATTTCTATTACTTTAAGTATGGATCAAAATCCAGCTTGGATTATGTTTCACCAATCAAAACAAATAAAAACGCTTCTCTATTTCATCAGTTTTCTTGAGAACTAACTAACATGTTAAATATTTGGCATGTTGTATACGTACAGTTTTTTGGGAGGATGGGTGGTTCGAGACAGGGTTTCTCTGTGTAATAGCCCTAGCTGTCCTTTAACTCTCTTTGTAGACCAGGTTGTCCTCAAACTCAGAGATTAGCCTGCCTCTGCCTCCCAGAGTGCTGGGACTAAAGGTGTGTGCCACCATCTCTGGCTTACATACAGTTTTTAAAAAAAAAAAAAAAAACCTGTTATAGTACCAGGCACTGTTATCTACAAATATAAAAAGTGAGGAAATGTGTATTAAATTTAAATAAAGGATATTCTGACTTGGATCTTATAATTCCTTTGTGATTATATATGTTGAGAATTGATACACAGGTATATTCTTAGACTCCTTTCCCCTCCCTCATCATATACAAATTACTACCAAGCCCTGTTGATTTTTACTTTCCATTTGTCTCCTTACCCACTAATACTAACTTAGTCTAAGCTATTGTCGCTTCTTTAAAAAAAAAGTTATTATTATTTTCAATTATGTGTGTGGGTGTGTCTGGGAGAGGGTATGTGCATGTGAGTTGCTGATGCCTGCAGAGGCCAGAGGTATTAGATCTCCCTATAGCTCCAGTTACAGGTGACTGTGAGCCACGTAGCATTCAGGAGTTGCTGGAATGTTAAAGAGCCTATTAACAAAAAACGATAGGCCGCTTAAGACTACTTAAGAAATCACACGGATGAATAAAATTCTTGATTTACATTGCCCCAAAACGGAGAAGGGGCGTCTTATTTATCACAATCTTTTACACTTCCAATCACGACTTGAAGCAACGAATAGTCTCAGTGTCATACAAAGACAAAAAAACCTAAACCCAACCCCGGCCCCCCCAAAAGGACCCGAAACGATCATGAGTTGTATCAAATCCGATTAAATTGGAGTTGCGAATTATAGGAGCAGAAAGCTGACACTGAGCACCTGCGCGCAGGGGCAGCTTTTAAAAAAGAAATCATTTTTAAAAAGTTATTGAATAGGGCTTAAATCCAATGAATGGCACCAGAGAAATGTTAGAGCCACAGGAAGCCTTTCTGGAACTCACAAATAGTTCCTTCTAGAAGCCCCGAAGAAAACCAAAGCCGAATGCCCTGCATCAGCTTCCGAGGTGACTCTTAAGCTAGCCAACCAGAGGCTGGGGCCCGCGGTACCTGGAACTCCAGGGTGCATTTGGTGCCCTGAGTGATGTCCTCGTAGAAGCACTGCTTGGCATTGTCGGGCAGCTCGAAGGTAATCTCGGAGGCGCCGCTCGGGCCCGGCAGCAGCAGGAGCAGCAGCAGCGCAAGCAGCGGGCCGCCCCAACGGCCCGCGGCGGCCTCCCAGCGCGGCGCCGACCCCGGCCGCGGCATCCCGGCAGCGCGGCGGCCTCAACGGAGCAGCAGTGCCTCGACGCGCGCGGCGGACCCAGCCCCCACCGGCCGGCGAGCCTCCGCGAAGCGTGCTTCCAGGAGCTAGCGCGGACTTCCGGAGAGGCGCACTAAGGTATCCGCGCCGCTACAGGATAGACCTGAGGGCCGAGGGGTAGACCCAGCAGGCCAGCGGGAGGAAGAGGCCTCGTTGACCGGAAGTACAGCGAGAGCCTGAGCGGAAGGGGCGAGGCCGGGCAGGCTCCAGCGACCCGGATGTGATATCCCGGGGGTGCGGGGCGGGGGGATGGGGGAGTGAGGCGTTGGACTGAGTACGTGGAAGCGCGTGAGGCCTCCGCGCTGAGTGGGCGGCCTCCTTGGACGAGGGGCGGGGCCCGTACCGGAACTCCAGGGGAAGGGGCGTGGCCGGCCGTTGCCTAGGAAGGGCGCGTGGTCTTGCTGCTCGCCCGGCTGCCTGGAGTAAAGGGGTTCCGCTGCATTTTGTCACTGTGAGTACCGAGTTTGGGACGCTCCGAGGGACTCTGAAGAGCTCATTTTGGGGGCGATGGGGAACTAATCACCGGTGGGAGAGAGCTTTCTAGTTCGCAGGAGTTTTTCTCACAGATAATATCGTAGAGGAGGCGGCTTAGGCGAAAAGCGCGTATTCTCAGCTAATCCCTTCTGGCCTGCTGACCTTTGCCTGGATGTTAAAACTCTGCCTTCGTCTAAATAGTGCTGATAAACGGAAATAAACACAGGTCATGCGTGAGTTATCTGGAAAAGGCATCTAGAAGACTGGCTGGCACGTGGTAGGCACTAGATAACTTTGGGTTGAATAAAAACAAACATCTCTTGAGTGCCCCTTAACCAGCCACTTCCTCCCTTCAAACAATAAGTGATACTGTGTCTATTTTAATAATTAGCAAGTTAAGGCTCCGACAACAGCAAAACTTACTTTCTTTTAGGGCATTCGTAATTGTGTGTAACAGGAATCAGGTGGTTTTTGTTTGTGTGTTTGGGTTTTTTTGTTGGTGTTGGTGTTGTTATTTTGTTATTTAAGAAAAAGCCAGGGGTGGGCTCTAGGCTGCTGAGGATTAAAGAGGGGTTTTATGAGAAGGAAACTACAGGCCTGTAGGACTAAGGCAAGAGCCCTGAGGGCTGGGTGGGGTGTAGGAAAGAAGAGCCGGAAGTCTACTCTGTAGCCTGGGGCACCTAAGCTTCTGTCTTAAAAGGAAAGGAGGTCTGAAGTCACAGTCTTTTCATTCCTTGCAGACTGCGGAGTCTACGCCTTCCTGAGAACCAGGCCAGAAACAGAAGTATTATTTTGTTGGTAAGTGAAAATAAATCTGAATGTGACAGTTATAATATGTTCTGTTTTCTAACTGTGATGTTGGATAGTAATAGAGCTTTTGGTGGTGGTGGTGGTGGAGGAGGAGGTGGTTTCGAGACAGGGTTTCTCTAACCCTGGCTGTCCTGGACTCTTTGTAGACCGAGCTTGCCTCAAATTTACAGAGATCAGCCTGCCTCTGCCTCCCTGGAGTGCCGGGCTTAAAGGCGAGCACTTCCATGCTGGGCATTTGGGGGAAGGGGTGCTGGAGACAGAGTTTCTGGCTGGCCTGAAACTCACAGATCCAGCTGCCTCTGCCTCCTGAGTACAGGGACTAAAGGCCGGCCATCACCGGGCAATAGTGCTCTTTTTATTTTTTATTATTTTTATTTACTTATTTGTGTGTGTTTTGTTGTTGTTTTGGTTTTTTCGAGACAAGGTTTCTCTGTCTAGCCTTGGCTGTCCTGAACTTATTTTGGTAGACCAGGCTGGCCTGGAATTCAGAGATCCGTCTGCCTCTGCCTCCCGAGTTCTGGGATTAAAGGCGTGAGCCACCACTCCCGTTGTTTTTTGTTTGTTTTGGTTTTTTTAGACAGGGTTTCTTGAAACCTGGCCTCAAACTCAGATCTGGCCTGTCTCTGCCTCCCGGAGTGCTGGGATTCCAGGCTTGTGTCACCATGCCTGGCTTTATAGTGCTCCTTTAAAAGCAACCTCGGAGTTGGTAAGGCTTGTCTAATGCCCAAGGCTGAATTTTTAGCCCTGTAGGGGGACACCACCGTCTTTTTTTTTTTTTTTTTTTTTTTTTTTTTTCCAAGACAGAGTTTCATTGTATGGCAGTCTTGGTTGTCCTGGACTCACTTTGTAGACCAGGCTTGCCTTTGCCTCCTGAGTGCAGGGATTAAAGGTGTGGACGACCACACCCAGCTGACACCACCATCGATATTCATAAGATGACAGTACAAATAGGACAGAAGGACAGATTAAAATCTCAGTGTAGGGCTGGAAAGATGACTCAGAGGTCAAGAGCACTGACTGCTCTTCCGGTGGTCCTGAGTTCAAATTCCAGCAACCATATGATGATGACTCATGACCTTCTATAATGTAATCTGCTGCCCTCTTCTGGCCTGCAATAACACATGCAAGCAGACCACTGTATGCATAATATAATAAATAATAAAACCTTTTTTAAAATCTCAGTGCATTAAGGAGGGGGAAATGATGTAATTATAGTCTCAAAAATAAAAGTAATAAAACAAATATCACCAAACAGGCAAAAATGTCACAGTATAACAATGCTGGAAACTGCATTGCTGGTGGAGATGTAAACACTGCTTTGGGATAAGCCTAACGTATAATTGTGTGATACATGTGGCCTGGAAGTTTTGCTTTTCATAATTTTATGCTATACTCTATATGTGCACTTTAATGTATTTACTTTGGAGCAGCAGTTCTCAGAATGTCTTCTGAAGACCCCCAGAGGCTTCTGAAAAGTTCTCAGTGGGTTTGTAGTTCAAGGATAGGTTTTGTTTTCATGGTGTATTTCAACTAAAAGAGCATAGCAGATTGAACAAGGTGAGCACTCAGAGTTTTCTATGTGTCTAGATTTATAAAAATAAAGCATTGTAAAAGTAACTTTTATTTGCCTGATTTAATTGTCTTGGGGTTTATTGCCTCCATCTGCTAACCTGGGGTAGTCCTGGAATCTTCTAGGTTCTGTACAATCTAATCTAGGCCTAGAATGTTTTCAGCCTTTGAGACTTACTGCTGATTAAGCTCACCCTTTCTAGCTTTTTCTGAATTCTGTCTGGTTAGTTCAAAACTCCTCTTCAAGCCGATTCAAACTGGCTTCTTTTGACTTCTAACTGAACATTCAAACTGGCTTCTTTTGACTTCTAACTGAATCGCTCTACTTGGCCTCATACTGACTTTGGCAGTATGTTCTACTCTTCTGGCTCCTTATTCTTTGGCTTATTTTGTCTTCAACTATGTCTAGTTTGTTTGTTTTAAATCTCTTCAACCTCTCTGTAAAACTCTCCTGGTAAAACTGCCTCTTTTCTCAGGTATTCTCTGTGCTACTCTCTTAAGTAGCTTCCCTTTCCCCTCTCTACTGTGAGAGTTGGGTGTGTCCTGTTCTGTCAAACCTTTCTCTGACTTTTTCTGCCACTCAGACATCACTTTCAAGCATGGTGCTTCCTTCTACAAATTTTACCTTCATTGTTTGGGATTAAAGGTCTGTGCTACCATGCCAGGACCTCGGTTTTTCTTTACCTGTAGTTACACTTAATTTTTAAATATATTGCCTATGTGTAGTGGGTTGAATTGTATCCCTTCAGACACTTTTCGAGACCTCATTCCCATCCCTGTGAATAGCATTTTATTTGGAAGTAGAATTTTTGCAACTGTAGTTAAATTAAGGATCTCCCGAAGAGAGAGTCCACACAGAGATTGGAGTGATATGTGAACAAGCCAAGGAATAGCAAAGCTTGTCCTTAGTCACGAGGGTCTACAGCCTCCAGAGTGAGCTAAGACAGTCATTTCAGCTGTCAGAATAAGTTTCTATTTTTAAGCCACTGAGTTTGCAGTTATTTGTTATAGGATATAAAACACATGAACACATTTCAGGGGTTTAATGGATTGTTCTCCAGTAAAAACTTGTCATCTAGCTCATATATAAGAAAATGTCAAATGGATCCGGTATTTATCACTCAGGCAGAAATGTGGACAACAGTTGCTGGCAGATGCCTCTCTATTGCTCCCCACTTCGGTCTATTGTGACGTGTTATCTAGGATCTCACAGGTGCTCGATTGGCTGGCTAGCAAGCTCTAGGGTTTCCCCTGCCTCTGCCTCCCTAGCTCTGGGAGCACAGGTACAGGCCACCCACCCTGGGTTTTTTGTGGGTTTGGGGTGTAGGGTCCTTATGTTTGTGCAGCGTGCACATCGCCAACTGAGCCGTAATTTCTGGCTTAGGAGCTAGAGAGAGACACAGGCACACACCGCCATAACAGGCAGGCGCTTGAGGTCTGAATTCTTAACTACTACAGGTTGTAGTTTCCTTTCAATAAACTTGAGATCAGCATTTGGTGTGTGAGTGTGGCAACGTACTTGATTCTCAATAGAGAACAAAGCCACAAGGAAACCTTGCTCTTTAGTCATACAGATCACAGTGTCAAAGGAAAAGGTCAGAAGCCAGGAATTTCATCATTAGCGGGCAATTACGTCATCAGAAGGTATAGTAGTCAGACCATGTTGTTCATCTCTGTAGAAGTTCCTCAGGATGGCAGAGTTAAGATTTGGGTTATGAGCCTGATATTTTAGGTCTTTTTTCTTTGTTTTGTTTTTTTTTTTTTTTTTTGAGACAGGGTTTCTCTGTGTAGCCTTGACTATCCTGGACTCGCTTTGTAGACCAGGCTGGCCTCGAACTCAGGGATTAAAGGCGTGCCCCACCACCGCCCGGCTTATTTTAGGTCATTTTAAACCCACATTTGGAAGGCTTTGTGTAACAAAATGGAAATAGAAGGTTTTCAGAAACTCTTACTGTCCCAACTGTCTTGTGGCCACCAGGTGGTGCTGTTCACTTATCAGTAGTAGCCAGGCAGAGCCTGTATTCTGCTTTCTGAGATTTACCCAACTGAAACACTTGAGCACAACTTGATAAAAACACTGCAATAACAAAAGGGAGAATGAAGTGTGATCAGGTAATGGATAAAAAAACATTAACAGCTGCTTCTAGAGAGTTGTAGAGAGCCATCAAAGAACTTGAACCACTAAAGGACCTAATTAGAGTTCTGTTGTTAAAAAGAACATTCTGGCTGCAGTAAGATTAATAGAGGTATACAAATATGGAAATAAGACCAATCTATTTTTTTTAAAGTCATCAGCAAAAATATATCAGTAGTAGCTGACAATCACGTATAATTGATTGTCTTTTTATTTAAAGTTCCATATGTCTTGGAAAACAAGCTGCATTGAAATCAGCAGATAGTTGGTCTTAGTTATTTCTAGAAGTTTGGGCTGTTAGTATTTTTCCCCAAAGACTTTGTTGCTCATTCACAGTAGGTAGTGTGAACCTCACATGGTTTTGTGGAATTGTCTTGCCATCAGTTCCCACAGTGGTCAGAATGTCTTGGATGGCTGCTGTGCCAAGTGGGTTAGTGTTACAGTTAAGGTGGGCTGCCCGCTGCCTTTGGGCAACCCACTGCTTTTACTGAAGCTGGAAGTAAGCCTGCTTTCCATCTAAAGCAAGATGACACTTTAGAGCTGGGCAGAGTGACACAAGCCTTTAAGCTGAAGAAGGCGAAGGTAGGTGGGTCTCTTCTTGAGTTCAAGGTCTATCAAATGAGTCCAGGACAGCCAAGGCTACATAGAGAAACCCTGTCTTGAAAAACAAACAAACAAAAAAAGGTGACACCTTAGTTCTCAGAAAACAACTGAGACAGAGCCTCAGGAAAGGGCAGCCAGGATCTTGCAGATTTGGCCATCTGCAGGAGAGGCCCATGGAGATGACTCAACATTACCTACACAAATGCAGAGCTGTGGTGTCTAAGCATGCTCCCATTTTGCTTCTTCATACCCTCCAAGCTCATTTCCAGCAGAGCTGATCAAGCATGCCAGTCTCCCCAGCTCACACTGCATGGTACTCAGGCCATTTGTATAGGTAGAAAGAAGAATCTCTTAATACATTTGTGTGTCTTTGACCAATAGTTAGGTCAGGCCTCTTTTGCTGTTTACTGGCCCCTCTGTATTGCTGAACAGTATGATGTCCTTGTTTTCTCAAGTTTTGTTTGCTTGACTCTTGGGCCCTGGGGGAGAATGACTAGGGCCATCAGTTTCATAAATTGAGTAAGACTCTGTTCTTTGCCCCTTAGGTTCCTCCACAGTAGTTGGGGCTGAACTGCACAAGCAAATGCTCTGACTGCTAAGGGTCAAAGTTAAAACGCAACTCTCTATTCAGCTGTCACAGGAATAAGAAACAAACATTTCTGCCCCAAGGCACACACAGTTTGACAGAGTGAGAAGTTTTCATAATGTAAAGGTAGACCTCAAGTGAAGAGAATATCTAAGAAAACACTACATTACCAAAATGGGTTTTTTTCTTTTTTTTAATTAAAGATAGCATGATGACATGAAAACAAAAATTGGCAAAGAACATACCAAAGTTGCTTTTCTGTTGTAGTCACTTTCTGACAATGTGATACTAAGTCATTTTATTAATACCTTTTTCATGGACTCACCATGAACTACAAATAATGTAAATAATGTGAGATACAGCTTCATTTGTAGGGCCTGGAAACCCATCGTGTATATAAATATGAAAAAGTTTAAATCATGAGCTGTAGATTAAATGCGTTTTCTACCAAGATTTCAATTACCTTTGTAGAAAGTGATAAGTGGGCCATAATGGTAGGCAAAAAATGTGCGAGATCCTAAACAGCTGGGGACGGGGACTCCAAAGAGTAGTAAAGTTTAGTACGTCACACCTTTCAACTTATATAGGCAACAAGTGACTGGTATTAGGATAATCCAGCGACATAAATCCACAGAGAACGCAGAACTGGGAGGCTGGAATGAAGCCTAATAGCTATAGTAGTTGTGCCAAGCCAATAGAGATGTCAGCGTGGTGTCAGGATTTCTTGCCTGAGTGTCTAATTTAATCTTGTAGCAGTTACTGTTCCTTTCACTAAGTATGAAACTCTTGTGTATAGTCGTTATTCTTTTTTTTTTTTTTTAACACTTAACATTTACTGAAAGAAATAAAACACGATAGGTTGATATAATATGACCAGAAAGAAACAACAGATTGCTAACATATAACTGCCACTATTCTTTGTGGCATACTTTGCTTTTGGATGTTTATAAATGATCCTTCTTTACATGTTACCCAACTTGTCTATACCATCTGTTCCCCAGTGAGCCCCTGATTGGCACGACGATTTGATACTGTGACTTGTCCCAGAAATCACAGCAGAATCTTTGAATTAGTATCAGACCCTAGATTGTGTTGTGCAATATTTGAAGACTACAGGGGGAAATGGGCACTGTTGCTCAACCATCCCTGGAATGACAAGGTATTAGGAAATCAAGTAGCAGTAGAACTTGATTGCTACAATGATGGTGCTTCTTAGAATATTGCCTCCTGTGAGTTATGCTGATGGTACCCTAGAGAACATAAGTAGAGAAAAGGAGAGGTCAGGTCGCCAGGCTTGATGTGGACAACCATGCCTATACATGTATTTCAGTGCTTGAAGACTTAACAGAACAGTGTGGCTGAGCACTGTGCTTAGGCTCTAACTATAGGCTTGCAGGGATTAGACCACTAGTTAACCCTCAAATCCATGTGGTTGCTTGTCTTAATTGTAAGGACACTTAAAGGATATTGACCCGAATCACAGAGTGGAGGCATACTTTATAAGCAAAGGAAGGGCCAATGACATCACACCCAGATTTCACTAGTCTTACATGTGTGCTATCTCCATAAAACAGGTGAATTGCTTAAAGTGGAATAGCATATTGAGCACAGTTCTAAGAAAGCATGCTTCTAGGAGGCTATTTTATACATTGTGATATGTATCGTAAATGAGCAGCTAAGTTCTTCTAGTAATAATCAAATTGATATTTGCAAAAATGTAGTAGGCTATAAAGTAAAGCTTAATAAATTCCTGGGATTGATAACGTACAATATGTTCTTCAAAAATTGTAAACTACAAAAAGAAAGCAGAAAGCTTGCTTGTTTGGAATTTTTAAAAGCAAATGACAGAAGATTCACAGTCAGATTTGTCTATGGATGGCATATAATTCTAGTCAATATTCTGGTAGGTTTTCTCATTGTGGAAATTGGCGCGCTGACTTTAAAATGCGTGTAGTGATGCAGAAGTCTGAACTAGCCAAATCAATCTCATAGAAGAAAAACATGACTCTGAGGACATGTACTACACATTTCAAGATACACCGTAAAGCTACATTCAAATAGTATGACATGGGGGCAAATTAGTCAAGAAACATACTTTTAAAAAGGAATGGTACGGGGGCTGGAGAGATGGCTTAACGGGTAAGAGCACTGACTGTTCTCCCAGAGGTCATGAGTTCAATTCCCAGCAACCACGCAATCGCTCACACCATCTATAGTGTAATCTGATACCCTCTTCTGGCCTGCAGATGTATATGCAGGCAGAGCTCTGTAGACATAATAATAAATAAATAAATCTTAAAAAAAAAAAAAAAGGAATGGTACTGTAGTTTATTGGAAGGATTATGTTTCAGATAATTCTGTTTTGATAAATGTTGTTAGATCGGTTTGAAATCAGTATGGAGAATAAAACTTGAACCAGTTAAGTTTCTGAAAGAACTGAGAAAGGAGGAGGCTGGGGAGCTGGTGAAGTGCTTGCTGTGTGTGCATGAGCCCTTGAGCTTCATCCCCAGCATGCCTAACACTGAGGAGGCAGATTTATTGAGTATAATAAACCGATAAGCCCACATTAGTTTTATTTGATGTAAGAAATCTAGATTTGCTTGATAGCTGATCACTAGCAATTATAGGTTCTTTTATTCCAGCCTTAATTACTAATATTAATTCCCAAATCCCACCCTGTGCCTCAATGTATATGAGTGGGTTGCAAACTTTTTGTTAAAAAAACGGTTCAAGAGTCTGCTATGCTCAGGGTGTAGAAGTGCTGTCTTGAAGGCAGAGAGCTACTGCAGGAGCAGGTGCAGGCCTGTAGGACCCCAGACCACAGCTGTTCGAGTGCAGACATCAGTGCAGCTCTGACTACTCAAGAGGCAGTTTGAAGTGACAGTGTCAGCAAGGAGGAACTGCTGGAGCTGGAGGCTAGGCACAGAAGCAGGAGTCCTGTGCTGTGTGCTCTGCCAGTCTTCCTGGACAAGTGTGTGACTGGTGACCAAGAGATTATCAGCCTCTGGGTGCACCTTCTATTGACGGTCTTTTGTGCTTGTAAGCTCATGTCTTGTATTCTGATGAGAGTTCATATAGTTTCAGATTTCGTTATTTATTGTGTCTCCTGATTGCTAAAAGTATTTTTGTTTTTTTCAGCCAGCAGAAGCCAGGACTCTGGAACATTGTTTGCTGCCTGTGGATCTTCGATATCAGAAAGTCCAGTAGCTGCACAGTTGCTTCAGAGCTAACACTGTTAGGTGTTTCCTGCTGCCCATCAAGTAGTAGCTCTTGGAAAAGAGTCGCATCCAAGTCCCATCAACAGTCTCCTGTGGTACCACCATGCCAAAGAATAAAGGCAAAGGAGGCAAAAACCGGCGCAGGGGTAAAAATGAGAATGAGTCTGAGAAAAGAGAGCTGGTGTTTAAAGAGGATGGGCAAGAGTATGCGCAGGTGGTCAAAATGCTGGGGAACGGACGCTTGGAAGCAATGTGTTTCGATGGGGTCAGGAGGTTGTGCCACATCAGAGGCAAGCTGAGAAAAAAGGTTTGGATAAATACCTCGGACATTATATTGATTGGTCTGCGAGACTATCAAGATAACAAAGCGGATGTAATCTTAAAGTATAATGCAGACGAAGCGAGAAGTCTGAAGGCGTATGGAGAACTTCCAGAACATGCTAAAATCAACGAGACGGACACCTTTGGTGGTGTGGATGATGATGGAATCCAGTTTGATGATATTGGAGACAGTGAAGAAGACATTGATGATATCTAAGCTGAACTAAGCATGCTACATTCCAAGCTCTCTGAAGATAGCTCTATACACTTGGCCTCGTGACCTTCAGCTGTTATAAGTAAACTTCATTTAGCATGAGTATGGCTTGTTAGTGCAGACTGATGTGCTTTTATTCTTTAAAGTATATTTCTTTGAAAACTAAAGATGTTGAGTTATCTTATGTGACATGTTAACACTTTGTGCTTATGAATATGAACTTAGGTTACAGCAGTGTGCACTGTTAGACTGCCTTTCCATTTATGATGCTTCATTTCTGGCACTTGAGTGTTTTGTGTCAGCAGTTCTACCTAGTGATCATCGTGAGCTGAAGTAAGCTCTAGTCCAGCACATCTGCCTCAGCCTGGACATCTGGCCTGCTTTGAGGCGTCTTGTCACACTTAGAAACAACGCAAATCTGCATTTGCAGTCAGTGCAGACTCTTCGTATTAATGGAGCCGGGCCATTTATACTTTCATGTTCTATACACTCCTTTTATCCTTTATGTTGTTGCCGCCCATAAATAGGCATGGTACAGTGCAGCTTTAAATTTACATGGGTAGTAATTTTAAGTTTTAAAAATTAGTCATTGTAGAAATTAGACACTTTGGTGATCAGTTATCTTGACTTTAAAAATATAATAGTTGATAGTTTATATGTGATTTTTACTTTTCTAAGGTATACCCAAAAATAGAAAATGAAAATTAAAAAAAAAATATGTTCTGATACTTGCATAGAGGAAGTAGTTGTTACTAGCACATGAGATATAGCCTACTTTGCAAAGTAGGTGTGAAGCTTTGAATGATTTAATTACTATGCAGATTAAAGCTAGACAAGCAAAAGGAGCCACAGCTTAATGAGAAGGTGGCTCCTGCTTTCTGAATGGAGGAGTCCAGAAACAAACACAATAAAAACATGTTAGTATAAAACCAGTTTTTCTTTTTTAATATGTTCATTATATCTCTGGTATATAACAAAAATAAAAATAAATGACTGGATAATTTCGAGTTACTGTGAGAGGCTTTTTTTTTTTTTTTTTAAATTAGACTCTGGCATTTATGATAAACTTACTGTGTTCCCATGTAAGTGTTGCTGGCATCAGTGTTCTGCAGTTCAACGCTTGCTGCTATCAGTCCTTAGATGCCTTCTTTTTAAAGAACAGTTATTTTCTCAGGTTTCGTTCCAGATACCTACAGATGGTGACTGAGGATGAAAATAACAGTATTCACCTTCATTTTGTTTTGCAATTAGCCCATAATGTACTTTAAGGGTGGGTGGGGCGTGCTAATTGCAGTCCTTTAGTCCCAGAACTGGGAGGCAGAGGCAGGCGGATCTCTGAGTTCAAGGCCAGCCTGGTCTACAGAGTGAGTCCAGGACAGCCAAGGCTTGTTAAACAAGTTCCTGGTCAGAAAGAAAGAAAAGAAAAACCCAGTTTTCCTGGTTTTTGATCCAGGACTCTCTTCTAGATGGATCTGTAGCTCTTCATAAAGGCTCATTTTGTACAATTAAACTAGACACAGTGCCAAGTTAAAGGCAGACCCTATGTCCCCAGAAGGACGGTGTCTTCTAGAACGTGTCACTGGAGCTTTTCTTTGTTCTACATAGCATAAGTATTTTTAAAACTTAAAAACTAAATACACCATTAACTAGGATTTATCCCATTAGCACGGTAGATTTTTAGTATAGAAGGAAAACTTGATCACGGGCCACCTAGGAGGTGAGGACCGGTGCCTGAAGATGTCCCTCACTTCCACAGTTGTCCACAGCATGCACATGTGCCCATACATACACATCAACACACAGTTGCATTTGAGGCTTTGATATCATCCCTCTGATGGTCTTGATCATTTCGAAAGGTCAGAAGCAAACACTTAAGTAGTATTGACATTGTCTCCTGCTTGCCGGTATCTATATTTTTTCCCTCACATTCTAGATTTAGGAATGATTCTTTTATAACATGAGAAATTTATAAGTAAATATTGATGTCAGTGTTAGAAGTAAAATTACTTGTAGTGAAATATTTGAATGTTTCTTCTTCCCCACAACTTCGTCACCCCACCTTGGAGGGCACTCTCAAGAAGCCTGTGGCACACTTAGCTAAGCCTTCCTCAGTTTCTCTAGCTAGCTGGCCACAATAGAAACGTCAAACTGTCCCTGTAGATCACCAATTAGATGCTCTAGCTTCAGGGTTCCTCACCCCAGTACACAAAACCAAGCCATGCAAATCATACCCTGTGATAATATTCTATCATTTACCCATCACACTAGCCTTGAAGTAGCAGTGCTCCTGCAGCAATCTGCTGCTGCCCGACCCTACTCACATACTGGGATCATTCCCGAATAATAGCTTCAATGTGAAGTGTGCCCTTAGTTGGCAACTTTTTTAAAAAGTTATTTATCTTTTTAACATAGGCATTTATATTTCTACACATAAGTAAGACAAACTACATAGAGCAGGGAGAACCACAAGACAATCATGATATGAATGTTACATGCAGAGTGATTTGGCCATTTGCATTTGTCAAGCGCAAGGCAACCATCCTTCCTACTTCGTTGGGTTCAAGTTTCTGAAAGAAAGTCAATATTTGTATCTCATCTCTATTAACTTAGATCATCTATCTTGATCTAAAAAGATCTTATCCCTAACCATCTAAACTTGATTGTAAGACTAAACTATCTGGTCTTCAGCTCCTTCGGAGACTTGACAAGGAATAAAAGTTAAGTGCCTGAGTGAACCAGAAGTGCAGGTTAGCAGCTTCCAGAATGAAAAAAAATGACTGAGACAGTTTACTGCCTGAACAGTCAGCCAACGCTATAACGTTAGGGCATCGTCTTTGGCCTTCTCGCCCAGGCATTTGATAGGCAGGAACTGTTGAGGACTTGCTTACCCTGTCTTAGCAGAGTCAACTCTGCCTCCATCTAAGCTTACCCTCTTTTAGGCAGAATTCTGTCTGGCAGGAATGAGGATACTTTGCCCAGTTTGCCACATTTGAAGCCAACTCCATAGGGAGGTTCTTTGATGTTGATCGTCTTTGAGATAGGCTGAATGTAGTTGGCAACTTGTTATTCTTGTGTAATATTTTACTCTTAGTACCTCAAATTTTATCCATATCCACTTTGAAGTGCCCAGTTTTTGTTCAGTCTTACCTCCCCCTTAGATGGTGTGTTGCACTACCTCTGTTTAGCAATTACTAAGATTTGTGTTGTCACTACTAACACAGTTTCATGGAAGAGACACGGAATTGACTCTTGGAAGTTGTGTTTTGCTCAAAGAGCTGGCAGTCTGGAGAAGTGGACTAGAGCTTAAGAAAACGCATCTCTTCACCCAGGTAGCAGGTGTTCCAGGGAGGGCTGGGCGTACAGGCATCCATCATTTTAAATTAAGATTTGTTGAGCTGATGCCTGCTTCCCCACCTCCTCTCGTCTTCTTTCTCTTCAGTCTCTGGACGTACCTCGTGAAGCACTCAGTGAATTTGGTGCCTGCTTGTGTCAACCTTGTACTCCTACAAATTTGGATCTGGGGGAGTGGGGACAATGTAGAAAAGAACAGCCCAATGCAGTACGCACATGCTAAGTTGTGAACAACATTCGTGTGCAAATCCCTTGCTGCATCATGAAATGCACGTGTCCTTACAATGTGGAATACTCAAGTACCTGTGTCTCCCCCTCTTAATCCTGTCAGTTGGATTCTCTGTTATGTTGTCATGTCTTTCTGTTCTGCTATGTTCACAGAACCTCAGCCTAGCATCCATGCTACCCTGTTTCCCTTCTGCTCTTAGGCAAAGGTGGGCCATGTGGAAACGATCACACAGATTTGTTTTTGGTTTTGGCCGTCAGATAGTCTTTTATTGAAATATTTTCTCGTTGCTGAACTAGCTGGGCATTCCACAGCACCACTGTTGATGTCATCTATGATGTCATGAGGGTGGCGGCCATCCACATTGCAGCCCACAGACTGTGCAATACCCAGGATCTCCTTAATAGTTCCAGAAAGCTCTCTGGCTAAGGACAGGTGCCATATCTGCCTGGCAATGTTGACAATTTCATCAAAAATGATGTTTCCACTGTGTTTAATGTTCTGCTTCTTCCTGTCTCTTGGTGGCTCCTTGAGGGCTTGGATGATCAGGGCAGAGGCAGAGGGCACCACTTCAATCTGGGCCTGTCTGTTCTGGATGCTCAGTTTCACTGTAATCCTCAGACCTTTCCAGTCACCAGTAGCCTTGGCAATGTCATCACCAACCTTTTTTGGAGACAGACCCAAAGGACCGATTTTGGGGGCCAAGGCAGATGTGGCGCCCACCTCGCCTCCGGTCCATCTCAGGTACACGACTTTGATCTCGTTGGGGTCAAACTTGGGCGGCATGGTGGAGGTGGCTGATGTCAGATGAACCCGGATCCAGGACAACCAAAGAAAGTTGCACCGTAGCCTCCTCCGAGCCTAAAGCCGAAAGGACAGATCACACAGTTTTGAAGCACGGCCTCCCACCACGATACACAGGCTTCTCCTAACTGCCCTGTTTAGCAAATGACTTTGTTTCTGATTTTACTGAGCAAATGGGGAGTCATTGCAGGAGCAAAGCCCTTATAGATCCCTCGCCGCCTACATATGTATCTCCGCTACTTCTCATACTGTCCCAGGAGAAGGCCTTCCTCCCACCTAGAGGTCTGTATTCGTTATCCGATTTTCCATAATTTGCCTTTTGTTGCTTCATCCTTAGTATTTAATTAGCATTTATTATATACATAGTATAAGCATGTCCTCTGTACCTTCAGGGAATGGCTGTCCCTGAAAAGATGACAGGACATCTCTTTTTACTAATCCTACATGCTCAGTCACAGGTGTTTTTCAAGGCAAAAATCCTGCATCACAGGGGCTAAGTTGAAGGCTGGGCCCCACGGGTCTGAGTGTTACAGGTACCATGTCTTTAGCAAACCTAAGGCTCTTTCTTCCTCTGCAGCTACAGTTGTTCTAAACAGGTGTAGAAATACGTGATAACTCAGAATAAGACTTAACTAAGAAAGCAGGGATATTAAGCATAGTTAAAACTAGGGCAGAAAGTAGAAGCTCCCAACACTGGGGAGGAGAAAGGAGGAGACACAAAATTGCAGGGTATTTTACAATCAGGAAGCTTCTTTACCAGTGTTTGTGTCCCTTGGGGCCACTCCTCTGTTTTACAAGTCTTCACATGATTTTTTTCTCTCTGAGTAGTTTCACATCTGCATTGTCTGAAGCTCACCTCCCAGAAGGAGAGCAGTCCAGAGACTCAATGTGACCATCGTGATACAGACCCAGAGGTTGGCAGAAATCATAGGCATCCAATGAGGCCGTCCTAGTCAGGGGTTCAATTGCTGTGATGAAACACCATGCCCAAAAGCAAGCTGGGGAGAAAGGGGTTGGTTTGGCTTACACTTCCCCCATTGTATCCATCCTTGAAGGAAGTCAGGACAGAAACTCAAGCAGGGCGGTAACTTGCAAAGCCTCTGATGCAGAGGCCATGGAGAGGTGCTGCTTGCTAGCTTGCTTTCATGGCTTACTCAGCCTGCTTTTGTTTGTTTGTTTGCTTGTTTGCTTGTTTTTTGTTTTTTGTTTTTCAGACAGGGTTTCTCTGTGTTGCCCTGCTGTCCTGGAACTCACTCTGACTCTAGTCCAGGCTGGCCTCTAATGCAAAGATCCGCCTGACTCTGCCTCCCAAGTGCTGGGATTAAATGTGTGTGCCACCACTGCCTGATTCCAGCCTGCTTTCTTTTTTTCCGTAAAGATTTTACTTTATTTTTTCGCATATACATTTATGTTATTACACACCAATAAAATCACAGCAAGAAGAACCACAAAACAATCAGAGATTATATGAATGTTACATTCATGGTGTTTTGGCTAATTGTATTTGGTAACCTTGTAGAAAACATCTTACCTATCTTGGTGATTCTAAAATACTGAATGAGAGCCAATATCACATCTCATCTCTGTCAACTTAAAACGTCTATCTACACTTAAAAACATCTTAACCCCTAAACAACTAAGGTTAATTATAAGACTAAACTATCTGGTCTTCAACCCCATCAGAGACTTGAGAAGGAATGAAACTTAATTACTTGAGTGAACCAGAAGTGTAATTTAGCAGCTTCCAAAATGAGGAAAAAAAAAAAAAAAAAAGAGTTTGCATCCTGAACAGTCACCCAAAACATTGGAACATAATCTTCAGCCTTCTGGCCCAATATATTTGATGGACGTATTTGTGAGTCAGGAACTGTTGAGGACTTGGCTTACCTTGTCTTGGCAGAGTTTGGCTGTCAACTCTGTCTATATCCAAGCTTGCCCATTTTTAGACAGAATTCTGTCTGTGGCAGAAATGAGGCCATTTTGCCCAGTGGCTTGCTTGCCACATTTGGAGCCATCTCCATAAGGAGGTTCTTTGATGCTCATCATCTTCTTGAGGTAGGCTGGGTGTTGCCAGGAGTTAACCTGTCTTATTGTCAAAGAATCTTTAAAGAATTCTGTAGAGATTTAGCCTGCTTTCTTATAAAACTGAAAACCATCAGCCCAGGAGTGGCACCACCCACAGTGGGCTGGGCCTTCCCCCATCAACCACAAATTAAAATACCCTAAAGTTAGTTCTTATGGTGGCATTTTCTCAACTGAAGGTCCCTCCTTTCAAATGACTAGCTTGTATCAGGTTGACATAAAATTAGTCAGTATAGGGACTTAGGTTGATTTTAGCATTCCTCACAAGAAGAACAGAAAGCAGGCCCAAGCAAATAATTGATGGATCAAAGGCAGCTCTTAACACTCACCAAGTGCTAATGGCGTGATGATCCTTTCCAAGCAGGTGGAAAGCTTCTATCTTAGTAGGTCCATAATGCATGATTGCATAGCCTTAGCTTCCTAAGTATATATTCAGGGTCCCTAAATTGAGTGCTTATAATAAAAAATTAGCCACTTGCCAGAGTTTACAGGAGAGTTTTAAATAAGGGCATTTGGCTGCTACTGAATGACAAATTTCCAAAGTGCCATGCGCAGAAAGACCAGAATTTCCCCAGTTCTCAGACAGGCTGAACTATTGCCTGCATCATCACCACCAGCCTGAGTGTGTCATGGTTTAATTGCTGCTGTTTTTGAAAGGACGAATATAATGGCACCTTTGTGGATGTTTGTGCCCATGTTGTGTAGAGTTGCCACATTGTTACTGTTTTTATTCTGACTCTAGTCTGTTAGCACCAGTTTCTTTCCTCCTGTGGAGATGGGAACAGTTTGGGTAGGTAGGCTTCCATGCCAAAGGTTCAGCAGTTGGCCGGTGAGTGCAGGTATTTCAGTAGTGCCTTTGTTTACTTTGTCAATCTGTCCTTCAGATAGCCCAGTGAGTGCTGGAATGGGAAGGCTCCATTTAGTCTCACTCTGGGAAGCTAATCACCTCATTCCAGTACACTCCTGTGCTCTCTGGGGTTAGCAGGTGATGGCCACTGGCTCACGCTTGGTTTTAACCATTTGCTGTCTGTAGAAGGATTTTAATCCAGAACGCGGCTGCTCACATCCAAAGACTGTCTAGGTCTGTGTGATTTGGCTAGAATATAGACATGACTTTAATCCCAGGAGTGAGAAATAAGTAGATCTCTGAGTTCAAGGCCAGGCTGGTAGAGAGCAAGTTTAGGGTAAAAAAAAGTTTAGGTTTTTTGTTTTTGTTTTTTTCAAGACAGGGTTTCTCTGTGTAGTCTTGGCTGTCCTGGACTCACTTTGTAGACCAGGCTGGCCTTGAACTCACAGCGATCCGCCTGCCTCTGCCTTCCAACTGCTGAAATTAAAGGCATGTGCCACCACCACCTGGCTAAAAATTTAGGTCTATGTTTGGGGGTACATGCCTTTAATCCCAGCACTCAGGAAACAAAGGCAGGCAGATCTCTGAGTTCTAGTCTAGTGCTCTTCAGTCAGTTCAGTTGAGAGAGAGGCGATAGTTTTACCAGGATAGTTTTAGAGACAGGTTTCAGAGAGAACAAGCTAGACACAGGTGAAGACAGAATGAGCCAGAGGATGAGAAGGAGCCAGAAGATTAGAACAGATTGCTATAGTTTGAGGCCAAGCAGAGCAATTCAGTGAGAAACTGAGAGAAGCCAGAGTGAATCAGTCAGCTTGGAGAGGAGTTTGAGCTGGAACAGCTGAGTTGAACCAGCCAGCGAGTGTTCAGAAAGAGCTAGAAAGAGTGAGCTTATTCAGCAGTTAAGTCTCAGAGGCTGGAAGCATTCTAGGCCTAGATTAGATTGTATAGAGGCTAGAAGCTTCCAGGACTAGGTCTAGGTTAGCAGATGGAGGCGGTAAACCTCAGAGATGACAATTATCCCAGGTGAATAGAAATTGGATTTCTTCTTCCCTCCCTCCCTCCCCAAGATCTGGCAATTCTTGTAAATCTTTTTCAAAGATTTTCCATGCTTGTTTTTGTTAATTTCCACTCTTTTACTGTTTCTTTTCTTCTTTTCTGGGTTTAGTTTTCTCTTACATTTCTTAAAAGTAGAGAAGTCTAAGCTGGGTGCAGTGGCACATGCCTTTGATCCCAGCACTGGGGGACACTGAAGCAGGCTGATCTCTGTGAGTTTGAGGCCAGCATGATCTATAGAGTGAGCACCAGGACAGCCAGTGCTACACAGAGAAATCCTTTCTTGAAGAACAAAATAACAAACAAAGAGAGTAGAGAAGTCTATTGGTGTGTGGTGTGTGTGTGTGTGTGTGTGTGTGTGTGTATAAATGAGATTTCATTCTTAATACAAGCATTTACAGCTATAACTCTTAAAAGACTACTATGTGGATGTCTTATATCTTCATTTTTAATCATATTTCAGAAGTGATCCCTTATGATTTCCTTTTTTAATCCATTGGCCTTAAATTCTGCCTCCCAAGTGCTGGGATTAAGAATGTGCACCACCATCCTTGGCTCTTCTATTAATTTCTACATTCATTACACCATGATTAGGAAATTTATGCTTTCCATCCTTTTGGCTGTATTGCCGTTTGTTTCATGGTGTCAAACATGGGTTCTAGTAGAGGAATCTTCACGGGTACTTACAAATGTATGCTGCGGACTAGAGAGATGGCTCAGTGGTTAACAGCACCGACTGCTCTTCTGGAGGTCCTGAGTTCAATCCCCAGCAACCACATGGTGGCTCACAACCATCTATAATATGATCTGATGTGCACTGTATACATAATAAACAAAAAAAAGATTAAAAAAAAAAAAAAAGAATGTATGCTGCCCTCCTGGGTGAGCTGTGTAGTGTGGTGGATCTAGCCGTGTCCAATGTTAATTTAGTTCTCCTGTTGGTCAGCTAAATTGTTTGGCAATCTGCTAAGCTCTTAGGGTCCGTACAGCACACGTGTGCATCAGCATATTTATCTCAATTCTCTGAGCCTCATATCCTGCAAGATAGGAGAGAGAGCGAGCCTGCCAATGTCTGTAGAGGCCGCAGTGGAGTGTTGTCGGAGAAGAACGGACCCGAAGTTTCAAGAACCTACAGCTTTGAGAAGGACAAACTGCCCTTTGTTCCAGATGGAGCCAAAATCTTGTTTATTGGGGAGTAAATAAATCTGTCTTTTGATTTAAGGAAAAATATGATCTTTGTCATTCCAAGACTATCACAAGGGCTCTTGAAGAGGGTTCGGAACAGAGGGTCATTGCCTCTGCAAGACAGAGTGGAGAGAGGCCCATGTAGAATTGTCTCACAATGATTACTTGAGTCAGCGAGGAAAACCGGTCACTGGCTTTCTGTCCTTTAGTTACTATTGTATCTCAATCAGTTTGGGCTGTTCTTAGAAATATGATAATCCGGGTAGCTTAAACATCAGAAATTCATTCCTCACGGCCCTCAAGGCTGGCAGTTTCAAGATTTCAATGCCTTAGCTCTGTCCGTTCTTCCTGAGAGCCTTTTGTTTGCAGACAGGCTGCTTAGCTGTACCTTGAGATACCAAAAGAGGACTCTTCTCTCATGGCTCTTACAAGGCTTCTGATACCATCCGTGAGGGGTCCAGGCTCATGACCTACTTACTAAATGCCTCCGCCCACTTGGGAAACGGGCCGGCTTTAATGTAGAAATTGGGGGTGGGCATAGGCATATGGTGATCACATACCACTATCCTGTTTTCTATAACAAACGTAGCTCAGCATTTCCATGTAGTGCTACCCAGGGACTTATGAATCAGTCGTAGAATCATACTCTTAACTTGTAGAAGGTCTTTGCCTGCTAAACATCCTACCATCTGAGCTCCATCCCCAGCCCAAGATTCTCATTTTTTTTTTAAATGGGATTATAAGATTTGCTGTGAAATGCTCTCTCTAATAATGCTTTTTATAGTAGTAAACACCCAGCAAGTGAGAACAATGGATATTATGTAGACTTGCATACAGGCCATTGCGATGAGAACTCCAGAGTACTTTAATGCTATACTTGTTTGTGCCCTGGTCCCATGAGAACCCCAAGTGTTCCAGAGAGCCCTGGCTAGGAAATAACATTTTTTTAAAAAACAGACTTTAGATACTTTGTGAAGAGTACAGGTGGTGATCCAGGCACAAAATGTGTCGATGGCACTCTGTAAAGAGGAGGTCAGAGATGAGTGTAATGGAGGGCGAGCCATGTGCACTCACTGTGCTCTGCTCCTCTCCTGTGTCCCTGCCTCTGTCCTCTTTGTCACCGCTGTGCCAATGAGCATTGCTACACTAAGGCTTCTCTTGAGGAGTGGAAAACAACACAACAAAGGGACTCCACCTTACAGTCTACGCTAGGCCAAGAACACGGCTCAATGCTGCGGTCCATGCATACACTGGACAGGAGGAAGCTAATAGTTGGAATCTCTGTTTAAAAGCATTCATGTAAACTGGGTGGTGACAGTGGTGCATGCCTTTAATCCCAGCACTCAGGAGGCAGAGGCAGGTGGATCTCTGAGTTCGAGGCCGGCGTGGTCTACAGAGCGAATTCCAGGACGGCCAGAGCTACACAGAGAAACCCTGTCTCAAAAAACAACCCAACAAACAAAAAATCATTAATGAATATCAAGCTGGCAATTAAACAAGCATGGGATGGGGAGGGATTGTTCCAGACACTGGACGTGAGCTGCTGATCACGACTGCTCAGAAGCCCCAGAGCTTTTGAGTTATGAGTTGATAAAATTGCTACACACAGATGGATCGTTTTTAATTATGCAATTGTCAAGCATACAGAGCATGGGAAAACCCCACAATGTTTTTATCACTCAGTCCAACAATTATTGACACATGGCCAAACTTATTCAGTCTGTAACTCCCATACTTAAGAACTGCTTGAAGGCACAGTAAAGATGTTTTGATTCTCACTTACAGAACTCCCTCCGATTGGTGATTATTAAAAAAAAAAAAAAAAAAAAAAAAAAAAGCCTTAAGGCAGAGTGAGAGAGAAAACCCTTAATTTTTCCAGTCTTGGCATGGAGAGATTGTTTTTCTTCTCAGTAGGCTAGCCTCCTGTGAAAAGCCTGGGGCGTGGGGGTGCGTAGAGACTCTAAAATATCTGATCAGCCTATGTTCTCTTACGAACACACGGCTCCACCAGCCACATGACCCTGGCTCTCAGGAAGGAATTTGAAAGTTTTTGCCAGATGCGTGTGTGTGTGTGTGTGTGTGTGTGTGTGTGTGTGTGTGTGTGTGTGTGTGTGTGTGTTATGCACATACATACAGATCTTTGCATTTCACCCATGGTGGTGAACGTGACCTTTGTTTAAACAGGAAGGACTACAGTGGGACTGTAGGCTGTGACTGTTTTCTCCTCTGTGAGTCACCTGGTCCCTGCTATTCTGCCTGAACACAGGAATCCTGTCTCACCATTTGTACTGGCTAGCAGATCTACCCTCCCAACTGTCATGTCTGTTCATCACTTCTAGGCCCACATCCATTTCCTCTTACCAGGTCAGAAACACTTCTTTCAAATAAAATACTCTGTTCAGTGAAAAAGGTTGAGAAGGAATAATTTAGGTCAAACAGCTGGGTGTGGTGGCACACGCTTTTAATCCCAGAACTTGGGAAGCAGAGGTGGGTGGAACTCTGTGAGTTCGAGGGCAGCCTAGTCTACAAAGCAAGTCCAGGACAGCCAGGACTACAACAGAAACCCTGTCTTGAAAAACTAAAAACAACAAAATAAGTTAGACCAAGTGGGAGGAATGGAAGAATGGGCTCCCTTCATCCTAAGTTTTTGAGAAAAAAGAAAAGGAGTTGGTAAAGACAGGAAACCTGACAGAAAATACTCTAACATACTAGTAACATTTGACCAATGGTGTTAGGGTTAGGGACACCATTTTAAATAATTTCTTTGTAAAATATGCAATATCCCATATTTTCTACTTTTAGTTTATTCATGAAGGAGGTGCCAGTGGGGTGCCAGGGGCTTGAAGCCTGTTCTTTGCTTCTCTCATGTGGGTGCCATGGATCCAACTCCTCCTGTCGTTCTTGGCAGCAATCACCTTTACCCACTGAGCCATTTCACCAGCCCTTTCTTCTACATTTTCTAAAAGTAACATACATTCCTTATATAGTCAGGGGTGTAGGAGAGAAGCAAGACAAAAACACTAAAAACCCGTCCAAAATCACAGCACTAAAACTTGTGAACAAGATTAAAATGACACTAACTCATTTTATAAGACTTAAAAAGTTGGGCCTGGAGAGATGGTTCAGTGGTTAAGAGCATAGGATGCTCTTTCAGAGGTCCCAAGCTCAATTCCCAGCACCCACATGTCAGCTCACAGACAACTGCTAACTCCAGTTCTGGGGGTCCAGCATCCTCCTCTGGCCTCTGTGAGTGCTGCACAAACATGTAGTGCAGGCAAGACACCCATACACATAAAAACTAGATAAAACATTAAAAAAAAAAAAAGCCCACAAAGACTTGAAAGTCAGATTTGTTCAAATATCTGTTACAGACACTTCAGGAGTAAAAAAAGGCGTTACTCAGTGGCGCAGTGCTTGTTTATCACGTGCAAGATCTTACATTCAGTCCCCAGTTCCAAACAAACGAGATGTCACTATGAAATAGTGTGTTCCAAAAATCAGTTTTGGAATGCAGTAGTATAATAACATGAGGTTTTTAAATTTTAATTTTATTTATTTTAATTTTTTTTTTTTTTCGAGACAAGGTTTCTCTGTGCAGCCTTGGCTTTCCTAAACTAACTTTGTAGACCAGGCTGGCCTCGAACTCATAGCAATCCACCTGCCTCTGCCTCCCGAGTGCTGGGATTAAAGGTGTGCGCCACCACCCACCGCCCCCCCCGCCTTGGTTTGTTTTTGTTTTTGTTTTTGTTTGTTTGTTTGAATCAGAGATAATATGAGTTTATTTTAGAGCATCTGGGGAATACAGAAAAGCACATAGGAAAGATACACATCAGCCCCTATGCAGCTTACTGAGGCAGCTATGGGACAGTACCCATCCATTTTTACAGGCAGAGGTGTTAACTGACAGCCTACAACTGACACACACACACACACACACACACACACACCCGCCCCCCCAGAGATTTACAGCAGTATGCCCCAGAGGCCACAACCTTCAGCATTCCCAGTCTCTGCATATTGAGAGCCACAGCATTTCTGCCTGGTGGGAAGACTCTTCATTTGCAGCTTTCACTTGTCTCTATGCCTTTATTCTTTGTCATGCTCTGTATTTAGACATGTAACCAGAAAGCTCACGTATCCGTTACACACTGAAGGCATCCTACTGAATGGGCACTGAGTACGGGCAGCAACTAGCTGGAGCCTTGGCAAGGCAATTGCATCCCCAGAGTGAGAGACAGGCCCAGAGATCTGCACATGAGTAAAGCTGCAGAAGTGCAACGGTCAGGAGACAGCTAGAACATTCTCTCGGAAGGAAAAGACAAATTTGTGGGTTTTGCTTCCTTTCAACAAAAGAAAACCCACATGTAGTTGCTGAGCCATGCAGGATACTGAAGTGGCCCATTCTTCATCCAGTTAACCACCTCTTGTCCACACAGAGTGACACAGAACAGTGCAGAATCTTAAAGTGTTACAGAGCAGATAGCTCCAGTGCTAGGTCCACATGACTCAGGAGGCCCCGTGGTGTTAAAGACGTCACTGACGGGGGCAGCTGCAAGGTGGCAAGCCAAAGTGGAAGAGCTGAAAGCCCTCAGATGCCCCAACAAGGCACGTACAGCAGAGCATTCAGGTTCCTTACGAGAGTGTCACTTCTGGCATGCTAGTGGTTTTGGTAGAGGTAGGAAGCGTGATCACTGAGCACCGAGTGACTATGCATCTAGGATTGCCCATTGAATGGGGATTTGTCAGACCCAGCCAAGCTGTTCAGCAGAATAGACCAGCAGCAGTAACGAGATGCCTTGGACAAAACAAGGCAGGTCAGAGCCCCAGTGCCCCTGCCCCCCCATGTTTGTAGTGGGGTCCTTCATACCTATAATAACCTACGCGGGGATCCATAGAGTAGAAGAGAAAAGAAAACAATATCCAAGACAAAGGCTGAGCATGGGCTCCACAGTGTCATTTCTATCACCAAAGCTGACAGCCATTGCAGTTTATGAGTGTCTAGCCTGCCATCGGCAGAGGCTGAATGAACACTCTACCTACAGGACAACCCATCACTTGATGGGAAGAAGACTAGGCAGGGCCCCTGCTGTTCTGGAATGGCCAGCAGTTAAGCTTTGTGGGGGAAAGACCTATTTAGAGTATAGAATTGCTTTTTTTAACCTCTCAGGGCCTCAGCCAGCACTACGTTCTGGGGACTTGTTCCCACAGAACACAATATTCAACCTGAGAACCCATTTCACAGAAAAGTAGTTGTGATGACTAGGTAGTACACGCATCCCATATCACATATAGCACCATTTCAAAGCTCCTGAATTTACACAAGAGTATTATGTTCATATGGAGATACGACGGAGGTGCCATTAGCGACACACTACCCTAGAAATGCTGTCCTCCTTAAAGAGACACAGTATAGAGACTAAACCAGAGGCCTTTATATAATGCTGTCTGTTCCCCTATAAGAAGCCTACATTTCTGATGCCTAAGAGGTGTGTGTTCATTTTCCATTACTATAACAAAATACCAGAAACTGGAAAACTTATGAAGAAAAGATGCTTACTTAGTTAGCAGTTTGAGAGCCTGAAAGTCCAAATGGCACGACACAGTTGCTATGAGGTGACAGGTGGCTTCATTGTGGGAGGACATGTGAGAGGTGTCACATGGAGAGAGAAGAAGCTGGAGCATAACTGAGGTCCCATGAAGACTATACTAATTTCATCTAAGATACATTCCTGACGACTTGAAGACTTCCTGTTAGGCTCTGTCTCACTACCGCTTACGTCCATACACTAGGGTCTAGCAGAGGCATCCTTAAACTCTTTCCAAACCATAGCAGGTTAGAAGAAAGAGGGCTCCACTTACCATCACCCACAATGACACACAGGAGTCTTCTTCCAGGGAACTCTGGGCTCTCAACGGTTTAGGTTGGTGTTAATCCAATGTGAGCTATTTCACACCAAGGGCCCCCTTGCTCTAAATACTAGGGCACTTTGAACTCCATGCGTTCATAGGCCAGCAGATAAGCACAGTCACCATTCTGAGGAGAGCTCTAGCCCTAACCAGCAGGATGAAGTAACAATGTTCATCTCATGCTTGTACGTACATGAGAGCAGGTAGAACATATATACATGAAACCCATTGGGAAAAGTGACTGGATTTACAGCAACCCAGGTCTAAACTGGGGACATTTATCAGGAGCCTATACCCTGATGTCAGTCATCGAGACCTTCCCCTGGGATAAGAAGTCCACAGTTCACTGAGTAGGTGGAGGACAGTGGGGGATCTGTGTGGCACGGCCTGGGCTGAGGCAGTCATGGAAGCGACTGCTCCAGTCTCCTTCTGGAGAGGATTTGCAGCTGTCTGAAGATCTCCAGTTCTCTGTACCAGAGCCACACCTTCCCCAGGCAACACTTGTCTTTCACCATCCCGCGGGCTGGTCCAGGAGCTACTTGCTTCCAGATGAGAACAGAGGGACCTCCAGGTCAAAGGTCCTGTTTCTGGCTCTGGGAAAGCTTAGAGAACTCAGTGTGAGGCCTGTGGGCTTGCAGGGGTGGGGGGTGTCTCCCAGTCTCACCAGGGGAGGTAGAAATGAATTCTCCACTGGCTGTTACAGTCAGCTCTTTTAGAATGAGATTGCTAGTATCAGAAAGCAGTGGAGACTTGTGAGCTCCCACAAGCTCTTGATAATACCAAAAATGTTACATCCCTTTGCTAAGCTGCTGAACTAAGCATGGCAGAGGATGCGGGCCGGCACCCATAAAGTAGGTCTGGTGAGAAGGCAGGTTGGGTGAGACATGGGCCAGGTGGGTGCTTCCCTGGTGGTCAGCAGCTTGCTGTGAGGATGGAGCAGGTTTCAGCAGCTGCCAAGGCATTTCCACCATCGCTGCCTGGCTGGTAGTCAAGTCCAGCACTGATTCTCCAGGGCGGTGGGGAGCCCTCCCCGCCCCAGAATAAAATGGAGTCTCCAATGGTCATGGTGGAGGAATGGTGCGAGCATAAGAGAGTTTATTTTGTGAAATCAGAGACATTTATAGACCTTGGGTAGTGGGAAGGGTTTCAAGAGTGAATGTGTTTGAATTGTTGGGGCTGGGGGTGCTAGGGATACTTAATTTACATATAAGAAAACAGTCTTATCATAAGAGGGGAAAAGCAGCAGTACCTAATTATCCTATGGATGGGAGAAGATCTCTAGGAAAAATAAAAGGCCATTTGTTGAAAACCAAGACACCAAGATATCTTTTTGTTTGTTTGTTTGTTTGTTTGTTTGTTTTTTGAGACAGGGTTTCTCTGTGTTAGCTTTGGCTGTCCTGGACTCACTTTGTAAACCAAGCTGGCCTCAAACTCACAGTGATCCACCTACCTCTGCCTCCCAAGTGCTGGGATTAAAGGCCCAGCTGACACCAAGATATCTTATCAGCATAGGGTGAGTATCTCCAGGAATCCCAAGGTACTTGCTGAACTGGTTTCTTATCAGGAAAGGGCTAGGTTTATAGTCTCCCTGCTGGCTATGTGATGCTCCTTAGAGTTTCTAGAGTTCAGGTAGGAACCTGTATACGGAGCTCAGAGGCTATCCAGAAATACCAGACTTAGACCTATCCAGAAGAGCCCCACATCACTGTCTACACAATTCCACAACCCTCTTTGATTTCTATTTTTATGATATGATTTTATGACTTTTTATTAGAATCCATTTTTGATCTTTGTTGCATGGATATGAGTAACTTAATCAGCCAAACACCGACCAACCAGTTGATGTGTGTTTAAATAGAGACAAAACAAGGTAAATGCCACCCTAATTAAGGATTATCAGGTAGAAACCGGAGGTTTTAAAGTAATACTTTGTTAACATAGGTAGCTTCTTAATATTCCACCACAGCAGCAAAGACAAATTAATGAAATGTTGATTTTATGCAAAAAAATATGCCAATGTGTACTCAACACTCCCTTCACACTTACACAGTTGATTGATAGTAAAAATCAATGACAAATAGATGGGCCTGGTGGTGCACACCTTTAATCCCAGCACTTGGGAGGCAGAGATAGACAGATCACTGTGAGTTCGAGGCTAGCCTGGTCTACAAATTGAATCCAGGATAAGCCAAGGCTACACAGAGAAACCCTGTCTCAAAAAACAACAAAATAAAACAAATCAATAACAATGAAAACTAATCAATGATAGTAAAATGAGTTAAAGTCTTTTTTAATTTGTATATCAACTATGCAATCTAAATATTATTTTACAGATAAGGCTCATGAAGATTAAACAACCTTAGAGATGAAATAACCTGCCTCAAATCTTAGTGGATTTGGAAATCAAGGCTTGTCTGCAGTGTCCAGGACAGAATTGTTACCTTCTACAAATGAGCTAAGAGTTAACCTCCCCTGGAACACCTTGAAACAAATAGCATGCAACCAACAATAACAAGTTTATTGATTTATGGGTCAGAGAGTGCTGACAAACACATTGTCTCAGGTGTATCATCCTGTGCGCTGCTCCCTGTGGGAGGGCTAGATTACATTTTCATTTTCCATATGAGTTATTGAAGACTACTAGAGAGTTGTGCTTTCCAGAATCAGTCATGAGAGTTACAAAGTCAGAGAAGTCTACAGCACCACATAGCCAGAGAGGGGAATAGGGTGCAAGAGGGAGGGAGAGTGAGGAAGGGAAGATACAAGGGAAAGGGGATAGCAATCGGGACGTAATCTGAATAAACTATAATAAACACATAAGAAAAGAAAAGAAAGAAGAAGATATGAAAAGCCACTCTCAAATTCAGCAGTTCCATAAGCTTCCGTGGACTATTGAAATCCTGATAGATAGTTTCATGGTTGTGGTTCATCACAGTGAAAAACGTACAGATTACGAGCAGCCAAGTCCCATGGGCTATGGGAGTTGCCCTGCAGAGCTACCAGAGATGCTGAGGACAGTGCTGACCTACCCTGAAACCATGTGGCAGATTCACTCAACACTGCCAACCGAGCAAGGCCCCTAGCCTGAGAGTCCAGAGCTGGGCCTGTGGATTGGTCATGGAGATATGGCTGACTGCCCACATGGCTGATTTTTAGTTTTCAGTCCTTCCAGAGGTTGAGCTGAAACCACACGGCTGCCCACTGCTGCCAGAGGTAACCAGGCAAGCGAAGACCTTCTGCCGTGGGGCATTCCAAAGATTTAGAGACCATTTATCAGGAGCTAAGGTCAAAGGTCAGGCCTTCCTTAGGATAAGGCTAATTCTTTACCCCATATGCTGTCCATCTCATTGTAGGGACACACCTCCGTCTTTGGTTGCTCGTCTAGATTCTGCTTGTTAGAATGGTTTAGCCTATACACTGTGGGTTGTGGGTTGTGGGTTGGTTTGTTTGGTTCTTTTTAATCTAAAAATATTTAAATCTACCTATTAGTTTTATGTGCATGGTGTTTGGCACGCATGTATGCCTCAGGACCATACATGTGCTGGTGTCTCCAGAGGCCAGAAGAAGGCATTGGATACCCTGGGGCTTGAATGGCAGGCAGTGGTGAGCCTTCATGTAGCTGCTGGTCCAGGTCTTCTGGAAGAGCAGTCAGTGCCCTTAACTGTTTAGCCATCTCTCCAACCCCTGTAGATTTTTTAAATGTAATCCATTGAGCTAAACTACTTAATTGTCAGTGGACTAGGAGCCGCTAGTATGCATTTAAATATCTTCCTGTGCTTTCCCCGTAGAGTTTCTTGTTCCTCAGAAAGGCAAAACCACGTCTGTAGTGTTTTCTGCTGCGGGCCCAGAACCGCAGCATTCAAGAAACTTGAAATGGTAATGCGGAGTGGTTAAAAAGACCTGGGTTCACCGGGCGGCGGTGGCATACGTCGTTAATCCCAGCACTTGGGAGGCAGAGGCAGGCAGATCTCCCTGAGTTCAAGGCTAGCTTGGACTACAGAGCGAGTTCCAGGACAGTCAGAGCTGTCACACAGAGACACCCTGTCTCGAAAAACAAAATAAAAAACAAACAAAAGACCTGGGTTCTCAGAATGCCTTTCCATCTGCCAACACTGTACCATCATGTATGAAGTTTGGCTCCTTTGTGCTGTTTCCCTATTCATCCCTGACGGGGCACAGCTGTTCTCAGAACGTGCTTGGGTATAGTATTTAAAAAGTTCACGCTTATCTTTAACAATTAGAGAGAAACCTGAATCTTTAGTAAAATCTGATGCCCCCCACCCCTCTCTACCCCTCCCTCCCTTCATCCCCACCCCCTCTCCTTACCCAATAAATGGTGATGCTTTTTACCCATGGCTTTTTATTATTATCCTTTTTTTTTTTCACTCTTGTACAATACAAATCAAAAGCAAAAACAAAACCAAGACCCATCAGAAATAACTGTTGAGAGGGAAACAGAACTTGAGGTTAAGATCAGTTCGTACCCCATTTTCGTTTGTGACTTTTTGGTCAGAGAAATGTTTATCCTCACAGCCCCTTTGGTCACTGCAGACCAGCTCTGGCAGCCCAGACTCCTTGAGGCTGAGTGTGGTCTCTGACTGTTTCTAGTTGGTTCAGGAACAAGCTGACTTCCCATTAGCTCCTTAGTAGTGAGGTGATAAAGAGGTGCACAAAATTGATTAAATTAGATTAATTTTCCCTCGTATGAATTATATTTATACTTTGGGGTTTTTTTGCCTGCTTTCTTTTTCTTAATTTTTTTCCTTTGCTTTGCTTACCACTTACAACTACTTTCAGAATATTATTTACATTGGTCTATATTTTTCCAATTATGTATCTTCTTTATTTTTTCCTCTGTTTTTGACTTCCCCTGAAGACTTGTTGAATAAGTCCTAGATCTTTCTTGTTGTTGTTTGCTTTGTTTTTGTTTTTTTGATTCAGGGTGTCTCTGTGTAGCCTTGGCTGTCCTGGACTCAGACAAGGTTGGCCTTGAAGTCACAGAGATCTGCCTGCCTCTGCCTCTTCAAGTGCTGCAATTTTTCCTAAATCTTAATAGTAATTCTAAGTCCTACTTTGGTCCATGACATTGATTTTTTTTTTTTAAGATTCATTTATTTTAGGTATATGAGTACACTGTTTTCATGCAGACCAGAAAAGGGCACCAGATCATATTACAGATGGTTGTAAGCTGCCGTGTGGTTGCTAGGAATTGAACTCAGGACTCCTGGAGGAGCTCTTAATGGCTGTGTTCTTAACCACTGAACCATCTCTCTAGCCTCATGGCATTGATTCTGGAGAACACATCTGCTGCTCAGATTTTCCCTCTGCTTTTTGACATTTTTTGATGTTTGATAACCCTTGGCTATGCATCTTTAAGAGCATCTAATGCCCCTTCCTTTACTGCCTGTGAAGTGAGGTGCAGTCCTCCAAATGGGAGGTTCCTCCATCTTTAGGGAGCCACCAGCTTCCCAGTCTTATGTACACTGTACATCCCAAGACCCTTCGCCATCTTCTTACATCGGGAACACTACTGTTGTTTGCCTCTGATTCAATGTACTGGGGCAAAAATAGAAATCAGTGAGTTCCCCTCGGGTGGCTTGGTCCTCCTTCCTCCCATGCCTGGAGAATCACGTTGCTGGTTACCTTCAGGTCCTCCTGCATGTCTGGGCCCTGTGCCCAGTGCATGCATGTGGAATATGGCTCTTTCTGAAAAAGAAAAAAATTCAGTTTGTATTCTTTCTTTTAAAAAATCCTTTTATTGATTCCTTGTGAGTTTTGCATTATGTACCCCAGCACCGCTCATCTCCCTGTCCCCTCGTATCCGCCCTTCACCCTTGCAACCTCACACCGAAGTAAAACACATAAGCAAGCAAGCAACAACAGCATCAACAACAAAAGTGTAGAAGACATCTCACCGTGGAAGCTGTAGTGTGTCACAGTGTGTCCACATTATATCCCTCTGTCCACACATCTTCACTTGCAAGTGTTCATTGAGATGAGTCTGGTGGAGAGTTTTGACTTCTATGACACCATCAATACTGGATCCTCATCAGGACTCCCCCCTGCTATACCGTTGTCGCTTTTTGTCATGGAGATCCTGCATATCCCAACGATTTGCAGATGATATAGATTTTGGGGTGGGCCAATTCACAGCCCTGAACGTGGGGCCTGATGGTAGCTGAACTGGTCAGTGCATTGGCTTTCCCTTATCTGCACAGCTAGAGGAAGCTCTTGGACACCGCTGCAGCTAGGCCACCCAGTGCTGTTATTGGCAGGAGGCAGGGTCAGCTCTCCTGCTCTCATGCCCTTGGTGCCCACTTACCCACACTCACTCCTCCAGACCCAGCTCCATTGTGCTGCCCAGTCAAGGTTCAGGGCCCATTCTCGCGAGTGCTGCAATCTGGGGCTGGGCCAGCTTTCCTACTTTTGTATCCTCTGGGGTGGCTCACCCATGCTGTCACCAGCTCCATTGGATTGCCCAAACCAGGAACAGGACCCTCTCTCCAGAGTGTTACAGCCAGTGAGAGAGTAGGGTGGCTCTCTAGATCTCCTGGTTACTCAGGTGGAGAGGGGGAAAAGGGGAGGGCATCACCCCTGCACTCACACCACCCCATGCCAGATGAGTGGTAGGACAAGCTCTCCCACTCTCCTGCCCCCGGGCTGGCTCCCCTGGGCCCCCTCTATCAGGGCCAGCTCTGCGGTGCTACCCGGACAAAGTGTAGGGCCCACTTTTCCAAGTGCTTCTGCAGTCAAAGGACCAGGCCAGCTCACCTGCTCTCATGATCTCGGAACCAGTTCTCCCAACTGCTGTCAGGTGGTGAGGGGTGAGAGGGCAAGGGCATCACCCTCCCCACCTGACACCTCATGGCAGACAAGTAAGCTGTTATCTTCGGGGCTGGCTTACCTGTGCTCCATCGATCAGGGCCAGCCCTACTGTGCTGCCCAGGTGCAGTGCAGGGCCAGCTCAACCCCCTCATAACCTCAGGGTCAGCTCTCCTGACTGCTGCGTGTGGTGAGGGGCAAGATAGGTAAGGCATCACCCCTGCACCCATGCCACCTCATGGCAGATGAGTGGCAGGAGCAACTCTCCCGAGCTCTTGCCCTTGGGGCTGGCTCACCTGTGCCCCCACCACCATGGTTGGCTCTGCTGTGCTGTCCAGGCTAGGTGCAGGACTTGCTCTCCCAAGTGCTACAACTGGTGAGGGGCAGGGTGAGCTCTCCCGAGCTCATGATCCTACGGACAGCTTTCCAAACTGCTAGAGGTAACAAAGGGCAAGGGGAGGCATCACCTCTGTGCCTATGCCCCACAACAGACAAGTGGCAGCTCAGCTCTTCCATACTCAATGTCCTTGGGGCTGCCTCACCCACCCCCACCCACCTCTACCCCACCACCAGGACCAGCTCTACTGTGCTGTCTGGGGCAGGCACAGAGCCTATCTTGATGAAAGATGGGGCCAGGTCTCTCGAGTGAGGGGAGGGGCCAGCGAGGGGGCGGGGCCATTTGTGCACAGCCCCCTGACATCCACGTGGTCCCCAGTCGCTGCCTTGACCAGGGACATCCCCATGTTCTCTAGTGCTAATATGAGCAGAAGACACTGATACTTACCCCTGCCACTGCATAGCCACAGACTCAGACATGGCCCTCAGTGGCACCTCGGGCTGGAACCTCACCATGGCACCAGTGGCACGGCTGGCCACTCATAACAGGCTACTCTTCTCTACCCATGAGCCTTGATTCTATCTCTCTTCATAATGCACAAGCTGTTCCACTTCTCTTTATCTCCCATTTGACAACCTCATACTTGCACGTTGTGTTGGCTCCTGCTGCAGGCTGGCCACGCATCTGGAGGGCTCCTGGATGACATCATCTGTGTGCTGTGTAGCATGGCAGCAAGCAGCTGTCTACGGCCCTCCTGTGCCAGGTGCTGGAGAGCAGGCCTGTGCGTGGCATAGGGATCCACGGGTCTCTGTCTTCCTCCTGATGCTTTAATTCTAACTCACAGATACTGTCCTGGGTTGGCTGAGGCAGTTTAGCTGGCCTGAAACTCTCTGAAACCAAAATTTTGTATCTGAAAACACATGCATTTGCCTAGGGCATAGGCCAGTGATGCTTGCTTTCAAAGAAAGCCATGAGCCAAGTGTTTAAAACAGGCCAGCCGGGATACATAGTAAGACTATAAATAAATAAATATAAAAATAAATGAATAAATAGCACTGAACAAAACAGCAGTATAACACTGAGTTCAGAATTTTAAATCTGGCTTTGACTTTTCGATTTTTTTTTTTTTTCGTTAAAGTCTTAAGCCCTGTGTATCTTTGATCCAAGGGGTGGGAGAGGTTTAAGGGATTGCTGCCTCCTCCAGTTTTCACACAGGTTTTCTGTCACCTGGCAACCACTCACCAGTTTCAGTCAAATCCAGATTAAAGAAAAAAGAGAATTCATATACACTAAGTCCAGACAGTGGGAGCAACTGGATATGAGTTATGTCTTTATTCCCTGTGACTTCTCAGAGAGAGCTCTTTGTGGGAACAATTAAAATTTCAAAAAGAAAAGGGAGAGGAAATATTCTCTTTCTTCCCTGCAAAGCAAACAAAGTTTAAATATATGTAGGCAAAAAAATGAAACGACATCAGTGTATAAATGGGCAGCAATGTGTTTTATTTAATAGCTACACTTGGGATTCTGTAAACACACGAGTCCAGGGTCAAGTAGCCTGCAGCCTTTCAGAAAGAGCACTTCAGGGATCCTCAGCAGCAGCCTCCAGATGATCTCAAAGTGGTGACAACTGTGGATAACAGAACACAGTTGTGTGAGGGTGAAAGTCTGTAGACTCATGAAAATCATGTCTGGACTTCATAAATAACACTAAAGGGTGGATGGCCAGAGACCTGTTATGCCTCTGCTTGGCTTTTAGCGGCATCTCAGGAATGCCTGGGTTGTTGGAGAAAGCCTTATGGTACTTACAAAATCATCAGATAGAGATCGTCTGCTAGCTCGGCTTGCCTTCCAGTGCCAGCCCTTATGCGATGCTAACTGCGGACAGGAGCTGTTAAAGTACAGTCTCTTCTACATCTTCTCTGGATATACTTGGAAATTTGAGGAACCTTTAAAGATACGTGCCATGAAGAACAGCAGTCCCAACCTCTTTCTGCTCTGGAGGTGCTGAAACTAACTGTCAGGCAACAAGCCTCCCTGAGGTTACCCAGCACCTTAGAGAGGACCCAGAATCTTCAGGGGCCCCAGTACTGAGCAGAGCTTGAGCCAGGCACAAGACAGTTCTGTGCCCTCTCCCTCAAATATTTGTCCTCTCCTGAGTCCCTCCGTATCCTCAGGCTTTGGCAATGACTAATCTGTCTTCCATCCCTAAAACCCAGTCATTTAAAAATGTTATGTAAGTGTAAGTACATGATGAAAAACGTTTGGGGGTTGGCCCTTCTTCAAGGACTCATGCAAGTGGTTTTGTGTACGCATAGAACTCCCTGGTATAAATACACTATGCGTTGTTTAACTATCCAGTTTTCTGGCTCTGAAAAAAAAAAAGAATATTATTTATACTTGTTTTTTTTCATGTAAGCTTAAGTTGCCATTCTTTCAGAATAAATGCCCAAAAGCACAACCGCTGGGTCATAAAGTTTAATTTTATAGAAAATTATCAAGACTTTTTTTTCAATGTGGCTGGACCATTTTGTATTCCTGCCAGCAGCTGGCCCAATTTCCACATCCTTTCAGCATATTTACTTTTCTTTATTCAAGCCATTCTGATACGCATGTAATGACATGTGACTGTGGTTTTAATTTTGATTCTTCATCTTTTTTTCTCCCAAGACAGTGTTCCTCTGTGTAGACTTGGCTGTCCTGGGCTTGCTTTGTAGACCAGGCTGACCTTGAACTCAGAGATATCACCTGCTTCTGTCTCCTCAAGTGCTGGGATTACAGGAGTGCACCACCATGCCCAGTATAATTTTTATTCTTTTTTTTTTTCCCCGAGACAGGGTCTCTCTCTGTGTTAGCCTTGGCTGTCCTGGAGTCACTTTGTAGACCAGGCTGGCCTCCAACTCACAGTGATCCACCTGCCTCTGCCTCTTGAGTGCTGGGATTAAAGGCGTGTGCCACCATGCCTGGCTTTTACATTTTTATTCTTATAATGACTAATGATACTGAACATCTTTTCATGTGCTAGTTTTCATTTTAAGATACTCTCTCACCAGTGAAATGTCTATTTATGTCTCCCCCCCCCCATATCCTAATTGGTTTTTTTATTTTTATTTTTTATGTTTTCAAGACAGGGTTTCTCTATGTAGCCTTGGCTGTCCTGGACTTGCTTTGTAGACCAGGCTGGACTCGAACTCACAGTGATCCACCCACCTCTGCCTGCCAAGTACTGCCATGCCCACCTTTGAGTTGTTGTTTTACTGTTTGCAGTAAGTATCCTAGATGCTCCTAGTCCTTTGTTGAATTCATGTGAACTCTCTTAGCACCTGTCTATAATTGGGGTCATACAGAATTTGTCTATTTGTGATTGACTTCTATTGTATAGTGTAATGTCCCTACATCCAGACATGTTGTATAACACACCAGAATTTCCTTCGTTTTTATTGCTCAATGATAGTGCATTGCAGGCATGTGGCATCCTTTGCTTCCTAGTTTGAAAATGGGTGACTGGGATAGTCAATCCATTGTCTATTGTGAATAAGGATGCTATGCTCCCAAGTGTAAAACATCTCTTTGTGAGCCTCTTGGAGTCTTGCAAATATGTCCAGAAGTAGACTCCCCAGATCACGCGGTGCTATGGTTTCTATGACTAATGTCCCTAGGCCCATGTGTTAATGGCTCATTCTGAGAGTGGTTCAACTGAGAGGGTGTATTAGTATTCTGTTGCTGTGATACAACACTGAGCCAAGGAAGGAAGTTTATCTTGGCTTGTGGTTCTAGAGGACTGTGGTCCATGATGGTAAAAAATCATGGCAGCAGGCAGAAGGCACGGTGGCAGGAAGCTATGAGCTCACATCCTGAGTCACAGGCACAAAACAGAAAGAGCCAGCTGGAAATGGCAAGAGATTTTAATCTCACATCCTGACCCAGTGATGTATTTCCTCCAGCAAGACTATAGGAAAGCAACACAGGGAACCAAGTGTTCAAAGGCTAAAGACTGGGGGGGCGGGCATTTCTCATTCAAACCACCTGTGCCCCTTCTAGTGCGTGTAAGAAGCCACTGCCAAATCCAACCCAGTGTTTTCTTCCAGAAAATTTCAAATTAGATCTTTCTTTGTTTGATCCATCTTAAGTTAATTACTTTTGTATAGCGTGTTGGGTAAAGGCCCAGCTTTCCTGTTTTGCATGGGGACATCCAATTTTCTCTGCCCCAATTTGCTATAAGGATCATTTTTCAACATTGAATGGTCTTGGTATGGTTGTCAAAAGTCACTTAACCATAAACACATGGATTTTTCTCCTGAGTTGTCAACTGGACTCTGTGTGAGCATGTGTGTGTGTGTGTGTGTGTGTGTGTGTGTGTGTGTGTGTTGAGAAACAGGATCTCGTTATGTAGCCTCAAGCTTGGAGTCTTCCTACCTTGGCTTCCCAAGTGTGGGGATTATAGAGACGTATCACCACATCAGGCGTCATTCCTTTTGAAACTGTTATGGATGAAAATGTTTTGTAAGTCCCACTACACATTGCTCACTGTTAGCACACAGAAATGTAATTGAATTTGGTGGAGTTCCTTTGTATCCTATGATTTTAAGGAATTCATCATTACTTTGGGTGCTGGAGAATCATTAATGTTTCTATCTGTGAGTCATATCATTTGTGCAAATAGCTGTTTGCTCCTCTCCTCCTAATTTAGGGCCTTTTATTTATTTTTCTTCCCTATTTAGTCTGGCTAGAGCTTTAAGTGCTCTGCTGAACAGAAGTGTCAATAAGAGAAAAGCCACCAGTCTGACACCACTGAATGTGTTCCTGTAGGTTCTCATATGAATCTTTTATTATGTCAAGATAATCTCCTAGTCCTAGTACTTTGGGTGTTTTTTTAATCATTAGAGAGTATTTGTCATTTTTCCATTAATTGAGATTATCCTATAGTTGTTCTTGTTAGGGTTAGGGTTGGGGGGGTAGGGTGAGGATTGGGGGTTAGGGTTAGGGGGTTAGGTTTAGGGTTAGGGGGTTAGAGTTAGGGTTAGGGGGTTAGGTTTAGGGTTGGGGGTTAGGGTTAGGCTTAGGGGGTTAAGGTTAGGGGGTTAGGGTGAGGGGGTTAGGGTTAGGCTTAGCCTTAGGCTTAGGGGCTTAAGGTTAGGCTTAGGGGGTTAAGGTTAGGGTTCGGATTAGGAACAACTTGCTTGTAACAAGGTTCTAGTATTTACATAATTCTGACCCATGCTCTCCCTCTTCAGCTCCTGCCCTGTTCCCCTTCCCTCTCAACTCATGATGATCTATTCTTCAATTATTCTTGTTTTACATATAAGCAAATATTATATATACATATATATATGTATTTAAAACACACACACACACAATCTTTTTTTTTCTTTTTTTTTTATTAATTTATTCTTGTTACATCTCAATGTTTATCCCATCCCTTGTATCCTCCCATTCCTCCCCCCCCCATTTTCCCATTATTCCCCTCCCCTATGACTGTTCCTGGGGGGGATTACTTCCCCCTGTATATTCTCATAGGGTATCAAGTCTCTTCTTGGACAATCTTGCTGTGTACATTTAGTGTTACTTATGTGTAGTTACATTCCAGAATCAAATCTCACCTGGTCACTGTGTACAATCTTTATGATATGCTGTAGCATTTGACTTGCTAGCTTCTTGCTGATCTTTTCTTTCTCTTTGATTTAGTTTGTATTGTAGATGAGGAAAAGAAGAGATGGGACTGATGCCTACTACCTGCATCTGCTTAAGAATCTATATTAGCCAGAAAAACAAGACTATTAAGATACATGTGGGGGAGCAGGATGTAGTGGTGCACGTCTTTAATCCTAGCACTTGGGAGGCAGAGACAGGTGGATCGTTGTGAGTTCGAGGCCAGCCTGGTCTACAAAGTGAGTCCAGGACAGCCAAGGCTACCAGAGGAATCCTGTCTCAGGAAAAACAAAAAGATACATAGATACATGTGGGGGCTCCCTCATGTGTGTGCACACATGTACATGAAAACACACACACACACACACACAGAGAGAGAGAGAGAGAGAGAGAGAGAGAGAGAGAGAGAGAGAGATGGAGGTAGCTTGATCCAGAGATTGGCTCACCTGATTATGGAGGCTGCAAGCTAGCAATCCAGGAAGGTCCGTAATGCAGGATGATTCAGCATAAGTCAAAGGCCTGAGATCCAGAGGAACTGATGTTTCCTTCCTCAGACTAAAGGCCAGAGAATCAAGAATGTCAGTGCCTGTGGGCAGGAGAGGATGACAGGCCTAGGGTAAGCAGAGAGGCGATTCAGGCCCTTGGCAGACTGGGTGATACCCATCTGCAGTGAGGAGGAAACTTCTTTATTCTGTTTACCAATTCGGATGTTAAAGTTTTGCAGGAGCAGTCTCAGGCACACCTTGGGTGTTTTGTCTCCTTAGTCACACTGACACATAAAATTAACCCCGACAACATCTATATTCTGTGCTAGACTCTAATCGTCACCTCTTTGGGGACCCAAGCGACAGCATGTTAAGATGGTAGTGAGCATAAAATAAGAACTCTGAAATATAAAAAAGCTACACTGTTTGTCCCAGCAGCTCCAGAATAAATCAGTGTCTTGACCTTATATACATAGTGCAAAATCGTTGCTTGGGTAGTTTCAGGTCTCCTAGCAACTTCCACCAAGGAAGTAGGACATGGTGAAATAAGGGAAACTTAAAATAAAAAGGAAGTTCACTGTGGTGATTTGAATGAGGATCGTCCCCATGCACTCATATGTTTGAATGCATGGTCCCCAGTTGGTGGAACTCTTTGAAAAGGATTAGAAGGTGTGGCCTTATATGGAGTTGGAGGAGGCATGTTCCTAGGGCTGGGTTTTGAAGTTTCAAAAGTCAACACTGCTCCAGATAGCTCTCTCTCTCTCTGTCTCACCATGTAAGCTCTCAGCTGCTGCTCTACTGCCATGCTTTGATGCCAGCTGCAATGCTCCCTACGATGATGGCTGTGGGCTTACCCATGAAACTATCAGCAGGCCCCTAATAAATGGTTTATTCTCTACATTGCCTTAGTTGTGGCATTTCATCGTAGGAGTAGAATATTAGCTACGATTACCACCTACAAGGAAGGGTTATAGTAATAAGAGCCAAAGCTCTAGTTCCTGCCATCCTAGTCTCACGAAGTTTTTAGGTGCAGAAGAGCTTGTAGAAAAGGGGATAAACTCGTTTCATCCCAACATAGCCTTTTCCATCTAACACTTAGCCATGTGGCAATTGGAACTCCCTCTGTAGGTTCATATGACCTCGACCAATGTTTGTTTCAGTAACATACGCAGAATAACACACTCGGTCATTTTCATAAATAATTCAGAAGACAGGATGATGCAAGAGTTATTGATGTCCTAGGAAAAGAAAAAAAAAAAAAGCCTTGTATTTCATATTGTTTGGCTACTAACAAGTTCCAAAGTACTAGACTCCATATTTAAAGGTGTTAATAAAGTAAAAAAGGTGTTGTGTCAAGGCAGCTTGCTGTTTCCTCCATCTAAGTGAATCTTGCTATGGTAATCTCACCTGGAGAGTTTCGGCAGTGTTGCGGCTATTTTTAACTAACGGTGAAGCGCTGCAGAACTCAAACCAGATGCTGAGCTACACACAGACTGCCTGTGTTACCAACACTTAGTGTGCAAGAGCCCGCAAGACCGAGACCTACAGCCTTTGCTTGTATTCTCACCTTGTTTCTGGCTTGTATCCGACCTGCTTTGTCTTGGCTAATTCCTGCTCAAAACCTTTAAAAGTCAAGTTAGTTAGTTGCTAGTACAGAAAAAGCATTCTCAAGGCAACAGTAGCATTCTTCCAAGGGAAGTCATTGATTAGAGAATTTATTTGTTCAGAGTGGGCGGGCATATGAGTGGGTAGTTGTAAGTATGTCTTTAAAGTGGAAGAGAGGAAAAAGGGACCATTAAAGTGCCTGCTATCCTTTGTGCAATGTCTCAGTCTGGTGTGACAGAAGCTATAAATCTTGTGAATGAGTGTCATGATGTATATACATTAAAGCAAATTACAAAGTGTCAAAAAAAAAAAAGTACCTGTCACCAAGGTTTTGATTACATTTCCAGGTAATTTGGAGATTCTGCATATGGAATCACTATCACTGTTATTTTTAACTCATAAACTAATTTTGTGCTTTCAACTCAACATCAGGAAGATGGGTAATGGTTTATTCTCATTTTCTAAGGTTTTTAAAATTTATATTCTTCTGTTAGATACTTTAAAATTCAGGGCATATAACTGTGCATTCTACACAAGGATTCTTGTTGGTGTCTTTTAAGAAAAAATGAAACACTTGGTACTTTGAGGCCAGCCTGGTCTACAAAGTGAGTCCAGGACAACCAAGACTACAAGAGAAATCTTGTCTTGAAAAACCAAAAAAAAAAAAAAAAAAAAAAAAAAAAAAAAAAAGGCAGGGGGGAGAGAAATACTTGGTGCTGGAGAGTTGGTACAGAAGTTAAGAGGTAAGAATGCTTGCTGTTTTTCCAATAGACCCAAATTTGCTTCTCAGCACACACATGCCAACTTGCCACTGTCTGTAACTCCAGTTTCAGGGTTTCTAATGCCCTCTTCTGACTTTCTTTGATTCTAGGAACACATGCGACACACACACACACACACACACACACACACACTCAAAAAGAGAAATAAAATTCTTGTAAAATATAAGAATATTAAGAAAACAAGACCGTCCCAGGTAAAAATTATAACAATTATTCTAAGAATTAATTGCAAAAAGATTTTCTGGTTATTATTTCTTAGAAAGTAGTTCAAATCTATTAAGTCTCCAAATCAAACAACCCCCAGAATTTGCCAATAATGTGTGCGCTGTTAAAGGTCTGGCTTAAAGGCTCCCCTCTTCCGTTGTTGCTTTCTTCTGCTTCTGCAGCACATAGCTGGTTTTGTTGCATAGATTTTAAAAACTCTCACCAACTAGAACATAAGTTTTGTGAGGTCTCATCTGTCTAATTCATCGTTATGGTTTTGGGCAAAGAACCAGTCCTCAGAAAAGAATTATGTTCCTGTTCATGAGTCTGTGCCATCAAATTACTAACACAGGCACTCTTGGGTTTGCTTCACAGGCAGTTCTTGGACAACCAAGAAACACTCAAACCTGCAGTGGAGGGCTCACTGGAATGAGAGAGTTTGATGGCCAAGTACCTCCATAATGTAGGTCTGTCTCATCTAATAAAATCAAAGCTTTAAGAGAGAAAAAAGAACCAGGGTTCTGTCCAGTGATGGAAGGATCATATCTATAGACTACCTTTAAACTGAACATAGTAATCTGAACTTTCCCGTGAAGATCTCTCTCTCTCGCTCTCTCTCTCTCTCTCTCTCTCTCTCTCTCTCTCTCTCTCACTCTCTCTCTCTCAGATTTATTTATTACGTATACAGTGCTATGCCTGCATGTACACCTGCATGCCAGAAGAGGGCATCAGATCATATTATGGATGTTTGTGAGCCACCATGTGGTTGCTGGGAATTGAACTCAGGACCTCTGGAGGAGCTGTCAGTGCCCTTAACCTCTGAGCCATCTCTCAAGCCCTGAAGATATTTCTTGCCCTGCCCTGCAGAATTTGGAATTGGCAGTGTCACGAGCCAATTCTTTCACACCCACCCTCCTCTCTCAGACACACTCCTATTGGTTTCGTTTCTCTAGAGACCCTTGACTACACAGGAAGATGACAGGACACCTTGGCATCAGTGCTTTCCTGTGTTCACTGGGTGTGTTGTCTTGCCACCTAGAACAGAACCCAATTACTCGGGTTATGTTGAAAGGACAAGGCATGGCCTCAAGAGCTCTTCTGGTCAATTTCATCTTACTCCAAAGCAAGTTGGTTGGAAAGAGTTATGACAAATAAACACAGGAGCAAACAGCAAAGGTCACACTGACCTCCTTGGCTAGAGCACATTAGTTGGCAGTAGTATACCAACCAGCAAATGTTTCCAAAAAGACAGACACACAGTCTGTTGTTTGGGGTAGATAATGGTTTAACCCCAAGAATGGCTATTCTTGGTTGTCAACTTGACTACATCTGGAATTATCTAAAACCCAAGCTGCTGGTACACTTGGGAGGGTTTTTTTTTTTTTTTTTTTTTATTGGATCATTTGAGGTAGGAAGACCCGCCTTACATCTGGGCCACACCTTCTGGTGGGAGCCTTCTATAAAGGACATGGAAGAAGGATGCTCTTGCTCTTTGCCTGCTTGTCATTGCTCTCACTGGCAAGTTTGTTCCTTCATTGACATTAGAGTCTACTTCTTTGGAATTCTAACATATACTGAAAACCAGCTGAGACATCTGGCTTTGACCTGAACAACTATTGGATTCTTTCTCCGGTTGAGAGACAGGCATTGTTGGGATAGTTGGATCACGGACTGTAAGCCACTCTAATAAATCGTGTGTGTGTGTGTGTGTGTGTGTATGTGTGGTGTTTTTCTACCAGTAATGTTTTTCTAGAGAACCCTGATTAATACAACCACAAATGCAGACAAGCTCTGTAATCAAAAAGGAAAAAGATCATCTGAAAACAAATGCTTAGAAATTATTTTGTTACTGAAAATTCCTCAGAAGTTACCTAGAGGGAGTTTTAGATAAGATGATGGACTAGACACTGCCTCTGTGTGACCTGGTGAAGAAGTGTTAAGGGTAAGAAAAAGCAGGTTCTATTGTATGGAGAGAAAGAGAAGAGAAACTTTGGACATCCACAAAAGAAATGCTAGGACTCCAAAATGTTCAGAGAAACAGAAGGACTAAGCACACAAGCAGAAGAAAGTCAGTCAGAGTGATTCCAGCAACATGTATGTCTGTTCTCCCCTTATACCATGTGGGTTTGCAATATCGAGCTATTTTGAGGTAAGCCCACCAAATGTAGAAGATCCTTCCCCCAAAACTGCAAGAGACACCCAGAAGATAACAAATTCTCAATTACAGAATTCAAAGACATTGAAATGGACAAAACACCAGCTGAAGATCTAGAAAATTTACTAGCAAAAAAATGATCAGTGACCTCAAGTAAATACAACTAAATGAACGAAGTAAAGGAATCAACCCATGACCCAGACAAAGAATGCAGCAACACAGAGAAAAGTCAACCAAATGGATGAGAAAATCAGAAAATGAAATGAGAAAAAGCCAACAAAATGAAAGAGAATTCAGCAGGGAAATTGAGATTAAAGACAAAACTAAACTAAATGCTGGAAATTAGCACACTGGTCAAATATACAGTGGAAAACATCACTAATAGATTTGACCAAATAGAAGACAAAATACATAGATGGAGGCGAAGGCTGAATAAAACATTATATTCAAACATCAAAACTTCAACCCAAAAATCAGTTCACTATGAAACTGCACCACACACTTGGAAGTTATAAATAAAATATTTAGAATAGTAAACACTAGTATGGAGGTTTGAATGAGAATGGCTCCCATAAGGATCATATATTTGAATGTTTGAACCCCAGTAGGTGGAACTATTTAGGAAAGATTAGGAGATGTGACTTTATTGGAGAAAGTTTTCACTGAGAATGGGATTTGAGGTTTCAAAAACTCATATTAGGTCCAGTCTCTCTCTCTCTCTCTCTCTCTCTCTCTCTCTCTCTCTCTCTCTCTCTCTCTCTCTCTCTCTCTCTCTCTCTCTCTCTGCCTTTTGCCTGTAGATTAGGATATAACCTCTTAGCTACTGTTTGAGTGCTGTGCCTGCCTCCTGCTGCCATGCTCCCCCATTGTGATGGTCACAGACTAACCGTCTGAAACTATAAAAAGCCTCCAATTAGTGCTTTATTGTACACGCTTCCTTCATCAAGGTGTCTCTTCATAGCTATAGAACAGTGATTACAACAGTCAGTCATTGGATTTCATGATCTGAAAATACTCCTTCTGTCTGTGTTTAACTACTTACTCCTGAATGAACGTTCTGGGCCCACTCCCCCAACTTATAGACAGAGGAATTGACCCTAGTTGTGCAGACGCTGAGAACATGGGAGCTGCCCAGTCCATGGAGGAAGATGCTTCCGGAGCTCCAATTAGTGTTGAAGGCCTGGAAGACTCCTGGAGTCATTGGTCTTCAGACTATATTGGAAGGCCAAAGAGGCTAGGATGGGATTGGAGCAGCATCATAGCAACACTCAACAGCAAGAGCCTAAGGCACCCAGGCAGCACTGCCTTTTCCTTGAACTTCTCTTTACCCCAACCACTGAAAGGAGCTACTCACTCCGAGGGAGAGTGCCCCACCCCTCAGCTAATCCTTTATGGAAATGACTTCACAGATGCTTAGAAGTAGAAGTGCATCTTGTTGATTCCAAATGCTATCAAGTTGACGGCAAGACTAACCCATTAGCTAGAGTTGATACTGTGCTTGCCTCACGTGCACAAGGCCCTGAGCTCCATCCTCAGCACCAGTTGGACAAGGTGGTGTATCTACAGATGCGCATCTATAATCATAGCATGTGGGAGGTGGAGACAATCAAGGTTATCCTCATAGAATTCAAGAGTTGCTTGCTTTGTGAGACTGTCTAGGAAGGAAGAAAGAAAGAAAGAAAGGAAGAAAGGAAGCAAGGAGAGGGAGGGGGAGGGAAGGAGGGAGAGAGAGGTCAGAACACATTCAGGAAGTTGAGAGAAAGAGAGAGCATGGGCATAAAATTGAGAGTAAAGTGTTGTAGGGCATAAGGGAGGCATTGGAGGAAAAGAAATGAGTAAATATGATCGAGACACATTCTACGGATGCATCAAATTCTCAATATAAAGATGGACACGAGTTAACTACTGAGAGACAACAAACTGAATTGATTAGGGTTCTGTTTCGTGTATGATGGACATATGAATGCCGGCTTCTTTTCTGCTTAATAACACCCATTAGTATCCTCAGCAGGCATTTCCTTTCGATCCTGCTGAGCTAATGACTGCTGAGATCCCTTCCAGAGTTAATATGAAAGCAACTCAATCAGTGGCATTTGCTTAGCGCCTCTCTGCATGTAGCATTTTGCTAACCGGTGTGTAATTACACTGCCAGCAGAGTGGTCGGTGCCTCTGGTTGTCTTCACTCTACTACATTGATGAATGTGGCACTGTTGATGACACTAGCTACCGAACAGCTTCATTCCTAAGTTGCTTTGAAAAAAAAAAAATCAACCACTGTTATTAGATGTGGCTGTAGTTTAGACCCTGAATGTTACCTAGAACCCCGTGCGTTAAAGGCTTGGTGGTCAGACAGAGGGGGTCTTAGGAAGGCGTGGACCCTTTAAGAGGTGGGTGGGGACTAACAGGAAGTTAGGTCTCGGGAGTTTGCCCTCCAAATGGGTGTTGGTGCCCTGGCTCTTTTGTTTTTCTCTCTGATTCCCACTACCACGTAGTGAGCAGCGTGGCTGCACCACACACCCCTCATCACGAGGTTCTGCCTTCCACAGACCCATACACAACAGACTAACAACTGTAGACTGAAGCTTCTGAGACAGTGAGTCAAAATAAACCTCCGTCCTCCAAAGCTGTTGGATGTTTCATGGTAGTGGGGAAAACTAACAAGAGAGTGTATGCACTTTCCTAAAGTGACTATTCATCATTTCTCTGTATACTCTGCCTAGTTTTATCATGCTGTTTTTGTTTGTTTGGTGTTTTTCGAGACAGGGTTTCCCTGTGTACCCTTGGCTGTCCTAGACTCACTCTGTAGCCCAGACTGGCCTCAAACTCACAGAGATCCACCTGTTTCTGCCTCCCAAGAGCTGGGATTAAAGGTGTGTGCTACCACCACTTGTCATTTTATCATGCTGTATTTAGCAAAGGTACACTGATGTGTCATCTTGGCTTGATCGGGTTTGGAGGGTTTTTTTTGTTTTGTTTTTGTTTTTTTGTTTTGTTTTGTTTTTCAAGACAGGGTTTCTCTGTGCAGCCTTGGCCATCCTGGACTCATTTGTAGACCAGGCTGGCCTCGAACTCACAGAGACCCACCTGCTTCTGCCTCCCGAGTGCTGGGATTAAAGGTGTGCACCACCACATCTGGCTCCAATGCATCATTTTTTTTTTTCCCATCAAGCAGCAATCCAAGTGCTGCTATGAAAGTCTTTGTAGATGTGGTGTCTTTGTTTGCTTTCCTGTTGTTCGGATCAAATACCCTGATAAGACAGGTAGTGAATGCCTTTAATCCCAACATTTGAGAGGCACAGGCATGAGGGTCACTGTGCATTTAAGGCCAATCTGATCTACATAGTGAGTTCCAGGCCAATCAAAGCCATATGATGACATTTAGCCTCAATCAACAAAACAAAATACACTGGCAAAAGCAGTTTAGGGGCAAGCTTGGATGCAGGCAGAGTCAATGGCCAAATTCTGCCAAGACAGGGTAAGCAAATCCTCAATAGTTCCTGCCTTACAAATATGCTGTAAGATATACTGGGCCAGAAGGGTGAAAATGATGCTCCAATGTTATAGAGAGTTTTGCTGTTCAGGCAGCAAACTGTCTCTGTCTTTTTTGGAAGCTGCTAACCTGAATTTCCTGTTAATTCTATTCCTTCTCAAGTCTCTGATGGGGTTGAAGACTAGATAGTTTAGTTTTACAATTAAGCTTAGTTGTTTAGGGGTTAATATGTTTTTAGGTCTAGATAGATGTTTTAAGTTGATAGAGATAAGATATGATAGATATTGATTTACATTCAGAATTTTAGACTCACCAAGATAGGAAAGGTATTTTCCTCTAGGTTGCCTAATACAAATAGCCAAAACGCTATGAATGTAACATTTACATAATTCCTGATTATTTCATGCCTCTTCTTGCTGTATGTAGCTTATTATAATATATATGTATGCATATATAAATAAAGAATTAATTTTAAAAAGCAATTTAGGGGGAAAAGGTATATTAAAATAAACTGTGACAGTTCCAGGTTACGGCCCGCAATTCTGGAGAAGTCGCAGCACCAGGAACTTCAGAGAACTGGTCTGAACCCACCCACAGCCGGCACAGGACAATGAATCAATTCCTGCACGCAATGTCCACCCATGGCTGGGACAGGACAATGAATCAATTCCTGAACACAATGTCCAGCCGTCTCTCTCCTTTTTATCCAAACCTGGGCGAGAACATGCAACGGTGCTGCCCACATTCAGGGTAGATCCCGTTACCTCAATTAACCCAAGTAAGAACATCTTTGACAGGCATTGCCCAGAGGTCGACCTAGTCAAGACAGTGTCTCACTGAGACTCTTCCCAGAAATTTCCACCTACCTCAAGTTGAGAATGTCAGCTATCACGGTAGTTGACCTTTACGGTCATCTACCTGTGCAGAGAGATTACCCTTGATGCTGTGGGTGGGCCTATTTAATAGGTTGCGGGGATTAAGAGCAAAACATTTCTGCCTTAAGACTATAGCATTCATTTCTTGATTCCACCTAGCTCCCCAGTTATAGAATTTTCATACATATTTGACTCACAGCCATTGAGTCAATGCTTTATATATATATATAGTTTGAATGAGAATGGTCCCCATAGGCTAAGATATTTGAATGCTTGGTCATAAATTAGTCGAACTGTTTAGGAAGAATTTAGAGGTGTGGCCTTCTTGGAGAAAGTGTGTCCCTGCAAGTGGCCTTTGAGATGTCAAAAGTCCCCACCAGGCTTGCTCACTCTTCCTCTTGCCTGTGAATCGGGATGTAAGCTCTCAGCTGCTGCTCCAGTGCCATGCTGGCCTGTCTGCCACCATGCTCTCCATCATGGTGATCATGGGACTAGTCCCCTGAGACTATAAGCAAGCTGCACCCCCTCAATGAAATGCCTCCTTTTATAAGTTGCCTTGGTCATGCTGTCTCACCACAGCAGTAGAAGAATAACTATGACACCCCTTGTGCTGGCTAGACTATGTCGACCTGACACAAGCTAGAGTCAGCTGAAAGGGAAAAACTTCAGTTGAGAAAATGCCTCATTAAGATCCAGCTGTAAGGCATTTTCTTAGTGATTGATGGGGAAGGGCCCAGCCCATTGTGGGTGGGGCCATCTGTGGGCTGGTGGTCCTGGATTCTATCGGAAAGCAGGCTGATCTAGACATGGTAAACAACACCTCTCCAGGGCCTCTGCATCAGCTCCTGCCCTCTTCACATTCTCCTTACTTTCTTCTATGTAAGTCAAATAAACCCTTTCCTCCCCAACTTTTATTTTGGTCACAGTGTTTCATGGCAGTAATCGAAACTCTAATTAAGACACCATTTAAGTGCCAAGTCCATTCATTTTACCTAGAAGACCCCTGTATCATACCATAAAAACACAAAGTTTTGGATGTAAATCCAGACAATTAGTGGTATTTAAAGACAAGAGCTCATATTTATCACCAAGCCTGTCTGCTTGCCTTCCACGCTTCACAGAGCCAGGTAGGTTGCTTGTTTTGCTTTCATTTTCATTTTTCTTATAATTTACTCATTTTTATTTAACATGTGTATGCTCATGTTTGTGTGAGTGCATGTATGTGTGCATTGTGTGGAGGCCAGAGGTCAACATCTGCCTGGTTTCATTCACCAGGCATTGTCATTGTCCATCCTGTTCTTTGGTACAAGTTCTCCAATCTGGCCTAGTGTTTGACAATTAAAGTAGGCTAGCTGGCCAGTGGGCCCAAGGAATCCGCTTATCTCTCCCTCCCAAGTGCTGGGATTAGAAGCATACATCACCACACCTGGCCTTAGTTTTTGATCTGATTTTGGTGTGTGCAGTCATGTTCCTGTGTGTGAGTACAGGTGCCTGTATGCCATAGCACATGTACAAAGGTTAGAAGACAGTCTCAGGTGTCAATCTTGTTTTCTACCTTGTTTGAGACAAGGTTTCTCCTTTGTCTAGGGAGAGCACCTAAGCAAACACTGACCTCCACAGCCAGTGGATGGTTCTTCTCTTTTCTCAGCATGCTGTGCTTCTCATAATCTTCACTTGGGACTCCTAGCTTGTTCGTTCTTTCTTTCTTTCTTTCTTTCTTTCTTTCTTTCTTTCTTTCTTTCTTTCTTTCTTTCCTGTTTGTTTTTGTTTCTTCAAGACAGGGTTTTTCTGTGTAGCCTTGGCTGTCCTGGACTCTTTTTGTAGACTAGGCTGGCCTCAAACTCACAGAGATCTGCCTGCATCTGCCTCCTGAGTGCTGGGATTAAAGGCATGTGCCACTGCACCTGGCAGCTCCCTTAGCTCTTTTCAATAACTGAGAAAACATGTTGAAAGTTCAACTGGATTTTTTTCCAAACAGTAGACACAAATTTCATTTTATCTCTTCTAATCTTAATAGTAATAACTTAATCCAATACAGTCAATAACATGGATGGAACACGCACAGGACTTGGTGTGGGAGCTCAAAGTTACTTGTCTGGAATCATAGCTTTTGTAGCTCAGATCAGAAATCTCTGAAAGGATGATGCCTGGAGAGTGAGTGGGCAGAGTCCTTAGTAGTTATCTGTTAATAAATCCCAGAATGCTTTCTGACCTTAAAGCGTCAGATGGCAGTTGAGAAATAAAGGACAAGAGAATTTGGGAGATTAACCGAGGCTGGGGTGGGGAGAGGCTGCAACATCATGTGAGGTTCCCAGTGGCCCCAGGGCACATTGTGTAATCCCCTTGCTTGTCCCTCAGCAGGACACAAGCCATGTGCTCCTGCCAAGTTGCATAAGGAGAGATTTCGGTGCTTTGAAAATGTGCCTTGGCCATGAGGACGCTGTGGCAAAGACATCAGGCCACTCTGTCTGGACTTAGGGGCCAAGGACGCACCACTTATGCCCCCATGTCCTATCTCTCTGTTTGTCTTTCTTTCCTGCTTTTTTCTTAAACTCATTTTACTGTGTATGGGCATCTTGCCTGCATGCCTGTGTACCACGTGCCTGCCCAGTGCTCAGGAGGCCAAAAGAGAGGGATGATTCCCCTAGAACTTGAGTTACAGGTGGCCGTCAGCCACCATGTGGGTGCTAAGAATCCAACTCAGGTCCTCCAGAAGAGCAGCCAATGCTTTTAGTCACAGATCCTTCTCTTCCATCCCCACATAGCTTATATTTCTCAGCAGTCTGAGTTTGTAGCAAGTTGCAAGACATTCAAGGTTGTCATAGGAAAGAGGAAGACATGGGGCCAGGCATAGGTGACAATGGCTGGAGAGATGGTTCTGTGGTGAGGAATTCCCAGCCCCCACATGACAGTTTTTAACCACTTGTAACTCTAATTCCAGAGGATCCATTGACCTCTTCGGACCTCCATGAGCTCCTACAAGTACTTGGTGCATAGACCTCATGAAGGCACACACAAACATGTACATTATAAAATGTAAATATATATATTTAAATATAGAGGGCTACCGGGACTCAGACATGATCAGTGATTAGGTGTGTGACATGTTTTCTGAGATCTGTCTCCTTCTAACCATCATGGCTTCATCAGCCTTATTTATTGATACCCTAGGAACAATCTCTCAAGCACATCCAGCATGCATGTTGGCGAGCTGGAGGAATCGTCTGGCCTCTTGTAAGAAATGCCTTCTCAGACCCCCAACCCAGACCTACTAAATAAGACCCCCCTGAGATTGGTCCAGGAGTCTGTGTTTTAATAAGCCTTCCAGATGATTCTAAGGCACACCCTTGAGTGAAAATGACGTCACTGTGTCACTGGGGAGCATCAGTCTGATGAGGGTGTTTATGAAACGGCTAAAGCCCCACAGGAAGGGAGTCAGAACCATGAATTCTCTCTGGACACAGACCAGGGATGGGAAAACAGTGTCTTTCTCTAGTTTGCTGGCACCAGATCCATGCCAACAAGTTGGCAAAACATTCCACACCTCCACTGTGACTAACTTTTTTTTTTAAATAGTTTTGAAATAGTAGGCAAGAGGAGACATTTCAGAGAATTAAGGCGGAACATGTTGTTTTGAGTCTGAAACCTCCCCCCGCTCCATTATCTTTCTATAAATATTCTGAGAGCTCAAACTGGGTGTTACTCATGCCCTTGCCTCAGGACCTTCCTTATTCTAGTGGCTTCATGGGCATTTGAAAGGTGAATGACTGAAACTAAGCCTTTGTCTCACGTCTATGGATTACATGGCTTTGAGGTACAATGTATGTCCTTGCTTGCACAGGTTGTTGGTGGGTTTCAGCTCCATGCCGTTGTCAGGGTGAGGTTCCCATTTCCATGTCAGCTCTGGGCTGAGGGCCTTACACAGGCTCCAGAGGCTGGCTGCCAGGGTTCTTTGGCTCATGGCCACTTTCTTCTGCCTTTACGGCCAGCGTAGGTTCCTCCAGAGGACTGAATCTCTCCTCTTTCGCATCTTGCTGGACCTCTTGCCTGACTCTTTCTCTTCTTCCACTGGTGAGGGTTCATTTGGGTAAATGAGGATTTGCCAAACAACACAGGGAAAGTGCATCATGTCAAGGCTCGGAATCTTTGTTACAGCTGTGAAATCCTTCTTTCATATAAGGTGGATATTTACATATGGTGCAGACCTGGATGTTTGTGTCGTTGGTGAGCCACTATATTGCCTTCTATAAAGTGTCGTAGAAACACTGACTGCTAGAAATTGAATGGGATAACAGATATGACAGTTTTTTAAAAAGTCATCAGCATAAGTTGTCAACAGCTAATATCAAGACTTCTAGAGATGATGAGTTCAAAGAAATTGGTCCTTAACCCTCTGCTGTCACCTCCTGTAAAACTTCCCCTCCCTTGTCCACACACTTCTAAAGAGCAAGTTCTTTTCTACTCTCCTTTGCCTGCCTTCCAATCACAATGTGATATGGACAGTTGACGGCTCTGCATTGCTTCACTACATACTGAATATCTTTTGAAAAACTATTTATGTATATATAAGCACTCTGTTGCATGTATGCCTGCATGGCAGAAGACAGCATCAGATAGAAGAGGGCATCAGATTCCATTATAGATGGTTGTGAGCCACCAAGTGCTTGCTGTGAATTGACTCAGGATCTTTGGATGAACAGCCAGTGCTCTTAACCACTGAGCCATCTCTCCAGCCCCCATACTGAATATCTTTACACAAGCCAACACGAAACAATCATATTATCTCACTTAAGTATTCATATTATTTTAGAGGTAAGACATCTTGTTCTTTTAGGGTATTTAAACTCAGGGTCATTCCAACACCTACTCAGGGTAGTAAATACCAAGGCTTAACTTCCACAAATTCTGCTGCCCCATGGTGATGCCTCAGCTCCCTCCATTCCAAGAAATGAACAGCAAACTCGACTCAAGCTTATGAATCACCAAATGACACATCAAGGTCTCAGGCCTTAAAGGACAATATCAGTGATGGAAATCAAGGCACCCTGGAGTAGTCCTGGACAAGAACTTAGCATATCTGCAATCATTCATAAAACTTCCACTGATAAAGCCCAGCACAAAAGCTCAGCAGGAGAACAGGAGAGAAACAAAAAAGTAATATGTATTCATTAGCTAGAGAGAGGGCTTGCGGGAGAAATTAGTCATTGTTATAGCCACACTATTTGAGTAGTTTCTCATTTCTTAGCTGAAGTTCTGTCAGTAGCACATTACTTCAGAAGTGGTCCACGTGCCCCTCCCATATGAGAACCCACATGAGCCACTGTGTTATGAGGTGTCCTGTCTCCTGGCTTCGTTAGCCAATCTTTAACCAGCACTCAGACTTATTACTAGCAAATGCAAGGTGACTATTTTGTTATATACAAATACATGAATATTTTCTGGTGTTATTTTAAGTACAGAGGTGAAAGGAAGGAATTGTGAGTTCAGCCACGTATTGAAACACACTAGCATCCATCACACGGAGACATAAGCCAAGCCCCAACCTCATATAACATTTATCCTGAACAAGATCTTAATGAAGAAACTCCCGGGCTTTAATTCTGAATGCCATCTTTGTTTCGAGGCCTAGGCCGATCTCCAAGAATTCTAAACAACTGCTCCATACAGGGCAGGGAAACACCCCTTCTTTCCCCCCCCCCCCCCCCCAGAAATCTTTGCACTATCCTGTTTCATTCATAAAAAAAAAGGAACAGTGTTCCAGGAGAACAGGGCCAGACTGTACTCATAGCACTCTGCCTCTGGCCAATATACAAGATCATTTGCCCCTTAGAGTTCCCACCAGCCTCCTGAAAGACGAACAGTCAAATCTAACTTCTCAATGAGTTGCGGCCTTACTGAAGCTGAACATGAATATTATTGTATACTCTATTATCATGTATGCATTTGCCGCTTCCAGCTATGGTGATTGTATGTACATTTTACTTTCACTGCAGTAGCTGGCACACTCCTGTAAATGTCATGTGACAGGTAGAGTGGGGTTTTCCTTCCCCTTCAGATCAATTGACTCCTGAGACACCAAGCAGACACAGGCTGCTATGGGATCCATTCTTTTCGTGACCCTCCCACCCCCACCCCAGCTCGAGCCTTCACCTTTCAGAATGGGCTTTTTCATTTCCCATGTGGCTCTCAAACATCTTCTTTCTAGACCGTAATCAACTTTCTGGCCTGGTTTCTCCATTTAGAATTTAACTTTCAGGTAAGTAGAGGAGAACCCGGCTACAAGGTCTTTATCGTACACACCTCTGTGTTTCCAAAGACCAGCTCATTGTCTATGCCATAATAATAAATAACATTACAGATTATGCCAGTGATAATGCATACACTGATGATATGCAAATGCTAGTTGCATAATCTACATACATTAACTCAGCTCATGAAAAACTATAAGATAGGCACTACGATTGTATTTGCTTCATAGGGATAGGGGAATCAGTGGGGTTAATGGATGAGAGAATGTGTAACTACTGTATGATTTATGTGGACTCCTGGGAGCCTGTGCCTCACTTTGGAAGTCCCACAATAGAACTTGTGATCTGTAGACAGACTAAGAGGAAGAGTGACGGACGTATATGGGACTGCAACGGGGAGGGCGTGTCTTTGCTGTCCTTCCATGAACACATGCCGGATGGACTTGGACAGTACTTCCGGGACCTCTTCTGGTCTGGAAAGCCTTGTTTCTGACAATGCTTTTTGTTTGTTTGTTTGTTTGTTTTGATCTTAAAGAGTGCCAGGAGCCACAGAGGGGGCATGTACTTGCCCAGGTGTGGAGAGTTCCGTGCAGAACTTAGAGCTCCAGATGGAAGGATCCTAAGGGCTTTGTTCGGGCTGAGTAATCGGAGTGGCCCTAACCAGATGTGCGAGCCTGCAGGGCACTGCTTAGCTATAGCCCTTGTCCAGAGAGTCTCTGCATCCATTCTCTGGCCACAGAATAACCACAGACTCAGCAGCTCAAAGCAGTAGCCTTTTTCTCCTCACAACTTCTGTGTTTCAAGCATTTCAAAGTTCTTTATCTATCCCTCTGCCCCAGATGCCAGCTAACCTGCGTTGCCCTAGAGACTAGACTGGGAAAGCATCTACCTCTAGACTCACAGGGCTTGTTGTTGGACTACAGTTTCTTACCTGTAGGACTGAGAGCTTCTGGCTCAGATGCTTGCCACATGGGTGCTTTATATGTGTATTTGCTGTTTCATAGTCAGCCATAGATCAACAGTGGCTCAGACAGCACAGTGGATCCATATACAGCAATATATCTGTCACCTTGATCTAATTTAACTGCTAGGAGAAGTCACCAGTCTTTCCTACCCTCAGGTGGAGGAAATGCCCGCCAGAAGATGGCATCGCTAGAGGCCATTTAGAGGCTGTCAGCCAAGCTCTCAGGACACCTTCAAAGGTAGTTCCAGCAGGTCAGGCAGAACTGTTATGTGCACTGCACTGCCTTCCTCTAGCATGCAGACAGGGGGCATTGGCTCCTCTGGGTGACTTGTTTGTGGAGGTTTTTTCTTCCTAGAAGAACACCTCCTCCTCCAGAAATGTCTGTCAGGAATGAGTAAATGACTCTTGTTATCATGGTGGTAGTAAATATGAAAAATGGGCAGGAGCAAGGCTAGCAAAATCAACTTTCCACCACCTTCATATGTAGAGGTTGATTTTTTGTTCTTTGCTACTAGTTATCCCTGGGTGACTAGATCAGCAAATAAGTCGTTTTGAAATTTTGTTTAGGAGAGCAAGCATGGTGATGCCTGCGTTTAATTCCAACCCTAGGGGAAGGAGCAAGACAATCTCTGTGAGTTTCAGGCTAGCCTGGTCTACATAGTAAGTTCTCAGTCAATCAGAGCTACATAGTGAGACCCTGTCTTTAAAATGATAACAACAATAACAAAGAAAAGAAAAAGAAAGGACAGTGAAGCAGGAAAAGCACTCTTTCTGGAGCCGCTTTGCTGGCAGATGGAAACCCAGTCCATTCCTGGGGGAGAGTGAGGCACCCAGCGAAGAACTGGCTCCCCTCGACTGTTGTTCAGAGGGAAGCATCAGAAGAGCAGAAGGATGCTCACAAGAGTGCTCGTGCCTTTCTCATAGTACTTCCTACTTTGCAAAACACCCTTAGATAACATCTCTTAGGGTCCCAGTCTCTAGGAGGCACAACTGGACACAGAAATCAAATGAAGAGACAGACTGCAGAGAGAAATAAAAAATGTCAATATTGAAGTAGCTTCTAAGAGCCAAGCAAAGGGAATACAGAAATGACTCCGCTGTCGAGAGCCCTTGCTTCCTTCTAGAAGATTCAGGTTCAATTCCCAGCACCCACATAGCAGCTCACAACTGTGTATAAGTCTGGTTGCAGGGGGATCTGAGACCCTCTTCTGGCCTATGAGGGTACCAGGCACAAAAGTGATGCACAGATACACATGGAAGCTAAACAGCTACCTATACACATAAAAAAAAAAAAAAAAAAAAAAAAAAAAAAAAAAGAGAGAGAGCCAAGCAAACACCATAGGTAGATGTTGCATGGAGCTCCCAGTATCTGGCTGTTCCTCCTAGGAGCAAACACATACATGCTCAGAATGTTAGTTTGTCATTGATTTAAAACAAATAAAAGCAGGACAGTGCCTGAGCATAAATAGCTACATGATAGGCAAGTTGGGCATTTAAAATATTGGTTGTTCGTACAACCAAGCTTGGGTGAAGAAGCACAGAAATACTTGTCTGGCTTCACGTCCTATAAACTGTTATTAAAGAAAACTATTTATTTATTTACTTATTTTTATTTTTAGGTTTTTCGAGACAGGAGTTCCCTGTGTAGCCCTGGCTGTCCTAGACTCACTTTGTAGACCAGGTTGGCCTTGAACTTACAGAGATTCAACCTGCCTCTGCCTCCCAAGTGCTGGGATCAAAGGCGTGCACCACCACTTCCGCCTCATAAAGGAAAAACACTTTAATGGGAAAGAGAAACTGAGCTTTCTCATCACAGTATTCTGAGAAGCGTGAGGATAATAGAACCAGAACATAGAGGTAGTCTCTGCTCTTCTTTTTAGTATATTTCCAAACTCCTATTGCACAGAAACTTCGAAGCAAGAAAAAGGAGCCATCTGTAGGCTGTGGTTTCACTAAAATTTATGCATTAGAACATAATATGTAACTAAGAGGTTCCAGCTAGGACATTTCTTAAGATGAAGAGATTTACTCTTTAAAAAAAAAGGGGGGGGGGAGCAGTGACCACAGATACCTAAAATCTCAATGAGTAACCATTCTGGCCTTTCTGTCTACAATGGAGCTGCTGTTCGCACTAAGGGTCTCTGGAGGCTTCGAGCACATTCCTGTGCTCACAGCTCTATGACTGATGGGTGTCTGGAGGCTTCCACTTGTACCTTTGCTCCTGTGTTTGCCTCCCAGCTGGCCGTGGGTCATGCTACTGTTTTCAGCTCTGAGTAATGAGATGAAGTCTTGCACTGCCCTCTCAGGACACAGGCAAAGACAGAACAAACAAGAGAATGAGAAGGAGTCAGACGATTAGAACAGATTATTACAATTAGTTTGAGGCCAAGCAGAGCTATTCAGTGAGAAACTGAGAGACGCTAGTTTTGAATCAGGCAGCTTGGAGAGGAGCTTGAGCCAGAGCAGCTGAGTTGAACCAGCCAGCCAGAGTTCAGAAAGAGCTAGAAAGGGTGAGCTTATTCAGCAGCGAGTCTCAAAGTCTGAAAACACTCTAGGCCTCGATTAGACTGTATGGAGGCTAGAAGCTTCCAGGACTAGGCCTAGGGCAGCAGATGGAGGCAATAAGCCTCAGAGATGACAATTACATCAGGAGACTAAAAGTTACTTTTCCAAGCCCTCATCAGATCTTAGTACCTAGGTATTGAATTTTCAGTCCCCAGAACTCCAAAATAAAATAAAATAAAATAAAATATCTTTATAAATAACTTGGTCTTTAACAACACAAAAAAGACCAAGATAACCAATATGGGTGCTGGGAACCAAACTTGGATCCTCTAGAAGAGCAGCAAGTATTCCTAACTGTTGAAACTCTCTCTTCAGCTACCAAACTTACCACTTTTAAACCACCCCATTTTACCCCTAGTGCTCAAGGCCATCTCATAATGCACGATGAATTTAGTCTACCTCTAAAAGTCTCCAAAGTCCTACTGTTCCAACATTGTTCAAAAGTGTATGTGCAGAACAGTGTCAGTGTTGAGCACTGTGAGATTTAGAGGCACTCCCTGAGGAACTTTACCATGAATCTGAGATTCCAGAATCCTATAGCTTTTCTGCTGTGCTCACTACTCAATCACATCCTTTCAGTTTCGTCAATGAAAACAAAAGCAGATTCATAAAATGCTAAGTGCAGAGTCTGGATATTCTAGCAGTTTCTAAACCATAAGAGCCCCTAAGTTTAAAAAAAAAAAAAAAAGTTATATTGGTTGTCTCACAACCACTTGTAACTCCATCTACAAAGCACTTGACATACTCTTCTGGGTTCTACAGTAATATCCCCGCCCCCACACACAGACACGGTGAGTACACACACACACACACACACACACACACACACACACACACACCCAATACTTCTTTTTTTTTTTTTTTTAAAGTGGTATGTTCAGGTGTGTTGAGTTGAGAAGGGCTAGACTTCTGATAATTTATCTTTATTGTCGTAGTGGCTAGATTTGGAGACACACCTCTGGGTGTGTCTATTAGGGTATGTCCAGAGGGGGTTAACTCAATGTGGAAAATACCTGTGAGTTTAGGGTCTTAGTCCAAATAAAAAGGAGAGAAGATTAAGCCAGGAGTGGTGGCACATGCCTTTGATTCCATTTAATCCCAGCACTCGGGAGGCAGAGGCAGGCAGATTGTTGTGAGCTTGAGGCCAGCCTGTTCTACAAAGCACGTCTAGGACAGCCAAGGCTCCAGAGAGAAACCCTGACTCGAAAAAGAGAGAGAGAGAGAGAGAGAGAGAGAGAGAGAGAGAGAGAGAGAGAGAGAGAGAGAGAGGAGAAGACTGAAGGCTGAAGGCAGCCGCTCACCGCCATCTTATCTCTGCTCTCTGGAGACACATTGACTGTAAGCAGCTGCTTCACATCCCTGCCGCCGCAGCCAGAGCCATGCTTGTCATGATGCCTTCTCCACCAGGGCAGTCTGTATCCTCAAACAATGAGCCAAAATAAACCCTTCCTATCAGGAGTTTATTTGTCACACATTTGATCCTAACAAGGAGAAAGGTAAATACTGACAAAGTCCAGCCTTTTGGAAAGTACCAATAAACTCTTAGATCAATATGTGCCACCCCCTACAGCACAGTAGCTTGATACCCTGATGTCTTCAGGAGTGACGCTTACCCCACACCTAAGCAGAAATGATTGCGTCCCTTCCAGAAGCCACTATTCACTCAACCACTCTATCCAGCAGCAATTTTTATCGTAATCAGCTATTTTAATATCCTGCAGACTGTTGGGTGCCACCACATGGTCACACATAGCCCCTTAGTATTGTCTGAGATGGCAGGTGGTAAAAAAAAATATGAAATAAAATTCTTTTACCTGATTTTCACATTTATAAATCTCAAAGTAATTATATATATAAAGCACGTCTGTCTGAGGCACACAAGTTCTTCAGTCTAACAAACAAACATCTTTTGAGAAAGTCTCCCCAGGAACCGTCAGTCTGCAGATTGAAAAACAGCACTGTATTACAAGCACCTGGAAGCAAAGACTATATTTTATTCATCTTTATGTATTCAAGGCCTGATCCAGAGCCTAGCATAAAGCAAGTATTTACTAAAAAGTAGCTATTTGAGAGATGGTTTGTTTTAGCTGAGCTTTAATATTCATGAAATACTTATCACACAAGAGAGTATGCTAAGTACTTAAGCTTTGTATCAATCAGCCTCACTTCACTACAGTGAGACCCCAGCCAGGCTATTTTTCAAGCAAAGAGAGGTTTATTATTGGCTCATTCTTCTGGAGGTTCAAGTGCAAGATTTGATGGGCCCCATGGGTTTGGGGTCCTGGAAATGGTAGCTCATCAAGGAAAGAATGTGTGTTGAAGCAGTCACATCTCAAGCCAGTAAAAGCAGAGATAGGCTCTAATGACCTAAAGGTCTTCCAGTATGCCCCACCTCTTCTGACTCCAAGGCATTTCTCAACACTGTCATGCGTGAGCACACCTTTACACAGGGACCGTTTTCAAACCATGGTCCATAGTGTAGAATAATAACTCAATTAGTTATCAAATAACTAGGAGGTAGATGACACTATCATACGTGTTCTGCAGACTGCAAGGCAGGTTCAGAGAGCTTTGGGGATTTATTCAAGGTCACATTAGGGTACAAAGCAAGACCTGATTGTATGCTGTGAAGTGTGACTTCCTGGCAGATAAGGGGTCTGTGGGTACTGATGACTGGCCATGTTAACAGAGCGACATGGACCCAAGCTTTCATAGAGCCATTGTTCCCCTTATTCCTAAGCAATTTGCAAGCCAGCATGTAGCATAGTTTATGTACACCCAATCCTAATCTGATGTGTTTTGTACAGTATACTCTGACCTAATCTTTGACAGGGGGAAATACCATGTGAGTGAGCAAATGAAGAATAAAGGAACGAATGCCCATTCCCTGAAATCTTTACACAGCAGCTTTATATAATCACTTTTCTGACCTGGAGGGTTATGGTTATAGCATGGGGACCCAGTGAATGAAAGTTATACTAGAGCCTTATTCCAGTGACAGACAGATCAAAGCTCATTGGTAGAAGACAGGACTACGTAAGACAGAGTGGAAGGCAGCGGAGAGCAGCCCAACAGAGACACGGCTCTGGGGACTGCCAAGTGTAGATGCTACGGGGGACTCAGAGAGAAATGTGGTAAATGTCCTACTTGCCGGGGGTGGGGGGTGTTGTTCATTGAGGAAAAGGAAGCCCAAACCTTAGCTATACTCACGTCACATATGTGGCCTGAGCTAAAAACCTAAACAGAAAGCCTTGAACTGAGGTTTCAGGAAGCACAGACAGAAGCCTGCTGGAGGAAGCCGGAAATGCCAACCTTAGAATTGGCTGTGTTTCCATTCAGAGATCAGCAAGGACTTTCTCCATACACGTGGGGTAGGGGACAGGGGAAAACTGACAGCTTGTTCCAGTTGATTAAATACCAGCTATTCTCTGGCCAGCTCTTGGCTAATCTTTATTTGATTAGAACATTACTGAAAAAAATGTCAGGAACAAATGTTATATTCGAATGCGTGGAGGGAGGACACAGGCATCACGTTCTCCACTGTCCTCTATACTGTCTGATTTATTCAGATTACTGTCTTCGTGGGTTTGAGGATGAGTGACACTAAATTAAAGCTTACTTGGGTCAAAACCAGGGGTGGGGAGAACACACCCTAGAGGAGGAGGGACGGGAGAGACAATGCGGAGGAGGGCCAATGTCAGGCACACAAAACAGCACACTGTTGTTTCCATTCATCTCTGACTGAAGTTTAGCAGCACCTTTCATCTAGTTATAGAGGAAAATTCACAGTAGAAACAGCAGCATCTGTGACTTTGCCATCACTAAAAAAAAACATAGTCTCTGGGGGCTCCAAGTATGGTTCAGCAGTTAGAGCTCTGGCTGCTCTTGTGGAGAACCTAGGTTCAGTTCCCGGGACCCTCATCAGGCAGCTCACTAGCAACTGTAATTCCAGTTCCAGGGGATCCAATGGCCTCTTCCGGTTTCCAAAGGCTCCTGGTCATATGTCGTTCACAGAAACACATGCTACTACACACGTGCACATAAAAATAATAATTAAATAGATTTTTTAAAAAATCCTGTACCTGCCAGATGCTGTGGCACATGCCTATAATCTTAGCACTCAAGGAGGCAGAGGCAGGCGGATTTCTTAGTTCAAGGCCAGCCTTGTCTACAAAAGTGAGACCAGGACACCCAAGGCCACACAGAAAAAACATTGTCTCAAGAAAAAAAAAACCTGTGTTATACTCAAAATTTCAAGAGACTCCCCTAACAGACCACCCAAGAGCCGAGTCCAAGTGCAATGGCAAGGAAGTCTTTAATGCAGGTTCGAACCTGGGCCCCCCTCCAATGCACTGACAAAGCAGATCCAGGGAAGCAGCCTTGAGTCTCAAGTGAAAGGAGTTTTTATAGGTTTTAGACAAAGAAATGGGTTTTACAGTATATGGTTGGATGGCATTTGGGCAGAAAAGCTGCAAGCAGGGAGTTACAAGCATTGATGTTTCATGGTTGGGTAATAGGTGTAGGGGCAAGTTGGCCTACAGAAAAGATTGGTTGAAGCAGTCATGGGGCATCAGGAACTTTAGCCTGGCTTCTCCTAATTGGTTGTTGCTATGTGCCAGACCACCTGCTGATCAGCTTGACTAGCAGAGAGTATATTTGGACTTTCCCAAGGTGAGCTGATTGTGTTGCTAGGGAATATTTTTTCTGTTTAGACTAGTTTGTGGATCTGGGTTCAGCCCTTGGCTAGGTTTAACACAAAACGGAGTTTCTTTTTCAAAATGGAGTTTGTCTGGTCCTTTCACCTGTGTAGTGGATGTAAATATGCTTTTGTTTTGATCCCAAGTGTGGGATGTGAAATAGACTTGTGTGAGGGTGTGTGGTGTTTTTCCGCTGGAAACAGACTTGTGAGAGAACAGGTGATGTTTGTCTACTGGAAGAGGAACCACCTCTTGTGGGGGCATGGTCTTTACTGATTGATAGACATCCAAGTATGGACTCTGAGAGGAGATATATGGCCAAAACAAGAGGCATCACTTTTGGTCTTGGCATTATTTCCTATTGTCTGGCTGTTCATCACTCCCCTTTGAAATGTTCCTCAAGAGAATCACTCCAGCAAACTGGGACGTTCTGGCTGTTGCTCTGGGTTCTGGCTGCTGCTCTGTGTTCTGATGGTTGCAGCTGCAGTCACCTTTGCTGAATTGCTGCTTTGCTGCTTAATGGGTCTGCTAGAATCCTCCCAACCATGCCAGCAGACTCATTCCAAGAAACTGAGTCTAAAAAGGTCTACTCCTGTTCCCATTAACCTCTTTTCTCTCCTGTCTAGTGGACTGGATGAGCGGTATAAGCATTAAATAACCCCACATAAAGCAGGTTCAAAAAAGTTCAAAGTCTACAATTCTGTACCCAAAATTAATGGAATCATCAAAAAGACCATGTCACAAAATGGGTTAAAAACCCCATTGAACATAGTTTGAGACTACATGACATGGGGCTTTAAATATTATCTTACCAGTTAAAGAGTGTAAAGTTGGGGCTGGAGAGATGGCTCAGAGGTTAAGAGCACTGTCTGCTCTTCCAGAGGTCCTGAGTTCAAGTCCCAGTAACCACATGGTGGCTCATAACCATCTATAATGAGATCTGGTGCCCTCTTCTGGCATGCAAGCAGAACACTATATGAATAATAAATAAATAAATCTTTAAAAAAAAAAAGAGTGTAAAGTTAATTTCATAAGCAAATGAGAACCACTGACGTCCTTTGTTGTTAAGGGGAAATTACACACTGATGCACATGCTAAGTTGAAGCATGAAGCTTACTTAGTGAGCTTTCACAAACGTACCATCAACGCAGCCAACCACATACCATCTAGAGCCAAGCTTGGTGGTTCACTCCTTTAAGCTCACCTAGCACCAAGAGGCAGAAACAAGAGGACTGGGAGATGTAAACTAGCCTAGGCCTTGTAATGACGCGGAAAGGCAGGGGAGTTGGTAGCAGAAAGTACAATTTGCAAAGTGTACCTTCTTACATCCTACTATCCTGTGCTTAAGCTCACAGCTCATGGGTGCACAAGACCTACTCTGAGGGAGCCACATCTTGGGTTCTAGTGAGAGAGAACAATTTCTAAGCCAATTCATCTCTATAAATGGACAGCCTGTTGAAAATTTGGGACTTCAGTACAAACGTTGTACAAACAAGTTCAAGATCAGTCTTCAAATATCTTTTTTTTTTAGGTTTTTTGAGACAGGGTTTCTCTGTGTAGCCTTGGCTGTCCTAGACTCGCTTTGTAGACCAGGCTGGCCTCAAACTCACAGTGATCCACCTGCCTCTGCCTCCCAAGTGCTGGCCACGCCCGGCATGAGCTTTGAGGTTTTAAAAGCTCAAGCCAGACCCAGTGGCTCTCTCTTTTTGCTGCCTGTGGATCTTGACACATCTGCCTGTGTTCCACCAAACTGATAATGGACTAAACTTCTGAAACGGTAAGAAAACCTCAGTTAGATGCTTTCCTTTATAAGAGTTGCCATGGTCATGGTGTCTCTTCACAGCAGCAGAACAGGGACTAATAAGCTGGCCATGGTGGCGCGCAGATCTGACTTCTTTTCATGCTCTCACTTATTTTGTGATGTATTTCTTGTTACTGTACTTGCTACAATTTAATTCTGCTTCAGTATCTGATTACACAACATCTGGGTTTAAAGGAATAGATTCTAGTTTTCCAAATGATCATAGGATCATCTTTCTTTCTTTCTTTCTTTCTTTTTTTTTTTTTTTTTTTTTTTTTTTTTTTTTTTCAAGACAGGGTTTCTCTGTGTAACAGCTCTAACTGGCCTCGAACTCACAGAGATCTGCCTGCCTCTGCCTCCCAAGTGCTGGGATTAAAGGCATGTGCCACCACCGCCCATCAACTTTGCTTTTTAATCTCAATATACACATGGCTGTCCTTCATCAGAGGAAGTTTCTAGAACATGTACAACAACTGCAGGCACTGGCTATAGCATAGCTGTAGGAGCACTTTATTGCTGAACAATCAACACACACAAAGCACATTTGTGGGAAAGAACTTTAAAAAACCTTGAATCCCGGCACTCAGAGGCAATGCATTTTCTGTGAGTTCAAGGCTTGCCTGGTCTACATAGTGAGTTCCAGGACAGCCTACATTTAAAACAAACAAATAAGTGAACAAGCAAACCCAAAACGTATGTCTCATAAAAGCAAAACAACAACAACAAAAAAGGGGGCCCAGGGTAGTGGTGCACGCCTTTAATCTCAGGGAGAGGCAGATGGATTGCTGTGAGTTTGAGGCCAGCCTGGTCTCCAAAGTGAGTCCAAAACCACACACACACACACACACACACACAAAGGAAGGAAGGAAAAAAACCTAGAAGATGGTCTGCTGTCACTTTAAAACTTGCTTGCTATACTAAAAGAGAGACAGACTATTAGGAGTGTGGGAAGGGGAAGTGGGGACGGGAGCTATAACAGTAGAGGTGAATGTGATCCAAGTACATTATGTTCGTGAACCCTCTACTTCCTATAATTACTATGTGCCGATAAGAGCATTCGTGTGGGTTGGGGATGTAGCTTGGTCCGTGCAGTGCTTGCCCAGCTTGCCTTATCTGTGCACCGCTCTCATTCCACCCAGCTAGCCGCCTAGGCTCCTGGGCTTAGAGGAAGCTGGGGAAAGAGTACAGAACCTTCTTTTTTTCTTTTCTTTTCTTTTTTCTTTCTGCGGCCACTCTAAAGGGCTTTGCACTCCCTAACATGACAGCTGTTGAAAGCTGATTCTCCTATGGGACTGCAGCTGAGTTCTTCAGAAGTTCCCTTGATGTTGCTCCCATTGCAACTCTGCTGGAGGAACCAGTTCTCCAACAGTCGCTCCACGTGTTGCACTTCAATCTGCCTCTCGACCTTCTCTGGTATCTGAGAGCATTTATGTGTCAGAGACTCAGCCAGAGTTCCCACGTAATGGCCTAAAACATTTGCCATTGCGCTCGTCCTGTTTATTACGCACACGATCACTTTAGTGGGTGGGAGTACAGAAGGCTACTTCCTTTCAGCAAATAAAGCAATAATGACCTCAGGATTGGTTCCTGGATCTCCCATGGACAACAAAGTCCACAGATGTTCAGTGCCTTCTAGGAAATTCTGCAGTATCTGCAGATAACGTTTGCAGATTCTAAGCCTCAAGTCACCTCTGGATTACATAGAATACAACAGCAGTGCTATTTAAATGCTTGTTGGTACTTTATTGCTTTGGAAATAATTGTGAGGCAAAAATCTTGTTCTCTAAAGGTCTAAATATTTATTTCAAATATTTTCTATCTGGTTTTCAAAATATACACATATGGTATGATGCTTCTATAGACGGGCCAATTATATATGATGAATGCTGCCTGCTTTTGCCACAGTATTGAAAACATTATTATAATTACTAGTTATTGCTGCTCATTTAAAGCTTTGTTTTTATTTCAATTTGAAAATGAATTATAATACCTAGTCCCTGGCATTAGTTTTTTTCTATTTATCCCATATTTTGGTGGTTTTCAATTAATATGTAGTTTTAGTTCTGTTTGTACCACTTGTATAATTGAAATCAATTCTGTCTTTCTCCACTGACGGAAGTTTTTCATACGAGTTTACCTTGGTTTACATCTTTCTACACAAAAATTAAGAAGAGAGCATAAGAATAGCTTTCTAATTAGTAGAAGAATTACATTCAAACAGAGAAATACGGTGCCATATCTGGTCAGTATCATTCATACATTTGGTAAATATGATAGAGACTCATCGGAGTTACACATTTTAAAATAATAGTAATATTCACTTTTAAACATCCTCATCCTCAAAAAAAAAATCCTCATCCTCTTTCCCTGGCTGTCTCATCACACTCTTGGGAACATGAAAGATATTTCCATGGCAGTGGTATCACTGTGACCATGGCTAAGACAAGGGAGTGACCTGACACATAGGTGAGGTGCTTTTGAGACAGGGTTATACCATGTAGGTCTGGCTGTCCTGGAGTTTACTGTGTAGATTAGGCTAGCTTCTAACTCACATAGATCTGCTTGCCTCTGCCTCCCCAGTGCTGGAATTAAAGGTGTGTGTCATCACACCCAGCTCCATACAAGCTTTTCACCTTAGGTGCCTGCCTCACGCATCTTACCCTAGACTTGACTTCAGCACTAGGCCTGCACTCCCTCATTCCTTCAGCCAAACATTGTTCTTGATGCTAGACATCCCGACAAGGAGCAGTCAGATATACGGTACTGGCCTCAGAACTGGGTATCCATTGAGTACTGTAGAGAAAGAGGAAGCAGAGGAGGATCAGGAAGTGTCACAGTGGGGCGTGGCGGGGGGGAGGGAGGGCTGCAAATTGAAATGGAATCCTGGGAAGTCTTGACTGACAAAGTGACATTTGGACAAAGACGTTCTGATGACTTCATGAAGGACTGGTAATTATTTATTTGTCACTTGTTTATAATAAGGAGACATCACCTCCACCCAGCGGCTGATTGAATCCAATGCCAAGACTCACAGCTAAGCATTAGGTAGAGCTTGGGGTGTCCTGTGGAAGAGTGAGAGGGAAGGATAGAAGGACTTGGAGGGGACAAGAATGCTGCAAGATGACCAACAGAGTCAACTAACATAGACTCATGGGGGAATTACAGAGATGGAAGCACCTATCAGAGAGCATGCATGGACTGGACCTAGGGCTCCTACACATATGTACCTCATGGGCAGTTTGATCTTCAACTGCCCATGTGCTGTCTATGGCATGGACTCTGTTGCCTGCTTTCTATCACTTCGTCCTAAGTGGGCTGCCTCGCCTGGTCTCAGTGGATGAGGAGGAGCTCGGTCCTGATGCAATTTGATGTGCTGGGGTGTTGGGAGGGCTCCCCTTTTCTGAGGATAAAGGGAGGGGGGAGAAGGGTGAGAGAGTGGGAGGGAGGGCCCAGGAAACAAGGAGAAAAGGGTCTACAATTGGGATGTAAAGTGAATATACAAATTTAAAAAAGAGAGAGAGAGAGAGGCGTCACATGAATTTTGGACTTCACTCAACAAAATCCAAAGATCTGGCAAAATGAAGCCATCCATATTCCATGTGGCAGCAATTAGACAGAGAGAGATTGAGTGTTTTAAATCAAGTCAGCACCTTAATAGTGGGCAAAGAGGCTCCAGTTTCCCAAGTCTTCATAACACCTGTCTCACTCAATCACATCACATGTCTGTCCCTTGCAAACAAACTCCCCCCAGAGTTTGCAACCTTGACTAAAACCTGAAGGAAACACAAATCTTGAATTCGGCCACTCTCCTTCCCCATAATGCCTAGGCTTGACATCCTTGGAGTGCAGCATCACTGAACTGTGCTGCAAGGGAATAGTTGCTCTGTTGAGCCCCTAGCCTGGATCCTGAACTCCAGATGAATAGCATTTGCTTAGCTGCTGGGAAGCCTAGAGTGACAAACGCCAGTGGGCTAGTCTGATTGATGTTATCAGAACTATGTTGAGAACCCGCTATCCTAGTCTACACACACTATAACTTTCAAACATGCCAACTAAAATATGTTAATAAGCAGATTCTGGGCTAAAGAAGGCATATTTTTAGTCTCAGCAGAATCTCAATACAACAAGTTATTGCAGGCACTTGAACTCCACCTATCTGCTGGCACACAAGAAGGACAGGAATTTCCCACATGAGGAAGATCTTGTGTTGTAGGGAATACCAGCAAAGAGCTCCTGACAGGTGTAGACACCATTCCCAAGACCAGAAGTAGTAAATGTGGGTTGTCATGGCAACAACTTCATGCTTTCTATACCAGGTAGATTTTTGTTTCCGTAACTATTTGTCTATGCCTTAGGAATCTTGTAAGCTGAAGCCCAGTAGAGGAGTTACGGTTTCTTGATCCCACTACAATTGCATCTAACTAGCTTGTTATAAAATAAAAATAGCCGGGAGCATGGTGACTTTGAAGTGTACATGCCATGCATGCTTGCGCGACACACTCAAAGGCTTCTGGGTAGGTTTCAGCCCATTGCATTTGCACCAGATTAGAAAACTTTAAGCCCAGAGGAGTCTGCAGAGCACAGGGAGTCTCCATCTTATTTCACAATCAGTTAAAGAAAAACAAAGGGGAGGGGAAGGGATTCTCAACCCTGACTCAATGCTTGTATTGGTATTGGAAAGCTGAACTTTCACACAGTAGGACTCAGACTTGCAGGTGAAAAGTTAAAGGCATTTTTGCATTTTTAAAAAGAAGTTAGCAAGGAACTGCTGAACCATTTATATCAGTTGAGTGCTAAATTCATGTAAGTGGAAGAAAAACTTATTGAAGGCATGCTAAAAATTGTGAAATAGAAGTGTCTTTTTGACCACAGGGCTCCTCTCTTCTGTCCTTTCCCACTCTGTGGAGTTCAATCTATTCTCTATCATGCAACGCAGAGTTTCCCAGTGACTGCTTTCTCTTTCACGTGCACCTACTGTGAACCAATGCAGAGGTACATGGAAACTTGCTTTTTAAAAGGATTCTGGCTCAAGCTATGCCTTTAATCCCAGCATTTGGGAGGCTAAAGCAGGTGGATTTCTATGAGCTTGATTCCAGGTGAGCCTGAACTTACAGAGCTAGTTCCAAAGCTACACAAAGAAACCCTGTCTTGAAAAACCAAAAACCAAACAAACAAAAAAAAACCCAAAACAAAATGACTGCCCTCCAAAAGAACTCTGGTTCAAACATTGCTTCTGACTTTAAGACGGAAAGAAAAGAAAAATGACTCCTCAAGAGGTTTTAGCACACACTTCTCCTCTGACGGGGAGTTTTCAAGGGGTGCCAGTACTTTTTTAAGGAACAGTTTACTCAGTTTTGGTTTGGAAATGAAGAACTCGTCACCGGGACCTGGTAGGGGCAGTTCTCAGCTCTTTTAATTTTAATACTTTGAAGTTGTGTGTGTGTGTGTGTGTGTGTGTGTGTTCCTACACATGATCATAACTTCAGTTATGTAGTAGATCTAAGTTCAACAAAAGGTAAAACAAAACAAATCTTACTTTTACTTTCCATAAAAACGAGCCCCGTCGGTAGAGTGTCGTCTACGCTGTAGCAATCCCTGTGTTGGATATCCAGCAGCACATGAACTGGTTGTGGCTGTTCTCACCTATGATTCCAGCACTTAGTGGTGGAGGCAAGAGGATCAGATCAAGATCAGGACATAGAAGAAACAAAATCAATCAATCAAACAACAACAACTGTAACAGGACCCCAGACCTTAGCACAACTGACTCCATGATGGAGGTGCAAGGTGCCATAAAAGTCAACACACAGACAACACCGTCAGCCAAAATGAAAACAAAGACCTAATCCATCAAAGTCCTTATAGTTCTGGGAAAGTAAATGTACTAACCTTGATTTAAGCTTCTATAGTTCTACTTCAGGCTAACCATCCTTGGTAACTGAAGTATATCAATCAGGGCATGGTTTTTGTGCTTAAAAGTTCACCCTGAGAAAGGCTCAGTGCTACACTGGGATCCTAAAAACCCAATATAGTTGCAGGAGAGCTAGTAAAGACTTTCTATTGCCTTAAACTCATGTCTGAGCAGTCTTCTCTGGTGAACACCTCACAACACAACAAAGGCAACTACAAAATTAATTTGCAGTTAACCACCAGCCCATACACTAGGCTTGAGTACTGAATGCATATTTGCAGAAAAACATATTTAATTATAAGGAAGTCACATATGACAGAGCTGCCAGGCATGGTGTCACATGCTCTTAATCCCAGTACTCCAGAGGCAGAGGCAGGCAAATTGATATAGGTTCGAGGCCAGCCTGGTCTACAAAAAAAAAGTCTAGGACATCCAGGACTACACAGAGAAACACTGTCTCAAAAAAAAAAACCCACAAACAAACAAACAAACAAACAGACCCCTCCCAAAAAAAGGTAATGGTTGGTAAGATGATTCAATGAGTAAAGGTGCTTGCAGCCAAACCTGATGGACCCAGGCCCAGGTGGTGGAAGGAGAGAACCAACTTTTGCAGGTTGTCCTCTAACCTCCAGAGGTGTTCTCTCACACACATTCATATACACACAACCTTGATATTAGCCTCTGAAAAAGTAAAATAAATTTTTATTAAGGGATGCATTTTCTAGCCCCTGTAGCAGGAAGCCCAGATGCAGACAAGGAATAAAAAAAATATGATACCCAAGTTTCAGGGGGAAATCTCAGCTTATCCCAGAAAACAAAACAAAATAAGAATATTCCTTTAGTTTATTGACCTAGAAGATCCATGAAGATAAAATGATGCCTAGAGATTTTACCAATAAAGACCTGGGAGATGGATGCTAGGGTGAAAGACTACTAGCTCAGAAAGTCAGAGAAAGCACCCAGCTGATCTTCCTACTCAGCTGATGTCCCAAAAGGGAAAACAAAAAACAAAAAACAAACAAGCAAACAAAAACCTTCTCCTGTCCACACTAGCTTAAAAATTCTTAAAACTGAATGTTCATCCTTTTTACTTCTTATGTGTCTCTCTGTCTGTCCTACTGATAATGACCTTAAAGTGAACGAATGATTAAATTAATCAGTCAAAAGACATAGATGTAAATATATTTTTTAAATGTATAACTATATGTTGCCTACAAGAAACTCACCTTATTGGTAAAGATGTACTCGACTTGAAGTGATGGAAAAATGTGTATCACACAAATGGAAATCAAAAGTATAAATATAAATCAGATTTTAAATAAAAACTATGAAATGAAAAGAATATACATTGATGCAAGGATTGACAGTAAGAAGATACAACAATCTAAATTAATTAAAAAATAATTTTAAAAATTAGAAAAAAGAAGACATAACAATCATAAATATATGTTCAGGATCACCCAATTGTATAAAGCAACTATTGAATCTAAAGGAAAATATAGGTTCATGCAATAATAATTGGAAACTTTAACACCATTTCTTCAGTACACACACATACACAGAAAATCTGAGTTAATATAGAGCAAAGGGGCCTAACAGACATTTACCGGATGTTTCATTTGATACTTTTGCTCTAGCCTATCCTCCATTGTTGTGAAAAACACTGTGAACAAAAGCAGTTTGCAGGAAGAAATGGTTTATTTGGTCTGTAGTATACAGTCCATCATCAAGGCAAGTCAAGACACTCAACGTAGGAACTGGAGGCAGGAATTGAAGCAAGGACAGTGGAGGAATGCTGCCTACTGGCTTGTTTACTGCTCACATTTAGCTCCTTTTTTTTTTTTTTTTTTTTAAATACAACCCATGCCTACCTGTTCAGGTGTAGCATTACCCACAGTGGGCTGAGCTACTCTACATCAATTAGCAATAAAAAAAAAAAAAAAAAAATGCCCCATAGGTATGCCCATAGACCAAATCTTTAGGGGGAAATCCTCAATTGAGATTTCTTCTTCCCAGGTATGTCTAGGTTTGTGTCAAGTTGACAAAAACTAACCAGTACAGTGTCAGAATTAACATTCTTCTGATCAGCGTGGAACCAGGTAGATCACAAATCAAGCCTAAATACATTTAAAAAGCTTAACTCTCAAAGCACAACAGAATAAAAGACAAATCAACAAGAAGGATGAAAAATGGGCCAATACATGGATACTCAATCCTGTGGTCCTAGATGACAAATCGACGATTTAAAAAAAAAAACCAAATATTGAAAGGAAATGAAAATACAATATCCAAATTGTGACAGGACAGAAGAAGCACTGCTGAAAAGTGGCGTATGGGAGTAAATATATAAACTTGAAACACAGATTTCAAACAACCCAACAGTGACCTTAAGGAGAGAGAGAGGAAGACAGAGGTGGGTGGAAGGAAAAACTCTTTTAACCAAGAATACTATAGCCTTCAAATTTGCCCTTTAAAGTGCTGTAAAAATGAATTCTATTTCCAGTTGCTCTCTAAAAGGGGTTAAAAAAATGGATAACTATTTAGTTAGAATAACCAGGAGCAATAGAAGACCCAAATAAAACCAGAGACATCAAAGGAAATTTTTGAAAGGATACCATGGAAACACAATGGAGGATCCCGAGCAGTTTGTTTTACACATATTTAAACCCAGCACAAATTTGGTGAAAAATTTCCTGGTGATAATTAACTCAATCCCATGGGTACAATAAAGTGTAAGATATGACTACCTTGGCTCTTTGTAAAACACATTTGAAACCTCCACCATAAAGATGGGGTCTATAGATTGACCACATGTTGGTACTTCTATAAAATAGGTGCTATACATAAGCAAGCTGGTGATAGGGGTCTGGGGGGTGGATCAGCATAGTCTTGGCCATCCAGATAACGCAGAAGTCACCAGGCTATTAAACACATCCATTCCTAGCCTTCTTATACTTTTGGCTGTAAGCCTGGCCTTTAGTGCCTGAGCCATCTCTTCAGGCCCCACTCCGAGCCTTCTGAGCAGAAAACAAGTTAGACAACCCTGTGTGTTTAACAGTCCCCCAGTGCCTGTCTGTGAGCACAAGGACCTCTTGCCTCTCATGTATTAGAAACTTCTAAAAATCATATTTGAAAACCTAGAAAAGGAATGCTGGAGAGATGGTTTAGGGGTTAGGAGCACTTTGTGTTCTGGCAGAGTTCAATGCCCAGAACCCACATTGGCTGAGTCACAACTGCCTGTAACTCTGAAGAGATGCCGAACACAAACAAACAATCACAAAACTTAAGGCTGGAGGTATCACAACACCTTACTTGAAAAAATACCCCAAAACTATACAGTAAGGCAAATAGCCTGGTGCTGGTACAAAAACAGATGCACAGACCAATGGAACAGAACAGAGAACCCAGAAGGATTTTCTATTCATGCAGCCAAGTGGCTTTGTTTGTCACATTATTTATTTCTTTATCTGTGTGCCTCTGTGTGTGCATGTGCATATTAGCAGACATGCATGGCCTAGACCCTAGTTGGTGGCATTTTGGGGGGGGTGTCTTTGAACATGTGGCCTTGTTGGAGATAAATCTTTCCTGGATGAATGAGTGGCTAAAAGGATAGAAGAGCAGGTGAGAATTTTTGTTTGTTTGTTTGTTTGTTTGGGGGGAAAGCACGTAAGCAGATTTTATGCCACAACAAGGCTATTGTGATATCTTTTGTTTCTTTGTTTTTAAGTCAGTATCTCATGTGGCTCAGGCTAGTTTTGAACTCACAATTGTATCTAAGTGTAACCTCCAATCCTGGTCTTCTTTCTTCTACCTCCCAACTTGCTGGGATTTTAGGCATGTGCCCTCGTGTCCTGTGGCGTCTTTGGGGAAGTACTTGGTGCCTTTGGGAATTTAAAGCTTCTCACCATTTTCCGTTCACTCTATGTGTTTCATGCTTGCAGCTCAAGATGCGATCCCTCAGCTTCCTGCTCTTGCCTTGATACCACCACCATAGATTCATCCCTCTGGGACCTACGCCCAAGTAAACCCTTTCTTCTATAAGTTACCTTGACCATGCTGTGTTATCATGGCAATAGAAAAGTAACTGATAGAAGAGCAAGTATCCCCCTCTCTCTCAAGGGGAAAAAAACCCACAATATATAGTCATGTGAATTTTTTTAAAGTATACCATTTGATGCTTTGTATAATCATTTTTAAAAATATATACACAGAGAGAATTATAATTTGGATCTTAAATGTTCAGAATGGCACATATATCGAAGGCTTTGTCTTTCTCTGTCTCTCTGTCTCTCTCTCTGTGTGCGTGTGTGTGTGCGTATGTGTGTAGGCACACAAGTGTGTGCATGCATGTATATGGTTTTACCTGGAGATTGGGAAAGGAAGCCATTGTTCATCGGGTGAGCGGTTAGGTATGGCAGGGTACAGTTGTAACCTCAACACTCAGGAGGCTGAGGGAGGAGGATCTTGAGCTTGAGGCCAGCCTGGGCTACATGGCAAGACTATGTCACAAGACCAAACAAGTAAATAACAAAAAGTTCACACACAGTAGCTATTTCTCCATGATGAGAAAGATCAAGTGACTTTAATGTTTTCCATTTGTTTCTGAATTTTTCTGAATTTCTATAATTCTATAATATACTTACGTGCATGCCATAATTAAGCTATTGCAATTTTAAAGAGTTGAGAGTGTCACAGTACTAATAAAACAAACAATATTTCTCCCTGTCTATAAATGGAACCCTTGAAACTAACCCTGAATTGTCTAAAGACTCTGCAAGGTGTGTTGTATACACCCGGACATCAGTCCTCTGACTGCCTTGCAGATGTTTGTTTCCTGCCTTGGTGTGGTGTCCCTACAAGTTCAACAAAAAATATTTTCCTTATATACCTAAGGACTGGCCCGCACTATTGTTAGTGGATGCCCCCCAGTGTCTCAGACAAGGGGCTGGAGGTTTACGGGCTAATAGCCTCTATCTTGGCCGTACTGGCCTCCTGTTATCGAGTGTCCTCTGTGCAGCTGACTGCCCTGGAGGAAGGACACTGCTACCTTCCAGAGCCAGTAGTGACCTGCTTTCCCCTTTCTCTCCCTTTGATACAAAGAAATGATAAATAGGGATTAATTTCCCTAACCAGCCCTCCTTCTCAGGTCAGAAACAAAGAACAAAGAACTCTTGTACAGTTGCCTCCTTAGAAATCTCACTGCCAGGCCCTGTCAGGGGCTGCTGAGAGAGTAGCTGGACTCTGCCCACAAATAAATGGCAACAACATGACTGTGGTTTAGTAGGGGGATCAGGCAGAAATAGGCCAAGAACCCTTATTGTAGCTACCCTGCCAATTCAAGTCTATCAGAGGCGATAGGGCCATACCTTCTAATCTCCCTTAGCACCCAACTTTGTTAGGAAAGAATTAACCCCTTTCAGTAAGCCCTCCCAAGCATCCCTTGGCAGAAAAACACCATTGTTCATTAAAACATCACCACCACCACCACTTTGGGAACAACAGAAATGCTCTGTATCTTAACTGTGGTGAGAGTTTTATGGATTTACATACACGGCCCCACAAATCAAATAAACACTTAAACATATATGCACCTCAGGCTGGGGGCATAGGTCAGTTGGTAGAGTGCTTTCCAAGCATGCCTGAAGCCTGGAATTCTATTCCCAGAAACACATAACCTCGGTAGGCATGGTGGCTCGTGTCTGTGATGCTGGCACTTAGGAAACACAGGCAGGAGGATCAGTGGTCCTCCTTGGACCTGATGGACAGGTCCAAGCTGGTCAGACATGTTGGCCAGAAGCTGTGGGCTTATCAGCTCCTACTCTGTTTAAGATGACCAGGCCAAAATTAGGGGAAAGGGGCCCATCTCAGGCCACTAAAAACACTTAATATCCTTAGTCCTCCAGAGAAAAAACATTATAATTTCTAGGTTCCTTCTTTGCTCTACAGGGAGTCAAGGAGCCTCTCTCTGCCTCTCTGTCTCTGTCTCTGTCTCTGTCTCTGTCTCTGTCTCTCTCTCTCTCTCTGTGTGTGTGTGTGTGTACTTCTTCACCTTACTAAAGCGTGTTACCTGCTGTTGCCTACTATTTCTGAGATTTTCTTTTTCCTGCCTTTTAATTCTTTAATTGGTGGAGGAAAAGAAACCCAGTTAAGACCCCTGGGTGGTAACGGTCACACCCTTTAAAAGGAGCACACTAGCTTGCCATGGTGGCACAAGCCTGTTATCACAGCACACGGGAGGCTGAGGCAGGAAGATGGGTGTATGAACCTCCATGCTCCCTACACCTTGCCAAGCACTCATATACTGTCGTTCCTTGAATACTCCCGATTGAGAATCGGCCGGACATCGGACTTGACTGGAGCCTTGCAGCTACAGCAGAATCTAATCGGGTAAAAATGCCTATCACAAAATCACATCAAGCCTTCCTTTGAAAAAGGTTGGAGAGTCGTGCCAGGACATGGCCTGGAGCTAAGAAAGTTCTCACAGAAAAGCGACTTTCGTGATGCAGGGAGGGGTGTGGTGGGAGTGAGCTACGCCCTGTACCTACCCCAGGAAAGGAGTTCAAGGAGGCCAGAGCACAGGAAGGTTCCAAACAAGGGAGTCTTGGCTCAGCTGTCTGGAAGAGAATAAGAGATAAGAACAGAGGATTTACACAGTGGGGATGATTTAGAGTCCTTCAGAGGTTGAGCAGAATCTGTCATTTACCAGGTGAGAAGTCTCGGAGAATTTTGCAATTAACTAAGGCCATAGTAAGTGGCTGTCTTAGACTAGAGACAAAGCGGAAGAGAAAAATATTTGTGTAATCGCATCAGCACCTCAGCCGCCGTACCATTCTGAGTTTGCATTTCCTGGCGTAGTTTACTTAGATCTTGCGATGGGGAACATATCATCCGTGCTTCCAAACCGGGCCAGGCAAATACAATCATGATCATTAAGTTTCAGGTCATTCTGGTGGCCTCCGGCCTCTATCTAGCCATAGAGACACTGAGCTGCACCATTAGCTCCCTTCCCCCGAGATGACATACCCTTCCCTGCCCATCCTTGGCAGCTACTAGCCTGTCATATGAGGTGACTGTCATCACTCTGGAAGTCCCCTACAGGAGCACATCCCAGGTGCCTTGCCTGAAGCCACACCATTGAGAACAAGATGTACGATCCCTTACAAGGGACAGGTGTCCCTGAGATTTGCTTGGCAGCCACGCCCCACCGGTAACCCCATAAGCAGGAAAGAAATTAGCTTTGAGATTAGAGGAAGTAGTTTCCCTTCTAAACCCAAAGCTAACTTTCCTGAACCGATCTCACCAGCTAGGAAAACAGCCTGGGCTTGCTCAGGAAGTTCAGTGCTGGGCATGTAACCTGAATTTGACTTGGAAAAGAAATCAATTTGGCCCAGAGTAATCTTCAACAAACGTCCCAATTAATATAAACCATTGAACACAAACTTGTTTCTAAATTAATAGCGCGGGCCATGAATAACAGCTTGGCTTTGTGTTGAAGCAGGAGGTAAACTGAGGAACAGAGGGCCAGGAGCCTTTACATAAATAAAGGCTGCAAAGTTAGCATATTTAAAAAAAAAAAAAGTTGGCAGAAAGGAAGGCTGGAAACTGCCCCACCTCCCTACCACCTCAAACTGAAGCTGGCTTGTAACAGAAATTCTGCTCTATGTAAACAAACCACAAAGCCTGTGGAGTAGATATAAAAGCCTTAATCCCATCCACAGACTTTGCTGTGGAGTCTCTAAACCCTAAACCTTTTCTCTGTTAGAGAAGATGGGTGCTGCCATGTGGGTGCTGGGAATTGAACTCCAGTCCTCTGAAAGAGCAGCCAGTGCTCTTAGTTGCTAAGCCATCTCTCCAAACTTAAGATGGGAACTTCTTTTATAATAACAGTCTAGCTGAAGCTATACTCCATAAGGAAAATTGTACCTCTGCCCCAACCTTGCCAGCCGAGGCTAAGTGGAGTGCTCAGGGCTACGCCCATAGCACCTTAGCCTCTCCCTAGGGGTTCAGGGTCCAGCAGAAGCTGGCCTGGAGCCTACACCTTCACCTCAGCAGTCAAAGAGTGGCCAGCAAAGGGAGAGGCTTCAACAGGCGGTCTTCTGAAAATAAGATTTAATGATGCCCAGAAGAAATCTCAGCTTGAATGAGAAATAGCCAGATGCTGTCCTGGCCTGTGCAGTGCTGCCATAACAGCTGGACAATCTACAGAAAATGGAAAATGCAAAGTCATTGGTTTTGGGTTCTGGTGGCTGGACAGGGCACATTAAGATCCGGGGGTTTGGTGAAAGCCTTCATTTCACTTTATCTCATGATAGAAAGACAGGCTCTGGGGAGAGGAGAAAGGACAGAGAAAAGACAGGAGGCCAACTCCTTTTTTTTTTTTTTTTTTTTTTTTTTTTTTTTAATGAGGAACCCACCCTTGATAAGTTCACAAGTCACCGATGGACCCATGACAAAAGACAGAGCTTTCAGGCCACTAGAACCCCCAAAGAGGGGGATGAGAAAGACTAGGAATTTAAAAAGCCTTCAAAGCAATAATCATGAGAAAGAATTCAAAGTTTGGCAAGATTCAAGAAGCTACATACAATTCAGTTGGTATAAACAAATAGATTCTCACCATGACAGTACAATCAAAATTGTAAGAATCAGACAAGGGGGAAAACAAACACCCACAAACAGAGAGAGAGAGAGAGAGAGAGAGAGAGAGAGAGAGAGAGAGAGAGAGAGAGAGAGAGACTGACTTGAAGCAGCCTGAGAGCACAGAAGCCTCTAATTTTCTACTGGCATCAGATTTCTCATCTGAAACCATGGAAACCAGAAAAGAGATGTTTTCCAAGCGCTAGAACTGTCAACTGAGAATCCTCAAGGAAAACAAAGCTGAGTTTGTCTCCAGTATATCTCCCCTTAGATGAATGGCTTTGCCTGGCATTTGTGAGGTCCCTGGTTCAATTCCCTATACTGAGGGGAGAGGGAAAAACAGCTTTAAATGGATTTGACACTTGAAGAAAACAATACAAGAAAGAAATTCTTAGAACCTCAAAAAGGAAGAAAGTTGGAAGTAAATACAACAGACTTTTATTGCTCCTTGAGTCCACTAAATTACATTTGATGGTTGAAGCAAAAAAATGTCAACATTGTCTGACATGATTCTCAATGCATATGAAAGGAGTATTTAACATGACCAAACAGGAGAGGGACAAGGGACTAACATATCTGTATATCTTGAACTGGTTACATGCTACCAGTAAGTAACTTACATAGGTATGCTAGCTAGATCAGTTGTCAAAAAACAAAATCTATACAGAGGGTGTGGAGAGATAGTTAAGTGAGTGAAGTCCTTACTATACAACCATGTCTCTCCAGTGCTGGCACACACAGACAAGATTTGGGGGGCTTGCTGGTCTACTAGGCTAGTGGAAACAGTGAGCTCCAGGTTTAGTGAGAGACCCTGTCAAAAAAACAAAAATAAATCCCCCAAAAACAAAACACCAAACACACAAGTGGAAAGTGATAGAGGAAGACTCCTGACATCAATCTTCAGCCTCTACATGCCCACACATGGACACAAACACACACACACACACACACACACACACACACACACACACACACACCACACACACACTATTGTTGAATGAAAATGGCTCCCATAGGATTATATGTTTGAATGCTTGGTCCCCAGTTGATGGAACTGTTTGGGGAAAATTTGCAACTGTAGCCTCGTTGGAGGAGGTGAGCCACTGGGCGTGGGCACAGAGGTTCCAAAAAGCCCACAAAGTTCCCAGTTAGTTTTCTGTCTGCCTTGTCTCACGCTTGTGGAGCAGATGTGAGCTCTCAGCTCCTGCTCCAGCCCCGCGCCTGCCTGCCTGCCTGCTGCCATGCTCCTGCTGTGCTGGTCATGCGCTCACACTCACCCTCTTACCTGTGAAGTTGGCTTGTTCATGGTGTTTAGTATTGGTAATACAAAAGTAACAAGACAGACAGACAGACAGACACACACACACCCCAAATCTATGTAGAAATACTCCAACGAATGCCAGATACAATATTCCTCCTCTGAAGATTCCCCCACTCTCGGGAATTCTTTTGTACATTTTCTTAATAAAGTTATATTTGTTCTACTTCCAAAATTAAAAAAAAAAAATTTAAGGAAGAAAGAAGAGGAAACGAAACAGAAAACAACAAAAAGAATGGCAGAAAAAAAATAAAATTAAACTAAAAAAAATTTTTTTTTCATGCAACACGAACAGGCAGGAAAAAGAATCCATAGGTGTTGAGGCTCAGGCCTGTGATCCTAGCTCTTGTGAGGTGAATTTGGCAGGATCAGGGGCTCAGGGTTATCCTTGGTTGTGAACTGAGACAAAACCGCCTTGGGCTAGATGAGCCTCTGCCCCAACCAAACAAAATAAAGACTAATGAGAAATATACTAAAATGACTGAGTTAAATCAAACACATCAGTACTTTTAGCCATTATGGATGGGTAGGGCAGAGTCCCCCACACTCTACAATGCTATTATTTTGTGTTCTAAGCCTGCATTTGCTGCAGTGAACGCTTGTGTCCCCAGACATGCCCACCACCGTCTGTTCTCTAGATTCCGTACAAGCGTTTGGAAAGCATTCCCAGACCCACAGACCTTAGAAATCAAGGTGGTAGTCACTCGGGTCCACTTTCTTTGCCTTTCCAGATGTTTCAGAATCCTGTTGCACTTTCCTGATGTTTCAGAATCCTGTTGCCCTTTCTCCCCAACTCTTCTTCTATCTCATAAGCAAGGGTGAGGAAGGTCTTATAACATCACCAGGGAGGTTTCCAGCTGCCTGTACCATGTCTGTGCTCTATGTTGTTAGAAGGAGACTGAAACAGTCTGACAGAGGACCCTTTGTGATACAAAGGCACCTCTCTCGGCTCCTGTCGTCTCTACACTCCTCAGCTAAATTTTGAGATCTGACTTCTGTTTACAGAGGAGACTGTTATCTTGTTAGCCCCCACAGATTGGAGAAAGGCCACTGGCTGCAATCACTATAGCCAAATTAACTAAAGCAGGAAATTAATTGAAGCAAGCTTTTTTTGTTCATGTACATTGAATGCCTACTTCCTAAGGTCAGCATTGTGTGTGAGGAAGACAAGGCTTTTAGAGAGCTAAGGGGTGTCGGGTGGGGCCTGCAAATTCAGGGGAACAGGCAGGATTACAGGAGCAGAACATAACTGGTCAAAACAAGGTAACCGCGACAGATAGTCATAGCAAGGTAAGCATAGGGGTCATGTAACCATGTGAAACAAAGGTAGGGTTGCAAAGTGGTAATAAACAACTTTGTAAAAGATTTATGTGTTAATTTTATGTATATGAGTGCTCTATCTGCATGTACATCTGCGTGCCAGAAGGGGGCATCAGATCCCAGTATAGATAGCTGTGAGCTACCATGTGGTTGCTGGGAATTGAACTCAGGGCCTCTTGGAAGAGCAGACAGTGTTCTTAACCACTGAGCTATCTCTAGGCCCATAAACAACTTTTTGAAACGAAGACACGATGGCCATTCTAGAACAGGCAGGACAGAACCACTTGCGGTGACAGTTAAGGTGGGGCATAGCCCAGTCCTTGAGAAGCAGAAGTTTAATCACGAACAGGAATAAACCTAGTTTCCTAGTTCATCTGTTATAGATAGCTTTTAAGCCTAGGATGCAGACAGGCTGGTTCTTCACAAACACACCGAGTAAATGTGAATGTGTCTGTCATAGATGAAGATAAACACTTAGGGCTTCATGGAATTGACTGTCTACCTCTGTGCTCTGTATCCATAGATTCAACCATCTTAGATTTATTTATTTTTTTAATTTCTGACTGTATTGAACATACAGACTTCCTGTTGTTATATCCTAAACAATATAGTTCAATATTTATGTAGAGCCACTGCAGTTGATATAAGTAATATGGAAGTGCTTTCAAGTTTCCAGAAGGATGTGTGTAGTTATATGGAAATAGTATGCATTTTATATAGTTGTGTGTTTGGGGGGGGGGAAATGTTCTGGAAAGAGTACCCATGAGTAGCTGGAGTGACTGTAACCTTCCTTCTTCTTCCTCTTCAGTTTCTGTTAAAGCGGACTAACCTAGAGATCTCTAGAATAGAACTTTGCTGCAGACTTCCCCCCTTGAGAACCCTAGCATAATTCCAACACACAGGTCACTTGAAGATGAACGCAGCACAGGATGGTTTTCAGTACAGTGTTCAACCATGCACATGTTATCACCCTCCTAGAAGGTGGCCACTAATTAATCTATTACCCAACATAGAACACCATTAGGTGACCACAGAAAACAAAACAGAACAGAACGCTTAAGTAGTCCCAGCTGTCAACTGTGAGTAGAGGACCAAGTATGGCAGTTAAGCGAGCTTGCACTGCTGCATAGTTTAATGACAAGAAACAAAGAATGCCGGCAGTCATGTTCACACTGCTGGCCTTAGGTCCTTAAGGAAAGTTTGACTCATATTTAGACTCTAGTGTTTCTATCCCCTGGAAACTGGTTTCAATTTGTTTAGTTTTCTGAAGAATGAATATTTAAGTATTTGAAACGTGGCTTCTCCAATAGAGAAGTCTATTAGAGAGTCTCAGCATAAAATCAACTTGGGCCTGGCATAAAATCCCTAGCTCTGCAACTGTAGCAAGTCTGGTGGCCTCTTGGGAAAGACCCTGTCTGATGGACAAAGCAGTTGCCAAGGTTGCAGTCACTGGGTAGCAGGAGGCAGGGCTTTTACTGCCACCAGGTCCATTTCTTTCCTCTCTCCCAGGCTCCTCTGCATGTAGCTGTCTGCATACCTGTGCAAGAGGCTTGGAAGGTAGATCTGTAACCTTCACATTGGTAGGTAAGCGAATGCGCGGAGGCCAGAGCGAGGGAGCTCACGAACTCCTTTTATGGTAGCCACAAGCAGGTGGGGCCCAGGACGTTTAGAGCGCTTTAGTTCTATTGTTAATATTTTCCCCATTTTACAGAAAGAAGGGAAAGTAGACTAAGATTAATAACTTGCCAAGGTCTCTGGGAGAATGGATTAGATAGTGGAGCCTCCAAGTCTGAGTCTAAATCTATCCCCTCTTACCTCATTGTGGCTCTTTGGGAAAGTACAGAAATACAGAGGTGGAGGGGGCGGGGCCAGGGGGCACGGGAGGTTGGGGGGATGGGACACTCGCGGGGAAGGGCCGGGTGTGTGTATGTGGCTCACAAGTCATCTCACCATTAGAAGACTTACATTTGGCAAGGAAGCTGGGCATGGCAGTGCATGCTTGAAATCCCAGCAAGGGCACGGCCTGAGTCAGGAAGACCACAAGTCCCAGGATAGCCTGGACTACGCGACCCGCCTCTGCTTTAAAAAACAAAACAAAACAAAACATTGTTTTTTCTCAGAAATCATAGCAATATATATATATATATATATATATATATATATATATATATATATATATATATATATTAGTGACCAGTTGTCTTTCTAGGGTCCAGATAGAACTATTACTATTTCTCTGAACTTTCTGTCCAGCTTTCTAGAGCGGCCCCACTAAGGTACCTCCAGGGCATTTGTTAGAGTTCCTGTAATCCACTCCTGGCTCTTAAGGGGTTAACCCAAGTCTCCCGACTCCACACACTACTTAAGAACGGTATGTATGCTATAAGCAGGACATTTCTTGACTTGCTGCCAAGCCTTAGCCGGTTGACCTTGTAACACGATCCCTCCGAATTCTTGCTGAAACCGACCCCAATCCCTTTGAGGCACCATATGGCAAGCGCTGGGTATCACAAAAGCCTGATTTGAATTTCTGGCCAGCCAGCGGGCCTCAGAGGGTAAAAACTCTTCCAAGGCCTTGGAGCTCTTTCAGCAGCGGGTAACTGGATGGAACAGAGAGGCCTGGGCTGCAAAGAATGGAACCGAGCCCCACCACAGAAGGTGCCTAGACAAGGAACTCAAGCAGGGTTTAAAACTGTCGTGCAAAAGAAGGCTGAAGTCCTAGCCTCGACTTGTGATATCAGCCATTCCACCAGGCAGACCACTGGAATGCAGTTTAACTGACTCCTGCATGACCAAACTGAGAACGTTGCGGGGTGATTCCCCCAGTTTAAATGAACAAGGAAGGAAACGTGGGGGGGGGGGGGCGATGCCCTGTACTGTGAGGGCTGCCAAAGCCCCCTTATGCAACTTAGGATGCTTTAACATAGAGATAAACTTCTGACTGGTATAGGTTTGGTTTGGTTCAGTTCAGTTTTTTTTGTTTTTTGTTTTTTTTCAAACTAGGTGGGGCAGGCTTGGCTGCATTCTTTTGGGGTTTGGGAGTTTGCTGTGAAATTTTCGATGTTGAGTTCTCATTCTAAAGACACCATGGAAATAATCTTACTTGTCATTAAAATAATATTTGTGATGCTAGTTGACCCTGGACATCTTTTTGTTTGGAGATTAAAATTTTTGTTTCATGGAATAGTATGTTTCTCACTGGGGCACATGAACTAAGTCTTGGGACATTATGAAAGCATTTCCCTTGAAAAGTTAAGTACAATTCTTAAACTTGTGAAACACTGGTGTGCTACATATATGTATATATATATATATATATATATATATATATATATATATATATATATATATATATATTTTTTTTTTTTTTTTTTTTTTTTTAAATCAGGAACAATAAGATATAACTATATTTGGGGATTATTTCAGTTGCTCCACTCCAGGAACTTCCCCGACCTTCTCTGGAGTGACTGGACTATACTATGTCCCTTGACTAGAAAGATCCAGATGAAATGAGAAGTATTAATATGTTTGTGAGTTCTTGAGTGGGCATGAAGAAAGGAGATGTCAACACAGAAATGTCTTAAGCCAATAAGATACACTTTTTCGAAAAAAAAAAAAAAAAGATACACTTTTTCCAGACAGGGTCTCTTTGTCTACCAGAGCCCTGGCTGTCTGAACTTACTTTATAGACCAGGCTGGCCTCGAACTCACAGAGATCTGTCTGCCTCTGCCTCCCAAGTGCTATGACTAAAGGTGTGCACCATCACCACCCAGCAAGATACACCTTCTTTAATGAGCTCAGTCTGTCTCCTGGATCCACCATCAGGAAGATAAACTCATTTGGCATCTTCGCATGAACTCATAAAGGGCAGTAATCTGCACTCCACAAAGAATTTGCTTTATATATACTCCAAGCGTACCATGTCAAAAGATTCAATAAAGATGAATGGTTTTAAGATGGAAAAAAAGAAAAAGAAAAAGCTTCCAGCCAGGTGTGGTGGTGCACACCTGTGCTCCAAACAGATGCAGGCTGATCTCCGTGAGTTTGAGGCCAGCTTGGTCTACAAAGGGAGTCCAAGACAGCCAAGGCTACACAGAGAAACCCTCTATTGAAAAACCAACACCCTCCTCTCCGGCCAAATAAATAAATGAAATAAAGGAAGAAAATAAAAAGAAGAAAAAAATGACTTTTTTCTCATAGGCTTTATGGAGGGTCACAAGTGAGACAACCAGCCTGAGAGTTAGCTCCCCGACAGGCACTGGACCACTAGGGCTGTGCTTAGCAAGGATGGGCAGCGGAAGCAGCGAGGGGCTGGTTGGAGCCAAATGAGCAGGCGGAAGTGCTTGTAAAAAAGGAAGAACATCAATGCGCAGTGTCCTCCCGAGCACTGCCCACAGAGGTATCCCACACAGCAATCATGGAGTAAAGATCTGTAGATCTGTGTTCTGGGAAATAGTTGACAGAGATGATAGGACACTTGTGTAGACCAATGCATCTCAAGCCTTAACATGCATGACAGTCAGCTGGAAATATTGATAAATAGTTCATTCATTTGCTGTTGCCACTGCTGCTCTAAACACCAAGGTCCTAATTAACAAGTGGTAATTGAGAGTATTATGTATGGGAGCTGGAGAGATAGCTCAGAGGTTAAGAGCACTGGCTGCTCTTCCAGAGGGCCTGAGTTCAATTCCCAGCAACCACATGGTAGCTCACAACCATCTGTAATGAGACCTGGTGCCCTCTTCTGGTATGCAGGAAATCATTGTATACATAATAAATAAATCTTAAAAAAAAAAAAAAAGTATTGTGTACCTGCTCAGACTGCCTATAGAGAGATGCCTCATCAAGTGTTTCCTCTTAGGAAGGACTGAGCATGCATTAAACACAATCCTAACTCCCCCGTTGACATCCTTGAACGATAGCTTAGAGGTTTCTCAAACTACAGCCGTGTGTCTGTGGAGAAGGTCACGTTGCTGGGGTCGTGAAGTGACACAGGGACATATGACAGCCCTTCCCTTAGACTCCCAGAAAGTGTTTCTATATATTTGTCTTCCCTTTCTTTCCTTTTATAAATTTACACAAAACAACAGCAAAGAAAGATAAATTCAGCCTAGAGTGGTGGCTCATGCCTTTGATCCCAGCACTCTGGAGGCAGAGGAAGGCAGATCTCCAGGAGCTCTAGGCCAGCCTGGTCTACAAAGTGAGTCCAAGACAGCCAAGGCTACACAGAGAAAACAAAACAAAATAAAAAACCAAAACAAAAAGAAGAAGAAGAAGAAGAAGAAGAAGAAGAAGAAGAAGAAGAAGAAGAAGAAGGAAAGAAAGAAAGAAAGAAAGAAAAGAAAAAGAAAGATAAATTCACTCAAAAAATGCTGTCAAGTGTCCATATACCATCGGGGGTGGGGGGTTGGGGGTGGGGGCTGGGGAGAGTTACTGTCCTTTGGTGACACAGTTAAGTGAAATAACATCACTGTCCCTCCCCAGCTAAATAGGATGGTACAGCGTACGGCAATGAGTGCTATGAAGAAATAATAAGTGAGGGAAAGAGCAAAGGTTGTAAAAGTGTACAGCTACTTTGGTCAAAGTGACTTCAGCAACAAATATATTCTCATCTGTTCATCTCTTCAAAAATTGTTCATGCCTCAAGCCAGTCACTGTATCCCCAGTGTGTAATGGTGTGTCAGAAACAATGGAAATACTTAATAAGTATTTGGTGAATAAAAGAAAGGATGAATAATGAATGAATGTCAGATTCCAATATAAACCTAAATGCAAAGACAGACACCCTAAGAGGCTTGGTCTCTGAAAGACAAACTAGCTGGAGAGGACACCTGGAGTCCAGAAATGCTTGCTGCAGACACAGTGCTCGCTGTCTTCACTGTCCTGCTGTGCATGTCTGAAACACCTTTGTTTTAATAATTCCCCATCACCTCCTCTCTTGGTGGTGACTGGACCTGGCTACTTGGATGAAATTCTGAGAGCTTGTTTTTCTAGGTTTCCCTTGGTCTTCATGGGAACTATCACAGCCTGCTCTTGAAGGGTCAAAAAGCTCCACCGGGGTCCATGTAACAGTGGTGGACTTGCTTACTTGGCAAACCAGTTGTCCCACCACAGATAAAATGGTTCAGAATGTGTTAACACAATGGCCAGAAAAGAGATTCCCCTTAGCCCCTTTGGCATTCTTTCAAGAAGTAAAAATAATAATAATAATAATAATAATAATAATAATAATAATAATAATAATAATAATAATAATAATAAATTTGAGACACTTCTCAAACTTTTGGCTCCTGACTGAAAATTACTGGATACCATAAACACCTCATTTGTAGCTGGGCTATATACATATATCCACTATTTAGAAATTAATGTCGTAATATAAAAAAAATGCACTTACTAATTTATCTTTAAACAATAAGTTCATTGCATGTTAACATAATGTCTTTTATTTTTTTGTTTGTTGTTTGTTGAGACAGGGTTTCTCTGTGTAGCCTTGGCCATCCTGGACTCACTTTGTAGACCAGGCTGGCCTCAAACTCACAGCGATCCGCCTGCCTCTGCCTCCCGAGTGCTGGGATTAAAGGCGTGCGCCACCACGCCCAGCAACATAACGTCTTTTAATGAAAAACTGTGTTTTCTAAAAGTAAAGAGTAGTTAAGGAGGAGGCATTGCTTCAACCTGCAGACCCCACTCATGTCTCACAGGGGGAAGTTGGGTCCCCAGCTGATTCTGCTTTTGATTTGCTGTCATCCCCTTGCCATTTAGCGCTGGGAAAAATCTACTAATGCTCATGACAGAATGAGGTTAAAAACCCACCTAACATCGCAGTGTTATTGTAAAAGTAGTTTTGATCTCATGGATTCAATGAAAATGGCTTGGAGAATCTGGGAGTTCCTGTGCCCATATGTTAAAGAAACATGTCTTAGTTAGGGTTTCTATTGCTGTGATGAAAACACCATGAGCAAAAAGTTGGGAAAGAAAAGGTTTATTTGGTTTACACTTCCATATTTCTGTTCATCATTGAAGGAGATCAGGACGGAAACTCACACAGGGCAGGAACCTGGAGGCAGGAGCTGATGCAGAAGTGATGGAGGGGTGCTGCTTAGAAGGTGGCTCCCTGTGACTTGCTCAGCCTGCTTTCTTATAGAACCAGGACCACCAGCCCCGGGTTGGAACTACCCACAATGGGCTGGGTTCTCCCCATCAGTCACTAATTAAGAAAACGTGTTACAGCCAGATCTTATGGAGACGTTTTCTCAATTAAGATGTTTTTCCTTTCAGATACCTCTAGTTTGTGTGTCAAGTTGACTAGCCAGCACAAAATGCAAGTTTGTTGTTGTTGTCTAGACTAAGACACTTAAGCCACCTGTCTAAGTCTCCTGAGTTCTGGGATCACAGATGTCCCCAATCACACCCAGTAAGTACTGCATGTTTTTTATTTTGAGACAGGATCTCCCTGTGTAGACCTGATTATCCCGACACTCAATATGTAGACCAGGCTGGCCTCAGACTCACAAAGTTTCTGCTGGGAATAAAGGCGTGCACAGTCCATGCCCAGCTAAAAGATGCATGTTGTCAGAGTGACAGATGTATATTTAAAAGCAATCAAACACAAAAATAAAACTGTGTTTTGAGTTTCTATTATAAAAATGCACAGGACTGGGAGGTGGGCTCATTGGACAAAGGCACTAACTGCCAAGCCTGATGACCTGAGCTTGATATCCAGAACCCATGATGGACGGAGAGGACAAACTCCTGCAAGCTATCTTCTGACCTCCACACAAGTGGTATGGCACACACACACACACACACACACACACACACACACACACAACTATATATAAACACACTGATAAATAAATAAATGTAATACAAAAATTTAACGTATTAATATTTCTAGAGCACATCAGTGTTGTTCTTCAACATTAAGAACCATTAGAAGAGGACTGGAGAGATGGCAACGGATTAAGAGTTTGCTTTCTAGGCCAGGCGGGCGTGGTGCTGGTACACGCCTCTGATCCTAACACTCAGGAGGCAGAGGCAGGTGGATCGCTGTGAGTTCAAGGTCAGGCTGGTCTACAAAGCGAGTCCAGGAAAGCCAAGGTTACACAGAGAAACCCTGTCTTGAAAAACAAAACAAAACAACAACATTTTTTCCTTTACAAAATTACAAAAAACAGTTTAGTACTCTCTTGGGAAAGTGCTTGCTGAGCATGCATGAAGTCCTGGGTTTTCTCCAAATCTATAACGTGGGTATGATGGCACACTATGGAGGTGGAATCAGGAAAATAAGAAGTTCAAGGTTAGCCGGGCATGGTAGAGCACACCTTTAATCCCAGCACTCAGGAGGCAGAGGCAGGCAGATTGCTATGAGTTCGAGGCCAGCCTGGTCTACAAAGCCAAGGCTTTGAGAGCCAAGGCTACACAGGGACACAGGGAAACCCTGTCTCGAAAAACAAAAACAAAAACGAAGTTCAAGGTGATCCTCAGCTACAGAGTGAGATGGGAGCTAGCCTGGGCTACATGAGACCCTATTAAAAACAAAAAACACCACCACCACCTCCCTGCACCCCCAAACTATAGCCAGTGAAACAGGTCATAGAACCTTCTGTGTACAAGCGTCAGAGAGTTTCAGCTACATTAAGCACCAACTGTCAACAGAAAGGGGAAACCAATTTCTTCTTACAGACATGTGCAATTGTGGGTAAGAGAATAACATTGCAGGGCAAATCTCACAGCTCAGCAGAGTTAATGAACCGTCACTCCTCTGTAAGCACAGATAGACATGGTTTCCCTCCCACTGGACATCAGCCAAGAAATACATAGACAAACCGAAGCAGAAATGCATGCTTCTCTTCTTCTCTCACTGTCTTTCCAGTTTTGGTTTTTGTAGTTGAATACTGATACTTTTATCAGTGAGAACATCAGTAGGTGTCATGTGTCATGTCACTCTGAAGATTAAAAAAAAAAAAAGAAGCAACTCCAACTTTTAGTTTCCTTTACTCTCACAGCACAGATGACTTCAGACACCAGAAATAGAGATTACACACACACACACACACATACACACACACATACACACACACACACACACACACACACACACACACACACACACACACACACACAAAGTAAGCCAGTAAACATTTTTTCAGTAGCAGATACCAGACCTCTAACACTTGCTTCTTCGAGCTAACACCAGGTCCAATGAGCTGAAGGCCCATTCCCCAAGGCTGCTTCCTGTCCACTTCCAACACCAGTTACAAACCCTAGGTTGTCCACACCCTGCTCCTCAAACTTCTGGTCAAACCTCTGTAAATGAGGGTTCCTGCAATACTTGCTCAAGTGGACCACAGAGCTCAGGGAACACTCACGCGTGTTCACTGGTCAGGTATACAGGATGCCCAGAGGGTACAGGTGAGGAGAGAACAGTGTGCAGACACGGGCAGCAAGAAACTCCGCGTGTTCGGCTCTCTGGAAGTCAGCTGTCCTAGGTTTTTATGGAGGCCTCATTGCCCAGGCATGATAGTTACTACACTGGGTAAGGAAACCAAGCAAGATCTGCCTATCATTTTTCTTGGCATCTCTGTGTAGCATTCCTCCCTCTAAGGTACGGGCCGAAACCCGTCTAGAATGAGGAAGACCTTGTGATCCTTGTCAGTCAAGATAGGTCAGCTACAGGGAGGGAGGGAGTATGAGAGTTTCTGTGACCCGCCTCAGGGGAAGGAGTTAAAAGTCAGGCACTATGGCCGAAAACCAATGTGTATATTTAATGTTGTCCTTACTTATCAATTTCTTGAAAATCCATGTATGGAGATTCACTTCATTTATCCCACTGGCTGCATAATATGCATTCTATAGTACGAATGTGTTCTGGGCGTTTGGGATCCCAGGCTTTTTGTGTCTTATCCAAGGAATTGCAAATAAGGGTTCACATAAATTTTCAAAAGAAGATGACAGTGGCACACACCTTTAATGCCAGCACTTGGGAGGCAGAGGCAGGTGGATTGCTGTGAGTTCAAGGCCAGCCCGGTCTACGAAGTGAGTCCAGGATAGTCGAGGCTACACAGAGAAACCCTGTCGCAACAAAAAACAAAAAACAACAACAAAAAAAAGAAGATAACATCATTCAGAGTACAGGAATGGTATAGATCATTAAGACTGACAGCAGGGCACATGAGTGAAAGCAAGGAAGGCCTGGGTTTCTTTTTATGAGATCTAAAGGAAGGAGATGCCGGCTACTACGGGGCATAGTTTGGCTGGTTCTCTGTCTTGTCTGATAGATTGCATCATATAGTCACTGTTTTTCTCCTGCGCATGTCCCTTCCCATAAGGCATCTGGTTTTAAGCATGTGCACCCCCAACTATGAACAGGCTTAAGACACTAAGTAGAGCACTTCCCCTAAAAGTTCACTTGAAGGACACTGTATGCCTTATGACTGTGCATCCCAAACAAGCTCAAACCAGATGGGCCCTGTCTACTTTGCCCCTCAGAATACTTTGGTATAATAGTAGACTAGAAGCTACCTACATTTGGTTGTTGCTAAGGGCAGAAAAATCTGCACTATTATTGTTCAGAGTTGGGAGCGTGTGGAGCCCAATATAATTGGGGTGTCAAGGGGGGTCCAAGGTTTCTAAGTACACTGTTTGGAGAGGGATGTGTGCTCACGGTGTGTGCAGGTAAAGAAGCAAGTCTGCTGAGTACATTATTGCACTTGGAGGAGATGAGGAGAGCATATGCATAAAATAGGGTCCCGGGCTCAACTCTCCCCCTTGTTTGCCTACCACAGATTTGGCATGGATGATTTACTTAAACACGTCCCTGCTTATAGTGTTTCTGCTGGTTGGTACTTCTCTCTGTCACTAACAGTGCTGCAGCTGACATTGCACCAGGTAGGATGCATTGGGCTGAGAGCGATCCAAACTCCAAGGGGCTATAAAACAGTAGAGGTTTCGATCACAGAACAGGAATCCCAAAGTCATGGCAGGCTTCCAGTTGGTTGGTTCGTTGACCCCACAGTACCATCAGAATCCTCGATCCTTCCCATCTCCCTGCCCTGCTGTTCTTAGGATGCATTTCCTTTCAGGGCTGGCTTGCCTCTGAAGACAAAATGATATACAGCAGTGACCAGAGATATAGGCTCACGAATAAGTACATTTTCCCGTTATTATAATGACATATCTATGGCTGAGTAACTTTATAAAGGGAGAGGTGGTTTATTTAGCTCACGGTTCTGGAAATCCAAGGCCATAGTATGTTACTTTTGCAAAGTGACAAAATACTCAACACAAAGTAAAATATAATCAGATAGATAGATAGATAGACAGATAGATTGATAGATAGATAGATAGACAGGCAGATGGATAGATGATAGATATTTGATTGAGATGTCTTAGATATCTGGCTGGTATTTAGCTGTCCATGTAGCTGAGGATGACCTTGAATTCATGATACTCTTACTTCTACCTTCAGTTGCTGTGATTATAGGCACATGCCACCATGCCCAGGTCAGCTCCCTCGTCTGCAGACTCTTGTCGTCCTCCAGGGATGGCAATCTGTCCTTCTTTTGATTTGCCTGCTTGTTCTCCCCTTCCCTTCCTCTTTCACTTACTCTCACCCCCTTTTCTCTTTCATTCAATTCCTCTCTTCCTTTCATCATCCCGAGGGGGGAGAGAGAGACAGAGACAGAGACAGAGACTGAATCTGTCTGTCTGTTTCTCTTTCTGTGTGTCCATGTGCCTGTCTGTCTGTCTCTGTCTCCATCTCTCCCTCTCCCTCTCTCTCTCTCTCTCTGTTCCTAGGTGTTGCCTCCTCTTACTTCCTCCTTCCCCTGTTTCTTTCTCCCTTTTCACTTTTCTCTCTGTGTACCCATTTCACCTTCCCTCTCTTACTTCTCTGAGATATATTGTAGAGCTTCTGGGTTATGCCAGAATATTAGAAAATTCTATATCTAGGTTTTAGAGTTAGCATTTACTCTTCTAGTTTGTGTATTCCTATATTATGTTCTTATGCTAACTTTTTTTTTTCTTTTTGGTTTTTCAAGACAAGGTTTCTCTGTGCAGCCTTGGCTGTCCTAGACTCACTTTGTAGATCAGGCTGGCCTCGAACTCACAGCAATCCACCTGCCTGTGCCTCCCAAGTGCTGGGATTAAAAGCGTGCACCACCACACCCTGCTATGCTGAACTTTTAAAGTTCTTACAATAGAGAAAATAAAAAAGTAACAACTAAAAAAAGTTTTCTCGCTATATATAACTATATTGGTATTATCCTATCACAGTGAAAATATTAATCATCTGGAATCGTCTTTGCTTGCATTGACTGTCTCTTCAGGCGTTGGCTTTGTTTCTTGCTTATCATCCATCAGGTGTCAAGCCTCTTCCACTGTTCCGCAGATGGCTAATGATCCTTGGCTGTGTGCTTACCTTTGTAGCCTGGCATCATGTGTACATGTACATGGCTATGGGTTTGGCAGCTGCTGGTGATAGCTTGCCTTCAGGTGCTGTGGAGCAGTGTAGGCCTTGGGGCCGGAGCTGTTCCAACAACAGTCTTCTGTATGATAGTCATTCCCTCCTTCTTTGTAAGTCAGCAGCTGCATGGAGCACAGCTCATCCCTAGAGTTGAAAGGGCTTCTGCCCAGCTGTTCTGCCCAGCTTCCGTGGACAGGATTCTCCAGTTATCATAACAGCACTGGCCTCTGCTTCACTGCAGCTACTGAATGCAGGTTTCTGAAACCAGTTACTTTCTACAACAGAAACCTTAAGAGTCTTAACATTATTTATAGGCTCAGTGGATAAGAGCAATTGTTGGTCTTTTGGAGGAACCAAGTTCAGTTCCCCAGCACCTACTTCGGACAGCTCAAAACCACCCGTAACTCCAGCTTTAGGGGATCTTCTGGCCTTCCCAGGCAATGCACTCATGCACCCTACACACACACACACACACACACACACACACACACACACACACACTTAATTTTTAAAAATTATTTATAATAGAGGTGCTTAAAATACCAATCACCTTCCTGGAGATTTTACAAATAGTGTATATGAAGCACACCTATGCCAGTATTAGCATATTTGATCTTTATTAAGTGACACATGAAAGATGAAGCCTCTTTAAAAATGGTGAGCATGGCTGTTGACCCCTGTAGTCGCAGTTACTCCAGAGAGTAAGACCGAAGTGCTTAAGCCCATCAGTTGAGGCTAGCCTGGGCAACACAGCAAGCCATTACCTCTTAAACCAAGAATAGAAAACACACACAAACAATAAATAATGTAGTGATAAAAGTTAATTGGGAGATAAGAGAAACATTCTCACGTAACCCCTCATCTAGTGGAGCTGTGACAGTGAGAAACATTGCTGTCATTGTGCAATGGTGAGCACACGTGTACTAGGACTGTGCAAAGCCAGAAAACAGCTTTCCGTAAAACAAACACACTTTTAAAAATAAGGACCATTAAGCCGGGCGTGGCGGGCACGCCTTTAATCCCAGCACCCGGGAGGCAGAGGCGACGTGTCAGACTCAGAAGCAGCTTTACCACACGGATCATAAAATCCTGCAGGTTGCGAAGAGGGGCGGGGGGGAGTTTGACCTTCTTTTGAAGAGGGCCTGAATCAGTACAAGCAGGGAGACTTAGATCTTAGAAAAAGACAAAGTCTCATAAAGTAAGTGAACTATGTTTTCACAGAACACTGAAGCTACTTTTAATCATAGTCACACGGAGCTTTCGTTCTTAAAACGTGACAGTTCTTCCCAGTGTGGACCTAAAGAGATGGTAGGTACCATATTTGCACCATAACGATCAAGTGAGTTAAATGGACTTGATTTTTGTTTTCTGGGTAATTCTCACAGAATAGGTTGTCATTTTAAACTTTAAAGTTTCTCTCTCTCTCTCTCTCTCTCTCTCTGCTCTATGTCTCTGTCTCTCTGTTTCTGTCTCTGTCTCCGTCTGTCTCTCTCGTGTGTGTGTGTGTGTGTGTGTGTGTGTGTGTGTGTGTGTGTGTGTGTGTACATACCATTTGTGTAGCGGTCAGAAGGGCAACCATAGGTATCAGTCCTAACTTCCTCTCTGAGATGGGATCTCTTGTTCCCCAGTGTGCTGCACCAAGCTAGCTGGTCCTTGAGTGCCTGGCCCTCTCCTCTTTCCACCTCTCACTTTGCCATAGAACTGCTGGGATTGCTGATATGTGCTACTACGTCTGGCTTTACTGGGGATCTACACTACATGGGTTTTGGGGTTCTCCTGTTTCCATGAGAAGTGCTTTGTGCATGGAATTCTTTTTAGGTGCCCTCTCTTTATGAGAGAGTCTCCTCTGTCCCAGGCTGGCCTCCTTGGCAAGATCTCCACTATCGATTGCATCTTGTCCATTTCTATTGGCAACTCCTGGTTCAGATGTCCTAGCAAAGCTCCAACTAATAATTGCCTGTATCTCTGTCCTTTGCTTCTAGGGAGTGATGGAAAGATGTGGGCCCTGGCTATTGGAAGAACCCCCTTCTCTCTATAATATTCTATCCCATGGTATCTGTAGGACTCCCATCTATCTTTAGTCCCCTGGTTTTTGAGACAAGGTTTCATGTGATACGGGCATAACCTCAAACTTGCCATGTGGCTGATGTTAGCCTTGAACCATGTCTCTGGTTTCCAATGGCTGAGATCATAGGCACACATCTGCCATGTGTCTGCATCCATCCACTGGCAGAACTTGCCACCCTCAGCTCCCATAGTCCTTAGTTTAAATGTCTTTCATGATTTTTACCATTATTCTTTTTAGAAGTGAGGGGTATCCCTAGAAACAATGGACAGAGAGCTAGACAGTTACTGATCAGTACACCAATTGCCACAGTGCCTACAGAACATACTCACATCCCTGGATCTTCATACAGTATGCTCCCTAGAAGTGATTTTTGCCTCCCAAGATAAAATAGTGGTCACCATAGATGGAGATTGTGTTGAAGAATCTCACAAAAAAGAATGGCCCCAGATAGTCCATCTAGGATTTCTGGAGTGACAGGTGATTGTGCATAAGCATTCAGAGACCAGGGGAGAATGCTTGGAGCTTCCTGTATCATTCATCACAAGGTTCATTGAATCTGAAGTTCTCCAATTAGGTTAGGCTAGCAGGCCCACAAGTTGCTGGGAGCCACCTGCCTCCTCCTCCTCCTCTTCCTCCTCCTCCTTCTCCTCCTCCCTCTCCTCCTCCCAGCATTGAAGTTACAGGTGTTCATAGGCCATGCCTAGTTTTTTTAGGTGGGTGCTGGGGATTTGAACTCAAGTTCTCTCGATATCACAAGTACTTGTACCTGCTGGGACATTTCCACATCCCTGGGGAAATAATCAGTGAGGCCAATCTGTCCAATGAAACTTGTATTTGAAATCCAAATGATAAAGTTAGTATGTTAAGCCCAGCTGCTTTGGTCACTGGACAAGGCAGTGGGTTGTTGGATTTTTTTTTTTTTTTTAATTCCTTCTTGCACTCCTCACTAAGTCATGTGGTCTGTGGCAAATTTAGAAATCTGATTCTGTGGAGTTAATTTTTAATTCTTTGGGGGGGTTTCAAGACAGGGTTTATCTGTGTAGCCCAGGCTGTCCTGGAATAGCTTTGTAGACCAGGCTGGCCTTGAACTCATAGAGATCTGCCTGCCTCTGCCTAGCTGCCATCCTGCTCAGTTTAATTCTTGAACTGAAAAGTGGGTGAGGAGACCACAGTGCACAGAAGTAGAATATTCTAGAACAAGCCCTGAACAAGTGTCAGAGCAAAGCAAGAGCTCAGGTGCTTGCCTGGGTGTGTTCTTGCTGCTGTTCCTAGTGTAGTGCTGTGATGGGCAGAAGGCAGAAGACAATGTCTTAGGAGTTAGGCACAAATATACACCGTAGCAAAAGCGCCTTCCCCACACAGTCATGTGGCATTTCTTCAAGCCTGCTGTATAAACCTGTAGCACCAGAATGTTCCAGGTCTCTGGGGAGTGTTATCTTTACTCCAGCCTCCTACAGCAACAGGCCCTCCGGGGCATGGGTCCAGGAAACTGTAACCAGAAGTGTCCTCAGTTTCATTCTTAAACTTGGCAAAAGGGACCTCTACTCTTCCACAGTGGCCTTTGTTTGTTTATTGTTTTGTTTTGTTTCTGAGACAGTTTCTCTGTGTAGCCTTGACTATGCTGGGCTTGCTTTGTAGACCAGGCTGGCCTTGAACTCACAGTGATCTACCTGCCTCTGCCTCCTGAGTGCTGGGATCAGAGGTGTGCGCCACCATGCCCAGCCACAGTGGCCTTTTTGGCAAGGCTCCAAAGTATAGCTTTCATCAGAATGTGTCTGCCACACACCATCTTTGCAACTTCTGCCACTTGGTTTTTGATTTATTATTTTATTAATACTGTGTGAGTATATGATGGGGGAGGTAGGGGAGGGTCACGCATGTGCAACAAGTGCTCTCACCCAGTAAATCACCTGCTGGCTCTGGCTTTTAACTTCTAAAAGCCCTGCAGATATAGGGCTGGTGAAGATCTTTTCCCAGTCCTTAGACTGGTTTCTTTCTACTGACCTTGTGCTTTTCCTTGAAGAAGCTTTCCAGTTTCATGAGGTGCCATTACGTAAATTGTCGATCTTAGAGCTGTGGGGGTCTGTTCAGGAAGTTGTCTCTTGTGTCAATGAGTTCAAGGCTCTTCTGCACTTTCTCTTTTAATAGATTTAGTGTCTCTGGTTTTATGTTGAGGTCTTTGGTCCACTTGGACTTGAGTTTAATACAAGGCTTTTGTTTTGTTTTGTTTTTTTGAGACAGGGTTTCTTTCTCTATGTTATCTTGGCCGTCCTGGACTCGCTTTGTAGACCAGTCTGGCCTCGAACGCATAGCAATCCACTTGCCTCTGCCTCCCAAGTGCTGGGATTAAAGGTGTGTACCACCACGCCTGGCATACAAAGCATTTTTAAAGGGAGTCTGATACTCAGGCTGAGGATATGAGTGGGTGGAGTACTTGCATAGCATGCACAAGGCAATGACAAAGTCATCCGATCACCTGGATTTGATTCTCAGTGCTGCAGAAACTCCTCGGCTTAGTGGGTCATCCTTCCTACCTCAGCACCCAGGAGGTAAGGTCAAAAGTGCCATGTCATATCACCCTCTGCTGCTAAGTGAATCTGAGGTCAGCTCGGGATACACTGAAACCCTGTCTCAAAAAAAGTAAGGTTCTGCCAGGCATGGTGACACTCAGAAGGCAGAGGCATGTGGATCGCTGTGAGTTCAAGGCCAGCCTGGTCTACAAAGTGAGTCCAAGACAGCCAAGGCTACATAGAGAAACCCTGTCTTAAAAAAAAAAAAAAAAAAAAGAAAAGAAAGTAAGGGTCTCGTGCTCCACTGACTGAGCCAACTATGCCATGACAAGCAGCCTGAGCAAACCCAAACCCTGGAACCCTCACCTTGCTGTGTTTCTGAGATTCCACGATAGTTGGCTGTCTGCTTTGACTTCTCCCCAGTGAGATCTTACCAGGGAAGATGGAGGTGTCAAGGTAAAGAAGGAAACAAAACTCAGCAGACGCTGTTGTTACCAAAGCTGAGGAGAGTGAGCAATTAAGACAACAAAAATTGCCTCAGAGGTCCATAGACTAACAGGAAGGGCGCTAAGCTTCCCATCCCAGGACTGTCAGGGTTGCTCTTGGTTGCTAATGTGATGAGATTAAGAAATGCTTATGGGATGAGTACAGCTTACTTCTGGGTGGGAGGCTGTTTCCAGACCATTAGACTGTGAGGGAGCTGACCTATTGAGTGGGCTCATACTTAATGTGGTCATAACATGATATTTATTGGGAGTGATGAAAAGTGGGACTTGGTGTCTAGCGAAGGAAGTAGGTCACCACTCATGTGTCCTTGGGGCTTTGTCCACTCCTGGATCCTCCTCCTCTCTGTTCCCTACTCACCAAGAGGCTGAGTCCAGCCTCTTCCATCTGCTTTTCTATTTGTTCTGTGGCCAGGACATTCTATCAAGTGCCTGAGGCTAAGGGATCATGGGACTGAATGCCCTGAAACCATGTCCCCAAACAAATAAGTTCTCACTCAGATTGTTTACACGAGGCATTCCATCACTCCAAGGCAAAGATAGCTGGACGTGAAAATCCTGCGCAGAATACTGCAACTCCCGGAGACTCCATTATAACAATACAATTGCTAGTTCCTGGTCCATGAACCCTTCACAACCAGTCTACCTGAGGAGTGTATTATTCTTGTTTAGTTTGTCAGTGCTGGGGATTGAACTGACGGCCTGTGTATTCCAACCAAGTGTTCTAACACAGAGTAATAATTTCAGGATTATACTATTACAAAGAGATGGGGACATTTAATCTTATTTTTTTTTCCCATTTGTATCAGTTTTTTTTTTCATGGTTGTTTTTGTGAAACATTGCAAGATAGGTTAGAAAAAAGGAGAATTCAGGGGTGCAGGAAAGGAAAGGAACCCCTTCATCCCAGAGTTTGGTTGAAGTTTTTCAGAGGCTGAGAGTCAGGAATTCAAGCATAATTAGCATTTGCTGTGAAGGTTGCAGACAGACAGAGATTCTGGTTCATCTAGAGATAGTCGTATTTAAGGTCTGAGCATTTGTGGTCACATTTCTTTCCCAACTGTAAACTTGAAATTTTTGGAGAATCTTAAAAATAAAACTATAAACCTTGTTTACTGTAAAAACTTACCTTTTTTTCTTTTCTTTCTTTTTGGTTCTATGGAACTCTGGCTCTCCTGGAAGTCACAGACATCCACCTACCTCTGCTTACCAAGTGCTGGGATTAAAGGGATCAACCACCACATCTGGTGTTAAAAAACATTTTAACTTCCTTGCAAAACTCTTTGTGTGAAAGACACTTTTATCTACGAATCCTCTCGAGAAGCCCACGGTCACTCTGGGGTACAAACAGTCCCTTTCCTGAGTGCTTCCTACAATGTTCATGCTGAAATCTATAATTAAAAAAAAAAACAAAAAAAACTCTAATTCTGCATCATGCTGACTCATCCTGAAATTCTTTTCTGCAGTGCAGTTAAGAGCCACAGCTTCACTTGAGTAGGAGAGAAAGGCTCTGGGAACTCGAACTACTACAGGCAGCAGTGCAAGGCTATGTGTTGGCTTCTGCCCCACTACAGCTCCAGAGCTTGCATTTATTCATTTTGCTATCAGATTCCTGCAGCATTCACACCTGCATGTGTGACTCCTATCTTTTTGCATGTATGAAGAAGTTAGTTTAAGCAGTCCCTTGATGAACAACTTCTCATGCATTCTAGGAAATACATAGTTAAATTATGGGATTTCATAAGAAGTTTTGCTTAGGCCAAGGCAAACAACAATCAATCAAGACAATAATTAATAGTAGAACGGAAAGAGGTGAGACGTTTATGTTCTTATATTTGATCAACTGCACTCATGTGGCTGCTGTCTTTCGTTGCTCCTAATTCATGTGGAGGAAGGTGTAGTTTGATATGTGGGCTTTGAAGAAAGAAATGTCCCCCATGTTAGAGTGGGGATGTTTTCTCTTTCAGGAAAGGCTTTGTGCCCAGGGACAGCTGTGTGATGGGAGAAGGTGAGGCAAGACGCCTGCAGTGATCCTGCTAAGCCAGTGTCTAGGCTAGTCGGTGTCTAACTGAAAAGTAACAGATTAGTAAAACACTTGGCGGAAATTCTGAAGCCACATTAAACAAAGGCTATCATTAGAAAATAAAATTCCTTTATTGTTTCATTTTGAGATGGGCGTCCTCCTATCTTGCGCAGGCTTATTTCAAACTCCCAAACGCACATGCAATCCTGTACTTCTGTCGTCCTAATAGCTGGTGTGCTGGCTAGCTTTATGTCAACTTGACACTAGCTGGAGTCATCTGAGAGGAGGGAATCTCAACTAAGAAAATGCCTCCCCCAAAGATTGGGCTGTAGGGCATTTTTTTAATTAGTGACTGATGGAGAGGGCCCAGCCCATTGTGGGTGATGCCACCTAATGTCTGGTAGTTCTGAGTTCTATAAGAAAGTAGGCTAGGAGTGGCAAGTCAGTAAGCAGCACTCCTCCATGGCCTCTGCATCAGCTCCTGTCTCCAGGTTCCCACCCGGTTGAGTCCCTGCCTTAGCTTCCCTCATTAGACTGACTCAGGATATCTAAGCCAAATAAGCCCTCTCTTCCACAAATTGCTTTTGGTCATGGTGTTTCATCATAGCAATAGTTACTCTAAGACACTGGAATTACAGGAGTATGCCATCACACCCACGGTGATACTTTTAATTCTGTCTGGCTTCTAATACTGTCTCCCTGTTTGCTCCTAACTCATAATCTCAGAAATGGTGGGAAGGTGAATTCCACAGAACAAGTGAGCATGGATTTGATTGTTTTACGGCCAGGTCACTATGGCCGTAAACACATAGCATTAAGTGTTGAGCTTATGCTATGGTGACTGAGTTGAGAAGATACCTTGAGGCTAGTTGGCCATTCTCTTCCTGTTGGTCCCTTGATGGGTAGTCAAATGACAAGCTGGTGGGGTTGTGGCCCTTGCAGTGTTGGGTGTCCTCTTCTTTATGGGGGGGCACAGATGAGGGTCTTACACTCTTTATCAGCCAGTTGTAAGCTCTCAAATCTTTAGTTTTACCATACTCATTCTCATATGACACGTATGTCTAGGCTGCTTTGGTGAATTTATAAGTGGTACTTTTTATCTTTAGGAATAAGTTATTTATCAGTCCGGGCTTTGTGACAAGTGTCGGTGTCCACGTGCACAATGAGACGTGGACGCATCCCGCCTCTATTATGGACTCAAACTGGAGGCAGATGCCATGGGTAAAATAAATTGCCTCAGGCAAGACACAATCCTACACTGGCTTACACAACATGTGTGAACTTAGAGCAGGCTCACAAAGAAGCACCCAGGTGGTTTTGAGAATGTCCCATATATGTGTGTAACCAGCCTCCTTCATTCCGTTTTGTTGTCCAGTCTAGCATGGCTGCCAGTGTTTCATGATATGACTGGTCATTGGCCCATCACTGTGTCTCTAATTCTAGCCTCAGGGAAAGAACACTACAAGCTCCTTAGGGGCCCAATCCAATCTTCCATTGAGTCTCCACAGCCCATCAAGTACTAAGTTGGTATGAACTATATGTCATGGAACACAATGAGATGAACTATAGATAGAAGAAAGTCAGGGTAGGTTTAGATATGGCTCCTCTGAGACCTCAGGCTCAGGACAGTTCTAGGGTCTATCACAGGGCTGCTTCTCCTCTCTTTGTGACAGGAAACCGCTCTGACTCTTTATGCTAAGGTTTGAACTCCATGTTTGTATTGGTTAGGTTGTTTGTTTGTTTGTTGAACTACACACAAATCTAGCAATGTCTTCAAAGAGGAAAACCCCAATTGAGACAATGCCTCCATCAGATTGTCCTGTAGGCGCATCTATGGTGCATTTTCTTGATTTCATGACTGACGTAAGAACATCCAATGGTGCCACTCCTGGGGACGTGGTTCTTGATTGTATAAAAAGCAAGCTGACTAAGCTGTGGAGAGGGCAAGCCAGTAAACAGTGTTCCCTATGGTCTCTGCCTCAGTTCCTGCCCAGCTTCCCTCAGTGATGAACTATAAAATATAAGCAAAAATAAACCCTTTCCTTCCCAACTTGGTTTTGGTAGTGCTTTTTATGGCAATGGAGAAGCACACGAGGACAACATTTACACTGCTTGTGAAGAGGAAAGAATTTTCTTCTCTTTTCCATCCCTCCCGCCTTGCCTCCCTCCAATCAGCCCGTGTCTGCCTTCTTCCAGAAAGACTGATAGGAAATGGGTGTTTATGAGAAATCTGATGGCCCATTCTTCCTCCCACCCACCCTCATGTGGTCTGGTCCTTTGATCCTGACAGGATGTTCATAAAGAAAACAATCCAACATCAATGCTTTCCCAAAGTTTGTCTTACCTAGTCTTGAAAACAGGAAGAGAGGATGTTTCCTGGCAGCCTCATTCCTCTCTGTGCTCCCTTCCACAGAATGAGGTGACTATGAGGAATCTTGTCTCTCCTGTAGGATTCTACAACTAGTCTTCTTGGTCCCATCTGGAAACACACACAATCAGTGAGGAGAAAAGCAATACAACTGTTTACTATTAAATCTTCAGAGACATGATCTATACTAAAATAATAAGAAATCTTCAGAGGGCTGGCTGTGTTGGCGCACTCTAATCCCACCACTGGGAGGCAGAAGCAGGTGGATCTCTGTGAGTTCGAGACCAGCCTGCTCTACAAAGCAAGTCCAGGACAGCCAGGACTACAAGAGAAATCCTGTTTCAGAGCTCCTCCAGCACCCCCCCCCCCCGAAGAAATCTGCAGAGACATAAATCCAATTCATATGGTCATCCAGAACACTTAGCTGGCTTCTATCAACATCTGTACAGAGCTTTCCTGCTTTTTTTATTTATAATTAAGCTATTAAACTATCTCGGACAGAGAAGAGAAGGCTTAACAGTGAAGAGCACTTGCTGCTCTTGATTCAGTTTCCAGCACTGACATGGAAGCTCATAACCCAATTCCAGCCCCAGAAGATGTGAGGCCCTCTTCTGGCCTCTGTGGGTACTGTATACACCTGGTACACATACATATATACAGACAAGACACACATACATGTAAAAAATAAAAACAAATTCGTCTTTTTGTAAATCTTAAAATGTTTCCCAAGCTTAGTTTTTCCAAAAGTAAAGCTACTAAAACTTTTCTCCCAATTAAAAAAAAGTATTTGTTTTTATTTTATGTTCTTCGGTGTTTTACCTGCATGTATGTCTATGCAAAGGTGTCAGATTTTAGAGTTACAGACAGTTGTGAGCTGCCATGTAGGTGCTGGGAATTGAACTCAGGTCCTCTGGAAGAGCAGTCAGTGCTCCTAACCACTGAGCATCTTTCCAGCACCTGCCCCTCCAGTTTTTTAATAATTGTAATCAAAGTTACTAAAATACCATAGAATTCTGTAACACGTATTCGTCTCTTGACTGAAGACATCTATGCTTAGAACCTGTTTATAAAAAGCCTTTTACTGTGGTGTTTTTGATGATATACAGTTTGTATCTCTGTGAGTGCCTGTTGTCTGCCAAGCCCAGAATGCCCATTTTGTATAGCTTGCTATAACACAAGCATGCTTATCTCCAGAAGGCAGCAAAACAGACTGCACATTCCAGCTTTATACCACATAAGGGCTCACCTGGCCCCACATAACTTTGCCTGTTATGCATTCTGATATGGCCACAAGCCAGTGAGGACCGGGGAGTGGAATGTGGTGGTTTGAATGGAAATGGCACCCATAGGCTCCTAGGGAGTGCCACTATTAGGAGGTTTGCCTTTATTGGAGGAAGGTTGTCACTAGGGATAGGTTTTGGGGTCTCAAAAGCCCAAGCTTCATTCCTCTCTGTGGTCCCTTCCACAGAATGAGGTGACTACGAGGAATCTTGTCTCTCCTGTAGGATTCTACAACTAGTCTTCTTGGCCCCATCTGGAAACACACACAATCAGTAAAGATTGTGTGTTAAATCTTTTCCTTTATAAGAGTTGTGGTGGTCATGGTGTCTTCACAGCAATTAAACCCCAACTAAGAAACCTGTGTGGCCGGGTGCTGTGGTGCACATCTTTAATCCCAGCACCCAGGAGGCAGAGGGAGGCCAATCGATGTGAGTTCAAGACCAGCTGGTCTACAAAGTGAGTCCATAACAGCCAAGGCTAACACAGAGAGACCTTGTCTCGAAAAACCAAAAAGAAAAAAAGAAAAGAAAAGAAAAGAGAAGAAAGAAAGAAAGAAAGAAAAAGGAAACCTGTGTGGTTTTTGTTTTTGTTTTTGTTTTTGTTTTGTTTTGTTTTATTGAGACAGGGTTTCTCTATGTAGCCTTGACTGTCCTGCACTCCCTTTGTAGACCAGGTTGGCCTTGAACTCACAGCGATCCACCCACCTCTGCCTCCTGAGTAATGGGATTAAAGGCGTGTGCCACCATGCCCGGCCCAAACCTGTGTGTTTTATGTCACATGTCTGTGTGCATCTGCTCATGGTTTGGACTTTTTCTGAGTTAGAAACTCAAGTGTTCCCTGTGCATGTCCTGCCCTGGAGTTAGATGCAGTGCCAGTGGTTGAATCTGAATGCAGACCATAGCAGCTGGGTGTTCACCGCCACTAGTTGCTGTGAAATTTCATTTTCTGTGAGTCTAACTAAATTTAACTGTAGTTCAATATCTGCAAGGCTGGTGGGAAAACTCTATCTTCAGTTTTACTTGAGAAAGTTCCGTCCTTCAGATTCTGCCACAATTGAGGAAGCATAGAGTATAATGTTGAGAAAGTTTAGGAAATACCTTTAGCCTTTGATTCCTCTTGATAACCACGGTTGCTTGTGCTTAAATCTGTCTGATTCTTTGAAAGATCCTACTTTGTGATGTGGCTGGAACATACTGATCCCAGAGACAAGCCTTCCTTCTGTCCTTTCCAAAATGATTAATAGGGTGGATCTCAGGTTCCTGACACACACACACACACACACACAACATATACAAACACACACACCTCATACACACAAACACATCACACGCACTACCCACATACATTACACCCACAATACACATACACACTACACACACATTACACATACACACTGCACACACAAACATATACCCACCCCATACACACAAACACATCACACACACTACACACATATGCTACACACAATACACATGCCCACACTACATACATATAATGCACATATACACCACATACACAAACATACAGACACCACACATACACACATAGTCACTCCATATACACACACACCATCCATCCATACTACACACGCACACTCATATATATACAAACATACAGAAACACACAACCACAAAGACCTCCAGAGGGCCGTCTCCTCCCCCTCCCCAGCCTCTTTCCTGAACACCGTAATCTTTTCATCACATTAGGCAGAAAGGGGCCAGAGAGACTGGCTTGCTGTGACTTTAGCCCCTAGGGACAAGATCACAAAGGTGTTGTCCTCACATAAAAATGAGAGAGGGAGAATACAATCAGGAAAGGCTCTCAAGGGCTGATTATCTTCCTGACTTTTCCAAAGCAGCTGAAACAAGACACAGACCAACATTTGCCAGTGCAGGTTAAAAGTGCAGGTGTGAGTAGACCAGGGAAGCCTCGCCCTTCTCTGAATTGGTTGGTGAGCTTGGTCATGGTCTGTTAGTGAGGACTAGCCAGAAGTTCTCTGAGTGAAGAAAATATCTCAGTCCATGGTGCTGGCGAATTTCTGTGGTTTGGATGCTACCATTATGACCAATTTCATTTTTACTTAATTACTTTTTGTTTTGTTTTGAGACAAGGTCTGCCTACGTAGCTGGCCATTCTGGAACCCACTATGTAGAGCAGGCTGTCCTTGAACTCAAAGAGATCTGCCAGCCTCAGCCACCCAGCTAAAATTGTGCTATGTGTTTGTTTGTTTTGTTCTGTTTAAAACAAGGTCTCTTTATGTAGCCCTGGTTGTCCTCGAACTCACTATATAGACCAGACTGGCTTCGAACTAACAGAGATCTGCCTGTCTCTGCCTCCCTAGTGCTGGTATTAAAGGCATGTGCTCATGCCCAGCCCCCGTTATGGCTAATTTTTTTTTTTATAGTGCTTTTATTCCCATTTTACACAATGGGAAACTACTCAGCTATCAAAAACAAGGAAATCTCGAAATTTGTAGGCAAATGGATGGAAGTAGAAATGACCATCCTGAGTGAGGTAACCCAGACCCAGAAAGACACGCATGGTATATATTCACTTATAAGCAGATATTAGCCACATAATACAGGATAACCACAGTACAACACACAGACCTAAAGAAGCCAAATAACAAGGAGGACTCTAGGGTTCTTTTGTACATGAATGTAACAAAGAAGGCAGCCATCCAAGGAAGGTTGTTTGATTTCAGAAAATTGTAAATAAAGGTCAGTAAGGATGTACTAAATATTTCAGAGTAGCCCTTTCCCAGAACTTCCTCAGAACGGACCAATTTAAACACAATTGCCCGGCACATACTGTAGATTATATCTGGGATACAAAAATCAGGGCAGAAGGTCATATCCAGATTTAGGCATTATGGCTAATTTTTAAACCACTATTTTGTTTTTTTTGTTTTTTTTTTTTGTTTTTTTTGGTTTTTCGAGACAGGGTTTCTCTGTGTAGTCTTGGCCATCCTGGACTCACTTTGTAGACCAGGCTGGCCTCGAACTCACAGTGATCCACCTGCCTCTGCCTCCCGAGTGCTGGGATTAAAGGCGTGCGCTTGTAAATTTTCTGAATCTAAATCTCTAAGAACTGTTTGACTCTCTGGCTGAATAGCACCGCTTAAACACTTAGGCTAACCCCAACGTCCTCGGCTTCTTCACTTGCCACAGCGCCTGCCTGGCTAAACCCTTACCCAAGTACATTTCACCTTCATGATGCCATAAATGCCATTATTTACACTCTCAGACATTTGATCAGGAAAACTCTGTATTGATGCATTATAATCATATAAAGTTGTCCTTGGGACTGAAGATACTTCTTGTGACATGCCATGCCTGTCAGGGCTTAGAGCATGCATGGAAGCTTATCCTCAGCCTTCAGTTGCTTTGGGCTATTTTCCAGCTCTGAAGGAACTTCTTTCTTCTCAAGGACTAGTCTTGATGGCACTTCTCTGTAAGCGTGACACATGTCACTCTGGCATGTGGCTCTTCAGCTGCAGATATATTACAACAGATGGACACATCCTGAGCGTGTGGTGTGTAAGGAGGCCCCTCAGACTGCAGAGGGAGAGTCAGTCTTCTGTAGGTTACATCCCTGTGAGTTATTTTAAAAATATTCCTGGTATGATGGCTCAAAGCTGAAATTCCAGCACTTGGAGTTCAGGCTGGAGAATTGCTGAGGTCAAGGTCAGCCTGGGCTGCATAGTGAGTTCCAGGGACAGCCTAGGGTACATAGTGAGTTCCAGGACAGCCTGGGCTACAGTGTGAAGTTAGTAACTAAAGCAGGGCTGGAGTATTAGGACAGAAAGGAATGTTTGCCTGGCATGCATGAGTCCATGGGTTTGGTCCTCAGCATTGCAAAATGTAACATCCAAAACGAAGTCTCCAGCCATGGCGCCACACGCTTTGTATCTCAGCACAGGAGAGGCTGAGGCGAGAGGATCGCTTCAGGCTTGAGGCCAGTTTTCAGGCCCACTAAGATTTGTCTTTAAAAAAAAAAAAAGAAATAAACTAAATGCCTCTCCATAAACAACATATGGGACATGTTTTTCATGTAGGCCTGTCATATCTTCAGCCACACAGAAGGTTAAACAATAAAAAACTGGGCCAGGCATGGTGGTGCACGCCTTTAATCCCAGCACTTGGGAGGCAGAGACAGGAGGATCGCCAGCCTGGTCTACAACAGGACAGCCAAGGTTAACACAGGGAGACCCTGTCTCAATAAACCAAAAATAAATAAATAAATTAATTAATTAATTAAAAAACAAACAACAACAAAAAACAAACAAAAAACCTAAAGCAAACCGGGCATGGCAGCGCATGCCTTATAATCCTAGCACTCAGGAGGCAGAGGCAGGCAAATTGTTGTGAGTTTGAGGCCGGCCTGGTCTACAAAGTGAGTCCAGGACAGCCAAGGCTACACAGAGAAACCCTGTCTCAAAACAATGAATAATAATAAAAAAAAAAAAAAAACCAAACTAAAAACAAAAAACAAAAAACAAAAAAATATTAAAGCAAACACAAAGGACACGTCAACGTTCCTTTTTTTTTAAAGACAAATCTTAGTGGGCCTGAAAACTGGCCTCAAGCCTGAAGCGATCCTCTCGCCTCAGCCTCTCCTGTGCTGAGATACAAAGCGTGTGGCGCCATGGCTGGAGACTTCGTAGTGCAGAATTCAAAACTGACAGTGACGAGACCCTTACTCTTCTCACCAACCTCGGCTTCCCCGAAGGCCTTCTTGCTTGTGTTGGGTCTAATTCCATCTGCACGACAGCCTTCTGAGCGCGCCGAGCTTTGCATGACCTCACTTAGCCAGTGAGCAGAGGGAAAAATGGCTGAACTGCCATGTGAGGACTTGTGAGCGCAGGTTCTGCTCCACAGGGTGTTCTCCCAGCAGGGGCACCTTGCTATAACCTTCTGCCGCCACCCCATTCCCTGGGTTCTGTTATCTCACTTGACTCAGCGAAGAACAATAGTAAATGGTGTTTGTAAAATGGCATTGGCTTCCCTGTATCCATTGCAAAATTGTTTGCAGCCGTAAAAGGTTTGGACATATCCAAGAGTAAAAGAAGCCCATCAGCCCCAAGGGTCCTTAACTAACTTCTATGTAGTGGAATCTTGTGGAAAGAGCAGTGGCTCCAGAATATGAACCTGCCTATAAAAGTGGAGGAAGTCTATGAGGAAACACATGAGACTGTATGCTGGCTGCCTGTTAAGGTGGACACTGAGTACCAGTGACTGGAATGCAAGAAATCCCACCGCGTCCTTTCTACGTCTTTTTACAGTGTATACTCACTGTGCCCTACCATTTCAATGCACAGAGACATCCATTTTTTTCAAATATATTTTTTAAAACAATCACGGTGATGAAAGATTTTTCTTCTAAACAATTCACGAATGTTCAATTCTGTAGCATTAAATGCATTCCCAGTGTTGTGTACCTCTTACCACCATCTATGTCCAAACATTTCATCAATACCACCACAACCTCTGTTACCACCTAAACATGAAATCCTTAGTTTCCTCCACTCTGGTCCTCAGTAACCTCTCCTCTACTTTGTCTCCATGAATGTGCATCACCTAGGCACTTCAAATACACAGACTCTACAATCTTTGTCCTCCTGTGGGCTGGTTTACCTCATTCTCCCATGTGTATTTATTTTTCTCTTTAGAAGAACACCTGCCAGTTGGGTAAATAAAGTTATGAAAGTCTGAGGGTGGGAGGCGAGATGACCAGGAGAGAGAAGGGAGGCAATTCTGAGACAAATTGGAGACCTGCAACAGTGTAGGCTTTTGGGAAGATATGGGGGTGACTCTAGCTGAGAATTCTAACAGTGGGGGACATGGAGACTGAAGTGGTCACCTCCTATAGCCACGCAGGACTTCCAGTAGAGGGAGAGGGCTACCAACCCACCCACGAAAACCTTCAACCCAAAATCTGCCCTGCCTACAAGGAATGCAGAGATAAAGATGGAGCAGAGTGAAGGAAGGACCAGCCAATGACTGGCCCAACTTGAGACTCACCCCATGGGAGAGAGCCAACCTGACACTATTAATGATACTCTGCTCTGCCTGCAGACAAAAGCCTAACATAACTGTCCTCTGAGAGGCTCCACCCAGCAGCGGATCAAAACAGATGCTGAGACCCACAACCAAACATTAGGTGGAGCTCAGGGAATCTTGTGGAAGAGTTAGGGGAAGGATAGAGGGACCTGGAGGGGACAAGAATTCCACAAGAAGACCAACAGAGTTAACTGAGGACCATGGGTGCTCACAGAGCCTGACTCACCAACCAAAGAGCATGCATGGACCGGACCTAGGCCCCCTACACAGATAGCTTATGGGCAGCTTGGTCTTCATGTGGGTCACCTAGCAAGTGGAGTGGGGGCTGCCTCTGACACGGACTCTGTTGCCTCCTTTTGGATCACTTCCCCCCTATTTGGCTGCCTTGTCTGGCCTCAGTGGAAGAGGAGGTGCTTAGTCCTGATGTGACTTGACATAGGGGGTGGGCTCCCCTTTTCTGAGGAGAAGGGGAGGAGGTAAAGGAGAAGAAGATGGGAGGGTGGGAAAGGAGAGAGGGGCCTCGATGGGATGTAAAGTGAATAAACAAACAAACAAATACACCAGCCAGTTAAATAAACAATATTACGAGAGTCTGAAGTTTCCTTAGAGACAGAGAGGACTTTTTTTTTTTTTTTTTTTTTTTTTTTTTTTTTTTTTTTTTTTTTTTTTTGTCCTTTGTGAAATATGTGGTCATGCCTTGGACAAGACAGCACATGCTTCTGATGTTTTCTAGAAACCCCACCATAATCTGTAAAAGGTTAAGCAGAGGGCTAGGGGTGTGGCTCCGTGGTAGAGTACCTGCTGAGCATGTGTAGGGCCATAGGTTAGATCTCCAGCCGTGATTAAAAAAAGACTTCAGCCATGCTGGGGGGTGTGTTCCTGCAAGCCCAGCTTTAGGAAGGTGCAGCCAGTGAGTGGTGGGTGAGTTCTAGGCCAGTGTGGGCTGCCTACAAAAATACCATTTACCTTTAAATCTCAGCACGTGGGAGGAAGAGGCAGATAGTTTTCTGTGAGTTAAAAGCCAGGCAGGTCTACACATTGAGTTCCAGGCTAGCTAGGGATACACAGCAAAGCCATGTGAGCAAATAAAAAAGCCTTGTTAACTGCTGGCCTTTCCTGCTTACAAGTTAATACCATCCTAATTTCACAAAACGAAGCCCAATGGCCTTTATTTCCTGTGAGTCCTGGTTTGCATATGGCTGATATAGGTCATTACTTCATTTGTGAGCTTTTTTGTGTTTGTTTTGGTTTTTTGAGACAGGGTTTCCTCTGTGTAGCCCTGGCTGTCCTGGAATTCACTTTTGTAGACCAGGATACCCTGGAACTCAGAGATCCACCTGCCGAGTGCTGGAATTAGACATGCTCACCACCCATACCTGACTTTGTTTTCTTTTTTGAGATAGGGTGTCTCTGTGTATCCCTGTCTGGTAATTAGTTTGTAGATCAGACTGGCTTTGAACTCATTCCCAGAGAGCCACATTACCTCTTGATTCTAGAGTACTAGGTTTAAAAGTGTATACTATCACCTCCAGATTTATGTGTTGTGTTTTTGAGAGTTTCATGTAGCCTAGGCTGGCCCCCAACTCACTGTGTAACTGAGGAAGATGTTGAACTGATCCTTCTGTCTCTGCTGCCCCCCAAGTGCTTTGGGTTATATGTCACATGCCACCACACAGATTTGAAACCAAGTCTTTACCAAGGGCTCCCAGGAGCCTTTAGAGGGTCTACGAGTCCTTTCTGAAGTTGTGTGCAAATTGTGGTTGGTTTCTTTCTGGTGTTCTTTTTATTTTGTGTCCAAGATTTTCAAAGTCACCAAAAAGACACTAAATAGGATAATAAATGCTTCTGTTTCCCATGAAACACATTCAAAAATCCCTTTAAGGTCCATCAGCTTAGTTTGTTTAAATGTATGATGAATGCACCCATGCCAAAAGATAATTCACTGACATAGGTCTTACTTGAAAAAAAAAATCAGTGGATATAGTGGGGGGGGGGGGTGGCACACACCTTTAATCCCAGCACTTGGGTGGCAGAGGCAGGAGGATCTCTCCGAGTTCGAGGCCAGCCTGGTCTACAGAGTGAGTTCCAGGACAGCTATAGTTGTTACACAAAAAAACCCTGTCTCAAGAAACCAAGGAACAAAAAAAAAAAAAAAAAAAAAAAAAAAAAGAAATCCCTGGAATTGACATACTTAATGAAAATAGCATTTAATATGGTAGATCTCAGGGAGGACTGTACTATCAGGATACGTGACTAGCACAGCATGTCCATGAGAAATGAGTGAAAGACAAACATAGCATCCTCAAAAGAGCTGCTCTCTGGAACTGGACAGACAGTGCCTGGAGACTGTGCCCTCGTGGACAGAAAATTCCTCTCTGGGATAGGAAACAGTGGCCTAAATCTGTGGGACTTTTGCTCATTTGTTTCCTCTGTGTTTTGTTTTGTTTTGAGACACTCAGTGACCAAAGTAAATGTTGAGTCCTGCAAGGAGCAGCTCCTGTAGGAACCATATAACGGATGGAGGGAGGTCAGGGCCAGGCATGGAGACTGGGGGCAGGGGAGGGCAGTCTGCTAGCAGGGACATCTGGGCTGGGCTTTGGATTCACATCTTGAGTTCATATGTTGTCATGCTTTTCACACATAGGACATGGCCATATTTGTGTGGTATAGGTGGCATCTATTAAAGATTTAAGTATACCAGGCTGGCCAGATGGCTCAGCAGGTAAAGGCATTTGTTGCCAAGGCAGAAAACTCCATTTCAATGCCCAGAATCCACACAGTGAAAGGAGAGAACTAACTCTTACAGATATTTTTCTAACCTCCATATGCACACACATGGACATAGTAGACAAACACACACACACACACACACACACACACACACACACACACACACACAAAAGTAACTAAGTGCAATACAAATTAAAATATAAGAGACCACAAGAATAGTACACATTAAAATATTTACATATAGAATGAGTATAAAATAAACAAATACACTTACTTTTGTCTTAATATATTGAGACCAAAATAGAAGTGGCTGTGGCTGTTTCACCTAAGAACGATCTAAATACAAGGAGAGTAAGTTTAAGGAGGTTGCTGGGATCCAGTCCTGGGTGTAAAAACTAGATTTCCAATATCTTGGTTGGGGACCTCTGGCATATTTTTTTAACTCAGCAGGTCCACGTACACAGAGGAATTGTGTTGCCTGGCAATTTCGTGCACTATAAAAGCTTTCACCTTGGATGGAAAACATTTCATCTTACAGGGATGTTCTTTAGCCTTAGGAAGTAAACACCTCAGAGGCTTCAGGAAGTTCCTGAAAGTGGCCAGATATACTAGGTTCCTTCTACCCCAAACATGTATAAGCAGTAAAAGACTGCTGAGAGGCGCTCTCTCAGACCAGCTGAGGCACCTTAAAGGAGCTGAGGCCAGTGGAGTTATGGATAGAGAAGACTCATAGGCCAGCTGAGTTGTCTGAAAGAGGCAGATTGAGGCAGGGCTGTCTGGAAAAAGTCAAGACCAGTCAAGCTGCCTGGGAAAGGCTTAGCCCCACTGAGCTGCCTGAAAAGGACACTCTCTAACCCACTGAGCTGCCTGAAAAGGACACTCTCTAACCCACTGAGCTGCCTACAAGCTAAGCAGTGAGCTCCAGGTTTCCAGCATTCATGAGCTGTCACTTACATTGGGGTAGGCTTTTGGTGATGCAGCTGTCTTTGAGTCACTTCTGCCCGTCAGGAACCCCTCACGCACATTCCAGCAAAAACCCCAATACAACTCACTGGTTCTGGACATTGGACTTTGTCCTTACTGTGTCTATTGTTAGTTCCCCATCTGGGGTGAGCAGATGTCCGTTCATGTTTCCCCAGGAATGGTGCCACATTAACAATCTCTCTTGTACTTGATTTCAGTGAGATTTGGATAAGACTTTTGGACTTTGAAATTATAATGGGATGAGGAGACCTAGTGATAGTGACCATGTCTGTTTGTCATGTGAGGTAGACTGGTCTCACTAAGGGCCAGAGGATAGACTGGGATAAATAGGAAGGCTCCCTACCAACAGCACCATCCTAATGACCTATTAATGTTACTGTCTGGGTAAGAGGTATGATTAAGGGCACATTATCTGATCATGTGTCAAATGGAGACATTATCTGAATCATGAGCCACTCAAAGTAGAAAACGGAAGTGGAAGATAATTGAAATGTCGACGTATACAGGGGAACCTGCCATTGCTGGCTTTGGAGATAGACAGGGGCAGAGTCAAGAGGCCGGGGAACCCCAGCAACTCCTACTCAGAACCCACAGAAAGGGACAAAGTCCTGATTAGCACTGTGAAACGGTTAGACTTTGACAGCAAACTATAAATCTGCATTGCTTTAGGCCACTACGTTTGTGGTTATTTGACCTTCACAACCCTGTGTCATAGAAGCGCCATTTGGGATGGAGGTATAGCTTAGTGGTGAAGTGCTCGCCTACCATGCAAGAAGCCCCGAGTTTGATTCCCAGCGACACACACACACACACACACACACACACACACACACACACACACACCCCAAAGTACAGAATATCGTTTTTATATTGTTTTGGTAATTTATCCAATTCTAAGAAACTATCACACATATATATTTTAACCACAGTTATCTAAAAGGTGATGTCTACTTTTTCTCAAATCCAGTTTTATTAAAGTTGTTTGGACATTTTGATGGTAGCTCAAGGTGAGTGGACACATTTACACTAGTTTCAGTTTTGCTTTGCAGGCGGTCTGGGTACATGTACATTTCTAAGCCCCCTGCCCTTCACTAGGAAGTAACAAAACTGCTATCATGTCCCTATTCTCCACAGGATAGGAATTTGTCAAATAGGGCTGAAAACAAAAGTCTTGATTTTAAAAATTCTCGTCAAATATTAAGAACATACAAAGTATACTAAAGGTTTCTACATTTAGTCTTCCAAGTATGAAAACAGACATTTGATATTGACTTTTACTTATTAGTTATTAGAGTTCAGAGACCAGGGTGTTTCCTAAGGCCAAAAGAAACCCAAAACACCCTCCCCACTTACCTCCCCACCTCCCTACCCTCCACCCTGCCTAGAGTTTCCATGAAATCATTGGACAGAAGAACGTGGAACAATATGATTTGGCCATTAGAAATCAATTGACTTTTTCTTTAGTGGAAATTTCCTCCTGCATAGCTCAGGATACTATTTGCTTCCTTAGCACACCCACTTTGCAGCAGGACTGTGCTTATTTAACTCTGTAACTGGACAGCAAACGGTGGGTGGCCTCTCTGTCCAAGGTAAACATTCAGGGGACCCGGAGGCAAAACTTCGAAGGGCTTGGTTTGCCTTAGTTGTTCTCCAGTGAGCCTGACATCGGCTGTAAGAAAGGAGAAAAGAAATCTGTGTAAGAACTTTTGCATAGGGCATATAATCTTGTTCTAAGTCAGCGGTTCTCAGCTTGTGGGTCACAACCCCACCCAAAGACCATGGGGAAATAGAGATATTTACGTTATGATTCATAAGAGTAGCACAGTTACAGTTATGGAGTAGCAATGAAAACAGTTTTATGGTTGGGGGCCACCGCAACATGAGGAACTGTGTTACGGGGTTGCAGCATTAGGAAGGGTGAGAACCACTGCTCTAAGTGGTCTAGTTTCTCAAGCAGAGTTGAAAGCCTGGCCATGGAGTCATAGGGCTTTGTTCTTGCGATAAGAAACTCTTTGAGTTCTGACATGGAAGACAAAGGCAACCTGAGGATTACAGCAGCCTGTTTCCATGTACTTCACTCATGACTAAATGAAGTTCATTCTATTTTTATTTCATCAATGGCAGAAGACTATTCTACCATAGTAATATTGGTTGCCTTATGAGGGAAATACTTGTCCTTCAAGGATGTCTTAGCATATCCCAATATATTTGCGGTCTAAAAACTTCACATTTCAATGGACATGGGCTTCAGAAAGTCTCAGCGAATGTAATTTATTGATGTTTTATTGATGTCCCAGTAGAATAGACTCTGAACATTGTCATAGTTGGAAACAGGTCAAATAAAGACTTCATTCTTATTTCACAAGTGGAGAAAACATTTTCTTTGGGAATGAACATACATATTGAAATTTCTCAAGGAACAAGTCTTTGCACCTAATTAATTTTTAAAAAATAGCCGGGCGTGGTGGAGCATGCCTTTAATCCCAGCACTCAGGAGGCAGGGGCAGGTGGATCGCTGTGAGTTTGAGGCCAGCCTGGTCTACGAAGTGAGTCCAGGACAGCCAAGGCTACACAGAGAAACGCCGTCTCAAAAAACAAAAACAAAATAAATAAATAAATAAGTAAATAATCTTCAAAGGTAATAATTGTCATCAAAGAAATCATTAGGATTAGGCCAGAGGCTGGAGTCAGAGGCAGTTGTGAGCTGCTAGATCTGAGTGCTGGGAATGAGATGCAGGTCCTCTGCGAGAGCACCAGGAGTTCTTACCTCCCGAGCCATCTTTCCAGCACATTAAATAATACTTAAAACATTAAAAGCCTTCATGCAGCCGGGTGTGGTGGCACACGCCTTTAATCCCAGCACTCGGGAGGCAGAGGCAGGTGGATCGCGTTGTGTGTTTAAGGCCAGCCTGGTCTACAAAGCAAGGCCAGGACAGCCAAAGCTAACACGGAGAAACCCTGTCTCAAAAAACAAACACCCTAAATAAATACATAAATAAATAAAGCCTTTGTGCGATGCACTATGGTCAGCCCCTAAGCCATGTACTTTTTTTTTTTTTTTTTGGTTTGTTTTTTGAGACAGGGTTTCTTTGTGTAGCCTTGGCTGTCCTGGCGTCACTCTGTAGACCAGGCTGGCCTCGAACTCACAGTGATCCACCTGCCTCTGCTTCCCAAGTGCTGTGATTAAAGGCGTGCGCCACCACGCTCGGCTTCATGCACCTCTTTAGACTTATGTGTACAAGTGCTTTGCCTACATGTATGTATATGAACAATGTGCATTCCTGCCTATAGAGGTCATAAGTGGACACTGGCATCAGATCCCTGAGAAACGGAGTTAAGGATGGTGTGGATCCCATGTGGGTCCTGTGATCTGAATCTAGGTCCTCTGCAAGAGCAGCAAGCGCTCTTAACTTCTGAGCCATCTCTCTAGCTCCTCTGAAGTCACTTGAACCCAGGAAATGGTACTTACAAATGGAGTCCTGATTCCAAATTTGCTGTGGAATGTCATGGTGACTTTGTTTTTATGCCCTGTTCTTTGATCGAAGGCGTGGCACGTGTCGAAAGGTGGACTGTACAAGTGAAGGCTCACAGCAGGCTCTGTGTGGCTCACGTTCTCTACTCGGTGTAATCCAATAGAGTCTGAAGACATGAAAGAGGACACAAAACAACGAAGGAATCAAGATAGCAGCTGAAGGCAAAACTTTCTTAATCACCCACAGTCTTTAATTGACATCGGTGAGTATGGAGTGAATATACATTAGAATTAAACAGCTTGTTATGTATCGTAAGTGCCATGCAGGCATCCGTTTGCAGACTACCTCAACTTACAGTCACAGACTACAACAAGATAAAATATAGTGAGAAACAAAACAGGAAAAAGAAAATATTCATAACCAAAACCAAAAACCATCACCAACATAACCCAACCCCGTAATCTGAAACTCTCAAGCTGCTAAGGAATTGGCAGCACCAGGCACTTCTGGAGACAAGTGAAGACCAGGCCCAACACGCTCACTAGGGAAAGGCTATTTAGGAAGTAGGGTCTCAAATCCCATTTCACCTTCTCTCCATACTCCCAACCCCGAGAAAAACAGAGACTTGTTATCTCGAACTAGAAAAGAATACAACAATGGCAGCCAAGGCTGGTAGATATCTTGGTAAAAGCAAGTGAGTGAAGCAACAAGCCAGGCATGAATGGCGAGAGATCTGTTCTCCACACCAGCCAGCCATCAGGCAGGATTTCTGTCTCCAGGCAGAGATGGAAGCATCTCCTTAAGGACTCTCACCAGCTCCCACAGGAAAGCCCCACACATCCTGCCACTGGGACCTCCTCTGCTAAAGGGCTCTACCTAACATAGAGAGGGAGGAGGGGAGGGGAGGGTAGGAGAGAGGAAGGGAAGAGAGAGGAGGAGAGAGGAAGGGAGGGGAGAGAGGGAGAGAGGAGAGAGATCCTGTCAACAAGCCCCATCTTGTGTTCAGAGCCACCAAGTGAACTTTTTTGTCCCTGGATTTTACACATGAGCACACAACTGAGTTAGACTCTAGTTCAGAGGACAGAGAGTGAGTGGCCTTGAGCAGCCTAGAAAAGCAAGTTGAAACAGGACACCAAGTGGACCTGGGAAAGTCTATCATTAGCATTTTTTTTCTGAGACAAAAATACCCAGAGGGGAGAAGGAAATCAAAAGAATTTTTGTTATTTATTTATTTATTTATTCTTGTAGAGAGTGTCTCAGGCAGTGCACTGTGGTTACCTTTACCCAACCTCCTAAGTGCTGGGCTGGTTTAGGTAGGCCTGAGGACTGAAGCCAGGGCCTTGTATGCTAGGCAAGCACTCTACCAGCTGAGCTACACCTCGGCCTCAAAAAGGCTCCTCAAGAGAAAAGGACAGCTGGATGTGGTGGTGCACACTGGTAGGAAATGCTGAAGAGACAGAGGCAGGAGGATTGCCAAATACAACAAAACCTGAACAGAAGGGCTTGGCAGAAAAGGTTGAGGTAGACTCAAAGAATCAGAGGGCAAAGATTAAAATAATAGCAAAGAGAAAAAGATCAAAGGACAAGTTCGGGAAGCTTCCTATCCAAACAAGAGGCCTTTCAGAAAGAGAGCCGCAGGGACAACATGAGGATATTTCTTGGGTTAATGGGCACAAGTCGACTGTCCAAACCGAACTAACCAAGCAGCTGGCAGAACAAGGAGTCCTTAGGTGACCTTATGACTGTGAAACCACATGGGACAGGATGAAGGCACCACATGGGAAGATTCCAAACATTTCCAGAAGATCTTTGAGAGAGAGAGAGAGAGAGAGAGAGAGAGAGAGAGAGAGAGAGAGAGAGAGAGAGAGAGAGAGCGCTAAGAGTCAGGAAGGCAATGGACTTTCAACAGGAACAGGGTAACTAGAAGACAAGACACAGCCTTACAGCCTTCTGAGGGGCAATTACTGACAGGTCACAATTCACATCCAGCTAACTCTTCTATCAAGGTGTAAGATTTGAATGCAGGGTGTTTTTCTTTTGTTGTTGTTGTTGTCATCATCATCTTTAGATCATAACCAAGTTCCTCCCTAATCTGTAAAACCCAGAGGCTGGAAACTTGCAGCTCTACTCTATTTGAGTGATTGATTAGTCTACACACATTAGGCAGTACAGCTCACCGTACATTTTACCAATTGGCAATGAAATTGTCCTGATGCTTTTTCCATTGAAGTGTTAAGTTTTGGGGTTTTTTTAAATGTTAATTTCTGCCAAAGCTCTCTTCCATACCCAATGTACATTCTCAAAGACTCTGATTCCAGCTGCAAGCAATCATCTCACTGGGGTTGGTGACCACTGCTGTCCCTTTAGCGTTCACTGGGTCCTTACCAAAGCTTTTTAATTCCACATCCGCAGCTCCCTCCTTCAATTTACATCCTTGGCTGCCACAGGCCTTTCCATTGGAGACCCCTGGCAAAGCTCTTTTCCATATCTAATATACATTCTCAAAGACTCTGATTCTAGCAGCAAGCAATCATTCTAAGAAGCGTTTCGCTTTCTTTTCTTTTTTTTCTTGTTTTGGTTTTTCGAGACATGGTTTCCCTGTGTAGCTTTGACTGTCCTGGACTCGCTCTGTAGACTAGGCTGGCCCCGAACTCACAGCCATCCGCCTGTCTCTGACTCCACAGTGCTGGGATTAAAGGCATGCACCACCACCGCCTGGCTTTGCTTTCTTGTGCTATGATAGAGGTGGAAAGTCCGTTCTTATAAAGGTGGCATGCCTTCTATATGGGAACCCTCAAATATTTGAGAAAACAAATGAAAATGTCTACAGAGGAAAACCACAGCCTCGTGTGATATGAAAAGAAAACATTTCCCATACAATCGGATCTTTGTGAGTGATGTGCGTTCCTCTAAAAAATTTAAGCCAAACAGCAAGGCCAATACTAGACGTTAAGATATATGAAGGAAGTATTGTGTGTGCCAGAGAAAGACTGTAATATTTTATTTTATATAACCAGGACAGCATCCTGATTAAAAGCATATGTCTGGACTCAAACTTCTTGGAAAATACTGGCTAACAATTTAAAAGCTGAGTGACTACAGACAAGTTATTTAATTTTCATATGTACTGGCAATCTCATATATAAATGAGACTAAAAATTATGACTCTTACATGCTTTAATGCATTTTTGGAAAGTTACGATCTTTCCAAAGATCTTAGAAATGGCAGTAAGTTCACTGCCTCTCCTGGGAAGTATTTGGCTACTCCAAAAGACATTTAGGGGAGAGAACAAATTCTTGATAAGAGAGCTATAAGTCACTGTCCAACAATATACATTGCATAGTTTCCCTTGAGAAAAGCCTTCTAGGTATGCTATATGCAGTTAAAAAAAAAAAAGGCACCAACTAAAGTTCTTTAATCACTTCCAGAGCACTTTGCATTTTCTAATACAGACACACTCTATGTTTCCCAAGTAGACACAATTCTTTTGCATAAATTTTATCCCACATTCTCTGTTCTAAGTGTGGGCAAGTAAATAGCTTTCCAATGAATGATAATCTTCAGGCATATGTTTTGTTTTGTTTTTCAAGACAGGGTTTCTCTTGCAGTCCTGGCTGTCACTGACTCACTTTGTAGACCAGACGGGCCTCGAATTCACAGAGATATGCCAGCCTCTGCCTCCCAAGTGCTGGGATTATAGTCATGAGCCACCATGCCCAGCTCATGCATATGTTTGAAGTGAATGATTCCAACCCTGCTTTAAAGCCTTAGAAACCCATTGTGTTTAGGCTATTTTCCAACCACTTCCCATCAACATGCATGGTAAGAGCTCAGTTTCTTGGGCTGGAGAGATGTCTCAGGAGTTAAGAGCACTGGCTGCTCTTCCAGAAGTCCTGAGTTCGGGAGGGAGGGAGGAAGGAATGGGACAATACCAGGAGGGGATAACAATTGAGATGTAATATGAGTAAATTAATAAAATAAAATAAAAAGAGAAGTCCTGATTTCAATTCCAAGGAACCACATGATAGCTCACAACCATCTGTAATGAGATCTGGTACCCTCTTCTGGCATGCAGGTGTACATGAAGACAGAGAATTCATATACATAAAATAAATAAATAAACCTTAAAAAAAAATAAAAGAGCTCAGTTTCTCCCACATGATCATAGACAAAGTATAAAATGTTACCATTAATGTAGGCACACTGGTTTTCCCTCAGGGTCCTTTCAGACTTCTTGATCATCTCATTGGATTTTTTGTCAGGCCAGTCAAACAGTGTCTCCTTCAGATTTCCCTGCAGCATCTTCAAAAAGCAGTGGGAGTCCGTGTGGTCGTGAATACTGCTGTATATGCACAGAACGACAAACGGACTCAGTAGCTGGTCCAGTGCCCCATTGATTGAGCTGAAGCTGGTACACTTCAAGAAGCCTTTAAATCTATCAGTTTACAATTTGGTATGGCTATTGTTCTGGACACAAAAACAACTCATCCATAAGAAGGCATGTAGCTCACAGTTTTGATGTAAACGCGTACTAGAACAGCGGCGTATGTTTGAAAACTGATGCCTCAGCAATATGGCAACAAAACACAAACTCAGAAACCATTTCTTTTCTTTTTCCCCAGTGCAGTTTTTTTTTGTTTATTTGTTTTGTCTTGATTTGTTTGTTTTTGTTTTTTTCTCGGTTTATAGTTGCCTTTGAGACACAGCTTCATTATGCGCTAGGACTGGCCATCTCCCTTCTTCAGAAGGGAGGGTCACAGGTTTGCTGGGATTATGGGTGAGAAACAATGTCCGGGGTGGGGTCAGAGGAGGACGCAGCTTTTAATAACTCATTTAAGCTGAGCTAGAATTTGGTAATGAAAGAATATTAGAACTGGAAGACAGAGAGGTTTTATCTCTGGCATCACACAGACAGTCACAGACACACAGACACACACTCTCTCTCTCCTCTCTTTGTCTCTGTCTCTGTCTGTCTCTCTCATACGTGTCCATTAGAGAAATTTTTAAAAGAACAAAGTAAATCATCCATAATAATTGACTACACTGAAATCATTTAATATTTTATTCCCTGTGGGCCTTTTCTTTCCTTCTTTGTGTGTGTGTGGGGAGAATTTATATTTGTATACGCATATTTATCATCCTGAAGTGATGACAGAATGAATACATAGTGCTAACATCTTACAGGCTTGGAGTAGCCTACGTGTGACAATCTTCTGACGCTGGTGAGAGAAATCAAACTGTTTATTAAGTAGAAAGGAATTTATTTATATGATCTTAGAACAAATAGTACTTAGGTACATGAAGTCATAATAGCTGCAAAGTTGAGTAATATATTCAAGTGTATATAATTGTTAGGATTTACATCATGATGAGTTCTGTTAATGTTTAAATGCACCATAAAAAGAACTCTTTCTAACAAGACCTAATTGATCCTTGCTCATCTGTCTTTAAAAACTAATGAGAGAATGAATGACTGCTCCCCACCCCATCTCATCCAGTGCTCATTTCAGCATCTGTTTACTCTAGACCTAACACCCTAGAGCATTCTGCTTTGGCATTGCATTCCTCTCTGGGTCTGGGGAATTGTTTGACAAAACCTGACAAATCTGTTTTAAGATACAATAATGTTCAGTTGGTAACAAGGCTGACAAGGGTACGGACTAGAGGCAAGGAAACAAATGTTAAAGCATCAGTGTTAGTTTAAATTGCACTCCTGGTAAAGAAGTTAAACAATTAACTAGAAGCAGAAAGAGTTTTTTCTGAATCTGTAACATGTTTTTCTGCCTCAAAATCTGGCCCAGTTTGGTCTTTGGTCCCACAGTTGTTGACACATCTCACATACCACAAAGGTCAGGGTTAAGCACAGTTCCAAAACCAGATTAACTCCGTAATAGACAGAGAGGTTAAACTAAGGTGAGTATTTTCCTCTTTGAATCACAACTCATTTGGGAAGGGGGCTTGTTTTTACTTTTATTTTTCACATTTATCATTGTGTGTTTGTGTGTGTGTGTGTGTGTGTGTGTGTAAGAGGTGGTTTTCTTGTAAGAGTTGGTTCTTTCCTACTCTGTGGATTCCAGAGAATTATCAAGCTCACCCACTGCGCCATCTCGTTGGCCCTGGGCACTGGATTTAACGCACATAGTTCATGCCAGACACTGTAAGAAATACCTTGAATGGGGGTGGGGTATAGTTCAGCATTAGAGGGTACACTGTTTGCTCAGTGTGCATGAAACATATACTAGATTTCTAGCATTGCAAAACATGGAGTTATCTTCAGAACATTTAAAACACCATAACTTACACTAATTGAACCTTGAGACAATTAAATAGGTGCTTAAAAACATGTTAAGGCTGGTTGTGGGGTGGGGCAATGGTGGTGGTGGCACCCATCTTTAATCCCAGCATTCAGGAGGCAGAGGCAGGTGGATCTCTGTGAGTTTAAGGCCAGCCTGGTGTACAGAGTGAGTTCCAGGACAGCCAGGGCTACACAGAGAAATCCTGTCTTGAAAAACCACAAAACCAAAAAATAAAAAATAAAAAAAACCCCAAAAACAAAACAAATAAATAAACAAACAAACAAAACCCAAAATTAAACAAAACAAAAAACCACTCATGCAAAAAACCAAAGCCACATTATAAAAGCAGTTAGCAGTTCAAGAGGATGACAAAATGTGCAAAATAGAAATGGAGTATATAACCTTTACTTAATGAAGAAAGTATCACAAACGCATATTCACATTAGCAGAGCATACCCACCAACATGCTGACATAAGCTTTTTGTAACTACCTGGAACTCACAGAGATCTCCCTGCCTCTGCCTCTTACACTGGGATTAAAGGTGTGTGCCGCCATGCCCACCCAGAACATAGATTTGTCAGAAGAAAGTACGAAAGAACTCCTGAGGGTAGGAGGAATATCCAAAAGGAATGCCTGGAATGAGTGACCTGTTGCATTACCTGCCATGACCTTCACCCCAGCACAGAATCATCAGATTAAACTTCCCGTTTCCTTGATCCACAAGATTTCGAGTATACCTGAAAAAGCAAACATATTCCAGTGGGAATCTGATCGCTGAGATAAGCACTAGGAAAATTAGTGTGACAAAGTATCATTTACTAATTATTAACTGTAGTTATTATAAACAAAGTCTCATGCAACCCAGGCTGTGAGCTCAGAGTCTGCTGCTGATGGCTTTAAACCTCTGGTCCCCCGGCTTCCACTTACAAAGTGCTGAGATTCCCAGCATCCCTGTTGTGTCCAGTCTTACTTTGTGTTTTCTGCTTAATAATCTCTCATTCAAATGTAGAGGTTCAGTAAGGCTTAGGATTTGGTCTTTTAAAAATATTTATTAAATATTGAATTTAATTTAAATTTAATTAATTTTCTCTCATATATAACATCCTGACCACAGTTTCCCTTCCTTACTCTCCTCCCAGGGAAATGCTAATCAAATCAAAATAACAACAACAACAACAAAACAAAAACAGCACCAAAAAAACCCAAAACCAAACCAATCTTTTACCTTTTCAAAAACTGTCAAAGAAAGGAAAAATCTCAGAGCCATAGGAACTCATTTAAGCAAACTCACTCTCTCACTACCAATTGCCCACACCCACTTACTGTTAACGCATATGCCTGAATTAAATCTATACTTCAGTTTTGCTCACATAGCCATCTAAAAATAATGATCAACAGCTTGCTTCCTTTAACCCCAATAAATTGTCAGCCATTTCAATGTGCATTTTTTTTTTCCTTTCTGAGAAACAACAGAGACATTATTTAAAGAAAGCTGCGCTTAGCCTCTGGATGCACTTCCTAGAAATGGCAGATGCCATACAAAGGTCTGCCTGCTCTCTTCCTTCCAAAGTAGGACACCTAGCCTGCTGTGCATAGGAACGCGAACCCTCACCCTCATAGTCTACCTCCATCAAACTTGAACATGAGTTCTGAGTTCAAAGATCAGAACAAATGAAATCTGTTTTTAACAGCGGAGTTTTGACTTTTCTGCATTTTGAAGCCCCACCCCCCAGGTCCAGCGAGAATGATGACAAGACCTTTCTGTATTTTGTTTTTTTTTTTTTTTTTTAATATTTATTTATTTATTATTTATACACATTCTGCTTGCATGTGTGCCTGCCTGCCAGAAGAGGGCACCACATCTCATTGTAGATGGTTGTGAGCCACCATGTGGTTGCTGGGAATTGAACTCAGGACCTTTGGAAGTACAGACAGTGCTCTTAATCTCTGAGCCATCTCTCCAGCCCCCCTTTCTGTATTTTGAATCCCTGACTTTACTGAGGTTTCTGCTCAGTGTTTCTTACAGGTATGAAAAGATAAGAGGGGGGAAAAATAATGCAAATTTCATGTTTCTCCATGCTTATCAGCCTCAAACTAATAAAAAGTAGCTTACTCATGGGAAGGTATCTGGAAAGTTCGTAACTACTCCAGGAAAGAATGTTGCTATTGTTTTGGGGGCATTTTCCCCCTTCTAGTAGCTAAAGTAGGCTCTGAGGACCGAGGTTTCACTGAAGGACTGTTCTAGAACTCTGCCAGGTTTTACTACTGAAGCGCTGACACAAACGCATTCAAAAGCACTCATAAGGAAAAGTTCTGCACAAATAAGCTGAGGGTTGAAGAAAGCACCAGAACAAAGGTTTCATTAGGTCAGAAGACTGAACCTTTCGCTATTACAGTTGACAGGGGAAAAAAAAAAAAATCCAAACCAAAACAACTATCTTAAGGACACTTGAGCTCTCAAAAGTTGCCATTTGGTCCAAATGGTCCTGTTGTTAGTATCTACCCAGCAAAGTCCACCGGCTGTGACACTCATTTTAGACTGACGTTTTTAAGGTATGGAAAGGGTTGTATACGTCTGTTCTGGTAGTGTTTGTTCACTTAGTCATCTGTTAACTTGCGCTGTCCAGGCTGCTTCCAGCCTTGTCCTCCCTACCATCCCCCAAGCTCGGGGCCAGGAGCTTGCAGGACAGGAAATCTCCGGAGACTTGCCAAGTACTATTATTTTCTTTTTAGCTATTAGTTTCCCTTATATTTGAGCTCCTTATGACCCAGGACAGGGCTGTGCACATAGACTTTAAGTCATAGTAAACAGGGTTCATGTACAACACCCCACTTCTCCCAAGAACCCACTGTCTGGATATACTGGAACACACATAGCCTTCTTCCAAGCCCCAGATCGCATCACAGATTGCAACCCTTTGAGGCACGAAGGATCACAACACTGTAGTTCACCCACCGGCTCCCTCCCTCCTTACTCTATAGCCCACCCAGGACTTCACCTTATCTTAATGCCCTGTGCCTTCGATCAAACAAAAGTCCCCGGCAACACCATTGTTCTAGAAAGCAGGAGCTGCGTGCAGCACACCTGGCTAATTTCACCTGGGCAATGTGTTATCTAGCCAGATATGCTACTGTAATTAAACGATTTGTCCTATGTCTAGAGCAGCAGTTCTCAACCTTCCTAATGCTACCGTTTCATACAGTTCATGCTGCGGGTGATGCCACCAGCCATAAAATTTTTTTATTGCTACTGTTTTGACTTGTAAATCTCTGTGTTTTCTCGTTGTCTTAGGCATTCTACTCGCAAAGGGGTAGCTACCCATAGGCTGAGAATCACCGGACCAGAGGAAGTTGCTTAGTGCTTTTGAGCTCAAGCTTTTAAAATGGTCACTGAATAGAGGAATGTGGATTCATGGAAGTTTGGGACAGTATGATTTCTGAATGTACAGCCAAAAATTAATTTCAAATAAAATGTAATGTGGAATAAATTGGAACCTGGCAACATTTGCCTGTGTCATCAAATGGTTCTTTTTTTTTTTAATTGTGTTATTATGTATGTGTGTGTGTGCATGTGTGTGGCACAGTGCTGGTGTAAAGGTCAGAGGGCATCTTCCCTGAGTTTTCAAGTAGCTCAGGCTGTGAACTGTGAGCTGCGGTTTGCCCAGCTTGCCTACCTCCACCTCCTAAGTGCAAGTATCACACCCAGGCTCAATTCTTTTTCATGTTTAATAATCTTTGACTCAAATGTAAAGTTGTAATAACAAATATTCAACCAAGATACTTTATGTAAAAGTAAACAAGCAATCCATCTCATTAGTATGCATATTTGCTTTAATGATAAAATTGTTTGCTAATTTTTAAAAAAATTATGATTGATTTTCAGTAAATAGTAAATAGTTGATTTTTAATTTTATACACTTTCATACACGGAGCTATGTAAAAGTTTTTCAGGCCAAATGGGCTGCAGGTGAGCCTGGTTTGGTGGGGCTCCTAAACAATAATGCAGAAACAGACCTTGTATAGGGTACCCAACTCCATTCCTGCAGGTCTTTCCTGGTAAAACTGAGATAAGAACAGCTTTGTCTCACTCTGTGAAGTGCCTGGAGGAGCACTTGGCCCACAAACTGGCAACGATCAGACAGCACTTAAGAACTAGACATGTCACGTGTACCCTTGCCAGAACCAGCCCGGAACAGTGACCAGAATCAAAGGAGACTGCTTAAGATCGCTTCCCAAACACAAAAATGCCACCCTCTTTGTCCTTAGCGTAAACTACTCACAAGTCCCAAAATACAGTTGACATGGTCTTTGCTGACAAAATTTTATTGTACACATCGCATGTTAAGGAGAAACGACTTTCCAAGGAAAAGCCGCATTCCCGCCATCATTTCCTGGAGTCAGTTTCCTTGAGCTAGGCGCAGTCTTATCAAGCACCGAAGTTTCCTCTCTTCTACACACGAACCTCTCACCTTCGTGGTGACTACATGTTATTCTAAACTATGAGGGCTGCCGATCATTCTGACTTAATCCCTAAGTTAAGGCTTCAAAGCTCCCAGCCTACCAGACCTCAAGCAAGTAGCGGTCTTAGTAGCGGTCTTTAGTTTTCCCTTCCAGATCCTGGGAAACAGGGCAAGAGAAGGCCAAAGGCTTGGAGGCTGCAAAAGCCACGGTGTGCCCAATTTGCAAACCTGCTGGTGGGTGAGCCAACACTCAAGTTAGGGAGGTGAAATTAGCTTGGGATAGAAGTAACAGCTGGCAAAACCCGGGCGCTATTTTACATTAAATTAAGCGTTCCAGGGTTGGTGAGAGAGGACTGCCTTGGGGTTCTATCTCCCACCACCACCGTTTTCTAGATGGTTGGCCGGGTGATCTCCTGGGCCGTCTGTGGTCAGTTCTAGGTATCTGCGCCGCCAGGGCCGGAGCATGCCAGGTGGCGGAGGGGTCCCCGTCCCCGTAGTATAGTTGGAGGCTGAGGGTGGTGGTATCCAGGTCTTTTGAGCGACAGAGAGCTGGAAACCTGAGTGCCTTGCGAAGGTGGCGGTGAGCTCCCTCCCAACCCTGGGGACCTAGCTTTGCAGAAATCCCCGAAGCGCTCACCTGTACTGGTCGAATTTGGCGTACAAAGCCCACTCGGCCGGATTGCTCTCGTAGGCTTCCAGCACAGCCTGCACCTCCTCCACGTTGACCTCGTCACCCGCGAAGAGCTCATGCAGGATGCGGATGAGATCGGCCAGGGTCCGCGGCTTCAGCAGCTCGGTCCGGTCCATCCCCGCAGGGCTGGGGCGCGCCTCTCCAGGCCAGCTGCAGAGGGCGGGAGCACGGAGGACGTGGGCTGCAGCCTAGACAGGCGCACGCACAGGGGACCTCGAACGCCTGTGACCCACAGCACTAAAAGCTCTCGCAAGGATATTGAGACTCAGGTCTGGGAGTCACGGGAGACCAGCCTAGTGCATGGACTGGCTAAGACCAAATCTGTGGAACCCGCCCTCCCGGGCCCTTTTTAAGCTCTTGGAGTCATCTAGAACGTACCAACCGCCTTCAGGGGGTGGAATTCAGGCGGGGAGAGACCCGAGAAAGAGGCCAGAGGTGGAGAGAGCCAGAGGGAAGGCCCTGGCATAGTACCAGGCCGTGTGCGCGCACTAGCCCTCTCAGAAGCCCCACGCTTGCCTTTGTCCCATACTTGCCGTGAGCTTCGGGCAATTCCTCCCCGCCTTAGCGGCGGATTTTGGCTGCCCATCCCATCCCTTTCCCGACCCCACCTCCCGGGCTTGGCTTTGACTGATCGCCTGTGTGTTTTAGATCTCTGGGGACAGGGGGATGGGGTGAAATGAGGAGTAAAGGGAGCCCATCTTCCAAATGCCCATTCCCAGGCCAGAGGGGGTTATTTTGTAAATTTAAGTGGCCCTCATATATGCTCCGGGCTTGGTGAAAATTAATCTTTGTTTTGAGAATCACTTTGTAGCTCTGGCTGGCTGGCTGGCTAGCTGGTAGTAGACCAGGCTGGCCTTGAACTCAAAGATCCTCCTGCCACTGCCTCTCCAGTGCTGGGAGTTTTCTTTCTTTTCTTCTTTTTCTTTCTTTTAAATGTAAATGTGCAATAGTGTATTGTGAGAAAAATTTGACAAATACTTGAATTTCTAGTTAAGAGTGCATTCTAGGTGTTTTTATCTTCTGGTGCCTGGTAAAATATATCCAGTGCAAGAGCTGCAGGAGCTAATAACAGATGGTAAGAAGAGGCCTTGTGGTGGGGCTTGGCCTGGGTGCTGGGGGTGCTTGTCACTGTGCAGTTCTTTAGATGACTTGAATCCTTCAATTCTAGGCACATGCACACAGCAAACAGTTCCACTTCTTGGCACCTAGCATGCTCTGGGAACAGCATGGATCATGCATGATTGAAAAAACAAAACCGTAACACAGACACAACTCTGAGTTATATTCCTTCATTCTGTTATAAATAATGATTTGGATTATTAAAGGTATGGACTTCTGTGGCCCCGGCACCCGCCACTTCTCACCCATGACATTTACTTGGGTGCATGGTATTCATTTTCGAACACTCGTCATGCCACTTATATGCCATTAAGGAAAACCATGGCTGCTGGAAGACAGGCTAGAGGCTAGGTACATGGCTTACTATTGTAATCCCTGTCCTTGAGAGGCTGAGGCCCAAGTGCTGTTTGTGCACAGCCTGGGCTGTAGCCTTAGGCTGTGTCTCACAGCCCAAACAACGAACAAAAAGCAGAAAAGCCAAAGCAAGCAAAACACGCACCAAATACCTTTGTGGAATGTTCTAGAAGGTGGTTTGTAAAGTGTTTGCGATCAAGTTAACATGTATCTTTAATTGCTTACTTAAAAGTTATTCTTGCTAGTATGTCTTTGAGGTCATTTTACTTAGTATTTGGAATTAAGTCCAAAGAGATGCCTTTGCATTTTACTCTCTGAGTTTCCTCTCATTTTCAAAGCTTTTTTCAAACAGCCACACACATTATTCTCCTTTACATCCATTCATTTTACTGTCTGTCTACACAGTCTGACTCTCTCTGATTTTATCTGACTAGCACATCCTCTTAAAACCTGCTTCCATGTCAAATGCAGTGTTTCACAAGGTCCTCTGGAGGGTATGCTCAGCCTCTGCAGGGTGTCTCTGCCTCCATGCAGAAACACCCCACTCAGCAGTGTCTGCTCCTCCCTTGAGTCAGTCCAGAGCCCTTTTTTGTAGACCAGGCTGGCCTTGAATGCATAGATACCCATCTCCGCCCCCAAGTGCTGGGATTAAGGGTGTGTGCCTCCACACCAGGCCCAAGAGCCCCTTACAAACCAATCCCTGTAGGAATCAGGAATGGCGGGGGGCGGGGGTGGGTTGTGTGTGTGGGGGATCCTTTCATTCGCTACAAATATCTCACAGGGCTGGTAGATAGCTTAGCAGATACAGGTGCTGCTCAGGCAAGCCTAGGGACCTGACTTTCATCCTTGGAACCCAGGTAAAGATAGGATTATATAACTGACTTCACAAAGATGTTCTCTGACCTACATGTGTGTACACACACACACACACACACACACACACACACAGAGTTTAAGCAAAACCCAAACTGTACCCTTCAGCCAAACTTGTTCTTGCCATGTCTTCTTTGACTTCTAGAGCCATTCGACACTTGTCCTCACGTTTGTTCTCCTTCTACGTGACGCTTTTCCTTCTGCGCTGGAGCAGCGACCATGGCGTTTCTCAGCAGCTGTAGTAGTTGCTGACATGAATCAAAGGGGAGTACAGACTTCCAGGCTAGGCCCCACTCACTTTTGAGTGGGCTTACCCCATCAGCTTCCCACTAGATGTGACTACAGACAGAACACGGGGCTCCTTGACTGGCACCTTCATCTCCCTCAGTTGGGCAGCATGCACAAAGGGTGGTTAGAAACCTGGGTAAGGGCTAGAACAATTCAATTGTTTTTTGTTTTTTCTTCTTTGGGGATCCTGGACTTCTGAGTTCAAATTTAGTAAAGGGTGCCAGAATTCTTTCTAAGAGCTGTATATAATAATTCATCTTCTGACAGTTAACATTAATATATATATATATATATATATATATATATATATATGCAAAATGTCAAGATCTGAGTAGTTCTAAGGGCAATGATTGTGGCTTTTTAAGATGCTGGCCTGTGGACAGCACTCAAATGAACTACAAGTATTGGAGTTCTGGAAATAATTTGTTTACCCATGAAGACAAAACACTTTATAAAGCACATACTCTAAGCCAAGCACTGTTCATATAATCCAAATCCCCATTTTTTAAATCACTGCCCTCAGATGGTTTACAGTCTTAAGGGGAAGGTTGAGACACAGCAATGCATATGGAGTGATGGACAGGCACTGGCAGTATATTTATACAACGGAGAAATATAAAGCAAGGGAACCTGGGTAGTGAGGCCTTGACAATTTAGAGGGTGTTCAGAAGACTTCCTTAAAAGTGATGTTTGACCAGGGCCAGAGATGTCAGGTGGATCTATCTTGGAGATACTCCCAAGTAGAGGAAACACTTAAGTGCAAAAATCCTTGGGATACAATCTTAATGTCTGAGTTAGAGCATAGATTGGATGTGACTGGCAGACTGTAGAGGAGGGAGGAGGCCTGCAAATACAATGGGCTTGTCAGGAATAGGCAGATAGGGAGACAGAAGAGAAATAGATGAACTCTAACAGGGTCTGGTTTGGAAGATGAATACAGACGCTAAGAGACTCAAAGACTGGACTTGGAGAAAGGAAGGATGATACGCTTTGGGAATGCACATGGGCACCTGGAAGCACACGGGACAGCCAGGGATGCAGACTCACAAGTCACAGGCCAGGTCTGTAACCAAGAGCCCCCTGCCCCCAAACTGAACATCACTTCCTGGAAACTAGAAGTAAGCAATGTTAGGATTCATTTTCATTTCCTATGATGTGAAAAGAACTAGGGGAGCTACATTCTTCTAAGAGCCTCCTCATGGCCTTTCACATTTGACCTTTCATGCACTACAACTAAGAAAACAAGGGAAACCAGTGCTGTCCAATTTTTTTCTTTTGCTTTCCGTTATTTCTAAAACTAGAAGAAAGATCCCAGCACTCCCAAACTCTTAACACTTAAATTCAAGTAGGAAAACCTGCTTACTCCACTGCAAGTGTCATGGATCAAAGTTAACACTTCATTTTAGTGTTTTTTTTTTTTTTTTTATACTGGCACCATAATCCCCTAAAAATGAAAGCATGGACCCATACGCCACTCACCAAGAACAGCAAGCCTGACTTTCACTACTGTGTCAAGGTTTGCGTTTAGCTACTAAAGGGTCATAAAAAGTTGGGGCTGGAAGGAATGAAGGGTCAGTGAATTCCTGGAGGAGCCATAAGAAACCAAGAACAACAGGCAAACCAGGGAGTTGCTAATCCAGTCAGGCTGCATGAGGCTGCAGGGGAATATTAGGACAGAACCCAAAGTTTTCTCAACGTTTCCCCTGTCATTAAGTGGCATGCAGCTGGCTTTCTTCATGCCCAAAGCTTACCCAACATATTATAATACTTGGAATATAAATGGACGCTCCATAGAAAGCCTCTCATTCCATCCCCTTTAATATGTAGTGCCACTCTTTGTAACTTGCATGGTACACTGGTTGACTAACGATATGCAATCTCAGGCAGTTTATAAGGTTCAGTTTTCTCATCTGTTAGAGAACCCCTCTCAGTTTAAAATGTCTAGAAATCAGACTCCAGAAGTATCTGATCTTATTTTAACCAGTGGTAAATCTCTAACTTGTTTTATGCCCTAAATATTCAAAATCTCACTCACTATGAAATCCTTAGCATACATAACTTTAAGGACAGAAGTGGAACAGTCTACATATGTCAAGTGTACTTTGTGTGCTTTGTGGCTCTCTGCACAGTGAGATAAAGTGTGACATTACTCACTTGCCTACACACGGCAAAGTGGAAATATAACCTGAAGGTTCAGTCCTCTTTCTTCTTACATTTCAGTTGCTCTTAAAATACTTTAAGCTTTCTGGTCACCTCAGCACTCACAGGCTCCCTTCCCCGCTTACAACTGTTACATTGTCAGTGCCAAAAATGATCTGGGCCAAGACCAATAGACAATGTCAAACAGTTTGATAAAACTTCCTGAGTACTAGACACTTACACAGTCCTCACAGCTACCTGGGGAAGAAAACAAATAAGGTAAACATACTTAGTTAACTTTTGATTTAATGTGGCAATAAGTTATTCTGATAAAAATGTTACAAATGCAAACTCAAGTTTATTTTTTATTTTGTAGAGGTAATAAGCATTGTCATCTCAAACATCAGCAAGTAATAAATTCAGCACATTTTTCCTGTTAAATATCTACTGTTATGTTCTTTTAGTAATCTTTTACTGGACAAAGCTAGAACAGATCTTTTCCCTATCCAACTGATATTGCTGAAAAGTCAGTATTTCGAAACTTTGAGCATGCGCGGTGTTTTCTAAGCCTGTACTGTGTAACTCACTGTGCCCATCACTCCTCTGTACATTGCAGTAACTCACACCAAGGCTACTGAGAAAGGGGATGCCCAGAACTCACAGGCTTGGGCAGAAGACAAGTGACCAGCACTGTCCCACAGCGTCCTCCATGGCAGAGCACTACTCTAAAAGCAAGCTCTAGGGTTTAAAAGCTAAGAGCGAGCCAGGTGCAGAACTGTAAGCCTGGCACCCAGGAGCCTGAGGCAGTTTATTCACACGTTTCAGGTCAGCTTCAACAACACAGCCTATCTTGAAAAAAAGAAAAAAAGGTGGTACAGGTCATTAAGTTTTTTTTTTTTTTTTTTTTTTTAATGAAAAATACATTTCTATCATCATCTTTGAAAGCAAACACTTTGACTTCTTACATATTTCAAATTCTATAATCCTGTCTCTCTCTGTGGCCCACACTGGTTTTTGTTTTGTTTTGTTTTTTGGAGATAGGGTCTGTGTTAGCCTTGGGTGTCCTGGACTGGCTTTGTGGACCAGGCTGGCCTTGAACTCACAGCAATCTGCCTGCCTCTGCCTCCCGAGTGCTGGGATTAAAGGTGTGTTTCACCACCCCCAGCCTCTGGTTGGAAATCTTTAAGATACATATGGAGCTGGGCGAGGTTGTCATACCTTCATTCTCAGCATCCAAGAGGCACAGATCTGGTTCTCATCTAGGCAAATCTACATTGTAAGACCCAGTCTCAGGGGGAAAAAAAGCAAGGGTCAGGATGAATCAGTAAACTTGATGAGATCACCTGGCTTACCAAGTCAGCTCCTTTGACACAGGTAAGACTGTGGAAATCCACTGGGTAGGGCTCAAGAATCTTTGTGTGAAAAGTTTTTTGTTTTTTGTTTTTTGTTTTCTCCCCAAGACAGGGTCTCTCTGTGTAGCCTTGGCTGTCCTGGACTTGCTTTGTAGACCAGGGTGGCCTCAAACTCACAGAGATCCACCTGCCTCTGCCTCCCAAGCGCTGGGATGATAGGTGTATGCCACCATGCCTGGCTGTCAAAAGTTCTTTTGTAGTGCAGTCTGGTTTTGGGACTCCCGATTTTCCTGTCCAGGTTTCCTCAGCACTGAGACCAAGTGTGGTTTACAATGTCCAGGATGAGGCTCAAGACTCACAATTGATAGGGCTTAAAAGAGCCAGGGACTCATTTGCTCAAAACTTATGAAACTTTCCCAGCATGATTAATTTTAAACTATGTACATCCTCTTAAGTCTTCTAGTCTGTCAACATAGTTGCTCTCCTGATTACACATTAACTAGAAATTACCAGTAGGTTCAACAGTCTTTCCTCCAATCACCTGGCAAAGATGTGAAAACTGGCAAACCTTTCTGCCAACTGAGCTGCCCTCTACTGGACAACTTAAGACACTACGATAAATCAGTGCACTTGGTTTTAAGAAGCAACAGAGATAAATGTAAACATTCCCCTGAAGGAGTTAAGAAATAAAACTACCTCAAAATACAAACCCTCCAGTAAATTACTTTTTACCATGGAAACAACACAGTGCTGATTCCACAAGTAAATAACGTCAGCCACTCTGAGAACCTGCAATAGAGAGCACTCGGGTCTCCTTTCTAACCTTGCAGGCAGATCTGAAACAGGAATGCGTGGTAACGGGCACACCGTAATGTCAATCTTTCACGACGATGTTATGGTGACACAAACCTCATTTTTAGTCCATTTACTCTATGGTGCTCTCTTACACATAAGCACAAGTCATAGCAGTCATGCTGAACATTCGATAGCCATTAAGTCTCTCCCCACAGTATCAAAATTCTGAGTTTTTTCTTCTGTGAAAATACCAAGTTGTTCATCTGTGTCTCATCCCCACGCCTGTGATTTGCAGTAATGTAGGACCAGTTTACCATCACTGCCAAAACACTACAAAAAAAAAAAAAAAAAAAAAAAAGACAACATATTAGACACTAATTCTGATAGCTTAGAAAGAGTTGTATGGGGCTGGTGAGATGGCTCAGTCGTTAAGAAGAATAGCTGCTTGTCCGGAGGTCCTGAGTTCAATCCCTAGCAACCACATGGTGCCTCATGACCTATAAAGAGATTTGATGCCCTCTTCTGGCATGCAGTAGTACATGCATACAGAGCACTGATTCATCAACATAATACTAATTACTACTACTATTACTAAAAAAACAGTTAATAAGTTCTATAACATACTACCTTTCCCCAAAAGTGCCTCTTTCTATCACATACATAGTAATTATAAATATTCACCGGGTGCGGTGGCATATGCCTGTAATCTCAGCACTCAGGGAGGCAGAGGCAGGAGGATCTCTGTGAATTCCAGGACAGCCTGGTTGAGTACAGGACAGCCAGGGCTACACAGAAAAACCCTGTCTCAAAAAAAAAAAAAAACAAAAACAACCAACCAAACAAACAAAACCATAGCCAGGTGGTGGTGGCGCACACTTTTAATCCCAGCACTTGGGAGGCAGAGGCAGGCGGATTGCTGTGAGTTCGAGGCCAGCCTGGTCTACAAAGCGAGTCCAGGACAGCCAGGGCTACACAGAGAAACCCTATCTGGAAAAACAAAACGCACACACACTCACTCAACAAAGTCAGTGTACCTTGGGCATGGGATTAAATACTTTCACTGCCTTCACAACATCTCTGACCGTGAGGTACTGTCAACTCTTTCCCAGCTGCACTAGTCTATCTATTAATGATTAGATTACTACCATGAAGGCACAATGAAGCAGCACTGTTGAATAAGGTCATCCTAGCTCAGTTTTATCCATTTTTGAAGATCTCAACTACACACAGTAATGAACAATGCAGAAGAGATAAAGATTAGACAAGATTTCTAAGAAAACCAAAAAATGACTTTAAACAGAACTTATTTTCTGACTGTTTAAGCTTAACTTCCTAAGACTACTCTGTTCAAGGTGTTCACAACAGAACGACCTTCTTTCCCCCATTGACAATTAAGATGGCATGCTCTCTCTCAAACATGTGAATTAATAAATGGGCACTGGTGGCACACGCCTGTAATCCCAGCACTCAGGAGGCAGAGGCTGGCAGATCTCTGTGAGTTCGAGGCCAGCCTGGTCTACAATGTAAGCCCAGGATAGCCAAGGTTACAGAGAAACCCTGTCTCAAAAAACAAAACAAAAATCAAGACCAAAAAAGATGTGAATTAACAATCCACAGTATACAACAGACATGGTACCCATGCGGGGAGGTTACTTACCTCATACAGAGTTCCAACTTCTTGGTCTGGGGAAGGGGCAAAGGATTGATTCACATAAATAAACTGTAGGGAAGAAAAAAGAAAATGGATTTAAAGTGGTATCCTAAAATATAAGGCCTTGCTCCCAGCTTTTTGTAACTAAGACACTTTTAAATAATATGTGTGTTCATGCCAGAGGTTGACACTGGATGTCTTTCTTGATGGCTCTCTTGCCTTTTTTTTTTTTTTTTTTTTTTGAGACAGAGGCTCTCTCTGAGTCTGGAGCGAATTTAATAATGGCTAGCTGGCTGGCCAGTGAGATCCAGGATCTGCCCATCTCCCCAACCATGCACTGGGGTTACATATACAAGCACAGAGCCTGAATTTATGTAGGTGTGGGGAACCTGAACTCAGGTCTTCATCTTTGTAAGTGGAAGGCACTTTGTAAACTGATTCACTTCCCCAGATAAATACATTTTAAGTATATTGGTTTTTTTTTTTTTTTTTTGGTGGTGGCACATGCCTTTAATCCCAGCACTTAGGAGGCAGAGAGAGGCGGATCTCTGTGATTTCGAGGCCAGCCTGGTTTACAAAGTGAACCCAAGACAGTCAAGGCTACACAGAGAAACCCTGTCTTAAAAAACTAGAAGAAGAAGAAGAGGAGGAGGAGGAGGATAAAGAGGAGGAAGAGGAAGAGGGAAAGAGAGAGACAGGCAGGGTTTCTGGCTGTCTTGGACTCACTTTGTAGACCAAGCTGGCCTCGAACACACAGAGATCTGCCTGCCTCTGCCTCTCTGAGTACTGGGATTACAGGCGTGTGCTACTGCACTCAGGCATATTGGGCATTTTCCTAGGGTATGTTACATATCCTTTTTTTTTTTTTTTTAACCTTTACTACTTTTGAAATTTTTCAGGGACACTAAACTTTACTTCAAGCTGAACACTACAAGTATTAAATTACTTGCAGACAAAAAGAATTAATTGCTCTAGACTTTACTTTAATCTGTTTTAAATTAAAATATTTCTAGTACTTAAAAAAATTCCTAAAGATATTAAAGCCAAAGGTCCCAGTACCAGAGGAGCTTTTTATCAACTTCTTTTTTGAAAATAAGATTGGCAGTGCTCCAGTGGCAATCGGTTAGCGCTCGGTACTTATAAAAAATAAGATTGGCAGGTAACATTCAACATTCACCTCAAGATCTAAGAATAAAATATTTTAGGCTTAACAATCTAGTCTTTTTTTTAAAAAAAGAAACAGTATGAGAATAGCTAGTCAACAGATATTATTTACATAACAATAAACATTGGTTAGTTTTCCCCCTTCAGAACTGAATGAAGCAGTTAAAGAGTTGTGGCCCTAAATACAAATAGCATTTCATGGCCTATCCTATGTATATGAACGATAATGAAAATAATAGCATCTGTGTCTCATGGGGCTATTTGAAAGATAAAACAGATAACGTCCAACATAGCTATGGCTTTAGTGATCATTCAGTTTATGAGAGACTGTGGACAAGATTGCGGTCCCGTAAGATCCTGTCTTCCTGTGATGTGCTGTTTCAGTTCGCATAACCGTACTCTAAGACATTCGCACAAGTACAAAACTGTCTAACAATGCATTTCTCAAAATGCCTCCACTGTTAAACGGTGTAGAGATAGCTCGGTTGTAAAGTGCTTGGTAAGCAAGCATAAAGCCCTGAGTTCTATCCCTGACATACTCCACAAAAGGCTGGGCAGGGTAGAACATGCTTGTATTGGCAGCACTGGGGAGGGAGGCTCCCTGGGAGGACTCGCTAGCCCGCCTAGCCTGCTTAGTGAACTTTAGGCCAATGGAACTGTCTCAAAAAACTAGATGGCAAATGAAGCATGGCACCCACAGTTTTTCAAAGAAACAAAGCCTTTACTACAACTCCCACCCTGATGGAGAGTTTACTATATACACACTATGAATAGAGGTATAATCCTCTTAGTTCTTTCACAATATGTGAGAGATCCATTGCTTACCTCAAGAACCACAGGGCAAGTGTAATGCTGAATCAAAGCAAATTAAACCCCAAACTTTACTAATGTTCAGAGAATCTAGTGTTCCCTGACAAACATTTTTGCATGGATATTCAGTGATATTTTAAGGAAATAACTAAAATGTCAGGCTTAAAAAAAAAAATCCCTGAGAAGCATTAATAGTAATAATAAAGATGTTAGGGGCAGTGAGATGACTGACAGGGTAAGACCTGAGATGTTTCCAGAAACACAGTGGAAGAGCCCATTCCCAAACGCTGCTCCCTGACCTCTGCACACACATCCCAAACCCACCAGAGCCGAACATAAGACAACAAAGCAACTGTATTAGCAAAGTGAGTCCAAATTTATCTCACTTCAGAGCTTCTCAAAGGCTCTTCTGATTAAAGTACATACACCTCACCAACCAAGGCATAAAAAGAGATAACAGAAGCAATTGTGTGTATTTACTCAGGGTTGCCTAAGAACCAGTCTGAACTTTTATAGGGAAGCAATTACTACTGTTTTCATACCAACTGTTCCGAGGCCACAAGTTTAAGAAACTTTTTGATGAAGTCAATGAGTCCTTGGATGGTTCGGGTTCGCTCTACAGCCCATTTCTTTGTTTTCATTATAGGGGTGTCTCCTACAGCCTTCAGCAGGATGTCAACTTAAAAAAAAGAGAGAGAGAGAAGGTGAACTGTACTAAAACATCTGATGAGACTGTGATGTCAAACAGTTCAGATAACTTAAATCTTTTATCTACATAGTTTATCTTATTACTCTGGAACTACGCTGGAGATACAAAAATATTAGACTCTTTTCCCTTATTTTTCTCCTCTATCCTACAAAGTTCTTCCTACAGAATTAAACTTTTTCAGATTTTCGAGACAGAATTTCTCTGTGTAGCCTTGGCTGTCCTGGACTCACTTTGTAGGCCAGGCTGTCCTTGAACTCACAGAGATCCACCTGCCTCTGCCCCTCTGAGTGCTGGGATTACAGGCGTGCGCCACCACACCCAGCTATGGGATTAATCTTTAAGACAATTTTAAAGATAAGAAATTAGCTGGCCATGACATAAAACAATACCCAAACAGCGAAGAAAAAAAGGTAGGTAAAGTAGGGTGGTAGCGTAGGGGACACTGCTGTTGCCACAGTATTGCAGACCTTTCTGGAGAACAGTATGGCAGCACATATCTAGTATTTAGATACACCTCGGCTCAACAGTATGCTACTCAGAATCTTAAAAAGCTTAGAAAGTGAGGTGCCTGTCACCTTCATCAAAGTGGTCATCCTTATATGAAACAGGATGTTCAACACACACATGACCTCAACTTCAGTAAGAAAATACCACAAGACATAGCCATATTAGCACAGAGTATACAACAACGTGTTTTCATAGCAGCGACATGGCTTTCTATAAATATCAGTTTTTTATACCATTATTTTATACCTAACTTTATAAAAGACCCTGAGATATATATACACACACATACATACATACAAACAATCAGGGCCCAAAAGAAGTTTCAATGATTCAAAGTACAGATATGTGAATGAAGGCTGACAACAAAAGCAACCAAAAGCAGCTCTGAAAGAATGAACTACTGCTATCAGGCCCTTGCCTGTTCATTTGGTATTCAAAGCTGGGATGAATTTATCCTGAAGCCAGGCATGGTGATAAGGTTTTTAATCTCAGCACTTAGGAGGCAGAGGGCGGTGGATCTCTTGGAATCTGGGGCTTGTCTCACCTACACAGGGAGTGCCAGATCAAGTTTCCTCCTGAAATAAAAATACAGGCCCTGAGAACACCCGGTGCTATCTTATCCTCCTGATAAAGCTCTATGTAGGTATCCTTCCAGTTATTTTCGGGAATAAGAGTGAGTTGGAAAGGAATATAGGTGCTTGGGTTCGCCTATCTTTCAGCCCCTCTTCCCTACTTGCCTCGACCTCTGGAGCAAGCAATAACTCAGCAGCAATTAGGCACTGAGCTGTACTACTGAAGAAACAAGAGCCAGAGGGCGAGCAGCTAGAGAATTATTTAGAATAACTACAGCTGTAGTCTTAAGTCCCCAAATGACTTGTTTGTAGCTCAGAAGCCTGACTACAGGTTAGAATCAACTGGCGACAGTTACTATACATAGTACTTAAGTTAAAATCTTTTGCAAAGTAGGACCTTAGCACTGGTGTTCAAAAGTTTGGCCAGGCAAGCCTGTAATACTGTGCCACCAGGGCTAACACCTTCATCTGTTTCAACAAGCCTTCTTCTGTAAATTACCGTGGAAATGCTAAATATTTAAGCCCTTCTCATCAAGTTGTCTACAAAAGAATAAAAATAGGAATTTGATTTGTTTAAAAAAAAAAATGAAAAGAAAGAAAATATGGACTCAAACACAGTCATCTCAGGCAGTATCTTAGATGATAGGTCATCTCCTCCCTTGTTTGGGGTTTTTTGTACAATATCAGTGCGAAGGGCTAAATCTCTGACTTAGACATTTGGATTTTTATATCTTCATTTATTTTTTTGGGCAAAGGCTGGCCTTGAACTCAGAAATCTGCCTACCTCAGGCTCCCCAGTATTGGGATTAAAAATTTATCTCCCCAGCTACTGTAGCGGCGCATGCCTTTAATCCCAGCCTCGGAGGTTGAGGTCGAGGCCAGCCTGGTCTACAAAGCAAATCCAGGACTGCCAAGGCTACACAGAGAAAGCCTATCTTTGGGGTGGGGGTGGGGCTGGTGAGGTGGGGTGTAGTATATCTCTCCACTCTGGTGTTTCCATCTTAAAGGAAATTTGAAAGTCAACTTGATACTACTTCTCAGCTACAGAACACCTGCATCCCCCAGGAGCAGGGCTGGGAGACGACAGTTCTTCTCCCGTGCAGCATAAACAGTGCTGCCCTAACTCTACACTGTTCAGGGCACGTTAACCTGAATTTCCTTACTTTCCAGGGGGAACACATCCTTAACACAGAGGGTAAGGACAGCTCGTTCAATTAATCCAACGACGCACAAAGGCATGGCCCCTATCCCAAACAAAAAGGCAACACGTATACCTTCAGTTTGCCCTTAGCATTCTCCAGTGTCTAAAGAGTGAATTCGTGTTCAGTTGGAGGAGGAAACCCCTATGGAAACCATCAGAATTCATGGCTTGTAACCCACTGGTTACTCCTGTCACCTGTCATGTTTTTTTCCAGTAACTAGTCCTGGGTTAAGTACCTGGAGCTGGAGATCCCACTGGGCTCCCACCTTCAAAGTGTTTGAAGATTGCCTACCTCAAAGACCAGACGCCTTAACAAGTGCAAAGGATGGCGAACCCGCGTACTACCTGGATTACTTACGCTCTCAAAAGCCCTGACGACCTGTGAGTGCTTTTGTGAAACCAAAACAGGAGCCACACTGTTATACATTGTTATTAAGTCTCTAGCTTTACAAGAATACGTTTCTGTTTCCTAAACCTAGCGTATCCTGCAAACCATGCTTTTGAACCCAGGCTGAACTTGTAACCTCACGATGTGTACCCATCCCTTTGCCTTGCTAAACTCCTGAACGTCTGTGGTGGCTCCCCGTTCCACTTATCAACCCTACAGGCAGCCTTGGGCCCTGTCCCCTACTGTTCTGTCTAGGTGCTAACATCCAACTATCTTGACAGCTATTTTCCATCAACCCTTCCCTATAATAGGGACCTCAAAAGCCAGTTAGGGTCTGCTCTCTGAAACCCCGACTTAGGGGAGGCAGTCGTCTGGCCAGACCCTTGCGCACTTATAAATACAGCTTGTTTTTATCACAGCGTGGAAACGTTCCCCCCCCCAAAGGCTTAACACTTTTGCTCCATTCTAAGAGTACCTCAGGGAGACACCCTTCTTTAGTTTTCGGTTCTATATAGAGCGCTACTCCTAGAAAGCCTATTAAGTCTCCTGCCTCCGCCCACAAACGGAAGTTGACATTACTTTTTTTCTTGGTGTCGCCGGGAGGTTCTTCCGTCCCCGGCGAGACTGTGGCCGAAGATGGGGGTTCGGGGGTGGTTGTTTCCGGGGAGAGCTCCGAAAGGCTCTCGCCGCCGGCCGCGGCGGCTGCCGCTGAAGAAGGGAGTTGCAGCAGGGCCTCTGGATCTTCCGCCATCTTTGCTAGCTGAGAGTCGATGGCGGAAGTGATGTAGCAGCGTGCAGGGGTTGGGCCTTGCTCCACCCAGCGTAGTAGCAGGCTACGGGCAGGAGTGGGACCTAGTTCAACAGTAAACTTTGGGGTGTCTGCAGAGTAGTCCCTATGGATCGTCTGTTGGAGACCCGGTAGTTAATGCAGTACCGAGTGTCAACAAGTCGCAGCGAATTCCAGGATGCTTCCAGGACGACCCCTCCGCGGAGCCAATATGGGTGCACGTACCCCTTCCATCAACTTGGCTTGGCCCGGAGACGCTTCCGTTTCCTTCTGGCCTGCCCCGCCCAGGTCCCGCCTCCAGGCCCCGCCCCGTAGCGCGGGAGCGCGCGCGCGCGTGCGGGAGGGGGCGGGTGGGGGAAGCAGCGGCAGCAAGCACCCGGAGGCGAGGCTCGCGCGCCCGCCCCCGCCCTGGCCCCAGCGCCCACCCGGTCGGCCCGGCCCAGCCATGATCAAGGCCATCCTCATTTTCAACAACCACGGGAAGCCGCGGCTCTCCAAGTTCTATCAGCCCTATGTGAGTATGCCCCTGCCGCGGAGCCGGGCGAGGGCGAGCGCGGGCGTACAGGGCAGCGCCCAGCGGCTCCCTCAGAACGACCCTCGCGACGCCGCGGCCCTCTCCGCGCGCGACTTCTCGCGCCGCCGGCTGTCAGCTCGGGAGGTGGGGAGCCGCTGCCACTCCCCGCCGGCAGCCCCGCCGCCTGTAAGCGCGGAGGTTTCTCCGCCTCGAGGGGCGCTGCCTACCTGCCGGGTACCCTAGCCCCGGTGCCTCGGTCGAGCCCCTCGGCCTCACACCGCGCCCACCGCGCCGCGGTTTCCTGTCGGGGCGCCCAGCCCCGCTTCCAGTCCCGCTCCCCGCCGCCCAGCCTGGCCAGGTGGACTGCTTTCTGTCGCCCGCGGACAGATGGGCCACTGTGTCCGCCCTAATCCTCTCCCAGCTCAGCAACTTTGGCTCGCCGCGCGCCCTGGCCGGTCATGCCCCGGGTGTTGCCATACGGAAGCATCCGAAGCCGGGTGTGACTTCCAGGTGACTATTGAAAAAAATTTAAGCGGAGGACCTGAGGTTTCTATTGGGCTTTTAAACCTGCTATCCGATTTTACTCTTGAAATAGCCGGCAGCATAAGTGGTCGACCCATTAGAAAGGGACTCTGTATCTTGGAGTTAGCCGTTTCATTTTGGCATAGTTTTTCTTTTTAAACCAAAACATACGGACATTTGCCCTGCGTTTTAGTTTAAACGAAATAGCATCTGTGAAAGTTCTCTTCTAGAACTGTGAACGTTGTTTAATATGGCTAGGAACAGATGACTTTTAAAGTCTCGAAGGATAATTTACAAGCGATTGAGGAGAGGCAATAGGTTTCTATTCCTTCCCCGAGGGCAAAACTAATAGTAGGTCGGTCGTGCACTGAGCTGTCATTTGTAGGGTGAATGTGAGCTGTGTAGCTGTTGTGCTGTCTTCGGGTGTTTTGCTTGTAGCCAGGCGTGGACTTTCAATTTAGTGTTGAAAATGTGCCAAGACCAACACTTTATGCGAATGGCCCCAGATGGAAATTATTCATGCCATTAAAAATGAAACATGAAAATGTCAGTTTGCCTAAAGTGATAATGCAGCCTGTGGAGGTGTTGGTGGAAGTGAGAAATGGAGCTGTTTCGTTTCCTTAAGTTGCTTTGCTTTCCCTGATGGTAAAGAACACAGTGCTCTACTTTTGTGTGGTTTTTAGTGTAGTATGATTTAAGTGCTAATGGTCTGCTTAAAAATTCCAGGTCAAGCACGGTGGTGGTTGCCGCTCGCATTTAATCCCAGCACTTGGGAGGCAGAGGCAGGTGGATCATTGTGAGTTTGAGGCCAGCCTGGTCTACAAAGCGAGTCCGGTGCAGGCAAGGCTAACATAGAGAAACCTTGTCTGGAAAAACCAATGAAAAAAAAAAAATAATAAAATTCTAAGTCATTCTTGACTCCAAAATAAAATAATAGTTATTCCTTCCGAGGAAAACAATGCCATTAATTTGACATCATTAACTGATTGCCTAAAATATTAACCAGCCCTGTTGAGTCCATTTGCTGTGTAGAAGGTGTGTTCCTGTAGCGAATCAAATTTCATAATTGAAAGTAATCTATTTCTTTGCTTCTTGCACTCGACTGCAACCCTTGTGAGGCCAGAATTATTTTTCATTCATTTATTCAGTTGTCAGTTTGTCATCGAATGTTTACTTCATGTCTACCATATGTAGGCACTGTGAAGGAACAAACATCTACCTTCTGCTTTGTAGGGGTGTGTGTGTGTGTGTGTGTGTGTGTGTGTGTGTGTGTGTGTGTAGACACGGCTAATAAATAGCCTATATGATTTACAGGTACCAACAGTAATAAATGATGTGGACAAACTAAAGCAAGGCCGACTAGGGAGTGTGAGGATGATAATTTAAGATACTGCAGCCAGCTCCATTTATGCCAAGAAGTAATTTTCAAGCAGAGTATTGAACGTGGTAAGAAAAGCAGCCTTGAGGAGATGCCTGGGGGAAAGGGCACTCCACACTGAGGAAAACAAGTGCGTAGACCCCGATGGGAAAGTTCAGTGTTTGGAGAATGAGCGTTAGGAAAACAAGCATTGCAACTGGCGACTGTCAGGAGCCTTTGTTGGAAATGGCATTTGTTTGTGTACGTCATTACAGTTTAGTCCGTTTGCATTGCCTGAAATTCCATTTGTGACATGTCCCAAAATCAAATCCCGTTCACTGCCTAGCCCAGACACCATGTTCGTGTTTTCTGAAGGAATTTACCTGTTGCTGCTCTTGTCTTAGAATTTTAATTTTATTTTTTTATACACTGTTTCACGGCCCATAATTTCTTGTGGCATCCTATAGAATTTTTGATGGAAGTTAAAACTTGAGCATATTGGTGTCATCCCCGCCCCCAGCAGTCAACATTGAATTTTTAATGTACTCAACTTTTTAAAAAATTAGTTTTTATTTGTGTGTATGTGTATGTGCCTGTCCCCCAGCCATCTTCCCTAGCATCTGTATGAATTCCTAGTGAATGCTGTGAATGCATAAAATGTGGATTAAAATTGGTTCTTTAAATTTCCTTCCAACTTGAGCCAGGCATGGTGGCGCACGCCTTTAATCCCAGCACTGGCGAGGCAGAGGCAGGTGGATCACTGTGAGTTCAAGGCCAGGCTGGTCTACAAAGTGAGTCCAGGACAGCTAAGGCTAATAAAGGGAGACCCTGTCTCAAAAAAAACTTTTTTTTCCCTTCCAACTGTTAAAATGTTCTTTTTAAGCAGAGATTTCAGAACCTATGTGTTTAGCTCAAGAATAATGAAGTTATAAAAGTAACTCCATCCATTCCTGGGTTACGGTGAACAAGTCTCCAAGCAATACTCAGCCAGGCTGGCAGGATGGCTCAGCCGCTGAGGAATTTACTGCCCAGACTGGTGACCTGAGCTCCATTCCCAGAACCCACTTGGTAGAAGGAGAGACCCTCTCTTTCCTGTTGTCCTGTGATCCTTTGCTGTTTCCCTCACACAAATAAAACAGTAAGATGTATTTTTTTTTTAATTTAAAAAAATAAGTATTCAGTAAGACCAGCAGTTTCAAGTTAAATAAATTAAACAATACTTAGGGATAGTTGAGGCTAACGCTTCTGAACCCTGACAGGATGCTGAGGTTGAGCTCCACACTTACGGTTAATAATGACAGTTTGAAGATGGCTTAACTTTGGCAACGTTTCCCTACTGCAGTGGGTTTTCTTTCCTCATTTAGGATTCCTCAGCACACAACATTTGTGTAGATTTTGTGCTCTATAGCCTTGGTCATGCCTCAGAGCTGTGCCATTTGTGACACATGAAGTAACACATGTGTTTTGCCAGACTTTGCTGATACGACGTTTTGGCCCATTCTGCTAGTCAGACACTGAGAATGGGTGGACTCAGTACTTCCCATTTTCTTTTGCCTGCTGAGTCCTCAAGATTGTTACTCAAAAGTCCTGAGTGTGTGTGTGTGTGTGTGTGTGTGTGTGTGTGTGTGTGTGTGTGTTTGCTCGTGCGCGCGCATGCATTTTATCTTTCAAGTGATACTTAGCCACAGCAATCGGGCAGTAGTAACTTTTAGTTTCAGTAGTTCCCTGGAAATTGTTAATACATTACTGACATTTAAACCAGATATATTTTACATATCTATTAAGCAAGAAAGCAGCAACAAAACTTCCTTAAGTTATGAGTTCTGTATTATTGGTAAATCATACATAATATATCCTTTAGTGAGTCATGTTAATGAAGTAGAACTATATGAGTTGTCATCCTTGTTTCCACATACTAAAGATTACCACACATTTAGAGTACAAGCAAGGACATTTCTATCCATAAAATACATGAGTTAGTTACCCCACAATATCGTTGTAAATGGTGTTTAAACGATAGGCCATTTAACAACTTCAGGTCCTAGAGGAGGACTCTGTTCTTTCAATCCTTAAAATATAAACCAGGAAGTTTTGAATGTTTGATTTTTCTTTAAAATATTGTTAAGGCTGGCACAGTGGCACACACTTGTAATCCCAGCACTCAGGAGGCAGAGGCAGGTGGATCTTTGTGAGTTCGAGGCCAGCCTGGTCTACAGGGCAAATCCAGGACAGCCAAGGCTACACAGAGAAACCCTGTCTGCAAAAAGCCAAAAAGCCAAAAAGCAAAAAAAACCAACCAAACAAAAAAACCCAACCAAACAAAAAAAACCCAAACAAAAAAACTTGGGAGGCAGAGGCAGGCGAGTTCGAGGCCACCCTGGTCTACAAAGTGAGTCTAGGACAGCCAAGGCTACCAGAGAGGGGGGGGGGGGTGGGAGGGAGGGAGGGAGAAAAAATTGCACCTGTGCCTATTGGTTTCCTTTTTAGTGACGTAAGACACTGTGGCAGTTAGGATAGTTAAATGTCTCTCTTTTCCCTAATGCTGGAGATGAAACTCACGGCTTGATGTGCGCTCTGGTATGCTATACTGCTTAGCTGCACCCTAGGCCAGTTGTTACTCAGTTGTGGCACCAGCTGAATTCCCAGTACTTACAGCTACTTGGGAAGCTGAGGTAGGTAGATCATTTGAGTCCATGAATTAGAGACCAGCCTAAAAAACATAGTAAGGTCCTGTTTTAAAATTCAAGGCAAAATGAAATTTAAAAAGGCAACAGTTCTGAGTATTAAAGTATCAATACATATTATTACATATTTCAACTCTTTAGAGAAAAAAAATTCCATATGATTTCTTTTTAAAAACATTTTTAAAAGATTCATTTTATGCGTAGGAGCATTTTGTCTATATCTGTGTATATGCACCGTGTGCACGGCTGGTATCTATGGAGGTCGGAAGATGGTGTCCTGGTGTTACAGACGATTATCAACCACCATGTGAGTTCCGGAAACTGAACCTAGGCAAGTGCTTTTAACCATTGAGCGGTCTCTGCAGCCATCCATATAATTTGTTTTCCTTTGGTGTTACAGTTCTTTGGGGTAGGTAAAGTGAATCTTACAAGATAGGAACAGGTGCTCCTGAGCAGTTCTCACAGGAGCAGATGGATGCCAGCGCAGACTCAGCGAGTCGGTGGCGCACTTAGAGCGTGCTTCTTGATTTCTTACTTGGCACAGAAATTAGCTGTTCAAAGCCTGATATTTTTTTCCCCTTACAATTCAATTCAAGTGTTTTGTTCCTGTAACCTAAAATTTGTCCCCCGCCCTACTCCTTCAAACAAAACAAAACAACCACTAACAATCTGGCCAGACATACCTAACCAAGACCAGTAGTAGCTTTCTTTCATCAGGATCCAAGCTTGGGGCTAATAATGAACATGGAAACAGAGATCATGTGCTATTGTTAAAGCTGAGTGTGTGTTGACTAGCAAAGTAAGGGTCTACATTGCTATTTAAAAAGAATCTTATTATTGGGGCTGAAGAGATGGTTCAGCAGCTAAGAATTTGTACTACTCTGTCAGAGGACCCGAGTTTGGATCCCAACATTACTTGATGACTCACAACCTTCAGTAACTTTGTTTCCAGGGGCTCTTGCACCCTCTTCTGGCCTCACAGGCACGGCTTGAATGTGGTACATATACATACATGTAGGCAAACCACATAAAATTAAATAAATTTAAAGAAATAGCCGGGCGTGGTGGCACATGCCTTTGATCCCAGCACTCAGAAGGCAGAGGCAGGTGGATCTCTATGAGTTCGAGGCCAGCCTGGTCTACAAAGTGAGTCCAGGACAGCCAAGGCTACATAGAAAACCCTGTCTCGAAAAATAAAAACAAAAATTAAAAATAACCACGTGTTAATGTGTTAAATTACATTATTATAGTTTAAGAACATGCCTGGCTGGGTAGAGAGCTCAGTAAAGTGATTGCCGTGCAAGCACAAGGACCTAGATTCAGCTCCTGAGTGTTTATATAGAAGGCCGAGTGCAGCAGTAGTACAGCAGGATGTGCCTCTAATCCCAGCCCCGAGGAAGCAGAGACAATAAGATCTCTGCGACTTGCTCGCCAGCTGAGGTGATAAAGGGAGCTCCTTGTTCAAGGTGGAGGAGGAGAGAAATGGCTCTGGAGTTAAGAGTACTTGTTCTTGCAGAGAAAATAGGCTCAGTTCCTAGTTCCATACGGTGACCCACAGCTATCATAACTTCAGTTCCATGGATTCAACATCTTCTTCTGACCGCCATGGGCACCAGGCACACACATGGTGCATATACATACACACAGGTAAAATGTTCATCACAAAAAATAAAATAAATCTAAAAATCATTTTTAACAAAAAATTTTTGAGGTGGAGCACAACTAAAGACACAATTAAAGATGTTGACTTCTGACCTTAAAATGCAGGAGCAGGCATATGTGTGTGCGTCTGTGCATACATACACAAGTGCACACGTTCATACACAAAATGCATTAATATATGCTAGTGTCACACTAACACCTTGCAGTGCTGGGGATTGAACCCAGGGCTTCCTACATGCCATACAGGTGCTTTGGCTTTTTTTTTTAAACATGCTCTCAGTATGTCACTGAAGCTGGTCTTGAACCCATGATCCTGCTGCCTTTGCCTTCTCAGTGCTAGGTTTAATGGCAAGCATACCCAATGTACTGCATCCTCTTCACAGATTGAACTCATACATGAAACCAGAGTATATTAAGGCCCTTCCCTTTTTTTGATACCACAGAGAAGTCTTTGATGGTTTTTGTCGGAGTTACAGGTTTGTTCTTGCTCGTATTTGGAGTCTTTGTACGTGTGGATGTGCATTTCTTTTGCTGCTGCTAGTCCAGAGGGTTCAGTTTATATAAAACTTCCCCATTAGGATAAAGAACAGCTTTTCTTCCCTCGCCTGTGATGCCTCATCACTCTTCCTCTTCCCCAGGGTTTTTACCTGAAGTACAGGTAAAAGACTTCCTTCACGGAAGGATCAACCAACTCCTAGAAAGTTTGTGGATTAAGAGGAATAAAAGGATAGTTCTGGTTACCAGGTATGTTCTGAGAGTCTAACTGGAGGCGCCTCCAGAGTAGGACCTTAGGGAGGAAGAACAATCTGTCTAGAGCCTACAAGGCCCCTCCCATTTCCTTGCCCATATCCTAAGAGGTATGTATCACCCGTAATAACAATCTACGAACATTTGTCCTTATACCTACAAATAACTGTAGGCTTTATCAAGGAAGCTTCTATTTGCAACAAAGACTATTACAGAAAACCAAAACCAGTCAACACGCAGAGTTGTGGAGCTCACTTCCAATGAATACATCTCCAAAACACTCACACTCTTAAGAGTTCAGGGAACATTTCAGAAAGATTGTAGGAGCCAAGGGACCGGGGAATTTTCTGTGAGGTTGTGTTTCCTAGTAGCACAAGAAGCTACACCCATAAAGTCTCACCCACATGACCGCACAGATGTGAGCTTGAAGGATGACATTAATGAATTGCCAAACTGGACAGAGAAAAGCCCATAAGGCTTCAACTCTACAGAAAGAACTATAGCAACAGAGGAAAACTGAGAACAGGAAAGGTAGACTTCCTCAGGCCAGAGCACACCAATTGGTTGTCTCGTGGCAAATGGTCAGCCTGGAAAATATACATACAGGCAGCACTGTACCAACTGAAGAGGCTTTATTTAGAAATGCATATGTATATACATGTACTTATATGCATACAATAACAATTTTAAAAAGAGACTGAATTTGAAGGAGAGTAGGGAGGGGTTTATGGGAAGGTTTGGAGGGAGGAGAGGGAAGGGAGAAATGTTATCAATTTATAATCTCAAATATAAAAATTTAAAAGATGACTACTTTTATCTTGGTTATCACAGCATTGAGTAAATAATGTGCTTTTTTGGCTAAGTTTTTATCTATAGACATGATCTGTTTGGTTCTGATATTGTGAATAATTACAATATTGGGAATAATTATTTAGCTCTCTCTTACAGCACCGGAGTCACAGTCCCTCAAAGCTAGCTATTTTATATTTTTTATTGTATCACTTCTCAGTGCCCACACTGGTGTTTTATATAAACCATCTTAAGCTGAGCCATGCTGTAAACTTTGTTTGGGCTTTTTTCCTTTTGACATTTTATTTTCCTGGAAGATAATTGCTTTTCCTTTTAGCTAGATTTTTTTATTTACTTATCTCCAATTTATGTCTCTGCCAGCATGTGACTGTCAGTTTCCTGTTCATGAAGAAATCTCTCTTGGAGTCTTTTGGCTAGGATCAGTCTGCACCAGTTGCTTGCCAGTCATGTTTGGACTGCATTATCTGAGGAATTCCTCTTGCCTGTTTTCTAAGTTAGAGCTTCAGTTGTTTGATTTTTTGATGTCTTATCATAATGGAGCCAGTAACTTCTTGAGTAAAATATAACAAAAAGTGGATTTTTATAAGACCTTATAGTTCTGAAAGTCTTTTAATAAGTACATTGGTTAAAATTTAGAATTTCAGGTCAGAAATACTTCTTCCATGATTGCATACTGTCCCACTTTTCTGTTTCCAGTGTAGGTTTTCAAAAAGTCTGTAGTAATTCTGGCTACTCCTTTTGTGTGTATGATAATTTTACTGCTTTACCAGGAAATGTATAGACTCCTGTTTCTAAAGTTTTAGAGCTCCTTGCTTTGAGACTGTACACATCCATAGTGTGGGGTAATCAGGGCTTTCATTCTGGGATCTCTCATTGTCTTGTGGAATCTCTTGGTTTCTTTGTGTTCTGTTTTGATGCATGGATTGAACCCAGGGCCTTTGAGTCTGCTAGGCAAGGGCTGTCACTGAGCTGTCTATATCCCCACTCTCTCTATTCTTTTTGAGTATTTAATTCTTTATTTCTCTAGACTATTGTAAATTCTTAAATCGTTCTCTTTTCTTCTATGCCTCCAATCTCTTCTGTAGGCATGTTTCTGTGAGTTTTTTTTTTTTCTAGTTTATATCCTGAATTTGCAATTTTCTTGTGTTTACAATTTTGATGATATTCTGAATGTTCCAGATGCAGAGCTTAGATCCTGCTGTTAGAATTTGGAGTCTGCAAAGGAAGCTCAGGCATGTTCTTTTAAGCGTGTAACAGGAACAGAAATGGCACCAAGGAAACAAGGGGGCAGAAAGGACAGCTTTTCCCCTCAGAGTCAAGAAAGAGTGAACAGAGTGCTAATGTTTACTGAGACTTAGAGAGGTAGATAGCAAATGGTCAGGTGAGCAAAGTGTTTCAAGACAGAGGGAGGAAACTGAGGAGAGGCATGAAAATTCACTGTGGCTGATCTGCTCGGGTAGGGGAGAAGCAGCAGGTGAGAAAAATTTATAGGTAGGTTTAAAGTAAATTTGGAAAATGCTTATGGTATGGAAGGGATTGTTGTGTGTTAATTTTGCATCTTTCCATTTTGGTAAATATGATTACCACCCCCCCTTATACAAACACACACATTCTCACACCCACGCATGTGTATGTGTGCCCCCCTCACTATCTGAAAAGAGATAAGAGTTTTTTATCTTTTTCTCTAGTTTGGATCCATGTCAGTTTTTATTTTTATTTATTTATCTTAGAACCTGTTTTTAAAACAGATAGGCTCTCAAGCCCTTCTGTGCCCCAGTGACCAACGTCTTCCTTTTACCTGGCCATGCTGGGGTTAGTGTTACTGAACCTGTGAAGTGGATTCCAGGAATAAGGGATGAAGAAAGATCTGATCAAAGTCTTAGCCTGCCATTATAAACTGGAAGTGGTATAGAGCTGTAGGGACCGAGGATGCCCAAAACCCTCTTCATAGGATGCCCTCAAGGAAGTGGGGATGTCACCCCACTTTCATTTGAACTCTCTACCAGGAATCCCTTCACCCCCCACCTTGCTATTTATTGCTGTAATTTATTGATCTTAAAGTCTGCATAACAGACTTCTGTTGGGTCAAAGGGCGATTCCAGAGTTCCTCCCCACCTCCACTTGCAGGGCCCCTAGGCGCCAGGTGCTGAGAGAAGCCTCCCTGTACTCCACCTGTCTTTCTACAGGGGCCCAGGTAGGGCTCCATTCCGTCCAAAGGGTATCTATTTCACTTAATTGGAGTTGGAAGAGGGATCATGTTCTACTTTTGCATCCTTCCCAGAGCAGGGGAGGGATGTGGGCATGTTGAACACACTTCTCTAGCTTGGATACATTCAAGTCAGAGCTGTCGCTGTGCAGCCTGCCAGTGTCATAGAAGAGCCATTTACCTATGTCTGATCCCTCTGTTCAGAAGCTTATAGTCTTTATGTACAGAGATGGGAAACTGTTGTTTTATGATGTTTTCATGAAAAGTTTGATTGAAAACTTAAAATAAATAACTTTCATTTAGTTGCTGATTTTTTCCTACCCAGTTGTAATGTAATTAGAAAGTAGAATTTTGATGAAACCATTCCTTTAACATTGGTTACTCATCCTTTTGAGTTGATTTTCTTCTTTGATACCTAGTCATACTGTGTAGCCAAGCTATCATCTGACTTTCCATTTAGTTCAGGGTTACCTTGAAATTTGAACCCTCTTACTTCAGACTCCTACATACTTGGACTGCAAGCATGTGCTACCATTGCTCACAATAGTTTGTTTCTATTACAATGTTTAGTTTTGCTTAATTTTTAATTTTATGCTAATGAAATGATTATGTGTCATTGTGCTACTTGGCCTTTCTGTTCCAGCTGCAGACTAAAGTGTATCTCTCCCAAATTCCCATGTTGGAGCTCCAGCCCCAATACAGTGGTATCCGGAGCCTGGGAAAGAGTTGAGTTTAGATGAGGGCATGAAAGTGGGGCTGTCTGGCCCTAGTGTCTCCATAAGAGATGCTGGAGACTTTGCTTCTGCCCTTTTTCTTTTGCCCTGTGAGGACCAATGAAAAGGAGCTCATCCACAGGCTAGGAGAAGAAGCTTCTACCAGACATGGCTGCTGGTATCCTGATCTTGGACTTGAGCCCCCAGGACTGCCACAAAATAAACATGCTACTTAGGCCACCTGTCTGCCTTGTGCTGTCATGACAGGTTGAATCAAGGCACTTTTTATTTCTTAATTATGATTTGAAAATTAAAATGTTTAAGGGTAAGAGTATATCACAGTTTATCCATTCTGTGAATGGAGAATATTTGGGTTATTTCAGCTTTTTTTTTTTTCCCCCGAGACAGGGGAATTTCAGCTTTTTAAAGGGTCATTTTATAAGTGTTTTCCTATTGGACATACTAAGAGTTTGTTGTATGTAAGCCATTGCTAATACTTGTTTTTTTACCTCAAAAATCTGGTTTCGTAGGATCAGAAGAGTATGAAAAGTAAAAATGTTGGTTAAGGAAACTTGTGAAATGTTAGTGTCATTTACTCTTGCACTGATGGACTGAGAGTTTCTCTGCATCAGATTTTTGTCGAATTTTATACCTGTGCAAGTGTGGCTCCTTGGAGTGTTGCCGTTGTTGCTTTAACTTAACTTTTAACTTACTGAATTACTTTGAGGCTTAGTATCTTTACATTTGTTTATGGACCATGATATTTTCTTTCCTCTGAAGTTTCTGTTCATGACTTTGCTCACTTAGTGACTTGAGAAGCTAATTCTTTTTTTAGTGGCATATGAATTGCTTGGTTGAGTTTAGAAAATATCTACTGAAACAGTTCTTGGGCTGGGGTACTGTTTAAGTAAGGATGAGTAAGATGGATTCATAGGCACAGTTTGTATTTTATCGAGGTCCAGTTACCTGCAGTCTTGAAGCTTCCCTCGTCCCCACACGCAGATATAGTCACTACAGTGCCCTGCGTTAATCTGATGTTACTTCCCAGCTACAGTTTAGCCATTTGTAAAGCAGCTCTCTGACTAGCTGATATCTGCTTTCCTTTTTCACCAGTGTCTGAGTGTTCTGTTTCTCATTTGGTTTTGAAGATAGAAATAAGTTACTTTCATTGTAGTGGTAAACTATGACTTTTTCCCCTTTTCATAAAAAAAGTTGGGTTTTGCTTCTGTAATTTGAATCTGTTTTCCAAGGACTCTTTCCCTCCTTTTTCCAGATTAAAATTACAATCTTTTATCTTCAAAATGTCTTAAAATGCTGTTAATCTTGTAAACTTGACCCTAATCCATATGAATTACCTTCCTCAGAGTGAAGATACACAACAGCAAATCATCAGGGAGACTTTTCACTTGGTGTCCAAGCGCGACGAGAATGTTTGTAACTTCCTAGAAGGAGGGCTGTAAGTACAGCACTTCATGTGGGCTTTTCTAATTGCCCGTGTGTGATGACCGTGTGTACTGCTAACCAATGTATGATGAAAATCACTCATAGTTTTTTAAATTTGGGAAATTAATTGCTGCCACTGTTAGGCATAACTCTAATCTGTAGACTTTTTAAGATATGCCATCTTTCTAAAATATTTAGTGTTATTTTTATAAAGTTAATATATTCATATTGTAGAATTTACTTATTACAGGGAAATATAAAATTTTAAATTACTTTTCCTCTCCCAACCTTAGCCTTTCCCCCAGTTTCATGTGTATCCTTCTAGAAAGTACATCTTATATTTACTGACATATAAATATATAGCCTTAAATATTTTACTTATGAGATCATAATTAGTGTTCATTGCATGTTGCTTTTTATTTTGCTTAATATTTTGTAGTTTTTCTTATAAATATATTTGGAGAAATGGAGCTTACCTACTAAAGGTGCTGTCTGCCTACCCTGATGACTTGAATTTTGTCCCTAGGTCCCACATAGTCATTTGGTATATATACAAATATATAAATTTAATACACTTAAAAAACTGTAACAACATTCTTTTTAATGGGTATAATATTTCTACAGTAAATGCACATAAAAATTCAGATCATATTCTTTATTTTATAGTAAACAAAGTCAAAGTCTGTTATTCACATATATGTGTATACCTTTATAAATATTTCTTTCTTTTTGTTTTTCTCTATTTGTAGAATTAGGAATTAAACTCAAGGCTTGTGTATGCTAGACAAGTGCATCATAACTCTAAGAAAATACTTTATAATGAATGGATTCTATTGAAAGCACTTTACTTCTAAATATTTCTATAAGTACTTCCTTCCCAATTATGTAATTAATACACTTAATATTTTCTCATTGAGACTTAAAACTATTAGCTAAGCCCATGAGCAATAAGATGCAGATTGTTTAAAAAAAAAAAAAAACTTAGGGCAACAGAACCCGTTTTTGTCTGACCATACATTGTTTTTATCATGTGGGAAGAAATTTATTATTTCAGCAACTACCTCATCTATTTGCATTCTAAAAATGTTATATAATGCTGTACTTAAACATGTAATGCATATTTATGATTTCTAGATTTTGCTGTTAGCTCCCTCTAGACTAACTTAATGACAAACTTAATGTTTATGTTAAGTCTCTGAAGGAATCTTTGCTATAGATACTGGTTCTTTCTTATCCTTTTATCTTATTTTGCAGGATTCTCGCCTCCCATAGTGCATTGCACATGGTGACTGTGAGAACCAGATTGATACAAAGAGTGTCCTGTTTGGATGGACCTTTATGCTTTGAAATTGAGATATTCTTTTCCAATCATATTAAAAAAAAAAAAAGGCGGGGGGGCGGCTAGCTAGTTCCCTCGGTCATATTGTTCAAATTCTTGGAATTTCATTTTCTCCTACAAAGATATAAAAAAAAATTAGAAATTTCAGTTTGTAACTTTTACATATCGTATTTCACCTCTGTACTGTCTAGTTTTGTGTCAACTTGATACAAACTAGAGTCATCAGAGAGGGAGCCTCAATTGAGGAAATGTCTCCAGAAGATCTTAATTAGAGATGGATGGGGAAGGCCAGCCCAGTGTGCTGCCATCCCAGGCCTGGTGGTCCTGGGTTCTATAGGAAAGTAGGCTGAACAAGTCATGGGCAGCAAGCATGGGTGTGCTAAGCAGCACCCCTCCATGGCCTTTTCCTTAGCTCCTGCCTCCAAGTTCCTACCTTATTTGAGTCTTGCCCTGTTTGAGTTCTTGCCCTTATTTCCTTCAGTATGGAAATGTCAGCCAAGTTAACCTTTCCTCCTCAACTTGCTTTTTTGGTCATGGTATTTCATCATAGCAATAGAAACCCTGGCTAAGACAACTTCATATATGTAATTTTGTATCAATATTTAAGTTTAAGGTGAGGCTGTGTGTTTAAGTTGTGTGTTTATGTACTTGCCTTGCCGAAGTCCTTAGTTTCTCAGAGCATTAATGGGTACTTTGTAACACATTTTTCAGAAGCACAGTCTTCTTTTAAAGCAAAACAAACAAAAACCCAACAGTGAACATGCTGATGTGCTCATTTCACCCTTTCAGGGAACAATTATAACTGCTATCATAGCCAAACTCAGAATATTTAATGTATACAAAAATACTTTTAAATTAAATTAAACCCTTTCTAGACAAGTAACCTAGCATCGTATTCACACTCCTTCATTTCCCCCTAAGATCATTTCTAATTTTGCTCTTGCAGGACAAGAAAGTAGCACGTACTCAGAGAAGTAGTTTCTATAGAGCTTGTAAGTTGAGTGTTATATTTAGAGAACAGAAAAAAATGCCACACCCTATGCTGTTGGGAATGCTCTTTTAGTTTTGATTGTATATAGCGTGCTTTTAAATTACGTTAATGTTTAAGTGGTTTTGAGAAGGTGAATTTACTATTATAAAGTTGCTAAAGTATATTTGGAAAAATATAAGATTGCTCAGATGACTTCTAAATTATTCTTATAAAAATGATGAATTCTAGTTAATATGAATATATGAATAAAAGCATCTGATGAAAGAATTGAGTATACATTAGCCTGGTATTCTTACATTTAGACTTAAAAATAATGTTTTGGACCTTGATGCTCAGTCTGTCTAAAGCTTAAGAAATACTCTTTCTTTTTTCTAGCTGATACTCAGTTTTAAGCTGTGTATGTTACTGTGACCATGAAGTTATATCTTGTAAGCACTTGCACAAGCCCTGTGATCTGGTTCTGCCTGTTCCTTCACCTTCATTGTTCACTAATCTCTTCTTGTCTACTGGCCTCATATCTCCCTGAAAGTGCATATTGTCTTGATGAAATGGCCCTTGTCAGTCATTGCTACCTTACCCCAAGGTGCCCTGTCTTCATTTTTCCGTGGCCCACCCCTAGTGATTAGATGTCAGTCTAGATGTCTCTCAGTCCATTCTGAAGTGGGAAATACATGGATGTGCGGGACCTGTTTTGGTTCTCTGTGTGAAGCTTTCCCCCTACCTCTTAACTTTTTTGTCTCTTTACCTGCTATCAGTGCCTGACATATAGTACTTACTCATTGGATACTTTAATGAATAAACTAACTAAAATTAAGCACTGGCTTCCTTTACCTGACATTTCTGAAGAAGATTGCTGTTTAATTTACTTAGTTTCTAATGTAAGTTTACTTGAATGCTATGCCATTGTTACATTTTGCTTTATAAAAGTTTTTAACAAATGTGATTTTGCTTGAGCTAATGAAATATTCTACATTTTGTTCCCTACACCATATCAATTATTTTGTTTTGTCATTTAGATTAATTGGAGGATCTGACAACAAACTGATTTATAGACATTATGCAACACTATATTTTGTCTTCTGTGTGGATTCCTCAGAAAGTGAACTTGGCATTTTAGATCTAATACAAGTAAGTTAACAGTTGCATCTTACTACCTTTCATTAATTTTTTGATTACATTTTTATAAACTTAAGATTAAAATTTTATAAAGCGCTGTTTTGGTTGATAAGAAGTATTCCATAGTAGATACTAGGTTTGTATGTTGTGATATATAGTGTCAGACAAAAATCAAGTTAGAGGAAAGCTTTATTTTGGCTCACAGTGATGGAAGTTTCAGTCTGCCAGCTGATCCCATTGCATCTAAGTCTTTGCAAAGGAGTAACACAGTGGAAGAGCATGACAGAAGACTGCTGCTGTCCTCGTGGCAGCTGGGGAGGGCCAGGACAAGATAAACATTCCAAAGACGCACCCCCAGTGGCTCCTTCCTCCAGCAGGTTCCACCTCCTAATAGCCTGGTTAGCTATGAACTTATAAGTGGATTAATTCACCTAGAAAGACAGTGCCCTTGTGATCCAGTTCAAACCCTATCAAGGGAAGTAGAAACTAAACTGATTAGGACTAATTAAAACTAATTTCGTCATGCCTTTTCTTCTATTCACGTGAGTTACTGTAAGGTGCCCAAGATTGTTAGTCTGTCTGCATGTCTCAAATCTGACCTAAAACAGCTCTCCTGGTCTCCTGAAAGCTTTTGTAATGTCTGTAGAACTCAAGGTTAGTCATCAGAAAACTCAAGATTGTGAACCTTACTTATTATGATTGCTTCAACTCTTTAACTTAAGTCTTTCTTCTTTGTCTTCTTCATTGCCTTCAACCTTCACAAGTTACAGGTTGTGTGTGTGTGTGTGTGCTTTTTTGTAGCATTGTGCCTACAGATATTCTACTTGTTTCTTCCAGGATTTATTTTTTAAACATCTCCAGATTTCCTCTCATATTATCAGACTAGTCTTTCTCCTACATGTTTAGTTGTATTCATCTCTTTCTATCTCCCATGCCTTGGGGAATTTGTCAATTTTACTCCATTTGCAAGCTGATAAGTTAATCTACACTTTAAACAATGGTGCCAGAAAATACCTTGCATCACTAACAACAAAAGCATTATCCACAAAACAAAACATGGAAAACCATGCTAACATTTGCCTGCATCAGTTCTCAGCTCCAGATAGGTGCTGCACAGGAGCCCGGTGATGTCTGCACCATCAGATCAGCTCACACAGGGCTTAGGGAGCTGAAGTTCTTTCTGATGGGGGAATCATGTCTACTCTGGAGGGGATGAGAGTCTCTAAAGAGAAAAGTAGGCTTGTCCTTTTCCCTGGAGGAAGACACTATTTTCAGTGTGACAGATTAGTTATCCAGCACACAGATAGCAGTTGCCTCTGTTCCCAGGATTCTAGAAACCTCCAGTCTGTAGACTTTTCAGAGCTGCTTGTTACTCATTGGCATTCAGGAGAAGACTGCATGTGTGAAGGTTCTTGGAGACTTCAGTGTTCACATGTGTAAGTACATGTCTTCAGAACTTGGCCTTCTGCCCTAGCTTTTGTTCATATCTCATTTTTATACAAACTATAAGTCAGTCCACAATCTCTTTCAGTTTCTTCTCTCAGCTGCTTTCTTATCTTTCTTCTTTATTATTAATTTATTTATTTTTCCACTTTATAACCTGGTTGTAGCGCCCTCCCAGTTCCATCCTTCCTTTCCACTGCCCCTCCCCTATTCTTCAGGAAAGGGGAGCCCCCCCCAACCCCAGCGCATCACGTCCCATCAGGACTGAGCTTGTCCTTTTCCCCTGTGGCCTGTCAAGGCAGTCCTGTCAGGGGGAAGTGATAGAAAAGCAGGCAGCCGAGTCCATGTCTGGGATAGCCCCCAGTCCCCTTACCAGAGGACCCACATGAAGTCTGAGCTGCCCATTGGCTGCATCTATGTAGAGGACCTAAGTCCAGTGCATGCATGGCCCTTGGTTGGTGCTTCAGTCTTCACGAGCCCCTGTGGGCCCTGGTCAGCTGGCTCAGCTGGTCTTCTTGTGCAGCTCTAGTTCTCTTGATCTAGGTCCCTTAGGTTTTAACATCTGCTGTGTTTTTCATTCTCCCTGATCCTACTGAGGTCTTGCTTGTCCTTATTCAGCTTAGATCCTGTGAGTAGTCTACAGTGTACATAGCCTTCTATGCACTTAACTTTTTGGCCTGTTCTCATACATCTGGAAATACGTAGAAGAACAGCACAATCATATTTACTGCCTACTCTAGATCCATGGTCACTGGAAGTGCTTAGTGCTCTGCACTGATTAGACTTCATCTTAGCTAGACTTCACTTCCTAGAGCACAAACAAAATTGAAGCAGGCAGCTGAGAACATTGGCAGGCTCTTGCCATCCACATACCTGTCGGCTGTGTTCTGTGTAATGGTTGCCCTCACTGTGCTCCTAGCTGAGGAACTAGGCCTCTTGTAGCTGTTAGTACCTGTTATTGACGTTTTCTTATCTGAGTTCTACTTGATTTGTTCATTATGAGAATCATTAAGACACACACACACTAAAAAATAATTTTAATAAATTTAATGTAATTGTTACAAATAATTGTATTGGATCAAGATTATCAAGAGGAAATACACAGAATTCAGATTTGTTTCCTTTCTGAATAGCACACAAATAGAGATGTGGCCTCAGTAAGTTGTAAGCTGGGAAAAGCTGCATGTAAAAAGGTTCTTTGTCAAATGAGTTATGGGTTTTAAATCTGCAGGAAGGAAGCATCCCTTGATTTTAAATGGGAAATTGCCAAGCAGAAAACTTAGTAATAAATTTTGAGTGACCAAGCTTAGAAATAAATATAAGTGGCAAGGCTTTTGTATTGAAATTGTTAGTAAAGTGAAAACTATAAGTGGTAGTGCAACTGTTAGTCTACCACTTTACTCTTTAACCTATAATTCTGGTTTTGTTTTATTTTTAAGACAGGGTGTCATTATGTAACCCTGGGTGGTCTACTTACATAGGTCAATCTGGCCTTGAACTCACAGAGATCCGCTTGCCTCTGCCTCTTGAGTGTTGGGATTGAAGGTGTGTACTATCACAGTTGGCAAGTCTGTGATTCTTTTTTTTTTTTTGTCTTAAGATGTATTTTATTTTTATGCATGTCTGTGCATGCGTGTGCATTTCAATACCCAGGGAAGCCAAAAGAGAGCTGGGTCCTGTGGAACTCAAGTAACAGGCAACTGTGAGTCCTCCATGTGGATTCTGAGAGCTCGCCTAGGACTTCAGGAAGAGCCTTACATATTCTTAACCTCTCTCTCTCCAGCTCCCAAATCTATAATTTCTTACACTTGTTTTGAGTACTTGGCAGGTATCAGTTATGTGCAACCACAAAGTAATCATGGTAAATGTTTGCTGTCTGTCTGTTTCTCCATTTTCTCCTCCATTCCTTTCTTCTAAAATTGGTGGTGGTAAAAAAAAAAAAAATGATAATTTTAAGATAAACATATAGGATAAAATTGAATATAATTTTAAAATAACATATAAGCTCTAAGCAGAGAATTGAAGGAAATTTTGAGCTTCTAGTAGCTATGACTCCAGATTTTAGCTGTTTGTGCTTTTACTCTGAGGACCACTTTAGAGTCAGTGTTTTGTTTCCCTGTGTACTTTTCTAGTAAAGAAAAATTTTTGTTTTTTGGGGTTTTTTATTGTTTGTTTTGTTTTGTTTTCAAGGCAGGGTTTCTCTGTGTAGCCTTGACTGTTCTGGACTTGCTTTGTAGACCAAGCTAGCCTCAAACTCACAGAGATTCCCCTGCCTTTGCCTCCCAAGTGCTGGGTAAAGGTGTGCACCACCTGGTGAGAAGACAAGATTTGGTTTTGGTTTTATATGCCGTAGTAACAGAGAGGGAACAATCAAGATTGCATCTTGCATTGCCTTCTAACTGAGGTCATTATCACACATCTAATTTATTTGACACATAATTATGCTTTATTCTAAAACTTTGTGTTTCGACAACATACAGATAATTAGAAAACACAAAATAATAGTCTGCTTTCTGTTTCTCTATTGGCTAGCCTGGGTGAAAAGAGTGGTAGATACCTTCTACATATAACTGCTTTTTATTTTCCTAAGCTAGCCATTCATTATGAGTCTCTAGAGTTAAAACAAGAGAAAGAGCTCATTTAAAACTCAGTCTGCTTTATTGAGAAAGACTAAAATGGATGTGACTTTTCTTAGAGGTAAAGCAGAAGTGCTCTGGATTGTGATGCTGTGGCCCATCTGACTGTTCTAACAGGACAGCTGTAAGAGGAGGAACTATCAAAGGACAGGAATTCTACATCCAGACTGAAGTAATTCTGGCATGTACTGTAGGAGGAGGAAAATGTCTGTTGTATTTTCCTGGTGTTTTTTACTTTATTGCTCAAACATTAGTAACTTTGGTGCTAATGGGATTTGAATTTTGTACTTTTGTCTTTGTGTTAGTGATTAAACCCAGAGCCTTTCATGTGCTAAGCTTGACTCTTTCCACTGAACCTTGTTCTGCCCTGATACTTTGTTCTCCTATTAGATAAAATGCAGAAAAGAATCTTTTAGGAGAGTTATAACATTTTGCTTATTATAAAAGTAGGCTTAGAGTAGCTGGAGAGATGGTTCAGTGGTTAAGAGGTGTTTTGGAGAGGACTCGAGGTCAGCTCCCACCTTCAGTGGCCACTCTTGGCTGTAACTCTGCCTCAAATGGGGTCCGTCATCCTCTTCTTGCTTCCTCAGCCACCCACACACGAGACATACCCTCACATAAATACAAAAATAAAAATAAAATTCTAAAAAAGGGCTAGAGCTATTTTTATAAGACCGTTTGGTGTTATTACACATCAACTTACTCTGTTACCAAAAGAAAGAAAAATTCTGTAATTTACCTGACAGGTAGTGACTGTGGTTAACCCTGAGCATGCTCTTTTTTTTTTTCTCTATTGATTTCCAGTTCCTTTATTGCTTAAGAGAGAACACCGAACATGTGTGAGCCAGTTACCCTAGTAACATGCTCAAATGAACAAAGTTAAACTGAGGAGCTCATCATTTTTGCTTCTGTTTCATCAAATGGCTAGTCAGAGATTATTTAGAACTGATTTTTTTGGTTGTTTTCTTCCTCTAGTTATGAGACTACAACTCTAATGTAAAAAAATTTAAAGTGGAAAATGAGAAACCTAGAAGAGCTGAGATGAGACCCATTTGTTCTTGCTTGTTCCTTGGAGAATAGAGCAAGAAAACATCAATATATCTTATTAAACATACGTTTGTAATTTTGATAATTCAAGTGTTTAAAAGGCACTATTCAAAGAACCATTGAAAAATACATATTTTTATGCAAACATTTGGTATTTTTAAAGTGTGCTTGTGAGCCGGGAGTGGAGGCCTTTAATCCCAGCACTCAGAGGCAGAGGCAGGCAGATCTCTGTGAGTTCAAGGCCAGTGTGGTCTATGAAGCAGTCCCAGGACAGCCACGGCTACATGGAAAAACCCTGTCTCAAAAACAGAAAAGTATGCATGCGTTCCTGGGTTTGACTTTATGTGTTGTGTAAAATCTGGAAGAAGCATTTAAATACATTCTGTGTCCATGTTCCATTATGTCACTCACTTGAACAGTAGCTACTTGTTTGATTTAATTGCACATAAGTTGATAAAAAGAAAAAACTTTTTTATTAAAAATTTTTTTGTTTCTTTGTTTTGAGATACATTCTTTCTATGTAGTCCTGACTATCTTGGAACTCACTGTGTAGACCAGGCTGGCCTCAAACTCACAGAAATCCTCCTTCCTGCACCTCCTGAGTGCTGGATTAAATGTGTGCGCTATCACATTGGGCTCCTTTTCTAGTCTAGGTGTGTACTGTTTTGATGTGATGACTGAGCATATGTAATAGCTGGCCTTAAGAGTCTTTTCTGTTGCTGCATGTGTACATTGGCAATGTTTAAATATTTACACACTAAGAACAGAAGCTCCTTAGAAATTAATGCTGGGTTGTTGAGTTATTTATAAGCAGTCACACTACCCTCAATCTGTGTGTCATGCTGCACAGATAATGGAAGCAGGACAATGGAAAATCCCACACTGCTGCTGTGGTTACGCACTATACTTAGACTTACCACAGCACTGACCTGGTTCGTTTGGAATGAAAAAACTGAGCTTAATTAGAAAGAACCATGGTGATGGAATACGTGTCTAACTTAAAGCTCCATGTGTAAGGCCCCCTGTGATTGCCGCACTGCTAGGCTAGCTTTTGTGGGAGTATTTCACTTGTGGGTGCTGTACTAAATTAATGTAGTATTCATGAAGTTAGTTAAGCTCTGTGGTCCTGGATTTATTTATTTATTTTTGTCTGTAAAATGAAAATGTACTTGTTTTGAAGATACTATTTACAGAGGTGATGAGGAACTGGTTAGAGAGGTCAGTGATTGAAGCAGTATGGTATCTTGTATCTGGAAGTGTTCAGGCTCTGCTGTGTGCTAGATTCTAGTTTTCTTTTAATGGGGCAAATAATAATACCAAAATAGGTGTGAATATTGATAAAACATCCTGTATAATGTCTGTGATGTTGTCAGTTACCACATTTCATCACATCATGTATTTCTAAGAAAGGAATATAAACGCTGAAGAACTGAATTGACAGTTCTTTTTTCTTTTCTTGTTTTGTTTTGCTTTGTTTGTTTTTCAAGACAGGGTTTCTCTGTGTAGCCTTGGTTGTCCTGGACTTGCTTTGTAGACCAGCTGGCCTCGAACTCACAGCAGTCCACCTGCCTCTGCCTCCCAAGTGCTGGGATTAAAGGCGTGCGCCACCACCGCCCGGCCAACAATTCTTTCTTCGATGTCTTATTTTTTGAAATGTTTATACATATTTTCCCCTATATGGTATACGGTGTCTTGGCATGAGTTTTATAAGGTGGCACATTTATATAATAAAAAGGGCTTAGCTGGAGAGATGACTCAGTGGTTAAAAACATGTACTAGTCTTACAAAGGACCTGAGCTCAATTGCACGTCAGGTGCTTTAAACTGCCTGTGGCCCCACTGGATTGGGCACACGCTTCTAGACTCCTCAGGCATTGTACTCACATGTACACGTGTGTGCACACACGGGCGTGTGCACACATGTGTATGCAAATAGTTAAAAATAAAATTATTTTTTAAAAGTAGGCTTAATTGGAACAATTGATAAGCAAAGAATACTCAGTTGAAAAAGATCCCCTGGTCTTCCCTTTATCCTATAGTGAGTTATACTGCAGTGTGTGTTACTGACCTACCAAATTGACTGGTGCCTGTGTAAGTATATTATGTAATCTTTGCACAGTAAACTTCATTTAATGACATTCCTTAGGATAGACTCCTTTGTTGTATGTCCTATGGTAGGTAGGTGGTGGGAGAGTCTAAGCCTCTGAAGACTAAGCTGTCTCGTAATAGATTCTTAGTAGCTTTTGAATGATGGATTTTCAGATTTTTTTATTAAAGATGAAATGCAAGAATGTTCTTGTGATAAGGGAATGGGACCCTGTTTCTATGTGAATATGTCACTTTCCTGACTGCATTCTATTATTAAACTGAGTTCTAATCTGGTATATTTTTTGAAGTGAAAAAAGTTAAACATATGATTTCTTCAGTAAACTAAAGCAATTTATCTCCTCCTAGCCTTTGACTCTCTCATTTTTTAAAAAAGATTTATTTATTTATTGTATATGAGTGCTTTCTCTGCAGAAGAAGGCATCAGTTCACATTATAGATGATTGTGAGCTGCCATGTGGTTGCTGGGAATTGAACTCAGGACCACTGGAAGAGCAGGCGGCACTTTTAACCTCTGAGCCATCTCTCCAGCCCTTCCTTTGACTTTCCTAAGGACAGAGGTTAAGTCTGGTTTTATATTCTCAGTATATAACTAGCTACTTACTAGGTATGGAGCTATCAGAGTAAAATGGACTCTAAACTTCCTATCTTTTTAAAAAAGTGAAACACAAGGGGGCGCTATTTACCATATCACGTCTAGGTCTTAACTTTTTAAAACTCATTCTTTGAGAAATTATAATGGGATGGTACTTTTGTGGTCCAGATTAGGATCTCTAAGGTCCTTTAGATTAAAAAAAAAATCTTCATATACTTTTGCAGATATAATTTTGCTAAGTATATAACTTGCAGGCTCTGGGTTTCTAAATATACTAACATTTCTAACTGTATTAAATAATTTTTGCTGAATGAAAAGAAAATTGGTGAATAGGTTTTTGAAGAGGGTCTGATGCTTCTAATCACACTTACTGTTTGAATCTTAAGAATGGGAGGATGTATGGGATGGGATAGAAAATGAGATGTAATATGAATTATTTTATCTTTCAATAAAAATGTGTTAAAAAAAAGAATTAGTTTCAAAGCTTTGTGTGGTGGTGCACACCTTTAATCCCAGCTCTTGGGAGGCAGAGGCAGGTGGATCTCTGTGATTTCGAGGCCAGCCTGGGCTACAAAGTAAGTCCAGGTCAGCAAGGACTGTTATACAGAGAAACCCTGTCTCAAAAAACCAAAAAAAAAAAAAAAAAAGTTAGTTTCATAGCTGGGCAGTGGAGGCACACACTTGGGAGGCAGAGGCAGGCCGATCTCTGTAAATTTGAGGCCATCCTGGTCTACAAAGTGACATTTGGTTTTTTATTATAGTTTTGAATGTTCAAAAGGAGGTTCTGATAATAGAAATGTTTGCCTGCCTGCCTTACAGATAATAAGTTTGAATTCACTTACATACCTTTTTGTTTTCTTTTTCCATAGGTATTTGTGGAAACATTAGACAAATGTTTTGAAAATGTCTGTGAACTGGATTTAATATTCCATGTAGACAAGGTACTGGTTTTTAAAATATCAAATAGTTTATTTTTTAGGAAAAACGATAATTTGCATTTGTCAGAGTAAAATGGAATTTAATGAGCGATGGTTTTTATTCTATTAAGATTATGTTTAGCATGAACCAGGCTACTGTGTGCTTGCAGGGAAATAGTGAGATTATGCCCTAGCAGAGTTCATATCTAGAAGGGCAGAATATTGGTGGGAACATAGTGGCCATAGCCTGAGCGCCTGTGATTGGAGGAAATTGCATTTAAACTGGATTATTAAAATGAATAAATGTTCTATGAACAGAAACAGAGGCTAGAAAAGTAGAGAACCATATTGGCAGAAATAAAATATGGGCTGTTTTTAAAAGAGCAGTTGGTATTGATCAAGAGGACTGATTTTGAAGATCAGCTGTTACTGCCTTGGAAGCACTTTAATATTTTAATATTAATATTTTAAACACGTTTCTCTTTGCAGTGTTGTTGTTTTGTTTGTATATGTTCGGAGGAAGACTTTTTCTTGCAGCATAGAAATTCAGGTTTTAAGAATTGAGATTTAAAGCAAGCAAATTAAGAGCTTGTTGGAGTAGTCAGAAGGATATTTCCACCAAGGGAGACTAAAGAAAGAATTGGTCAGAGTTGATGGCTATTAAAAGCTGAAGTGAAGCCAGGTCTGGTGGTACATGTCTTTAGTCCCAGCACTTGGGAGGCAGAAGCAGGTGGATATCTGTGTGTTCAAGGCTAGCCTGGTCTACACAGTGAGCCCAGGACAGCCAGGGCTACACAGTGAGTCCAGGACAGCCAGGGCTACACAGAAAGGTGAGAAGGAAGTTGTGATGTCTAACCGGGGTTGCTGAACGATGGAGATAATGAGACCTAAGAGGAAGAGACCCCAACAGATACAGATTGGGTTTTATACTAATTATGTAATCTGGTTGAGGTTGTTGTTTTGTTTGTTTGGGTGGTATTTTGTTAGTTTTTCAGTTTATTTGTTATTTTATGTTTCTGGATGTTTTGTCTACATGTGTGTATGTGCACTACATGCATGTGTGGTGCCTGAGAAGCCAGAAGAGGGTGTCTGATTGGATCTTCCAGAACTGGAGTTACTGCCAGTTGTGAGCTGACATGTGAGGTGCTGGGGATTGAACCTGGGCTCTCCAAAAGAGTAGCCAGTGCTCTTAAGTTCTGAGCACCTCTAGCCATTGTTTTTATGTTTAAGAAAGGCTTGATTCACACCCTGACAGAACGGAGGGAACATGCACCTGAAGCTTAGGAATTGTTTATTTCTGTGAGGTTTCCACTTAATATTTTTGGATCAAAATTGACTGCAGGTGGATGAAACCTCCAGAAAGTGGTAATGCAGATGAGAGAAAATTCTGTAGTTAATATTTATCACTTATTTTGGCTGCTTTTCTAGATAGTCTCATTCAGTTCTTTCAGTAATCTTGTGGAGAACTAACATCTCTGAGCGCTGTATAGGTTGGACAGTTGCCTGCAGTTTCATGGTTCTGATGAATGTGGAGTATGAACCTAATTACAAATTATTTCAGCAGATATTAGAACAAAATCACTGAAATAGTGGTGCTTTTGTAGTGAATTGTCTGTTTATGTTAATGTTTCTTTTAGGTTCACAATATTCTTGCAGAAATGGTGATGGGGGGGATGGTGCTGGAGACCAACATGAATGAGATTGTTACACAGATCGATGCACAGAATAAACTGGAGAAATCTGAGGTAAGACTGGGAAGTGCTGCCTAGTGAGGGCTCTGAGCATGGCTATGCGCTATTATGTACGGCTCTGTAGCTGCACGGTTTGTCCGTTAGCACCAGCCTTGAGGTACAGCTGGAGTGCCCATTCAGCTTCAGAAAATGAGTAACCTCGTTTTAGGAGGTCAAAACGTCCCAAGACTGCTGACCTCCAAATGGCTTTACCCTGCTTCTAGAGGGGGAAAGGAGAGGAAGCCATGCTTGGTAATAGGTGGTTAGCCAGACTACGCATCAAGACAAGAGAGTCAGTACCTTCATCTTTTAAAATCCTTCCCAAAGGTCAGTAACAAGTTTATACATTAACACATACATTTTAATATATTCTATAGTGAAACGTGTTTGTAGCTAACTCTGTGTTGTTAGACCCAGCCTTGGATGGAGTAGGTTGAGTAAGGATATTTGTCCCTCAGGGCTGGGTGCGGCCCTGCTGTAGACTTTGGTCACTTCTTTTAGAGCTAGGCTTCAGATCAGTGGCAGGCGCTGCATCCGGACTATCCCAGTTCGTGTCCTCTCCATGGCCACTGCTTAAGGTGCACGCTTAGCAAGGAGAGCAGTCTTGATACTTTATTCGCCATTGTACCTACTTTTAGAGACCCTCTTTTATAAATTATAAATGTTGTCCTGGCTGGCCTGGTGCTCACGGGGATTTCAAAGTGTGTGTCACCATGCCCAGCCATGAATGATTCTCTTACATTTTATAACTCAGATTGGAAACAAGACAAAACAAAAAACAAAAATGCTACTACCACCACCACCCAAAACACATTATACATAATTATTAGTGGAAGTTCAAACACTTGGTCAGTTTCAAGTCAATATTTTTATAGAAGGAGTGGTGTTGCTTACACTAAATTAATTTACAACAGGTGAGTTCTGAAAAATATCTTGTTCATACTTAAGGTTCAGTTTGATACAATTTTATGCTCACTTTAATTGAAGAAAGTACAGCATATGAGTGAGAAACAGTTGAAGCTCCTTATAAAAACACTTTCCTGTGTTTGAAAGTAAAGGTAGTCTTCCATTTCTCATTGTCTCATCTTGCCATCCCTGTTGGTTTCCAAAGGAGAGGCTTGTGATGGTGGTGAGGACCTTAAAGTCAGGACCCGCAAAACAGCTGTGTTGTGCATGTTCCACCACCTTTTTTTACATTACTGAGTTTTCAGAGCAGAAAACATGCCATTGATTATTAGAAAAAGTTTTGTTTTAGATCAAGGAAATGAACTTTGCTATTCAGTATATTTATTTGCAACTTTCAGTGCAGTAAAAGAAAAATTGTTAACTTGAATCTGTCATTTAAAGTTTTAAAATGTTGACTTGAAATGTATGCAAACTTCACAAAACTCCATAAGTACAGGGTTTAAATGCCAAGGCCACAGTAACATAATGCATTAGTAGGTGGCCTAAAATGAAGGGTGAATTTGTGACTCGGTAATAATCTGTGAGCACACACTAGGCACATGACTGGCTTTTCACATTTTAGGGACTCGTTTTCTATTAGTGGTGGTCCCTCCTTTCCTCCCCTTCCTTCCTTCTTTCCTTCCTTCCTTTCCTTCTTTTCCTGTTTCCTTTAGTGTTTTATATAGTATTTGCAAAATTCAAGATCAGGAAGTACATTTTGGGTGTCTGGTTTTTTATTTCCCAGTAGACTATATTAAAAAATGATAGTTTTCTTAGGTATGGAGAGTGGTAAGATGCAGAATTTACATTTTTGGTGGGAATACTATAGTCTTATAAAGTAACTATGCAAAAATAGGCTTTCACATGCATAATACTGTTTAAATAGTTTAGAATATTCACAAATGTTTCTGATGGTCATCCACTGACTACATTTCAGTATATATAATCAGCTGTTATCTGGTGCTGAATTAGTTTTCTGTGCGTATGTGCTTTGCAAGAAGGTATGTTTTAATCAGATAATGATTAAATCACCAAATTGTGTTATTATGTATTTCTCTACATGTGACATCTTATTTCTCAAAATAGTATTAAAACTATATTGACTTTGTGCAAGTTGTTATTAACTTAACTTTATTTTTCAATGTTTGGAAGGCCACACACTAAAATTCAAGTCTTCATAGGCTTTAGTTTTTAGTTAATGTCAGGTATTTAGACCTAACCAGTGATTCCACAGATGAATTATTTGAAAGCAAAATATTTATGTAAGTAATTTTTTTAATGTACAAGTGTTCTTCATGAATACCTACATGCTGGAAGAGGCCAGGCAATCCCTTTATAATGGTTGCTGGGAATTGAACTCAGGACCTTTGAAGAACAGCCAGTGTTCTTAACCGCTGAGCCATCTCACCAGCCCAAGAGCAAAGCATTAATTTCTTCATATAGTCTACTTAAATTATTATAAAACAAAAACAAAGAAGACCTAACTAAAACTCTGATTGGTAAAAAGAACTGATCATATTTGTAAGATTTATATGAACTATTTTAGGACTATCTTCTAGCTTTTGAAAGTCATCTTAAATGTAATAAAGATATGACTTTTAAAGTATGAATTTATCTAGGTTATCTTGTCAGAAATCAAGTATGGTGACTTTAAGGTAGTGAGTTTCCAGTGGTAGAAGAAAGTGACCAGTTTAGTTCCTAAAGGAGAGAAAGACAGAAGCGTGCACAGCGTGTTTTCATCTGTTATGGTTTATTGTCTCTTTGGAATTTTGGGAAAGGAGGGTTTAAGCTGGGAGGTTGGGATTTGGGGAATCCTGAGAGGCATCCAGTAATCTGCCAGGGAATAAATGGAATTCTGGGGGTGGTAGAGGGTGGGCTGGGAGGCTTGTTGGAATTATGTATTTTATGTTATTCTTAAGGTGGATAAATGGGTCTGAATTGAGTTACTACTTTTTAAGTCAGTCTTCCTTTTTTTTTCTGAACATCCTGATCTTTCTAGCTCTTTCCATTCTTCTCTCTTGCAGACCTTTATCTTTCAGTCTCCCAGACAGGACAGGTAGACAAGGTATTGCTGGCTTTGAGAAAACGTACTTAACAAAGGGAAAGCAAAATGATGTCGAAGGCAATTCTTTTTAGGCCAGACTCAAAAATTCTTTGTGTTAATGAACCCATGTAGTCCCTGTAGCCTATTTTCATTCTAGTTTTTCCTTGTAGTTTCTCCATCTTTTATTGGACGTAGTGTATTTTACTAGTATATCATTGGCGTCATGTTTGTTCTGTTTTGTCTGCCTGCATTGTAAAAGAAAAATTTTAATTCTTTGTTTTTTTTTAAATATAAAAACATGGTCATTTAATTGAAAATTGCATTTGTAGAAATGACAATTTACTTTATATAAAAAGTTAATTTTAAGCATTCCCTTAGCAGAACCAATTTCATTTTAACATTGGCAATATATATATAGATATGCCTGTAGTTTTTTTTAAAAAAACAAATCTCTACATTAAGGGTCTAACATAAAGTTACCTGCTGATTTGGAAGCTGTGATTTGAGTTTTCCATATAAAGTGGGAAGCAGTGAAGGTTAGAGTAATGACTGATAAGTAGTACCTTTCCCTCATAAAATGGTTTTCAGTTCCAAAATCTTAACAGAATTATTTCTACAGTTTTGACTTACAGGTGCATATTAACAGTGGCTAACAAAAAGACCAAACTTTCAAAAGATGAATGAAGTGCTCTAAAAATAAAATAAAATTATATATACCAAAATTCTGAATGTCCAAACACACATTGTATTATAAAGCCTATTGGAAAATATTTGAAAAGTTTTTAAAAGCTAAATTTTCTTGTTTATACCACACAACAGAACCCACAACCTCCCCATACTCACCCACCCACCCTGACACACACAGACACACACACACACACACTCCTTTGATTGTTTTTGTTTAATACCATAAATTAACTGAATTACTGTTTAAAAAGCTTTACGGTGGTAGTGATGATGAACACAGTTGTTTTGTTTTTGTTTTTAATAAAATCATTTCAGGAAAAAATTAAGATGGTTTTAAACTTCGAGTTGAACATTTCCAAATCAAAATAATTTACTAAGTCCTGTAGGAGATAAAATGCTCTATAAGCTAACAGTCATTACCTGTCCTGACTAGCTAGAACAACCTTCGTGAGAGAGTCTGGCACTGTTGTTCAGTCATGACATTATTACTCTGGATGGGTTTGAGAAGTAGTGATGCATAGTAATAGATTTATAATAATAATAATTATAATGTAAATCTTATGCTAAGATTATATGCTATTATCGTGAAGCTCAGATACAACGTTTGGTCCCTGTCTCTAAGTATTATTTTCTGATATGGAAAATATATAATGACCTCATTCACTTCATTGTTTAAGATCACCAGCAATTTCTATGTTCTAGTAATTACTTATATTAAACTACTTTCTAGCAAAAGAGCCAATAACCACTTAGGTCTTTTAACTTCTATCCAGAAAACTAGTAATTGAGTTTAAAGAAAATTAGACACCTGTTTTAAAAGAGTAGAGAATAGAAAAGGTGCCCTAAAACACAGATGTGGGAACTCATCACATGAGTTGATACTTTCCCCTTAACTTGATAGGAACATTTATTTTGTATTTTTACAAAATTACTATGAGGTCATGCGCTATGGTCAGAACTACCTATAATCAGCCCATGAATGTTATTAGTCTGCTGTGTTTATTTCTGTGCCAGGTATTAAAGCTGTGGGGCTAGGTGTGGTGGCATGCACCTCTAGTCCCACCACTTGGAAGATAGAAGCAAGCAAAGTTCAAGGCCAGCCTGCACTTCATAGAGAATCCCCAGCCAGCCAGGGCTGCTTAGTGAGATCCTGTCTCACTAGGAGAATAAGAAAGAAAGAAACACAGAAGAGAGAGACATTAAAACTGAAACTGAAGATGTTATACAAGTTGATGTTTTTAGGGTTTAAACATTTTTGAACATTGAAATTTCTCTAAAATTGTTTATGAAGTATGAGATAGGTCTAGCCCATAGATTGTCACCAGAATTTCTAATGTGTTTGTAGTTATGATGTTAAGCACTGCCTTCAAAGCAAGAAATAAGCCTGTTTGGGCTTGCTTGGTTTTTTTGTTTTTGTTTTTTTTGAGATACAGTCTGACTATGGCTCAGGCTGGCTTTTAACTGAGTTCTGGGATAAAAGTCATGTGCCACTGTGCTCTGCAGGTCAATAAATTCCTACATTAAAGTTAATCTGCCTCACATTAAGAAATTAAAAGATTTGATACCTTCTGTTCTACTGAAAAACATTAATTTAAAACATCATTATTTTGTTAATGATTTTGAGTCTGAAACCATTTAATACCATGTTTATTAATGTTGGTCTTATTGATTTGGGTGCTAGGTCAAAATTGTGAATGTTCATATAGCAGTTTCCAGAAGGAAGGGTGAAGAAATACTTTAGTTTGTATATATCACCCCAACTACCATCTTATAATGCTGTATTTCAAACTTAAAGATTTTAAGATGGTAGGATGGTATTTTACACATTATAAATAATACGTCCATAAACTATTAATTTCTATTTCCCTTCAAGAAAATTGATTACTGCATGAGGAAAAGGAAGTTTTCAGGTTCTTTTAAAAATACTTCAGCAGTGCTGCTTTTTCAGTTTTGCTTGCACATATTTTGTTTATTTTTGGGTCTGGCAATTTAAAAACAAAACCAAAAACAAATCATATCCATCCATTACTATCTTTGTGATTCAGGTGCTTGAAATTTCCAAGAGTATGTCTGTACAAGTCTTCTATCTGTTTGGCCTCATTTTGGTATACTTGCAGACTTCATTTTGTTTTCTTTCTCTTAATTCTGTTAATTTATTTAATCTCACGGGAGAGAAAACATGACCATTTCTTTTCTCTGTGGTACTTCATTCTCTCATCCAATTCATACTCTTAGCTGCTTTGGGTCCATATTATTTGTTTTTGTTAATGGAGTGGCCGCTGCTTAGCTGCCATGGTAGTGCGCTAGTGTAACAGACGGAAGCAAGTTATTTCTCCAGTAAAACTTCGTTTCCTTATTTTTCCTCTGTGTCCATTATGCAGCCTTAAATCTTTATGAGCTATGCTGTACTGTCAAGATAGCTTATTTTTACCTTTTAAAACTACTATATATATATATATATATATGAATGTATGCCACTGAAAGTGAGGTAAATGTAATTTCTGTAAATGTTGCTGTTGGAAAAGTTGTTAGTAAAAGTTTTATCTATTTGCTTTGAGTACATCTTTTTAAAAAAACGAAACAATAACCAGAAACTTAGCTAAGATGAAAGTAGTTTCACCTGTGTCAGAAAATGTATTTTTCCCCCCTAGTGGGAAATTACCTTTTCCACATTTTATGTTTTCCACATTTAACAGTTCATATAAAACTGTTAAAGAATTGACAGTCATGGACATCTGAAAATCAAACTTATTTTCTGCTTTGATGTTATATATATGAGTAACACCGTCTTTTTGTTTTAAGTCGTAATTTATTTTCAAACATCTGCAATTCATGTAAGCTCTATGAAGCAATCAGCAGACCTGCTTTTCTTCATAGAAGGATCTGATCTCTAAATATTAGCTTAATTGCACTTAAGTATATATTTCATTATTTACCACTATTTACTTTCCTGATATACATACTACACAAAAGTATTGAACATGCTTGAGAAATAATTTGATTCTGCTAATTCATCTGCGTGTTCTAAATAGTTCCCGTCCTCTGCATGTCTATGGCTTGCTGCATATGTGTAGAAGAGGGCTAGATTGTTGCACTTAGAAACTTGTGGTTTTGCATAGGACTATGTGGCATGTAAATGCCATTGACATCAGTTTCTATGGTGATTTTATGTATTTTCATTAGCAGCTAAGAGTTGACACCATCTTTGGTCACAGAAATGGTTTAATGAAATGTAGCAGAATGTTTTTCTTTGCCTGAGCTTAGTTAGCTATACATATGGTATCATAGAAAACAAGGCTTCAGGGTAGTTAATACAGAAAAATAGGTCTCCTGTTTATAAAGGTAAACTATAAATAATGTGTAATGTGTAAAATAAGACACATATTCTTTCATAATAATAAAATCTTTTAATAATTTATACCTTTAAAAATATTTACACTCAAATATTTTTCTGTAGTCGACTTTTCATATGTAGCCCTTTATGGAAATTCCACACTAAAACAGTAGCAAATTGATCTTGAAATTTGAAAATTTATCAACTCCTTGACCTGAAAAATTTATGATAGTTCCAGATGTGTACGACTTTAAAATAATTCCGTTTCATTGCAGACAATGTGCTTTTGGGACAAGAAAACTTACAGGGTAACATATCTCTTTGCACTGGATTCTTCTTTGTTCCCAAGTCATTCTAAATTTTGATATCTAGGACTTTTACTTGAAGTTACCAAATTAAAGATCCTTTTGAATATGATATATATTCAGTTACATTATTCTGAAGATATGATATTTAGCTGTATCTTTAGCGTCTTTGCGGGGTGGGAAGAAAATAGGGTATACCATGAGCTTCATTCTTTCAGGTAGGTACAAATGAAGAAGTCAATCAAATTTTCAGTCTTGTATCACAAACAGCCTTCATTAAATTACAGAAAATGAATCTCCCACCCTATCTGGACTTGGGTGTGGAGCTTGCATCCATTATCACCCATATCACTCATTGCCTGTGTGGGCCATATCTATTATTAATACGGTTTTACTAATTTTTCTATTTCCAACCCTAAATTGATAATCCATGGCTTTTATTTTTATTGCTTAACAATGTTTGTATCCTTTATTTAGCAAATAGTTTACACTGGCCTATTTTGTATCAGACAAGATTTTTCTCAGGTAACAACAGCTTTATTATTATTATTATTTTAATTAAAAGAGGTAGGATTACGGAAGAAAAAACTTAAATTGGGAAAAGGGAATTTAAAACTATTGCATCTGTCATGGACATTGTCTTCATATATGTAATTGATCAGAAGGGAAGATTTTTTTCTTTGTGTGTTTTGTGTAAAACAGTGCCATTGAACTCAGATGTATTGGTTGGCTTTGTTTTTTATATAGTCTGAATTTTTTAAAAACGTTGAAATTGTTGATGTATGTTAAATCTTGACAATGAAGCCTATTATAACTCAAAAAATTAGATATCTATGTATTTTTCTTTCATTTTTGAGCTTAGTTTTTGTCAAATTATTTAACAAATTATAAATGTTTCTACTAGAAGAAGCCAAGTATTATACATTAATGATGATAACTGTATATTTAAATTCATTTCGTTATATAGATTATTCTTTCTCCAAGTTAGTGTGGTTGAAACTCAGCATGTGTTGAGTCTATTTCAGATGACAAAGTATGTTTATTCATTTGATTTCCACTAACCGCTTGCTCAGGAGAGTATCCATGCAGTTTCAGCTTTGAGTAGAATTATTCTTTTTGGACTAAGACTTCCCTAAAGGTGTGATTTTTTTAAAAATGTTTTAGACCTTTCTTAGAAAAGTTTGGAAGAACCCCCACAGTATTAAGGTTTAACAATGAATGAAGAAACTAAATAATTACTATTTTATCTTACAGATATACATTAATGATAATTTCCATTTCAAAATAAAAAAATCTGTCATGATTGTTTCAAAAGATGTTAAAAAGGAAACTAATAAACACCACTCTTCTAAATTCATGTCTGTTAAATTGTATCTAAAATTTTAGCTTTTATTTGAGCATTGTGTGGTATCTGGGTAGCACACATATCTTGTACTTAAATCTTTCTTTACATTGTTATTGCATGTATTCACTGTATTTTCTAATGTCTCAACTGTTTTCTCTTTATAGATTAGTATTTCAAAGTAACCATCTCATACTGATTCAAACTACCATCTGCTCTCTAAGCTTGTTATGTGAAAACCTTTTATCATTGTCTTCCATTGCTAAGTTTGTTTGTAATGAGCTACACCTGAGTTGTACATTTTCTTTTTCTTTTATTTGCTTCCGTATACAGGCTGGCTTAGCGGGAGCTCCAGCCCGTGCTGTATCAGCTGTAAAGAATATGAATCTTCCTGAAATCCCAAGAAATATTAACATTGGTGACATCAGTATAAAAGTGCCAAACCTGCCCTCTTTTAAATAAAATATTAAAAAGGCCACTCCCAGGTAAAACCCAGAGGGAAAGTCATCTAAGTTTACCATGCAGTTGTTTACCAAAAATAGAGGAGGAGAGTCTTAACTTTGCTCTTGGATTTAAGTCAAGGTACTGTATAGACGCTGCAAAAAGTCAGTGTGGAAGTTAAATGTTGCTTTTCTTGCTCAGTGATTTTAAAGAAATTGAGTAGTTCCAGTGTGGTTTTTTTTTTTCTTTTCTTAATTGCATTCCTATGCCCATATAAGGCATGCCTCTATATATTGGCTATTACAGTAATTCAAAAGTGAGTGAGATGTTTCTTTTAATTATTGTACAACCCAAGATGTTGATGTTTTGTATGGATCACAGTGCAGCCTTCTCTAATTCTTTGCTGTTTGTCACAATTGTTATTTAAAGAACCAAGTGTGTATGCATGAAAACAGACCTTTTCCTTAGTTTAAATAAACTCCCAGGTAACTGGACTTCTAAAGTACCATTTCGTTTTGCTTGGTATCTACTTTAGCAATAATTTTTTTTACAACCTTCTGACTCAACAAAGTAAATAAAAATATATTTTACCACTGTTAAGCAACTGTCAGTGTTGACTTTGTCAATTCACACTCATATTTTCACTCCTCAGAAGCTCTCTGAATTATTCGGGAACTGCTGTGTCACAGATTGAGTGGTGTATCTCAGTGTGCTTATTCTGTGTGATGAGACTTGCAGTGGGAAATGTGTGTCTTTTTCAAAAAGATTAAAGAACTGTTTTGTTTTTCTAGAAATATCCTTGCCTTAACCTCTTTGCTTCCCATTCTTGCCCAGATAATGAACAGTGACGTCAGCAGATGGCTGGTTTTGAGGATAGTGTTATAAAATCATAGCTAAACTACCTGATGGGTCTTGGTTGGTTCCTTTTGCCTTTTAAGTTCTAGCACGTGTTCTAATTTCTTGTCATGGGCCCATATTGTCTCACGTGGTCTTACCTCAGGAGCTGACGGTTCCTTCTTCTCAGGCTAGACCATGGTTTTCCATATAGTTGTTCTCTTTCCAGACATGTTTTCTTTGAAGCATTTCTTCAGATTTGTTTTCATATATGAATTTTACTCTAAGAACTCTGTAAGAGAGAAATTACTTTTTAATATTTTTCAAGCTTTGCCTCTTTATTTCACCACGTTAAGCAATAAGGCAAAACAATAATGTATTATTCATAGAGGTTTTTTTTCCCCTTACACTGAAGCATATTTATTTTTCTGTGGAATTGCAGACTCCATTCATACTGATGTAAAAAGGAAATTGAATCTTTGGTGTGCAGTTTCCATCAGTTCCAAGATGGTAAAAAGTCTTGGAGGAAAGTCATACAAGTGGGACTTTGTGGGGTAAGAGTGATCAGAAAGAAAAATAGTGAACTGCTGAGACTACATTCAGGGATTTGCTTAGGATAGTTGAGACACTGCAGGAGCCAGTAGTAGAGGGAGCGAAAGATAGACCTGGGCTACTTGATGTCCTTGTTGTCGGTCTTTGAGGTCTCTGTTCATGGCTGACATACCATAAAGCATAGCCAGTAACTTGAAACTTTTGGGTGTTTCAGAATGTAACAAGGAACATAGATTACTCATGTTTATACTTTCAAAGCATGCTAGGTTCTTTCTTGTCTTCTGACTCTTCAATCTATGGAAATTTCGTGGACTAATTGTCCATTTTTACCTTTACTTTCTAAAGGTGATCTAAAATGTCTTTACTTTTCATTATTCCAAAACTTGACAACCCAAGTAAATATGAAGAAAAATAAATGCAAAGTTTTGAAGTTGAAGGGCTCACAACGTGCATAGTAAAAAAAGACTCATCCTAGTGCCCTAGTTGGCCTGGTACTATGTAATAAAATAACATACACTGGGTAGATAATAAATGACAGACATTGATTTCTCACTGTTCTGGACACTAAGACATTTCAGATCAAGAAATCAGCAGATATTTGTCTGGTAAGGGTCTTGTGTTTTAGTCCAAACAAACACCTCTTATTTGTGTCCTTAGAAGATAGAACGGACTAGGGAGCTCTCTGGGCCCTCTTAAGGACACTAATCTCATGCATAAGGGCTCCATCCTCATGAAATAATTGCCTCTAAAAGGCCTTCGTACTTTTGGCATTGGAAATAAGCATTTCAGCATAAGAGTTTTGAGCAGTGTCTTACTCCCTTTGAGCTGCTATAAAAGCTCATAGCTTATAAACTAGTGACATTTGTTTTTAATAGATCTGAAAGTTTCCGTTCAAGATGAAGCCTTCAGTATATTTGTTGTTAGGTAAGATCACATTCCTAATAGAAGGCACCTACTTGCTATGTCTTCACATGGTGGGAAAGCTCAAACAGGCTCCATTAGGCCTCTTCTTAGTGTGAGTGTATTTGCGTGCGTGTGTGTGTGCGTGTGTGTGTGTGTGTGTGTGTGTTTACACATGTACATTACAGTGTCTGTGGAGACCAGAGGACAACTTGGGTGAGTTGTTTGAGGACTGAACTCAGGCTTGGCAGCAAGTGCCTTTACTCCATGAACCGTCTTTTGAGACAGGGTTTCTCTGTGTTAGCCTTGACTGTCCTGAACTCGCTTTGTAGACCAGGCTGGCCTCCAACTTACAGAGATCCACTTACTTTGCCTCCTGAGTGCTGGGATTAAAGGCATGCGTCACCACGCCCGGCCCCCTAGTTACTTTTTTAGAGTTCCATTTTCTATATTATTTATTGTAATTGTTGGGGATTAAGGTTTGGCTTGGTTCATCATTGATGTTAGGCAAGCGTACATTCAGATCATAACACCAAACACATTAAGATTCTAAAATCTGTGAGAAAGTAAGGATAAGAAAGAAAAAAAAAAAAGCCATACATTAGAAAAGGACTATTGATAAAATACAAGGAGAAACGACTTTATAATTTCTGAAGAAAAAAATTTGGCACAATTCTGTGCCAGTCAAGTTTTCAGTTATATATGAGATTATAATAAATATATTTTCTTCTTATATAAAATATTTATTTTATTATTTATTTTATGTATATGAATGCTTTATCTGCATGTACACCTGAAGGCCAGAAGAAGGCATCAGATCTCATTATAAAGGGTTGTGAGCCACCATATGGGTGCTTGGAATTGAACTCAGAACCTCTGGTTAAGAGCCGCCAGTGTTTTAACCACTAAGCCATCTCTCCAGCCCAATAAATATATTTTCATACATGTAAGCTTTAAAAATATATTTCTTTTGCTTTCTTATTATCATCTGAAATATGTAGGCCACCAAACTACTTTATAAAATAAAGACATGAGATAATCTATTCACCAATAGGTACAGGCAGGATGGAAAATGAGGGAAATTCACTGTGCATCTGTAAATCTTAGAACCATAGCTTTGCAGCAGACCTAAATGACAGTTAGTCTTAATTGAAACAGGAAAATAAAGGTTTCCAGGAAAATTTCTCTAAGGAAAATATAACCCATGTTTGAGTGGGTTCTGGAATTAGTTGGCTAAATGAGGTGTGCAGCTGTGTGTAGGAGTATCAAGGTAGATGAACAGATATTATCTTTAACAGATCCTTCAAGTCTTAAGTATGTAAAATGTCTAACAAGAAAGAACCAAAGTATATTGTAAAAATTAGAATATCTTTTGTGGGCCTAAAAGTAGTAGGGAAATTAAAAAAAAAAAAAAAAAAAAAAAAAAAAAAAGAGTTGGTAGACCTGACATACCAACATTATAGTAATTGGTAAGAAAAACAAGTCAATAATTTTAGTACCCAATAAATACATAGCAACCCTTGGCCTCTCTGTTAGTCAGGGAAAACAGGTTAAAGGAACACTTAGGTCAGTGATTCTCACCCTTCCTAAATGCTGCGATCCTTTAATACAGTTCTGCATGCTGTGGTGGCCCTCAACCATACAATTATTTTTGTTGCTATTTCATGCATGTAGTATTCCCCCCAGCCATTATGAGTTGCAGAATATCTGATATGTGACCCCCAGAGAGGCCGAGACCCATAGGTTGAGAGCCATTGTATTAGATGTTATTTCATCTTGGCAAAAATTAATAGAATGGACTTAGGTCCAGTGGTACAGATGATTGGAGGAAATGAGAAAGCTCTCATATTGATACCTGTGTTGTGATTTAGTGTAACATTTAAAAAATAATATATTAAGTTCTGTATGAAATTTTAATGAAAAATAAATATATACAAACTTATCTTGTTTTTATCACCTTTTGATTCCTATCTTGTTTTGGTTTTAGAAACAGGATCTGTGTTTCCAATGCCAGCCTTCTTAATCCTCCTCACTCAGCCTCCTAAGTGCTGATACTGCAGCTGTCTCTCCACTCCCAGCTGATACCCTTTAATATACAGGCATTTTTATATTAATTTCTACAAACAAAATAGTATGAAATTAATTGCTTATCTATAAAAAAGTGGTTAAAACGTAGCAACTGCTGTTCTATTCGTAATAGCAAAAGACTGGGATGACCCAGTGTCTGTCAGCGATTCGATGAAAGGCCATATTATGTCCATACCATGCACTTCTATGGCACTGTCACAAAGAATAAAAAGGTCCCTGAATATTGCCAAGAAATAGCCCTTAGAGTACACTACTTGGTGAAAAAAAGGAAGATATGCAAGTAGATCTGTGGTATGTTATATGTATGTAACATATAATGTCTATCTTCAGAAAAACCATATGTAGGGAACTATTGAGAGTTTATTGTGAGGAAATGGGTTACTTGATGTTGTTAAGGCTGACAAGGCCCAAGATCTGCAGCATCAACTAAACCGTGGCTCAGAAAGATCCGACGCTTCTGCCTTCGTCCTAAGGGAAAGCCAGTCTCCCAGCTCAAAGGCGGTGACACAAGAGGAGGGATCCCCTAGGGGCCAGGCAGAGAAGCCATAAGATATTGTTTTAAAAAAACAAAACCAAAACCAAAACGAGTACATGTATTTACCCTTTTTTAAAATACAAAGGTAAGTCATGCATACACGTGAACCTTCTCAAAAGTTCATCAGTTTGAAACTATTTTATATAGTTCTTATATTATTAGAAACCCCTAAAGGTTGAACTTGAGCCAGATGAACTGATTTATGTGGTGAGCTGGTAGTATTACTGCCCAGAGAAGAAGAAGTACTTCACTTAAAACTTGGCGATGCATGACTAAAGACAAGCAGACCTGTGCTCTCACCCTCTCACTGTTCTTGAGACTGGGTCCATGCTTCCTTTTAAGTGATGGATCTAGTTCGTACGTCTCAGCCCTGAAGATGACAGTGTACTAGTACAAATTGCAGGTTGCCAGTGTGACATCATTTAGAAGAGATTAATAAAATCATGGTGTGTGTGTATGTTTCATATGCATACACATATTACATACATGTGTACACATACACACATATACATACAGTATTCATCTGGTAAATGCATTCTGTATGTGTGAGTGTGTAGGTGCACATGCGTTTAAGAGGCCAGAGCAGTATATCAGATGGGTATCTTCCTCTGGCACTTTTCCTCGCTGCTTTGAGAAAGTCTCTCACTGAGCTAGAAGCTTACCATTCTGCCTAGGATAGGAAGCCCTCAGGCCCCTTCTGTTTCCACCACCACCACCGCTACACACCACACTCCATCACCTCTACCCCCACCTCCCTTGTCTCTCCCCCTACCCCCCAGTGCTGGAGTTACAGATATATGCAGCCATGCCTGGCTTTGTTTGTTTGTGTTTTATTTTTATTTATTTTTGCTTTAATCAACTTCTGTTCACACAAAAGTTGTGAGAGCAAGGATTTAACTTGGCTAATTAAAAAAACAACAACAACAACTAGCAGACACGACATTTCTAGTTTCATGAACAATCTAAAAGGAGAAATTGAAAAGCCACACACGTGATACCAAAGAGCAAACCTGATTTCTAAACTCCCCTCTAGGACTCCTCCTAGGACCTTTGGCTAGCTGTGAAGACAGTGGCCTCTAGTGGACAATGAAAATCATTGGTTTTTAAATTTTATTTTGATGATAGATGACTCCAAGGAAACAGTCTTCTAGACACATCAGGGCAGGTAACACATGAATTCAAAGATGGGCAACATGCACAGACCTGCACAAGTTCAACAAGACAAAAATCTCAGCACAGAGAAGAGGAAGTGGATACAGGTTTGACCTTTAACCAAGAAGCTATCTACACTTGATACCCACTGCTAAAGGGAAAATCAGTTTTCTCCAAAGGAGTGTCACTGGGGCACAATCCAGGGCAGGCCCGGTGCCAGGGCTGTGCAGTAGGTTCAGGCTGCAAGGAATTCTTCCTCTTGGACCGTACTCCTTGAGCACTCAGTAGTACTAGAGCTGCCAGAGACGGGAGAAGATACTGTGTTTATGGGCATGGCCCAGGAGGAGAATCTAGTCTAGGAGTTTGCAACCAAATCCTGCCACCGATGGAGGGAAGTTGTGTGCCGTGTGAAAAACAGTTCTTTGGGCATCTGGGCCCTGACTGTGGCAAGTGCTATATATCCAGAACAACTGGGATTTTACCAGGCTGACTGATCATGAAGATAGGCAGAGCTGGCAGTAGTCGGTAGTAAGATGGAAATGGTGCATGTGGGAAATGAAGGACCAGCACTAGCCCCAGTTTACTTTCCTCTTAGCTCCTGAGTCTGTTTGAGGAGAAACCCTTCTAATGGTTAGAGCCCTTAGTTGTACACATGGACATCAATGGAGAGATTGGGGGTGAAGAGGGTGTGTCTGTGTGTGTGTGTCTGTGTCTGTGTGTGTCTGTGTCTGTGTGTGTGTCTCTGTGTGTGTCTGTGTGTAGGAATCCTTAGAAAACCAAGAAATCATTACTGGCATAGCCAGTGTGTGATAAAATGCATTTTGATTGTTCTCTGCTACAGGGTCATGGCAGAGTCCCATGTGACCACATAGATACTGATTATGCCATGTTGCCATCCCTTTGATCTGGGAGGGCCCTTGCTACATGGCCACCAGCTTGGACATGATACCCTACAAAGATGGAGCTACATTCTCCAGGATTAAACCCAATGGCTAAATCCGAAGCCATGATATGATTCCATGTCCCCAGTAAGTATACTGCATAGGTCTCAGGTACCAGAGAGGAGAAGAATGAGTGGCCCCCACTTCCATACCAGTCTTCAGGTTACAGCTCACTGGGTAAGACTTCAAAGCCAGACATTAAAAATCTGTCTCAGCTGGGCGTGGTAATGCACACCTTTAATCCCAGCACTACGGAGGCAGAGTCAGGCAGATCTCTGTGAGTTGAAGGTCAACCTGGTCTACAGAGTGAGTTCTAGGACAGCCAGGGCCACACGATAAACTCTGTCTTGAAAAACCAAGACAAATAAACCAGTCTCTCGAAACAAGAATTTGGCAGAGCTCTGATAACATTGGTGACGAGGAAGAATAAATGTATCTACTGGATTACTGCTCACATTTTACCACAGATGGCTAGAACTGGCCTCGGTCAAAATTTCACTGACCTCTTTCATGTCAGCCTCCCACCTTTCCCTTTACACTGTAAAATGAGCCAAGGCAGAGCTTGAAAGAACCTCATATACCATGCCTCGTGAGGATTCATTATATGGGCTCTAGACTGGAATACCTACTGTGGTGATGTGAATAGGACTGGACCGCGGGGGCTCATAGATTTGAATGCTTGGTCATTACGGAGTAGCACTGCTTGACTGGGATTAGTTAGGCAGTGCGGCCTTGTTTGTAGTAGGTGTGGCCTTGTTGGGTGTCTAGGCTTTGGGGTTTCCAATGCAGAAGCCGACCCAGTGTCACGCTCTTCCTGCTGTCAGAGGATCCGGAAGTAGAACTGTCAAGCTGCTTTTCTCCAGCACCACATCTGCCTGCACGCTGCCATGCTTCCCGTCTTGATGACACCTCTGAACTGTAAGCAAGCGCCGGTTAAATAGTTTTCTTTGTAAGAGATGCCGTAGTCATGGTGTCCCTTCGCAGCAATAGAACATCGATCTACTTTCTAGTCCTGGCGTGGGTCCCTTGTAAAGCAATCCTCCTAAGCCTGGGTTTTCTTGTCTGAAGTGGGAATGTTAGTGGTGCTTAATTGATTTCATCACTGCTGGCTGCACACACCAGCCCACATAGAATGCTCAGTGCAGTGCCAAGCACGGCAGCAGTGTTCAGAGGAATGGCTTTGTTGTTGATGATGATTTATTTTCAATGTGTGTGCCACAGCTTCAGAAACTATATGAGGGCTAAGAAAGTGTCTTTTATTTTGAAGGGTTATACTGCCCAAATGTTTTCTTTTTTTTTTTTTTTTTTTTTTTTCCTTTTTTGTTTTGTTTTTCAACACAAGATTTCTCACTCTCTCTTTTTTTTTTTTTCTCCTTGAGACAGGATTTCTCAAACTCAGATCTGCCTGCCTCTGCTTCCCAAAGCCTTTGTCTTAGCAAAGCTCCTGAATTTTGGTTTGCTAAGATCACTCTTCACCACAGTCCAGCCCTCTCAGTGCTGGGTAGGGGCTGCATGCCACAACACAGAAATTAAGATCACAGTGTTTTCCCAGTGAGGTTATTTTTGCTTCAGGAGGCGGGGATTTTAATGCTTATGCTTGAAGCCTTCTTTGTAGTGGCTCCTCCACGTCCTGGCAGTTGGTTTTATTGGTGCTTTCATGTTCACACGGAAGCAGAAGAGCCACTCCTACTCCAGCTTCAAAACTGGTGGCTGAGGAGTCACTAGAGATGCATGTGAGACTTCCCCCAAGTGGACGCTAAAATTTACAGTTTCCGTAGTTGGGGCTTTGGCATCATTTACCACCCCTCCATGCTTCGCCCACCCGAGCCCCAGGGAACTGGCCCCACGCTCATGGCTGGGGCCTGCCCTTAGAAAGCTGACAACAGAGGCTCTAATGAGATGTCATTTCCTGAACATATGGTGTATTTATAATAGTTACTTGTAGAAACAACAGCAGCCAGATACTGGCTAAGCTTTTTCATCCTTAAGCACTTTATAGTGCCCCACAACAAAGCACAGAAAGGTCAAGACCCAAAGTTATTTTTAGAGTGAAGACAGCCAATTGCATTAGCAAGCAGAAGTCATTTTTATTCTCACACAGGTCGTAGTGCGCCTGTGCCGCCTTTGTGCTGTTCACAAGAGCAAGGAACCCTCACGTCTGGTCGCAGTAGCCTTGAAGCTCCGAGTAGACTGTGAGATGGCAAGGCTCGCCTGCTTTGCAGCTTGGCCGGTTTGAAACACTTGCAGATGTGGTTGTTAGCTGAGGCAGCAGCAGTCTGCTGTGGCCTGCCTGCCCATCGTCTCATCACCACTTCATGAGCTCCCGATGACCCTGTCCCTCGTGCAGCCCCTTAGCACCCCAATAGAGACAGAACTTCAGACCCACAGAGGCTATAAATGGATTAATGTTACTCATGAATTAAGGTTACTCACCAGAATGTGGGCCATACTGTAGTATATGGTGTTAAGTTAAAGTGATTTAAAATCCAGTCAGCAATACAAACAAATCTTGGATTTGATTTTTGCTCATTGAAATAATCGCAATTCAAAACTGCATGATGTATGCTTTCATTTCTATGGCTTTCCAGGGAAGACAAAAGGATGGGAGTGAAGAGCACGGCAGTGTCTCCACCAGGGCTTGGGGCTAAGGGAAGGGACCGTCTCTAAAGGACAACAGGAGAAACGTGGTGAGTAGGAAGCTGTTCCGTGTTACCATTTTAGTGGCAGATGCTCATTTCTGAGTATATGTCAAAACTTATAGAACTATATACCACAGAGTTAATTTTACCCTATACAAATTTCAATACAAAATAAATGACATTAAAAGAAATTTTTTGGATTCTTTTTGTCTCATATCGTTTTGCTTGGACTTTCTTTTCTTTTAACCTTACTGGTTTTTTGCTTGTATGTTATGGTCTCTAATGTTAGAGTTTTTGTCAGTTTTGTGCATGTGAGGCTCTGTGTGTGTGTGTGTGTGTGTGTGTATTTACATTCATGTGTGCACTCATGCTTTTCTCATGCTCCTTTCATTTTTTTTCTTTTGTTTGTTTTATCTTTGTCTTCTTATTTGCCTATTATTTTCTTAAGAAGGAGAGAAAGAAGGCAGGGAGTTGTTGGGGAGGAAATGATGGAAGGGAAACTGTGATCAGAATATACTGTCTTTGTTTTTAATTAGTAATAATAATAATAATAATAATAATAATAATAATAATAATAATAATAATAATAATAATACAAGTTTTTAAAGAATTATAAATTGCTTACTTGGAGTTTGGAAGTTCTAAGCACTTTGTGCCTTGTGGATTCAGAGTCCAGGAAAACAGTGCTATACTAGGTATTTAAAGAGTGCAATAGCTGAATTCTTGAATGTACCCTAAAGCCCATAATCAAAGGCTTAGTCTCGAGCCTCTGGTGCTACTGGGAGGTGGTGGAGCTTGTAGAAATGATTGGAAGGCAGTTAAACCCCGAAGGGAGGGTGCCCTGGCCTCTGCTCCCCCTGCTGCCTGGCCCCGTGATCTGAGCAGCTTTGTTCCCTCTGCTTTCCTTCCCACAACAGCCTACCTCTCACAGACTCCCAAACAGCAGCGCCAGTCAGCCGGGGGCTTAAATGACTCAGGCTTACCTTTTCCTCCGTTGAGTGTGTGTTATGTCATCACAGTGACAGAAGTCTGACTAGCAGAGCAGAGGTTTAGTGCAGGAGCTAGATTATCCGAGTAGAGAACAAGCGGAGGGCAGGAGTGGGCTGTGCTGCTGTTCACATGCAGGGCCTGGTTCTGCATCTCTAGACTCACGTCTGTTTCCGAGAGAAAAGCTGGTTGAGAGCAGTTGGAACCAACTGTCGCCAGCTGCTTGGGTGGCTGACCAGAATAGAAAAAGCAAAAGGACTACCTCTCCCCACCCTCTAATCTTGTACTAGGTGTACAGATGGGGAGCTAGCTGGCAGGGACTTCTTTGAAACAGTTTGTAGAGTCCTAGCTCCAGTGTTTACAGAACAGGACATAGAATGAGGGATCTGGAACCCAAACTCCACCCCAGTTTTGTACAGGCAGATTAAGAGGCAGGGTGTGCTGGCCAGTGACCACGCCAGCATCCAGGTTGTAGGTTATCAGGAATAGTCACATGCTCAGGAAGTCACTGTTGTCCAGCGTCATCCTTAAAGATGAGCAGGGTGATAAGACTCGAGAAGGCAAACAGGAATTTTGCTGTAGTCATGTCTAAGAGCTAAGTCATGGTGACCATGAGTGTTTCCTTCAAGAGACCATGACAGGAATGTGCTAACTGGAGTCTGCTTGTCAGGGTGGTTGCGTTTACTCAGTGCTTAGGCATGGCCTGTAAAACCATGCAACTGGCTCCCTGACATGGCGCCAAGAGTTGCATCTAGCTGCATGCCTGCTCTTATCCACTCATTTCTCCTAAAATGAGTTTTACATGATTGTGCAAACCTTAGAATGTTTTCCTGAAGCTTATCTACCTCAAGGTCCCTTTGTGACCTTTCAGTTTCAGTAAATACAAATGAAGTTCTTGATATGCAACTTTGAAGTGTATTTATGACATGGTGATCCAAGCAAATGGATCTATTACTCAATAAAGAATGACATTGCCAAATGAGAGTGAAGTGCTGTGTTCTGTCCTGTGGGGTGTGTCTGTGAGGATGAAAATACTCTCAAACGAGGATTTATTAACTAACAAAGAATGCTGGCTGTCCACAAGATTAGCTCATAGAGTAACAGCATGGGGAATAGATGAGCTGCCTTGGTGGTGCTGGTTTGTGATCCCCTCACTTAGTGTGTGGGGGCAGGAGGCAGGAGGATCCGTAGTTCAAGAGTAGTTTTCGCTGCCCAGAAAGTTCAAGTCCAGCCTGTGCTGCTAAGAATCTGTCTCAATAAAGCAAAAATTAAACAACAAAGTTGACTATTCAGTTTCCATATACAACACAGGCAGGAAGCCACACCACTCCTCTCTGGTTTGATGTTCATCGGTTTTCAACCCAGGAATCAGTATTTGCTGAAACAGTTTGTTAGTGTCCTTTATAAAGAGTCCATTTTCCCTGCTTAAGGATTTAATTTTATCTATTCTCTCTCTCTCTCTCTCTCTCTCTCTCTCTCTCTCTCTCTCTCTCTCTCTCTCTCTCCTCCTCTCCTCCTCTCTCTCTCTCTCTCTCTCTCTCTCTCTCTCTCTCTCTCTCTCTCCCCCTCTCCCTCTCTCTCTCTCTCTTTCTGTGTGTGTGTGTGTGTGTGTGTAGTTGGAGCTGCTCCTGTAGTTGTAAGCTACCTGGTGTGGGTGCTGGCACTGAACTCAGGTCACCTGGTAAACAGAGAGCATCCATAACCACCGAGCCATCTTTCTAGCCTGATTCCCCCTTTTTAACCCACTTTCATGAAATGAGATTTATAAAATATCAGGAAAAAAAATCACTTACCTACTCCAAGTATATTAGCTTCCCTCGCTGGAAGAGCGGAGACAGGTAAGCAGGGCTCTCAGGAGGGCGGCTACTGAGAGGGAGAGGTGAGTAGAATGTTGTAATGTGAGCTAGACCCTAAAGGTGACCACAGGGACACAGTAATGCTGAATACTTGATAAATGGCACTCATCCACTGCTAGATTGTCTGACTTGGCCAATTTGGAGAGGGCGGTCAGGGAAGAAAGACTTAGAAACCCTTGGCTGTTCCAATGAAGTATAATTGAACAAAGCATTTTACACCACAGTTCTTAAAACTCACCAAAATCAGGGCTGAAGAGATAGCTCAGAGGTTAAGAGCACTGATTGTTCTTTCAGAGGTCCTGAGTTCAATTCCCAGCAACCACGTGGTGGCTCACAACCATCTATAATGTGATCTGATGCCCTCTTCTGGTCTGCAGGTGTACATGCAGGCAGAGCACTGTATACATAATAATCAGTCTTTAATAAAAAAAAAAAAAATCACCAGAATCTACAATAGAACAGAAAAATAAAAAAGAGTCTGCCCTCCCTCACTGTCCACCCTCGCCCCCCAAAACCCAACAAAAATAAATAGCCTTTCCATCTTCCATAACATACAGACACAGACAAGAGTCCAGGCTACAGACTCCAAGCACACTTGAAGTACTGTGAAATCAAAATTCGGAGGTAAATGAAAGCTAACTCTGCTTTCTAAGATATTTGACTAGCATTTTCGTGAAACAAACTGTTACAGTATGAAGGCATCTTTCTAGGAAGATCTCTGCTTATTGTGGCCAGACCTGGCTTGCCCAGAGGAGAATCAGGGAATGTTCCTAGGCAAAGCTTTCCACCACATACGAAAGTGAAGTGGCCTGACGGCTCTGCTGGTGTGTCACCACCATCCCTTCTCCTCGCGAGCCGGATGAGACAAGGCAAATTTGAGGGCTCAAAGCTTAGGCCACCACATTGCCCCTCGAACTCCAGCAACTAATGATAAGTCCCCTCATTTCCTTTGTCTAGTTGATATTAACCTGAAATAAAGCTGAGGGCTACTTTAAGACCTCTCCACCCGTCTTCACCGTTGGCCCTAGCTGACAATAAAGGACTATTGGGACAGAGCAGAGAGCAAATAGATACTACCACAGAAGGGAAGAAAGCAGAAAAGAGCAAAATACAGTGAAAGACACACAGAAATGAATTCAGAAGCTGAGAAAACCACCTGTCATTTCAAAGGAAATTTAAGATACGTTGATTTCTCTAAGAACTTAAAGAATTGGCAGGAATGTTTCAGCGGTGTAAGACAAGAGGACAAACGGACCTGTGGGACCTGAAAGAGATGAATGAGAAAAACATACCATAAAAGAGTCACAAAAGAGGAAGAAATTACAAGGTGAATGAAAAGCTTGGGGTAAATCTAGCCTCGAGAAGAATACAGTATAAGGTAGAAAAAAACATAGATCATAAAAATCAAATTGAGAGTATGACAGTGTGATGAGATGGCTTAGCAGGCAAGGACACTCACTGCCAAGCCCAATGACCACCTGGATTCAAGTCTAGGGGTCCTGCAAGTGTTCCATGACGTCCACACGTCTACCGTGACATGTGTCCCACCTTCAACATACTAACTAACTAACTAATGTAAAGGCGAAGGTAGGGACGGGATGAGAATCAACGATGAATGATGGCTCTGTCACTGGAGTTAGGCTCAACCTCAGCCTGTCAGGCCTCTTAGGAGCCAGGCCCAGCCACACTCTAAACAAACAAGTAACAATGAAAAGCAGGAAAAGGACATTAAATCAGTGTCACTGTAGGAAAAGGAACAACAAAGTCTTCTGACGGCTCCAATTTACCAAGTCCACCTTCAGAGTCTGACATGCACTTTAGGTTTAAATAGAAGGTAAGAGGTAAACTAAACTGTTCCTGGCCAAGGCATGGCCCTGGCCACCTTCAGCTTGCTGCCAGTCTTTCCCTCGAGGGGATCCTGAGAGATTGTAAGCCCCTTTCTGCACACAAGCTCTCCCTTTGACACTAGGCTTCAACCTTTTCCTCCCAGTGTACCATGGATGGGGAAATCCCAACTTCTCAGAATATCTATACATAAATTAGTATATGTACATATATTTTACTCCGTTGGCTAAGGTGTAAAGGAAGAAAGTGGCACTCCTCGGGGCAACAAGGACATCCAGCACTCACTCTCTAAATTCCAGTAGCAAGTAAAGAGTCAGATAGGTCCTTAGAAAAATGACAGATTCAAGGGTTGGGACAGGAATATACAAGATGACCCCAGAGCATCTTCATGTTCCAGAAAATAAGGATGTGCTCAGACAACAACTGCTGTGTGTCAGAGACTCAGGTGCCAACTCCAAGAGCTCCCCACGGCAGACACAGCCTGAGCGATAAAATAAGTTTAGGGTTCTAACCTGAAATGCAAAATTATTATCTTCAAGTCCGCACTGACAAATAAGCAGTTCAACAACAAGAGTTGGCAGATCTGTAAAAAGAATTCCATGTAAATTTGTGTAGATAACGCCCCCTCTCCTCTTCCTTCAGTTCAAGCTGAATACTGTGACTTCCTTCCAAAGAACACACATGGAGAGGGCCTTGAATAGGAAGATGACAAGTCCTGCTCAGCTGCTTAGTCAAGGTCAGGAGTGTGGGTGGTGTTGATGATTAGGGACGTTGGGGGTGATATGCTGATGAGGTGGTTGTTGGATATTATCATTGGTCTCCAAGCAGGTTCTTGTCACACCCTCCCCAAGAATGGAGGACTCAGAAAGGGAAGAGAACACAAAGGAAGTGTTTGTCAGGAATACACAGGAAACTTTGTCAGTTCAGACTTAACCTTAAGACAATTTAAAAAGAGATTGCCACACAGGATTTAAAAGTCAGATTTGAGCTCTTTGCTAGGAATAGGATGTTAGCCAGGGTCCTTAGAGCCCTGAGAAGTGTTGGCACCTCGGAATCTCTGGGAGAAGCAAGTATGGCGACACTTTAGACACAGAATTAGGCAGAATTCTGTGAGTTCAAGGCCAGGCTGGTCTACATATGAGCTGAAGGCCAGCCAGAGTTAATAGTATCGACATACAGACAATAACAAAGCAAAAAGCAAAAGTCCCTCTGGGATGGCAGCTGAGCAGTTCCTTGCAGAGCATGTCTACAGGTTGTTGACTGTAGCCCATGTGAGGCCCAGGCTTTCAAAGCTGCAGGCCTGAAGACTGCAGCCAGTAGTTTCAGAAGTAGTAGAGCCGGAAGCAGCTGCAGGGAAGCATTGGTTTCTGCTGCCCTGCTGAGTGCACAGTCTTGGGAGACTGAGGCAGCAAGAAGTCCTCCCTGAAGCTGCTGCTAGAATCCGGGAGGCTCAGAAGCCTCAGGAACAAGGAAGGAGCTTCCCATATGCTTGTACCCAGTGAGTCTTCCTCCTCTGCCCATAAGGCTTTAGCCTGCTAACTTTCAGAAAGCTTCATGTTGCAGGGAGGAGATGACTGTTACCCAAACTATGAGAATGAATATTTCCTGTTATTCTTTCCAAAAACCTCAACCCCCAACCTAGTCATGAGGCAGGCTGGGGGAGGCAAACTCATTTTGAGGCCATCCTACAACATACCTTGAATTCAAAGTCTTGCCAAGACTATCTAAAACAAGGAAGACCCAAGAAGCAGCTGTAGTCTAGAAGGAGCTAAGGCGATACAGTGGCTTAATGGGGCTCCATGTCACGCAGGGTATCCTGGGTTAGTAGAAGAACATTAAGTCAAAACCAAACAAATGTGGCTTTTGCTAACTCTAGTGAACTAGCAGTGTTTTTGTAGTTTGGATGAGTGTGAAATGGTGTAAGTGGGTACTGGGTTCAAGAGTCTGTTCACTTCTGCAAACGTAAAGCTCTTGAAATGTAAGAATATTTAAAATTAACCTTTAAAAGCCCCTAAAGCATATATAGTATGAACTTCCTTCCTTACCTTTCATCGATACTGCTATCCTTTTTATTCTTCTGTCTATATATATATTTAAAATGCCTCTAATACTCTCTACCACATTTTAATGTGTCTGCAGAGTTCAATTTATAAAGATTATGTGAATTTTTGAAAGATCTAAAAAAATGACCATAACCCATCAGTGTATTTGAATGTAATTATGTTTTTGTTGGTGGTGGTGGTTTTTGTTTTGTTTTGTGGTTTTTTGAGCCAGGGTTTCTCTGTGTAGCCTTGACTGACCTACACTCACTTTTTAGACCAGGCTGTCTTCGAACTCACAGAGATCCAACTGCCTCTGCCTCCCCAGTGCTGGGATTAAAGATGTGCACCACAATGCCTGGCCATGCTTCTTATTTAGAAGTACAGTGTGCCAGGTAGGCTGGCCACTAGGTCATGACTGCATTGTCTCCTACACCAGCCTTTTCTCTGGTGGCCTTGTTGTCTGGGGTCAGATTCATAAAAACAAGGCAGGCCTGTCCTACTTTCTGCCATGTATCTGTCTTCCTACAAATTACTGCCAGTAGAGATTCAAAAATATCTTTTGTCTTGTCACCTTTTTTAAAATGTTCTTTTCACAGTTGAAGATGCTGTAGAAAGGCAGCTTCCTTTAGACTTCTTATTCTTTGCATGTTTTGCTTGCAAACAATGGCATATAGGTTAATAATTTTTTTGTCTTGTTACTGGTCTGTCTTCTGTTACAGGGGTCCTGTCCAAACAAGACACTTGAAGGCTGAAGAAAACACTGACTCCCTTCATCTGTACACCAAAGCAGAGAAGATGGCCAGATCTCAGTTCTTAAAACTGAAGGGTCATTGGAAGCAGGTTCTGTGACCTCAGAATTTTAGTCCTGAATCTTGGATTTTAGCTCTTCATGTAGCAGGGAAGAGATGCAGTAGGCCTTTGTACTCCGCCCTAAAGAAGGCTGCCCCACTCCAATAGCAAAATAGATACACAGGAAGTATTCATTTTGAACAATTGATTCCATGCTATATTCCATTAAGTGTGCTGTCCATGTGTTTTAAAAATTGTGATTTAGCATATTAAAATCAAATTCACATGCAACTTTTCAGAATTCACCTAAATTTAGAAAATACACATTTCTGAAATGTTGGTATACAAGGCTCTGTGCAGGACACCATACTGACTGCAAAAGTGGTCCCCAGCTCTTCTGTCAGGTAATGACTTTATATAAGATGTCACTTATCTTGCAAACTGAATCTCCTCAGTAACATACAGAAGAGGGTGCAACAATTTTTAGAAAACACAAGTCCTTCAACAAACAGCAAAGGCCAACGAGAGGGTCTGGGTCCTACCTCTGATGCCTTTACTCTCCTCCTCATTGCCTTTGCTGTGTGCCAGGCTGAAGCCCACAGACAAAACAGACTACAACAAAATTCCAGAAGAACCCAAGCAGATATCAACCAGTGGAGAGGAAATATTCAAACATGTCTATATGGTGTGGATTTCATTTTGGATCTTTTATGTGGTGGGCATCTGTACCAATGTTTTAATTAACCCGTATGTCTGGCCCAAGTTTTCAGGAAATCATGCCCTTGGGGATTAAATGAGTCTGTGCTGTTGTCCCTTCGATCAAAGGAGCATGCTGATCCAGACGCAGTGGCACACGCCTGTGATTCCAGCACCCAGGGAGGCAGAGACAGGTAGGTCTCTGGGAGTTCGAGGCCAGCCTGGTCTACAAAGTGAGTGCAGGACAGCCAAAGCTACACAGAGAAACCCTGTCTTGAACCTCCCCCGCCCCCCCCAAAAAGAAGCATGCTGAGAAGACTGGTCTAGTAGGGACAATGTGATTGCCCACTGGACACTCACCGGAAGGCTCCACACGGACATCAGGAAGTTGTTTTTCATAGACAACCACAGTCAAAAGGCTTAGAGAATTTGTAAAAATACATTTCTAAAACTAGATATAAAACAAGAAGGGAACATAAAAAAATGTAGGCCTTGGTTACGGGAGCAAATCAGCCATGAAGGACCACGAGCTACCATAGATGCAAAGGACTGTAGGCTGGGGGAGAGTTGACTAGCATTGCTTACACAGTTATCAGTGGTACCTTGAGACACTTGTGCTCATGGGAAAATCCAGACCTTTTCTTACAACCAAGAAGGACTTAAAGAAACCAAGTGGAAAAGGGATGGAAGTGTCATCTCCATGAAAGTCAAGTGTCACTGGCTGTGGTGGCAGGCTGAGGGGGAAGGCCTGGGACTCTGAAGCCAACCTGGGCTACATAGGGCTTCCAGGATAGTCCGAGCCTTGAAGTGAGACTTCCTCTAAAAAAAACCCCGAATTTCTCCAAACACAGACACAGAGCAAAAAAAAAAAACCACTGACTCTGGTTATAAATAATGGTATAACATCCTATTTCTATTCCATGCATTCCCCAAACTATGTCTTCCATGGTCACAAGATCTACAGTGCCAGTATTTTTTTTATGTATCTATCTAAAATCAAGCTTTAAAGTAATTAGGGGGAAAAGCCCAAGTAGGAGAAGAAAAAACTCAAGAAAAGCAACTTCCTAAAGGAGGAGAGAATTAAAGGTGGATTTGGATTTGTAGGATTCGTGTGACTCTGGCTGGGAGAAGAACGTCATTTGCCAGTTGGCTTGATGCAACCTTGATGAACGCATGAGGCAGATGTCAGAGATGCTTCCTGGAATTAGCTATAGTCCCTCAGGATTTTGGAGCTTAATCACCTATGAGATCGGAACTTGTCCTGGCTTCTGGCTTCTGGAGCCGTGTACATTCTCACTCACAAGTGACCTCTTGGAGCATGCTATCTCCTAAGGGGCTCAAGAGTGCATCATGTTCCTGGCAGGCCTCTTGTTGTGATGTGTTCCTGGCAGGTTCTGCTCCTTTGGGGAAGACCTGTTATTGCTGTTTGAGCCTCTCCCCCTCTCCCGCTTACTTCCTGTAAGTCAAGCATGATCTCCTCACATGTGCAGAATTCCCATTGGATTTTTCTAGAAAGGGTCAGTGCACAGCTAACATTTATGGTCCTGGTCTACCTTAGCAAGCCCTCAACAGGCAGGAACACTTAATGTTGATGAAGTATATGGCCTGACCATCCCGAGATTCACAAGCAAGGACTTACAGAAGCCAAATGGAAATGGATGAAATTGTCATGACTGAAATCTTTGGGTTTTTGTTCTTGTTTTTGTTTGGTTTTTTGGTTTTTCGAAACAAGGTTTCTCTGTGTAGCCTTGGCTGTCCTGGACTCACTTTGTAGACTAGGCTGGCCTTGAACTCACAGCAATCCACCTGCCTCTGCCTCCTGAATGCTGGGATTAAAGGCCACCACTACCCAGCCTGACTGAGATCTTAAAAAGTATGTGGACCACTTGTAGAAAAGAGTTCCAGTTCTTTTAGAAAGAGTCAGTTCTCCACTCAAAGCTGAAAGAGGTGACCATTTCCAGTTAGAACATGGCCTTGAACCTTTAGGCCAGATCTTATGGCTCACGTCGGCCATTGCTGCTCTGCAGATGTCTCTGAGACAGAGTTAAGAAGCAGACTGAGCTGCCCCTTTTGAGGTCTCAATTTATGATACCAGGCTCCTGCAGATTCTTTTTCATGGAAACCATCGTGAACTAAATCACTTGATATCAAACTCCCTACTACTCCTAAAAGGTTATGAAGGTCAGACTTTGTTGTTGTTGCTGTTGTTAAAGGGATGGGTCAGAGACTCCTCAAGGAATTCTGGGACATTGCTCTGACACCTGGCCATTAACGAGACTTTCCCCACATCCCATACTATCATGGCAGCTCCCTCTCATTCCCACTTTTTTCCTCAATCTTCAAATTTACATTTACTAAGGCATTCAGCTAAGTCTGTCTGTCTACACCCAGGATTGCTGGTAAAAATAAAATTAAATCATATTCCATGTTAGAGTTGCCAAATCTGAAAACACTTGTGGCCAAAGTCTATCATAAAAAGAACTGATTCATTTCATACCAAATTTCCATAAAAATGACATTACTCTCCAGTTCTATCTGTAGTTAAATATGATACAACCTTGTCAAAGAAAATGTGCAAAGTCCACTAGCAGCTTTAAAAGTGGCCTTAGCAGAGTGTGCTCATACAGTTAGGCACTCATTCCCAAAGTGCACATGTTGCCATCAGGTGACACTACTTTCGATTCAATTTCAAGAATTAAACATTGCATGGGATTGAGCAGTACACCCAGGGCCTTTATCCATGTCCCAAAGCTCTTCCCACCTCGGTCTCCTTCTAACGTTAAAGTGGACTCCTCAGTGTTCATTGGAGCTTTAATTTACTTCACACAGTCAACAAAGTATGCATTGGCAGAAGTTCCACATACAACCAAATAATGACTACTGCATGAAGTCCAAGGGTCCCCAGTGACATGAATGCACCTGCAAGCCCCAGTGTTTACCCCTCCCTTCTCCAAAGCACAGATAGCATATAGTGTTTTCATCTTGGGAAGCAGTCAAAAGCTTCTACATCTTTGATTTTGATGCAGTTCTATAGAAAACTCCAGAATCACCTAACAGTTCCAATCAACTGAGGGAAAGGGGGCAGAGAAAAGGGCTGGTTGCTATTGTTTTTAAAATTATCTGTATTATCAGTATTATCTGTAGGCCTGGCTAGTGATCAATCAAGACCCAGACACTGGTTGTATTTTAAATAGCCGTAGTTAACCTGGAGCAGGGCAGACATCAATCCTCTAAACTACTTTCCATAGTAGGGCCTCAGGCATGGGATCCCTGTCTCAATCCCATGCCATCTGCTTCTAATAACTTCTATCAAGCTACCTCTCATCTATAATCCCATATACTTGCTCACGTCCTTCATCTGGGCTGGATTCTCCATCCACACCGCCAGCCATGTGCTTCTCCTCCAGCTAACCCATGATGGCCTTCCTCTCTTCACTTCAGGTCTCTCTCCTTTCTTCTCCTGGTAGTCCTTCTTCTCTTCTTCCCAGAATTCCTCTCTCTCTCTCTCTCTCTCTCTCTCTCTCATCTTCTCTCTCTCTCCTCTCTCTCTCCCCTCTCTCTCCTCTCTCTCTCTCTCTCTCTCTCTCTCTCTCTCTCTCTCTCTCTCTCTCTCTCTCTCTCTCTCTCTCTCTCTCTCTCTCTCTCTCAGCCCCACCTATCTCCTACCCTGCCCAGGTGGGATGGCTTTTTATTAATCAAAAATTGGGTCACGGGGACAACAAGCTGTAGTTAGCATCAAAATACATCAGACCATCCCCCAACAGGCTGCTGCTCATACTCTATAGCCAGAATGACCCTGTCCCTAAGAAAGGGACATGTCAGCCCCACCTCTCTGTTTTTACTCTCTGTGAAGCCACTCTCCAGACTTCCAAAAGAATCTTCTCCTTCCCTTTAAGGTCCCTTTGTGTTTCTCTCTCCACTTTTCGCACTGCTTATCAGATGCTGTCCCCTGTCACCATCTTGAGGCTCCATGATGCTTTGAGACCCTTCCAAACAAATACACCTCATTCCCGGGAGGGATTTTTGTGTCAGCTTCCTTTCCAGACTGGCCACTGCTGTTTATAATATTTAACAGCTTCCAGACACTCTGAGCAACTAGCACATGAAGCAAAGAGTTGACAAAGGAGATGTGAGCTGTTGGTCCCAGCATTTTAGGACCATGTTGTGTCTTACAGTAGAACCCCTGTACCAGTGGCAGCAGCCTTTCATTAGGGCCTAGTTAAGCTGCTACTTCAATTTAATGATAGTAATAGTTTATATCACTTCTATCATGCCAAAGTTCCAGTAGATTTATCTAATCTGTTTCTGTTTAAGGGACTCATTCTTGTCACAAGCTGTAAATTCCTGTAAACACAGTGTTGGGTTTCATTTCCCAATGTCATGGTCTAGGCTTGCCATGCAACTTGTAAGTAGTATGTGTCCAATAAAGAATGGCCATGTCTCTAGCTCCATTCTTCTCCCTTTAATAAGCTTGGGGGCCTACTTTACTCCAAGATGACCTCTTTTCAACTGATTACGTCTGTAACTATCTTAATTCCAAATATAAGTTGTGAAGTACTGGGGTTTTGGAATTCAAGCTTTTAGAGAGACAAAGGGGAGCCCGTGATACCATCTCGCAATTAGAAGTGAAGAATTCATACAATAAGAGGCATCCAGGATTCACTCTGGCTCATAAACATTCTGATATGCCAGTATGCAGGATGTAGCTGTTGGTAGGTATTCTACCATCTTGTTCCCAATAAGTTAACTCAGTGACAATGCATCGACTGGCTTCACAAAGGCATGTAGAAATCTTTTTGTTCCATACTTGGATAATACCAGGAATGTAACAACTTAGCATATTAGAGGCTCCGGGCCAGTGCCGTTCTCAAAATTCCACTTTAATATTTTACCAGCTAATGAGTCACAGAGTAGCAAGTGGATCTCACTGCTACCTTTCCCAGAGGATAAAGCAAACCAAGCCTTCGAGAGCTAACGGTGGTATGCTAGAAGCCTCTGAACTCATGTTCTGTTGTGAGCTGAAGTAGACTGGCCGTGGCCTTCCTGGGTGTGTGTAGCTATCCTTCATGGCCTTTCTCTAAGACCAGCAACACTGGATCCCACACCACAGCAATGGGTGTTTCTAACCCAGCATTGACATTTAATTCAAACAAAGCTAGTTTTCTTGATTTATTTCTTTCTAGTTAAGAAGAGAAACCCTTTTCAAAGGAAGGACAATTCTGAAAGGAGTTACGGCTTCAGGAAGAGAAGGAATGAGGTAAAGGAGACCTTAGAGAGTGCAAACATCTGGACTTCTGTCTAGGACCCGTGCCTTTGTACACTGACAGCCTGATGTTCTGATGAATGCTCTTGCTCTCTTGTTACTTCCTCTGACCCTCGTGCCGAATTCTTCAATAAGGCTTCCATTTCTGCAGTGAGGGAGTGGGTAAGGTAGGAGAAGGAAAGAAAGTAACAGAGCCAAGGGCTTCCACAAGATTGGGCAACCCTGGTTCATACACCAAGTGTGGGCTCCTTACCTTCTGGCTGAGGGCAGTGGCAGACACTAAACCAATTCCAGGGCCAGTGACTCAGGGGTAATGATATCCAGAGTGTTCAGGGAGAGTAACAACAGTGGACCGTGATCCTAGTTTCATTTAGGCTCCCTTCCTACCTCAGCACTTTTTTTCTTCAGTTGGGAAAAGTGCTCTGCCTTTGGCAGGTGAGCTAGCTACTTAATATGTTTGGGCACAGAGCAGCTGCAGCACTCTGGGTGACATTTGAACACAGGCCTCACTGCAAAAGGTTCCATGGGTGCACTACATTGGTCTGGTAACAATCTACTTGTAAACTGCTGTCACTTGCTATAATCGATGCACTTCGGTTTCCTTTCGGCTCAGTTCCACTCTGCCCCCAGAGCACTACTCATAAAGACACATCTGAAACTGCTCTGGTAGGTGTTCGGAGGCCGGAGGCCTGATGGAGCGAATGTTCCCAGCAATACCAGATGAGGGTTAAGGACTTTGAAACATTCCTTGCTCTGTATCTTATAAGGAACACACACACACACACACACACACACACACACACACACACACACACACACACACACACACACACACAGTGTTCCAGCATTCTGAATAGGGAACAAAACGACCTAGTACTTCCCTCTGCTTTGAGTTTCTTGGTTTGAATGAAAGGCAAGAGATTAACCCACACGCATTAAACAGTTAAAGCTCAGCTTATTAGGGGAGGTGGCAAGATGCAAGATGAATCTAGGTTCTCTCCTCTGAAGCGGGGAGGGTTGCCTGGGCAGATCGTGGGCACACTGCTTGTTTTGTTCTATGGGAAGCTTTGCCCTTACCTATGAAACAAACCCTTCAGTCTGAATTTCCCAGAGTGGGGCTCTTAGGAAGGAGTTGGTGGAGGCATGACTAGACAGTGTAATCACATTGTGTGATGCTATTCACAGGAACACTGGAATGAAAGTCTGCTCACCCCAGATAGGGAACCGATGATAGACTAAAGTATGGAAGCTACCAACGTCCAATTTAGTAAATCAGTGAGTTTTATCGTGGTTACTTACAGGACTGTGGATGAGGGGCTACAGGAGCAGAAATGGCTCAGAGACAGCTATAGCACCAAAAGCCCACCCCAGCATGGGTAGCAGCTCCCAAAAGCTGGGGACCTGGAGCTCAACTTCATGGCCTTCTGGGAGCTCAGCAGGTTAGTGTTCTCTACAGGTGGCTCAGTTGGTCTGAACTCCTTCCAGGCAGCTGGATGCACTCTGCTCCGTTCAGCCAGCTTGGCTGACCTCTGGTTTTTTTTCCAGATGGCTTGGCTGGTCTGAGCCCCCTTCTTGGCAAATCTGGGAAACTTGGTGTCCTTGGAGTTCAATGTTCTTGTAGTGGGATCAGCCGTGGCAGTGCAGCTGGAAGCGTACACTAAGCACCACCAGGGAATTCAAGGTTGGAAACAGAGCGGGGCCTTAGACCCATGTTCTGTATACAGCTGAAAATCTGCAGCTGGACCTCGAGGCTGTTTCTTAAATGTCAGATGCAGAGGGCTCTACTTCTAGGTGTGGCAGAATCAGTCTGGGCTACAGGTAAAAGAATATAGAAAGCTGATTTCCCACAGTCGAGGAACCCTGCATTGTTGAAGCATACCGAGCATCATGTTGACCTTGGTTTAGAAAGTACTGAGAGGTTTCTCATTTTCCACAACATCTCAAAATAAAAGTCATTCTGTTAGCTTGTAAAAAGTAAATTAGGCCGGTGTGTGACACACACCTATAATCCCAGCACTCAGGAGGCAGAGGCAGGTGGATGGCTGTGAGTTCGAGGCCAGCCTGGTCTACAAAGTGAATCTGGGACAGCCAAACCCTGTCTTGAAAAACAAAAATCAAGCAAACAAAACCCAGCAAAAAAGGTAAATAACATTATTTTTTTTAAAGATTGATTTATTTATTATGTATACAGTGTTCTGCCTGCATGTACATCTGCAGAAGAGGGCACTAGATCTCATTAAAATGGTTGTGAGCAATCATGTAGTTGCTGGGAATTGAACTCAAGACCTTTGGAAGAACAGCCAGTGCTCTTAACCTCTGTGCCGTCTCCAGCCCCCTAAATTATTCTTAAAATTATTGAAATGTAAATTTCCCTACTATTAGTTGTAGGATGCAGAGAATATAATCTAAATGTGTGCTAAATCCAACCAAATAGGCTTTCTCTTGGAGAAAAGTTTAAATTATATGAATCTTTGTATTCACCGTATTTCTCATTCTGTGATAGAGTGCATAAAGGAAACACCCCAAGAGAATAATTTATTCTGGTTTACAGTTTGAAGGTAACAAACAGTCCATTTTTTCTGGGAAAGTATAGTAGCATGGTACCTAACAGGAAGCAAAGGGACCTTAGACTAGAAGCTGGATAGGAGTAAGACTCTTTTTTTCTTAAAGATTTATTTATTTATTACATATATAGTGTTCTGTCTACATGTATGCCTACAGACCAGAAGAGGGCACCAGATCTCTTTATAGATGGTTATGAGCCACCATGTGGTTGCTGGGAATTGAACTCAGGATTTTCTGGAAGAGCAGACAGTGCTCTTAACTGATGAGCCATCTCTCCAGCCCTGAACTAAGACTCTTAAGACCTGCCTGAGCCACTCACCTTCTCAGCTCAGTGCTACCTCCTAGGAGATCACTATCTCCCCTCGCCCCCACCCTCTAAAGTAACAGTGCTGTCAGCTGGGGATCACTGTTCAAACAAATGAACCTGTGGGGAACATTGCACATCCAAACCATAACAGCTCTAATTAGAGAAATTACATTAAAGTTAAGTTGTAGACTTAACAACAACAACAACGCATGTTGGATTTTCCCACAGAAGAGGACAGCATAAGTGAGCACTAAGTTACGGTCCCATTGACAAATTCCATGATGGTTGGTTGGTACAGCATGAAACCACAGTCCCATTGACAAATTCCATGTGGTTGGAGAGTGCCCACATAGGTCACTAGCCTCCCCTCTTTATCTTACCTCCACCTTCATTAGTACTTGCCAGTTTCTTACTATTATTGCCCTTTGGGGGCCTTTCGTAATAAGGAGTGGACAACTATGCAATTTAAATAAGATGAGTTTGGATTTTTCACATTCTGAACTTCAGCCATGTAGTGACTGTTTTCATCCAAATGTAGCTTCCATCCTTCTTTGGAAAGCAGAGGACTGGTGATGGTCCAGCAGCTAAAGATACCTGCTGCCAAGCCTGTCATGGAGTTCCATCTCTGGGTATCCATACAGTAGGAGAAAACCTTAATATTCTCTTTGAGTGGCATCAGCTATCAGCTTTCCTTCGATTTTTGTCATAAAGAACTGAAAGAAGGAAATTCCAGAAAAACAAAATTGTAATATCAATCCACAAATATAAATATCTTAGAATCAAAAAGGACAGTGTTATAAAGTATTTGAGAGCCCAGAAAGGCCATCCAGATGGGTAGCTATAAATATAGAGGGGTGTGGACCAGGTTGTGTCTGTTTGAGTTCATGACGTGGGTCTTCTTGGTGTTTAAAATACTTGATAAGTTAGTGAAAGGGAACATGTAAATTTGAGGTCACTCTGAGAAGTATTGGGCAGCGTTGCCATGCAGGGTAGTGAGTTTGAGTTAGCTAAAGTGGGGAGTACAGACATTGTTAGGTGCCAGCCAGGACCACAGAGAGGCAGTGGTGGGATGGGGCAGGGGTGGCATTGGGGGAGGTTGCTGTGGTAACAGCATCATGTCGTGAATGAACTGCCATCTAGCCCTTTAAGGAAAATGAAAACCTTTCTTCTGCTGTGAAGTTGGGTGAACTTGTCAGCCTCTCTGACCTAGTCCCCAAGTGTTTTTCTCTCGTTCTCAAGCCACGCACTCTCCATTGCTGCCTGCCTGTGAGAAGGGCGTTCTCACATTCCTTGTTATCCGGTCACATGACTCTTTCAGAGACATCGTAGTCCCCACGTGTGACAGCTGGCACAGTATTTAAACCAGCATCCTATCCTTTGCCTGTCTTCCTTCTGTCTTTACACTGCCCTTTCCTGCTGACCCAGGAGATTGCCTTGGCACAGTTTGGACCCATTCTTCTACTTCACTCCCCACTACAGTAAGCTGGCACATTCTGTTGACTTAACAAACAACAAAAAACACAACTTTATTTAGATACAACATACATACTTTAGAAATTCACCCAGTTAACACATACAATTTAAACTGGTGCTTAAACTCAGGGAGGCAGAGACAAGTGGATCTCTGTACTGGAAAGATGGCTTGGTGGTTAAGCATGCTGGCTGCTTTTCCAGAGGGCCTGATTCAGTTCCTAGCATGCATGTTGGGCAGCTCACAACTATTTGTAACTTGAACTCCAGGGAATCTGATACCCTTTTCTGGTATCCTTGGAGATTTACACTCATGTTTACATACTCGCACCCTCACATATACATCATTAAGAATAAAATAAATCTTTGAAAAATAGAATTTTACTTTTTTTTTTGCAAAGTTACCAATATGTGGAATCATCACCACTGTCAACTTTAAATAACTTTTTGTCATCTAAAAGATAAATTCTGTACCCTTTAGTTCCATATTCTACGATCTCCCCTACTCTACTCATCCCTAATCAACTATTAGTCCATTCTGGCTTTATGCTTTTGGCTATTATATATTTTCATATGAATATTATTATTCAATTTGTGACCTTTTGTGACAGGTTTCTTATTGGATATTTTCAAGATTCCTCACTGTTGTAGCATGTATCAATACTTTATTCCTTTTTATGGCCAAGTAATATTTCATGATATGGATATACCACCTTTTTAAAATGCACACATCAATTGGTGGACCTGTGATAATTTTATATAAATTGTTATACGATTTATGTCATATAAACATTAACCTATTTTATACTTTATCTTCTACGTAGTATTTATATCTCGGTCATATGAAAACCTAGTCTAATCATTTCAAGAATGCCAGACTGTTTCCGAAAGCAGGAGCATGACTGTCTGAGGGCTTCAAGTTCCCCTCATCTTCTTCAACACTTGTTGTCGCCTGACATTCTGATTCTACCTTACTGTCCTGTGAAGCACTATTTTCCTCTAGCAGTTACTGCTTCCTTTTCCTAGACATTTTACTCTTTCCCAGTGTAGGTATTCCAGTCTCGTATTTCACCTCAGACAGAATTATGGATCCTAACCTGCATTTTATTTCCCAGCCACTTATTTTCTGCTGCTCCTGATGACTGAGGTTGTGACCTAAGAAGAATGCCAGGGCTTCCAGAGGAAACTGGATGAATAAACTGTGTCAGGACAGTAAGAATCATTTTATATAGATCACTATATTAGGAGGTTCTGTCTGCGGCAATCTAGGACCAGAGTCATTGCTTTTCTGTCAGCAGCTGTCTGAAGGGGCAAGTGCTGTAGTTCAGCTCTGAAGTGTCCCTCAAAGCTCACTTGTATCAAGGGCTTGCTCCCCGGGAGGGTGCTGCTGAGAGGCAATGCCCATCGTGAAGAGGTAGGTCCTAAGTCACCGGCTCATTCAGGAGGAGGAGCTGGTAAAGACCCCTTTCCGTCTTCCCCTTCCTGGCAAGTGGGTGAATGGTTTTGCCTGGTTGTGTAGTGGCACTTATAATGTACCACTACCCATGACATACCACCGCTGGCTCAAGGCAATAGGACAAAACCAATCATGGGCTGAAAGTGTGAGCTCAAAAAACAAAAACAAACCACCTTTTCTTTGTTCATAAATTTATTATCTCAGGTGTTTTTCACAGGGACTGAAAGCTGGCTTAGAAAGTCATAATTTCCTTATCAGCATTCCCTTCTCTGCCCCAAGATCTTAACGAAGTCTACCCATGACTACTGTGATGCATGCAGAATGGTACTTTCTAGCACATTTCTTTGTTCTGGGATTTGGGGTTGAGGTAAAGATGTGCTTGCCTGAAATGGGAGAGTAGTTGATTTGATTTTTTTGTTTTTAATCTGTGTTCCTTGATTTGTTGCGTGGATGATTTATGAGGCAGGTCAGAAAGTGGCATGGGCTCCTTCCCTACGTGGGAAAAGTGGGAGTAGTGACTGTAAGTGGAGCGTTACCTAAGGCTGCCCTAATCCCTACCACCCCACAGAGCAGACAGTGCAGCACATAAGACCAAGTGTGAAGAATCTCATATCAGAAGATCCAAGAGCCCTTCCTAATGCTCTAGGGAAGGGAAGATGTCAGCCACAGGGCCAGAAGGTCAACTGCACAGAGAAGAACTTTAGAGGAAGATGCTGGAGGCCAAGTTGATCAATAAACTTGGCAATTGATCAAACATAAACAGTGAAAAAGAAGGAAGCAACAAGACTGACTCCTCACTATAGGATTTGAGCATTTGGGTAGGACTGGAGATGCCTTTTCCCAAGACAGGAAACACTTGAAGAGCAGCAGATATGGTGGGATAAGAGGTCAGGAGAGAACACTCTCAGCTTAGGTCAAAGGGAGACAGGATGTTGAGATGTAAGGTTACAGACTTTTGTGTGTGTCACCTGTAAATGGCATGTGACGTATGTCACTCAGAAAGAGACAGCAGAGTGAGAACCAACCAAACAAACAAAACAAACAAAACCGGATACCTACAAAGAAACACCAGAGAGGAACAAAGGCCATAAGGGGAGCTGGGTTCAGAGCTTAAACAGAAGAGCATGGTCCACTGTAGGGGTTGCTGCAGAGACACAAAGCTGTGTGAGAACTTGACTCTGCCTTGTGGGTCCCTCAAGATGTCTGCCTGCCTTTTGCCACACTCGATACCATGATGGTCACGGTTCCAACCCTCTGGAACCAGAAGCCCGGAATTAAACCCTGTATTTTATAAAGTTACCTTGGCCCTAGGTGTTTTGTCAAAGCAACTGAAAAGTAGTAACTAAGTGTCCTAATTTGTGGCTGAGTTTGAAGAGAGTCTTCTGTTGAGAATAATGTGTTCTCTCTAGTGTTTGAGTGGGCTGTTCTGCAGGTGTCTGTTGGGCCCATTTAAATTAATATATCATTTAACTCCAGGGTTTCTCAGGGTTTTTTCCAGATGGCCTGTCTTGGTAAAACTAGGGTATTGAAATCATTCCTATTATTGTTTTGCAGTTAATCTGTGGCTTTCACTCTAGGTGTATTTAGAGGGTTCTTTTATTAAGAAGCCCAGCTCTTGTTTGGAGTTGGAAAACAATGGGTGGCATGGTTAAGAAGGCAGCTGCTAAATGAAGTTCTAAGAAACCATTGTTCAGAGCTGCTAACTTAAAATGCAATTCTCAAATGTATTCTGTTCCTGTAAAAGGAGGCTAACCCATATTCCTGAGGGCTGGGCCATAATGAATGAGACACTAAAAACAAAATATCTTCCTGTTTTTTATTCCCCCACCCTCACATTTATTAAATTATTTTGAAAATATGTTTGTGCAATACTCATGGCTTTTCTGTTTCTCCCTTAGGATGTATAACTTAATGTCCCTGGTGAGTTAATACAAGAATCTCTCAGTTCCATCCACAAAGAATTTATTCTGAGCACTTTGGAAGATGCTTGTTTTATCCTAGTTTGCCAAACTAAACAAAATCTCTAGTTCTTCTAGAACGATTTAATCTACCAAAAAAGCATTCCTGTGGCAACAAATTTGTGTTTTTCAGGCAAAACTACCTTCTACTTTAGTGTTTTCTTGGTTGGAAGAGGGTGGTATTTTTCAAAGTAATTAAATTTGGTCTATGACAATTCCATCATGTATACAGTACATTCTAATTATCTTGCCTTTTCACCTTCTTCCCTCCCTCCTATCCCTGTCAACCTCCCTCATTTCCCCCACAAACTACTTCCCCACATTCACATCTTTTTCTTTTGTGACCATAGGCTTGAAACTATTCATTAGAGGCTTGTTGCCTCACCAATGGGCCCACAGCTAAAGACCATGACTCCTTTTCCAGTAGGACCTTGTAGTAACTAATAGTTCCGGTGTGGGTGTGTTTGGGGGGGGGGCAGGGCTTGATAAGCAGCCTCTTCCCCATCCACAATGATTGTTGATAGAGCTGATCCTACCAGTGCTAGCAACTGCTGCTGGTGTGAGTTCATGATTATAATGGCCATGCCACGCCCAGAAGAGAGCATTTCACAACCCCTTCCCTTATTTCCTATTTTTATATTCTTTTCAGCCTCTTCATCTGTGATGTTCCACAAGTCTTAAAAGGCTATATATATATATATGTCTTATTTAGGGCTAAGCACTCAACAGTCACTTGTTCTCAGTACCTTGAGCAGCCATGAGTCTGTATCTACTGCTAAGCACTTCAGAGAGGGGCGTCTCTGGTTAAGGCTGACAGCAATATCCTGTAGATATAAACATAGATGTTTAGAAGATATTTTGATGCTACGTCCATTTAACTAAATAGTAGTGGTAGGTTTCCCCTAGGGCTTATGACTTCCTTAGCATATATTTTGGCTGGGTTGACAGTATCAGGCATGGATTCTCTCCCAGGAAGCAGGCTTCGAATGCAGAGAGTGGTTGGTTACTCCCATAATAAGCATACCACTAATGCACAAGTTGACTCATCATGCCTGGGAGGTTGTTATTGAAGTTCATCGGATTCACAGCTAGTTAGGAATGGTGATGCATTTTTGCTTTCAGTAGGCTGTGTAGCACTTTCTGGCAATATGAAAGCTAGCTGGCCAGGAAGAAGCTTTCAGCTCACTTCTGGACTGATTTCTCTAAATCTTAGAAACAAAGTATGTGGTATCTTTATCAATAGGGGCTTATCATGTATTTCTTGTAGGCAACCAAGAGGAATGGCAAGAGTCCCTATTGTTTTGGGGGGCTCTGGCTTCCCTGGCTGGCAACTCATAAGGTGGTTTATCAAGCTGGTACTGGGATATTTGTTTAACGGCTTCTAGGATCAGCATTATCTAGCCTTGCAGAGTTAGCCCCTTCCAAGTTTTTTTTTTCCCTTTATTTTCTTTCTTTTTATTTTTTTCAAGACAGGGTTACTCTGTAGCCTTGGCTGGTCTGGACTCTCTTTGTAGACCAGGCTAGCTTAAAATTCATAGAGTTCTGCCTGCCTCTGCCTCCTCAAATGTTGAGATTACAGGCATGAGCCACCACGCCCGGCCTAAGTCTTTTTTCTTAATGTATTTTTAATTGTGTTATAGGATCGTAGGTTTCCATTTGACTTTTTCATATCCTCTTTGTTTTCGTTGACCCTCCCTCCCACTCCCTTACCTCCCCATGCCCCCCTTCTGCAGTCCCTGTTTAAGCCCTTCCCCCCACAGTATTCCCCCTCAATACTTTCATTTTTACCCATGTTTTATTATCACCATCACCACCCAGACAGTCCCCACCCCACGATATCTTTCATAATTTAGGCTGGCCTTCAACTCAAGATATAGCTGAGGATGAGCTTAGACAACACATTCTCCTGCCTTTTCTTTCTGAATGCTGGGATTGCAGGTGTGGGTCACCATACTCAGTTTATGTAGTGGGAGAGATAAAACCCAGGACTTCACATACTGTGGGCAAACACTCTATCAACTCTGCCACATTCCAGCACAGCATTCTATATTTTAATACCACAGTGGAAACCCCGTGCTCTCTCAGTTTCCTGTTACGTCTTTTCTCATATATATGCTGGCCCTTGGCCTGAGCTTGCCACATGGTATCTTTCATTGCTGGGGGACATGAGGAGATGAACTGTCCTTTTTGAAGACAGGATCTCCCAGATTGAATTGCTAGAGGTTTGTTTTCTGTAGCCATCTGGTTTTTGAGAAATTTCCTTTCATCTTCTTTCTACATGAAACAAACATGCCTAAAAAATAGTCTAAACTTTCAGCTGCATCCAGCCTGTGGCTAATCGGCTGCATGCAGCCCAGGATAGTTATGAATGTAGTCCAACAACAACAAAAAACTTACTTAGAACAGGAGGGTTTTTTTACCCTTGACAACATGGTGTTGCAACACCGAAGGGTGCATATACTTTAGTTTGCAGTCTGAGATTGCTTGGTGTGGGAGTGGGATGTTGGAGTGGAGAAAAGAGGGTGGGCAGAGGACCAAGCAAAGTGGACAGGTGTGTGTTGGGGGGGGGCACGGGGGGGGGAATGACACTTCTTTGAATACCTACGTGTTGGCCTAACTACTAACCAGTTCTGTGGCGCTGAGCCTTCAGCATCACTCCTACTGTTTATTCCTGAAAGAACCAGCCTATTTAGTGTCCGCACACTAAATACCTAGCTTCCTGAACATAGAGGATGGAGCTAGCATCTGTTATTTGCTGTGCACTATTGTTAGGACTTCTTTAGGGCTAGATTAATGATCCTAGTTTTAAAGACCTCCATATATATTTTTAATGTCTCCACTTTATAGATGATGTCTTGGGGGCCCTGAGAGGCGGGGTTATCTACCCACTTAACTAGAAAACTCTTGCCCGAGGATCGGAATCCTGCTTGCCCGATTTCACACCCTCCTTGCAATACAGCCTCTTTGTTGTCTAAATAAAGCCTGAGATTCTTAGGAATAAATGTGCAAAGGGGTGGAGTGAAGTTTCAAAAGAAGCTTGTGGGCATGGGGGAAAAAAACCACAGTCTTATCTCTACCAATAAGGCTAAACATTATACAATAAAACACTAGGAATACAACATAGATTTCTCCTGTAGCAATTAGAGAAATCTACTATTTTTAAATAGTAATGCTCAGCACTGTTATTGGTACAAATTAGTAGCCCAGTAAATTAGCATGTGTAGGGATATAGTCTGCTAATGTGCCCTTGTGCTGGTTGTGACCACAGACATCTGCTCTCCCTGCCTGGTTCATATTAGGTGTTGAACATTTTTAGTTCTATCCCTATTGATAGGGGGTTTGCCTAGTATGACCAAAGCCCTTGGTTGGATCTCCAGTACCACAGTATATTTTAAATATACGTATTTTTTTCTTCATGTTAGAATTGTGTTTATTGTTGGTTGGACATTTTTCATTTGTTTTGTTTTGTTTTAGGTTTTTGATATAGGGTTTCTCTGTGTTATCTTGGCTGTCCTGGACTCATTTTGTAGACCAGGCTGGCCTTGAACTCATAGCAGTCCACCTGCCTCTGCCTCCTGAGTGCTGGGATTAAAGGCCTGAGGCACCACACCCGGCTGACATTTTTCAACGGCTAGCCTGAAATGATAGTTCAAAGGGAATTCTTAGTGTTAACAGTTACTCATGTTAATGTATTAGGGTTCTCTAGAGCAGTGGTTCTCAACTTTCTAATGATATATATCTATATATATCTAATCTATGTCTATATCTATATGTATGTATATATATGAGAGAGAAAGCAAGGATTTGTAGAATGATTTACAGGCTGTGGTCCGGCTAATCCAACAATGGCTGCCTATGAATGGAAGGTCCAAGAATCTAGTAGCTGTTCAGTCCATGAGGCTGGATGTCTCAGCTGGTCTTCAGTGTAAGCCAGAATCTTAAAGATGTAGATTCTAATGGCAGTGAAGGACTGGCCTTGCTAGGGAGAACAAGAGCAAACAGGCAAAGACAGCAAGCTTCCTTCTTCCATGTCCTTTATATTCGCTTCCAACAGACAGTGTGACCCACATTTGAGACGAGTCTTCTCACCTAAAAAAATATGAATTAAAAGTGTGGTTTTCAGCCGGGTGTGGTGGCACACAACTTTAATCCCAGCACTCAGAGAGGCACAGGCAGGTGGGTCTCTATGAGTTTGAGGCCATCCTGGTCTACAAAGCAAGTCCAGGATAACCAAGGCTACATAGAAAACCTTATCCCCAAAAACAAACAAAAAAGGGTGTTTTCCCATCTTGAAGATACAGATTAGAAGTGGTTCTTCCCACTTCAAATTAGGCAAAAATCCCTCACAGGAGTGCCCCTCCATTTGGGGGGTTTTAGTTAATTTTAGATGTAGTTAAGTTGACAACCAAGAATAGCCATCATAGTTAATATGATAAAGGTATCTTATGAAGGTTTTCTGGTTTACATATATTTTAAAAGATTTATTTATTTTAAAAATATGTTAAACTTAAAATATATTTACATTATTCCCTTTCTCCCTTCAACCCTTCTAATATCCCTCTTCTTTTCTACCACCTTTAAAATTCATGGCCTCCTATTTTTGTTATATATGCAAATAGATGCATAAATGCAAGTGAGTCTGTTTTGTTTGCTCACATGTATATATATTTAGGGATGACCACTTGAGATTGAGTAAGCATTTAACAGACTCATTCCTGCTACTCCGCACCCCCTGCCATATTTGGTGGCCTGTAGCTCTTCATCTAAGGGCAGACATGACCCCTCCCCACACACACCTGTGTCATTTCCCCATCAACTTTAGGATATCAACTGATGCTGTCACATTGTTCAAGTCTTCTTTAAGCAGACATATTGTTGAAATTTCAGGGGTGTAGGTTTCCAATCATATTCAGAAGATACAATCTTCCAACAGGTTTCTTGGCTCCCTGGTTCTTATAATTAAAGTTTATTTATTTTTATTTTATGAGCATTTTTAGTGCACATATGTAAATGCACTACATATATACCTGGTACCAGTGGGGGCCAAAAGAGGGCACTGCTCTTGCAGAGGACCTGAGTTTGATTTTCGTCACTCTCCACATGGTTTGTAACTCTAGTTCCAGGGGATCCAACACCCTCTCCTGGCCTCTGAGGGCACCAGGTACCCATTTGGTGCACAGACATATATGCAGTCGAAATACTCACACAGAAAATAACAATGTAAAGACATCATGGGAGGGCGAGTATACACAGGACTGCTTCTTACCCGACAGTCCAGACAGCAGTGTCCGAGATTGACTGCTCCTCCATTTCCACGCAGAGCGTAGCCTCCTCAGCTATTTTTATTACAGGTGTCCATAAAAACTGGCTGGAGGTGGGATTATCTGAAGCAGAGTTTTAAAAACCAAAGTTACTTTTGACTGGATGAACTCTAGCAGAGTTATGTCCTTTGTGGGTGGGAGACAATTTGAGAGCACCAGACAGAGAACAATTTTTTCTGTGGAGACAGGAGAAGATTTCTGTCTTCAGACTGACCTTAACCAAGAGAGGTTCAAGGCCAGACTGTGAATGTCCTTTTTGTACTAACTACTTTCACCACTCCCTGGCCTGCTAGGAGACAGAACTGTTTAAAGGTGCTTCCCTGCTGCCTTCTCACACTGTGAGTTTCCAAAGCTGCGTTCAGAGCTGAGGACATTCAAAGAGAATTTTTAAAAAAGGGCTTAACAGTACCCTAGCATGGGATTCTCATTAATTTATGAGGATGGAATGGGGCTGTTGGTTCTGCTTGCTACTTACTGCCTTGAAGAACATTCATCTACCTTACTTGAGCCAGAATACCAGGATGTTTAATGCCAAGACTAAAAGGTCAGAAATTTCAAAGAAAGTCGAGCTGTGGGCAAGTAGTTTAATCAGTAAGATTTGCCTCCCTTCACCTCCAGAAAAGTCTATTCATGACATAGTATCGAGCTGCTTAAATATCATATGCAAATCCTGATCCACAGCATGAAGAGACGGCGGCCATGACTGTGGACAATATTGTTTTTCTAATAGAAATATTCAAATTTTCAGCTTCTAAATGAGGTTAGCCTATTAATGTAGTGGATGTAAATGTTTTTGTTTTGATCCCAAGTGTGGGATATGAAGCAGACTTGTGAGAGAACAGGAGACGTTTGTCCACTAGAAGAGGAACTACCTCTTGCCGAGGCAAGAAGATACACACACACACACACGCGCGCGCGCGCGCGCGCGCCCAAAACCAGGCAGGGCCTTTTGGTCTTAGCTGTTCATCACTCCACTTCGAGATGCTCCTAGAGCATCAGTCCAGCGAACACTTGTAGGTTCCAGATTCCAGCTGCTGCTCTGGGTTCCAGCAGCTGCTCCAGGTTCCAGAGGCTGCAGTTGCTGACACTTTTGTTGAATTGCTGGTTTGCTGTTTAACGGGTCTGCTGGAATCCTGCCGACTATGTCAGCAGAACTGTTCTAAGGAACTGAGTCTAAAAGGGTCTGCTTCTCCTGTTCCCATTAACCTCTCTTCTCTCCTATCTAGGGTAGGTGGGTTGGACGGGAGGTATAAGCATTAAGAACCCCAAATAAAGTAGGTGTGAAAATGTTCAAAGCCCACACATTTTTTGCATTTGAACAAACTCTGAAAGTCCATTCAATGGAAACCACTGCCATAATGTAGGCATTTGATCTTATTGTCTGAACGATGTCAGGATCTACAAACGCCTGCTGTTGCTCTCAACAAACTAGTTGGGTGTTAATTTAGGAAAAATGGAAAGATATAAATTTGGTCTTCAGCTTACGGAGATACAAAATGGAAGGAAGTAAGGGAAAGTATCTTTATTTTAAGATGTTATGATTCTATACATAAAAGACCCTAAAAAGTCTGCCAGAAAACTCTTATGGCTGGTGAAAACATTCAGCAAAGTAGTGGGATTCAAAGTTAACATGTAAGAATCAATAACTTTCTGATATACAAACATTCTAAGAAAGAAATCAGGGAGACAGTGACCTCAAAAAAAAAAAATCCTAAAATAAACCAAACTAAGGCAGTGAAAAACTTATAAAATTAAAATCCAAAGACATTTTAAAAAAGAAATCTAAAAGTATACCAGAAAATGGAAAGATGCCCACACTTATGGGTTATTAGGATTACTATTGTGGACATGGCTATCATACCAAAAGCAATCTACTGACTCAACTCAATTTCCATTAAAATTCCAACACAGTTCTTCCTAGAAACTGCAAGTTAATCTTAAATTTCACACACACACACACACACACACACACACACACACACACACACACACACACAAACATAGGAAATCCAGGATAGCCAAAATGTGCTGAGCAATGAAACCAAAACACAACACTTCTAAAGACATCATCATCCGAGATTTGAAGTTCTACTATAGAAGTGTTTTAATAAAAATAGCACGGTGCTGGCCATAAAGAGCAGGCAAGGGATCGATGGGATAGAGTGGAGGAACTAGGGTATAAATCCACTTACTAGCATTTGACGTGCTAGAAGGTACTTTGCCCATGGCTGGAGGGGAAACATAACCCCAAGTATCATCCAAGTACAAATCCTGTAAGCTGCAACAGCCACCTGACTACAAGATATACTGGTGCAGTAGTGGCACAGATGCTGTCAAAGTAACCAAGCACTTTTAAAAAATTGTATTTAAGGCCTACTCCACGAGATGGAACTCATATCTGGCACAGCTAAAGTAGCCAAGAACCTGACACTAGATAGGCCATGGACCTTAGGGGGAAGTACACTACTATTATTGTGATGAGAGAACATAAAAATAAAATGACTCCTAATGACATATGGCTGTATCCATAGATCACAGCATTACTCACCCTTCAGCAGAAAAGTTTCTTCTTGGAGTATACAGTAATTAACACGGAGATTCACAACTAGACAATGTGCAGAGAGTGAGAGACTTTGGAGCCCTGAGCCCTGAATGGGATGTCCCTATACCACACCACCCCCTCCATGCTTCAGGGATCTATTTGGAAGAGGAAGTGAAAAAAAATTAGAAGGGCCTGAGGTGGTGGATGTCCAGTGGAGTGTCACTGGGTATAGTAGCCACATTCCAAGCAGGCCCCATGTGTGGAAGTAGTGCCTAACACAAAACAGATCCTGTGTTTGTTGTGGTGGTATATGTGTGTTTGTGTGTGCTTGACTTTATGTTTTTAGGTTGTTTTTTTGTTTGTTTGTTTTGTTTGTCTGTTTTGGTTTTTTGAAACAGGGTTTCTCTGTGTAACTTTGGCAGTCCTGGACTTGTTTTGTAGACTAGGCTGGCCTTGAACTCACAGCTATCCACCTACCTCTGCCTCCCAAGTGCTGAGATTAAAGGCACGCGCCACCACAGCCTGGCAACTGCATTCATCTTTAGAAAAGACTCACAGTATTTTTTTGTCTTACTGTTTTTTTGCTTTGTTTTTTTGTTTGTTTGTTTGTTTTAAACTTTGTCTTTGTTTTTGACAGAGCTAAAGGAGTTGGGTCAGGAAGGAGATAGAGAAGATCTTGGAGGAGTTGGGGGAAGGCAAAGAACATGATCAAAATATATTGTATAAAAATATTTTTAAGTCCCTTACCTACAGGTACCTGATATGATGCCAGTGATGGGCCATAAGGATAACAATACCAAAGTCCTGCCAGTACTCAGCCAGCCCTCTGCCAGTACAGAACAGACACACCTTCACACAGTGTATAGAAGATTACCCCAATGTGCTGCTATATATGGGGAAAGGGGAAAAAGAAACAGAAAGGGAGTTAAGTAGGGGGAGGAATGAGAGGGCAGAGTAGGGGAGGGAGTATGAGGACTAAAGAAAAAATTATCTGGAAATGTACTACAGTAGACGTTTCCTAAAATATATACATATGCATATGTAAAAAGAGTTTAAATGGTCTTACCCAATAGCAGGGGGACACTAGAAAGCACAGGCTAGCAAATAAGAAGGCCAGTGCTCATCAGATAAGATATCGGGGGATTGCGCTCATAGTACCTTCCTGTACCAAAGACGCTAGAACATAACGGTGAAGGTTCTATATAGACACCTGCACAACTTCTCCGTTTTCAGTGAGTTATGTAGGTGTTTAGCTATGGACCATCGGCTTGTGGAAAGCATCCCTAGTCTTAGCAGCAGTCTGGTTTTACTTATTTAGTTAGTTTCCAGTATCTGATTTGACTTAAGGCCCACTCTAGGAGATGGTACTCATACCTGATACTGAGAGACGAAAACAATTAAAATCCATATCTTAAAGGCCCGGGTACACCTGCAGGGGGCCGACCTTGACACATTCCCTCTGTGCCCACCAGCGATATGGTCACTAGAAAACCACATCAAAGGGCCTTGCCCCGCCTCACTATCACTTCGCCCACCCTGCCCTAGCAACAACCAATTAGCATAGGACAAGACACTCAGCTGAAACCCGCCCAGGCACTCCCCTCAACAAGGAGGTGAACAAAGGAGATCAAAGGAAGTTGGAGTCCCGGGTGCCCTTGGCACCTGATCTATAACCTATCACCTTAGGACACTAGACCCCCTTATGTATCTTTATCGATAAGTACTTGCCAAGCTAGAGCCCCCCTACTTTGGGAACACTAGGAGGGGATAAAACCCCCACAAACCAGAGCACTAGCGTTGCCGTCAGATACCACTGCACTGGTGATGGTTGCAACCCAGCTGGAGTCGTAAGAAAAGATCCTTCATGCTATTGCATCTACTTTGCCTCCTGAAGATTCTTGTGGTACTCGACACCTGCATATCAATACTGCTTGGTGTTGGGGCTGGTCTGATGCTATGTATTATAATGCAAATTTCCTGGCCCCAAGATCTGGTTGCATTCTCACATTGTATGAAATTTGTTTGCCAATATTCTCTGGCTGGTTAAATTTCTGACAGAAAGAGAAGAGAAGTAGGCAGAGCTTACCTGGCCTTAGGGTGAGATCAGGACAACAAGGAGGGAGAGAGGAGAGGAAAGAAAGCTGGAATAACTGAAGTGCATCTGTTAGTCAATGTGACCTCCTGCCTCAAACCTCTGGCCTTACACTCCCTAGTTATGTCCAGAGAGACAGACAAAAATGCACTGAAGGGCTGCCTTCAAGTCCCCACAGCCCTCCCTCCATGACCCTGAGCTCAGTATATGGAGATTTGCTCTCAAGCTGCAGCCCTCACCTAAGCTTCTCTGTCAGAACCCAAGCACTCTCATGTCCTACCCTTCCCCTAACTACAGCCACCTAAGGGAGGCCAATCAGTAACAAAGGTTGATAATTTTAAATACAATAGGGAGCCGAGAATTGTTGTCTCCACCTTGCCATGTCTATTCAGACCGCTTCATGAACGCCTGACAACAGTTGTGCTTTTTACTCAAGCCTTCAGACAGAAAGCAGGGAAATTCCATGAAGGCCCCTCAGGGAAGTTAAGGGAAAGACAGCACCCACATATCCACCTTCCCTTCATCATGGCAAGGCAGAAGGCATTTTCCACGTGGTGCCAGGTCTCCGTTTTCAGCCTTTTCAATAATGAGCTGAGTATGAAAAAGAACAAAGCGACACATGACCAGCAGCTTCATGTTGGGCGCCATCTGAAGTAAATATTATTGTGGGGGGGAGAGGTTCGCTATACCCCCCCGATTGCTCCTAAATATTTGTTTGAGCTTACTACCCCACTTTAGACCATTTAGCTTCTGAAATAAAAGACACAGAGACATTTTTAGATTTATAAAACCTTTAAAACTCAGTAACTGGGTGGGTATCAACCCTCTAAGCTATTTCGCTATTTCCTAGCTACACACCCCAAATTACTTACTATAATTATTCCTGCCAGGGCTGACTGCTTCTGTCCCATCAGGCCAGCCTTTGGCCATGTGCTCATGGTCCATACTGCCCCCATGGTGACTTCCTTCTCTCTCTCTCTCTCTCTCTCTCTCTCTCTCTCTCTCTCTCTCTCTCTCTCTCTCTCTCTCTCTCTCTCTCTCCCTCTTTGTGGTCTTTATCTCACACTACCTACTTCTCTTCTGCCCAGCTATTGGCTGTCAGCTACTTTATTTAACCAGTCAGAGAATATTGGCGAGCAAAGTTTACACAACATCACTTGGTGTATGTGAGAATGCTTGTCTGGGCAGCAACCAGATCTTGGGAGCCAGTAATTAGCATCAGGATACATAGCACCAACCAGTCCCCAACAATTCCCCCTTCTGTCTAAAGAAAAAGGCTCTTTCTCTTACAATAACAAACTACAAACAGTAAGAACAAATATGAAACAATTATGAAAACGATTATGTAATAATTACATTCACAATGTGCAGTCCATTTGTATTTGGCAACCCAGGAGAAAGTATTCTATTATCTTCCCTGTCTTGGCGAGTTCAGAGTACTGTACCTAAATCACTTTCTATCCTAGCTTGTAATTAACAACTTAAAATTCTACTTAGACCTAAAGATATCTTTTAAAAAACATTCTAAAAGTAGCTGACAGCCTAATGACATTCTGCTATACCCACAGCTCAGTGCCTTGCTCAGCCATTATCAGAGAAGCTTCCTCCTGCAGCAGATGGGAACAAATACAGAGACCCACAGCCAGAGAATATGCGGAGTGAGAGACCTCCATCACATCCTTCTCCTCAGGGCTCAGGAAACCCTTTGGAAGAGGAGACGGAGAGTATAAGTACTAGAGGGGATGGGTGACACCAAGGAAACAAGACCCTCTAAGTAAACAGGATCAGTGCACATATGAACTCACAGAGTTCATGCACAAGGTCTACATTGGTCTGCACCAGATGGGGCCCTTGAGCTGAAAGGAGAAGTGGGCACATTCCCCAATCCCTAACCCAGAAACTATCTCCACTTAACAATCACTTGCAAATGAAAATTTAGTTTCTTCCAAGGGACACACATGCTGAAGCTCTCTTTAACTGTGGTTAATATGTTGACATATCCAGTGAAGTCAGACAATGGGCTCAGAGAAGCTTCTCCTTTTAGCAGTAATGGCAAACACAGAAGAGAGCCAGATAACAATGCTGGGAATGTTAAGAAAGCCAATAATATCAGAGATATGAGCTTCTGCAACAGGGTTGAGTATGCAGATAAAAACGAAGGGAAAAGTCAGTGAACCCGAAGATATATCAGTAAAAGTTGCTCATTGGAAAATACCAAAAGGAAAAACAAAACAAAACATACCTACCTTCTCTCCCTCTTTGCTTCACTTGAAGCCAGATTTACAGTGAATTTTGATGGCTTTCCCATTCTTTCCGGCTCTGCACCCATTTCCTTCCCCTTTAATAAAATTCCTGCGTGTTTAATCTCATCTTGGTGTCACTCCCGGGAGAATTCAGGTTTACACAGGCCTGTGACTTCATTCAGGCAGAAAAGTAAGCAGCATACTTGTGAGTCAACTTGGTACTTTGGGGTACTTTTCTGGTAGGCCAGGTCTAAAATACCCTTTAAGGTTTGTTCGCCTGTGAAGCTAAGGTCTTGCTCTCCCGCGCCTCTTCCTGTGTGCTGAGATCTGGGATGCTTCCCTCTGATGCTTGGAATTCACCTCTCCCTCTCAGCTGCCTCAGGGTTCTGAGCTTGCTCTGTTTCCAGCTTCCTAGTTGTTCTTCGCTGCTTTGGGGGTATTTTGTCCTGTGCATCTGAAGCTCAACTGTGCAGCAATTCAATCGACGACTCTATGCATGTTTCTCTGTATATTCTGTGCTTCCCTGATGTTGTCCCATATTCTGTAAATTCTAGACACCTTCATCGCCTCACATTCTAGTCCAGAAATCCCCTTCAGGTAAGAAGTCAACATGATCAAAAACATTACTTCATTTATGTTTATTCCAGTGTCACAGTCCTGTATCGACTATGTTTAATATCTGAAAGCAATTGTTGCATATGTCGTCCCCCCCCCCCAGTCATGTGGTTTATTACCACAGGAGGGCCAGTTTGGCTGCAGTTGCTTTAAAACGTCTAGAAGTGGAATTCCAGGACCACTGCAGTTCTTACCTGTGGGTCAGCTTGTGCCTCCGTGTGATGTCCTCCAGAATACCTCAAAGTTTTCAAGTCTCATCTGTCTCTAGTGGTTGGTATCTTTTAGGGAGCTAGGTTCAATTTGTTGCTGTGCCCCAAGTCTAACTGAGATCACATGGCCTCTCTCCCTGATCTTTGCATGCTGCATGTGGGTTCACTCAGTTGTCAAATGGCCCCGAGACAGGAGTGTGGCTTGGGTAGGAAGTTGCATCCTGTGGTGGATATGGAGGTTCAAAAAGGTGCTAGCATGCTAATTTAGTGTAACTCTTACACGAGACATGTTATTCTCTTATCTATCAGTGTTCTACTATCAACACACCACCTTCTCCATGTATAGAGCCTGGGCATTAATATTCACACTCATATTTTAACTGTTCTACAATGGCAAAGCCCTGGCCAGAGTGCTGGGGCAGACACTTTATGTGGAGATGAGCTCATCCCCTCCACAGGTCTCTGCTAAATGTCAGGTGGTCTTCATTGGTGGATGCATGTGTTTTGTCTGAGGACCTTTTTTGTTTTGTTTTGTTTGTTTTTTGAGACAGGGTTTCTGTCTCTGTGTAGCCTTGACAGTCCTGAACTCACTTCGTAGACGAGGCTGGCCTCGAACTCACAGCAATCTGCCTACCTCTGCCTCCCAGAGTGCTGGGATTACATGCATGGGCCACTGCATCCTGCTGTCTGAGGACTCTTGACACTGTTGCTTGGAGCACTCATACTTTATGGGTATGTTTGGGAGGAAAAAGAATTGCTGGTGTACAATAGACCCTTCCCATTAAACTTTTCTTTCCTCTGTAGCAGTGGCTTTTGACATCAGAGTCTCCATGGCGAGCTTGAAACATACCTAATACTTGGACACTTGCCTGAGACTAATTACATTAAAACTCCATTGATGGGACATCAACATCGTTATAGAAAACTCCTCAGGCGTTTCTGATCACAGTCAGGCACAGAACCAGTGTCTAGTTTTGGCATAGTGGGCTCATTGACTGTAGCTGTAGTTTATGTTTCAATTAATTCTAATCTCAGACCTTCAGGTCAACATGTAAAAATATGGAATCTTAGATGAGCCCATTAATATTTATCAGTGTGGTTCAAGATGGTCATATTTTGGCCTGTTCTCTTAAATACCCATATATATTTCAGATTTCTGCTAATAAAAATGCAAAGGATCTAGTATGTGCATTCCCTTCCTAGGGAAAATCTTATGCTTATGCATTTTATGATGCTACATTGATCCTGGAAGCAACAAGTATTGGCATGAAGAAAGTGTGGGCATCAATATCCCTTTTCAAGGCAACCAGCTCCAGGTGAGGCAGAAAGCTTTTCCTACAAAAGAGGGAGTTTTCAGGTAGGACAGAGAGTTGCATCCATTGGTAAGGAATGCTGAGGAGAATCTGGTGGTTCAACGTTCTCACCTTTGTCTATGTGAGATATTCCCAGGCAGGCCTTCTGAAGCATCCACTGTCTTAGCATCGAAGGCCTGCTGGAGACGCACATTTACTCTGAACAGCAACTCTGAATATGAGCCACACTGTTTCAGCTTCAGACCTTCTGTAAGGGGGTCATAGGGACTTCCTGACTGTTCACTTGTTCTCTAAGTTGTGAGTTCAAATCTTTGAGTTTGTCTGTTTCTTTCCAAACTCTTTCCAAAGTAATCAAAAGTCATGATGTTCTACAATCTTATAGTCACCACTTTCACCATGATAGGCAAATTCTATAGCCACTGAAGCTTCTAGTGGTTTTATTATACCTGTTGTTAATCCTCTGCCACCACTGGTGAGAATTTGAGCAGGCACTGCCTCAGAGGGAGGGGTTCCATAAACTCTTAAAATGGTTGAGCTATAAAAAACTAGGGCATGACCACTTCTACTTATGGTTGAGAAGGAAATTTTATTTTAGATATGAAGGAAAGACCAGGCAGAGAGGCACCTAGAAGACTCCACACTGAACTGCACCATAAGAGGAATTGGAGGAGGGGGGGAAAAAGAGGGAGGCAAAAGAAGGCCAAGAGAGCAAAGAGAACGAGACCAAGAACTAAGAAAGCCAAATGTGGCCAAAATGGCTGGGCTTTATAGGAAAAAAGAAGGTGAGGAAAAGCCGGGCGTGGTGGCACATGTCTTTAATCCCAGCACTCAGGAGGCAGAGGCACGTGGATTGCTGTGAGTTCAAGACCAGCCTGGTCTACAAAGCAAGTCCTAGACAGCGAAGGCTACACAGAAACACCTTGTCTTGGAAAAAAGAAAAAAGAAAAAGAAGGTGGGGAAAGGGAAGTGAGTGGAGCTTAGGGCTGCAGAGGTTTAGCATAGGGGGCTGGGGTGGGCGTGAGAAGTGCTGAGGAACCAGAGTTCCATAACAGGCATGCACTGAGAGCCTGCTTTTATATGTTAACCTCACTAAGCCATTTGTCCGGGCTTTCTTTGACCACACCCATAGTCATATTTGAGAGTCTATTTCCTGGAACAGTTGCTGATGAAATGACTGTATCAGGTCCCAGCAGAAAATGAATGGCAGAGTCATGGCTTAATTGAAGAATATTTAATAAGTGAGCTAGCCCTGAAAGTATGGCAAGAATTAAGGGAACCAGAAAGGAAACATTACACTGGGGCTGGAGAGATGGCTCAGTGGTTAAGAGCACTGTCTGCTCTTGTGGAGGTTCTGAGTTCAGTTCTCTGCCCTCTTCTGGCCTGCAGGTGTACATGAAGACAGAGCACTCATACACATAAAATGAAGAAAAAAAAAAACATTATACAATCAGGGACAGCAGCATTGAGAAACCATTGCTATACTCAGACCTGGGCAATCCCAGCCCGCGGGGTGGCTGGACTGTGGGTGGCATCTGCTCAGTTTGAGCTGTGACCACAGGAGGGTGCTGTGTTCACAGACTCGCAGTGGGAGGCCAGGCGAGGCCAGGGAGAATACTTCAATTGACTTCTTTTTGCTCTTTGTCCTCTCAAAATGGTACCTCCTATAAGCCAAAGCCAACTGGTGGCCAGCTGGTAACAGGCCAGCACTATGTATTTCATAGCCTTCAGCCTCCAGAGTGGAGAGTGAGAGTGAGAGTGAGGACTGGGGAGGTTTGGTGCAGAGTGCAAGAGAGTGATTGGATTAGGTGGAGGCCAAGGTGGGAACTAGAATATTTAGCTCAGCTCCCCAAAAAGTTGCTTGAAGCAGGAAGTAAAACGCACTTGAAACCTCTGTTTATCTTAGCCTCGCCACCCACAAGCCTGTCTATGGCCGCTGGTGAGGTGCCTGTGATTATGAGAATTAAAACAAACACTAGAACAACCCTTTTGGTCGCTGCCTTCTTCTTCTATTTGTTGTTGTTGTATTTATTTATCTATCTATTTATTTATTTTCGGTTTTTCGAGACAGGGTTTCTCTGTGTAGCCTTGGCTGTCTTGGACTCGCTTTGTAGACCAGGCTGGCCTCAAACTCACAGAAATCTGCCTGCCTCTCCTTCCCTGAGCCCTGAGGCTACAGGCCTGTGCCACCACGCCTGGCCCTTTTTGTATTATTCTTGATCATGTTCTGATTCTGTTAAGTCACAAAAAAGCTCAGTAGTGTGGAAGTAATAAAGCCGGTAAGAAAGACATTCACTTTTTGGCCACCCTTTCTGTTCTCTACTTGGATACCAGAACCTTGCACTTTGTTTGTTTGTTTTTTGTTTTTCGAGACAAGAGTTTCCCTGTGTAGCCTTGGCTGTCCTGGACTCACTTTGTAGACCAGGCTGGCCTCGAACTCACAGAGTTCCGTCTACCTCTGCCTCCCAAGTGCTGGGACTAAAGGTGTGTGCCACCACGTCCGGCTCAGAACCTTCCACTCTTATTATAGCATTCTTGTCTTGATTTACGGAAGCTCTGGAACCTGTCTTGATGCAGACTGCAGTCAGCTGTGGACTATGGTGGACTGAATAAGTTGCCATTCGCAGCACCTCTTCAAACTCCAGGGGTGCTGGCTTGAGTGTTAGGTAACCACAGAGCAAGAGCTGAAGGTGCACCCGGCAAGGTTGCTACCCTTGGCTGAACTTCATTGGTTTCCACTGGTGCATATAGCTGTGTGGCAGATGATATTGGCCCAGAGTTTGTTCTGTACATCCCTAGAGAAAAGGAGTGTTCAGCACTACAGCACGGTATCTGAAGTTTAGCTTTGTTCTCTCTCTCCTAGGTTTTTGTCTGGATTTTTTTGTTTTGTTTTGGTTTTTGTTTTTCAAGACAGGGTTTCTCTGAGTAGCCTTGACTGTCCTGGACTCGCTTTTGTAGACTAGACTGGCCTCGAACTCACAGCGATCCACCTGCCTCTACCTCCCAAGTGCTGGGATTAAAGGCGTGCGCCACCACTGCCCGGCTTCTCTCCTAGATTTTAAGACAAGAATGACAGTATTAACATTCTTTTAACTATGGCAGAGTATAATTTCTTCCGATGCCCACTGTTTCCTTTTTCTCCTAACTGATATGTCTGTTGCACAGCACTGGAGATAGATAGCAGCCTTCTCCAGAGTCTCTTTAAGAGTTGTAATTCCTTACCATTGGAATGGGGGCAAGAAAGACCTAAGCACCATCATAATTTCCTTAATGGAAAACACACACACACCATGCTTGCTTTCTTTCTTTCTTTTCTGGGATGAAGTTGCAAGTGTGATACTTGAGGGCCCGTGATGAATATGACTGATTGATGGCAACTATGGAGGAGCCTGCCTGCTTGTCTTAGATAGTCCACCTACCTCTTGATTATTGTTTAAAAAAAAATACTGTTATGTCTAGTTTGAGCCATTGTTTTCTGGGATTCCTATATACCCACACATTAACCAATAAGTTAAGATTCATTTGGCAGCAGCATAGGGCAACAGCAGTTCGAGCAGATTTGTCTGCTGCCTCAATCTCTCATCTATAGAAACAGATGATCGAACAAGATACTTAATCGAAAATTAAGTTTGACTTGATCTTATGTAGTAATGTGGATAGCTCAAAGGAATGAATGCACATTCAGTATATGACGTTAGTATTGTCGCCTAAGATGTTTTCTCTTTCATGTGGTTTTTTTTTTTTTTTTTTTCTGGTTTTAGAAGAATTTTTCACAATTGTGGTTTTCATATTAAATTGTGTGCAAGATGTTATAAACAAGAAAACAATCATGATTTTATCCTCTTTTAAAAAAATAGTTTCATTTTAATTGCATGTGAGCTGCCAAGGCCAGACTGCATATTTCCCAGCTTAGTAAAGAGTGCTGGTTTACAGAGTTCGTCTTCGTTTTAAGTGAGTTAGTTCAGTGGTAGTAACTAAAACAACACATCAATGTTATGCTGCAGCATACGTAAACTCCTTAATCACTTGAGCTCCATTGTTGTGTGTGGCTGCGTCGACACTCAGGCCATGGTTTCCGTGCCAACTGCCTTTAAATATGGAAGAGAAGAGGAGCTATGAGCACGTTTTGTGAGGCACGAGAACTTCAAGTACAGCCTTCTTCAACTTGTTACTAAAATATCAAATCAGCTTAGAGAAGAATACAAATGATACCACCGGGAGCCAGGGAAGAAGGCTCTGTGAGTAAACTCATTTTCTGTAGAAGCCTGATGGTCTGAGTTCAGATCCCCAGAACCCACATAAACAGCCAGATGTGGTCGCCCACAGCTGTAATCCCAACACTCTTATGGTGAGATGGGAAGAGGAGACAGGAGAATCACACAGAAGCTAGCGGGTTAGTTAGGGTGGAAAATGAAACAAACAGATGAAATAAGGGAGCACCTGCCTCAAAACACATCAATAAAAGTCAAGAACCAACTCCCCAAATGTATCATTGACCTCTATGATACATGCCATGGCATACGTGAACACACACACACACACACACACACACACACACACACACACCAGCGTAATTTAGGAGTAACACCTGTTAGTAGTATTTTCAAGAAATTTGTAGCGACTGCTAGATCTGTATAGTTATACAAAGTCTTCCTCCTTAGAGATAAGAACCAAACACCCTATCTTTGCCATGACTAACCACTTCCTAGGTTGGAAACAGAACTGTTCTAAAGAAAGACTTACAGGTATAGAAATGGATTTATAGGAAGACAGTGGTCAGAAGATGAATACCCAGTAAAAACAAGAAAAACGTTCATCTTACCCATGAGAGAGATAAAAATTAAAACTATATTACAACTCGGTCAACATGACTATCATTAAGAAAACAAACGGCACTCAGTCATGGTGGAGCATGCCTTTAATCCCAGCACTCGGGAGGCAGAGGCAGGCCGATCCATGTGAGTTCGTGGCCAGCCTGGTCTACAAAGCGAGTCCAGGATAGTCAAGGCTACACAGAAAAACCCGTCTCAAAAACCAAAAAAAAAAAAAAAAAAAAAAAAAAAAAAAAAAAAAAAAAAAAAGAAAGAAAAGAAAAGAAAAAAGAAAGAAAGAAAAGAAACAGCAGTCAGGCATGGTGGTGCACGCCTTTAATGCCAGCATTTAGGGAGTCAGAGGCAGGTGGATCACTGTTAGTTGGAGGCTAGCCTGGCCTACAAAGTTAGTCCAGGACAGCCAAGGTTACACAGAGAAAACTTGTCTTGAAAAGCAAGAAGAAGAAGAAGAAGAAGAAGAAGAAGAAGAAGAAGAAGAAGAAGAAGAAGAAGAAGAAGAAGAAGAAGAAGAAAACAGCAGCAAATGCTGGTGAAGATATGGGTTAAAAGGAATTTATATACACAGCTAATGAAAGCACAAACTGAGCCAATCACTATGAAAATAAGTATGGAGTTCCATTGTTGATTATTGGTCTTATTTGCTGAACAACGAGAGTCCTATTTAGAAAGTCTCATTTATGCCAATGTGTTGAAATGTACTTTCCATTCTTTTCTAAAATGATTTCAAAATTTCAGATCCTAGACTGAAATTCTTTTTCTGTTTTTCATTTTTTGTTTGTTTGTGGTTTTTCAAGACAGGGTTTCTCTGTGTAGCCTTGGCTATCCTAGACTTGCTTTGTAGACCAGGCTGGCCTTGAACTCACAATGATCCACTTGTCTCTGCCTCCCAAGTGCTGGGATTAAAGGTGTGCATCACCACGCCTAGGTCCTAGACCGAAATTCTTAATCTGTTTTGAGTTGATTTCTGTTCAGTGTGAGAGGTAAAGGTAGAGTTTTATTCTTGTACATGTAAATATCCATTTTCCCCAAACCACTTGCTGAAGTGGTTATCTTTTTTTTCCCAATGTGCATTTTTGGCACCTGTATAAGAACAAAATAAAATGGCTTCAGTTGTGTGGTCACATGTCTGGGTCCTCTCTTCAGTTCCATTGAACTCTTGTGTCTGCTTCCGTCCCAGTACAGTGTTGTTTTATTGCTTATGTTTGAGTAATAGAATTTAAAATCAGGTATAGTGATAGCTCGACCAGTATTCTTTTTGCTCTAGATTGCTTTATCTACCCAGATTTTTGCATTTCTGTATTAACTTTAAGTTTTTTCTATTTCTTTGGGGGAATTTTCTTTATAATTAAATTGAATCTGTATCTTGAGTCCACTTACACATTTTTTGATTTATACATGTTGGGCTTTCCCCAGACCTCAGGAATAAAGTGAACTTCACCATGGTGGGCAGTCTTTTTGATGTGTTCTTGAGTGTCTTGTTGAGAAGTCTTGTGTCTACGTTGATCAGGAAGACTGGACTGTAATTTCACTTCCTCTTGCTGTTGTGCTTTCATCTAATTTTGGTATCAGGATAATACTAACTAATAATTTTGGATTGTTCATCCCTTTCTTAATTTACAAAATAGTTTGAGATACTCTACTGTTGGTTCTTCTTTGAGATTCTGGTCAGATCACCAGTGAATCCATATGGACTAGGACTTTTTTTAGTTGTTAGATTTTAAATTATTGTTTCAATTTGACTGTTTTTTATGAAGTTTTGTATTATTTTACACACATAAAGGTGTAATTTATGAAATTAACAGAAGAAATAGGTAGCACTAAATAGGAGCAGAATCTTTGTATACTTTGAAATTAAGTTGATATAAATAGAAAACATTGATATCACTTAGAAATATCAAATATAATATCTATAGATTCTATAGAATTTTATAGAAAATATCTATAGAATATACACAATTCAATTAGAAGGAACTGGCCATTGTGTCTATGCCTCTAATCCTGGAATTCTCTGTCACTCTCTTTGTCTGTCTGTCTCTCACTATCTTCTCTCTTTGTGTCTTTCTCTTTCTCTCTGTATCTCTGTCTGACTCTCCCTATCTCTCCATTTCTTTCTCTGTCTCTCTATATGTTTGTCTCTCTCTCTCTCTCTCTCTCTCTCTCTCTCTCTCTCTCTCTCTCTCTCTGTGTGTGTGTGTGTGTGTCTTTCTCTGTGTATTTTGGTCTCCATCTCCGTTTCTCCGTGTGTTTGTCTCTGTTCCTCTGTCACTGTCTTCCTGTCTCTGTGTCTTTGTCTCCATGTCTCTGTCTGTCTCTGTCTCTGTCTGTCTCTGTCTGTCTGTCTGTCTGTCTGTCTCTCTCTCTCTCTCTGCACTGCTAAAGCATCCTCTCTAAGGGTACCCCTGTACTTGCTCCTTCTGCCTGAGCCACCATGTTAAGCTGCAGGAGTGGGGGTGGGAAGGAGAAATGGGGAGGGCAAAGCCCTGATTTGTTAGTTGTTTAGTTAACCAGCTCAGTCACAATTTCCATCTGATGACTTAAACCCAGAGGGCATGCTGTGACCTTGGATCACAATCCCTGCAGTGTGACTGTGAAGGTAGAGAAAGAGCTTGCTCCTCATCTCCACCGGATCTTCTGAGAATCAGGCACCTGGGCACAATTATTTTTAAACATGATTTTTCCTTTTCTGAAGAAGCAAACCCAACCAAGAAGCGGAAGATGGGCCCACCGATGACAGTGTGTCAAGCTGACTTCCAGCTCCCTGTTTTAGTGGTGTTCCTGTGATTGATTTCGGTTGGAAGAGAGAGGAAACATACATTTCTCATGAGGTTCACTGCTGTCCCTCCTCAGCTGAAACAATTTCTTCATAGAAAGAGCTAAGGGCAAAACAGGGAAGCAACTCTCAGTAACAGCTAGCTGCCTGGCAAAGGCTTTTCTCCCAATGGCTCTGAGGGAAAAACAAGACACTTAAAGAAGGAATACCCTGAAGTGAATCTTCAGCCTTCAACAGATCTTAATCATAGTTTTCCTAATTCTCCCAGCAGCCTGTACTCTCGTGTCTGCAGACCCAGGACAGCATTCCGCGCACAGGCGGAGAACCCGCCCAGTCACACAAGCTAAATAGCAAACAGATGCCTGGCATGCCAAAGAACTCTCTAGTCAGGGCACCGCCAAGAAAACAGTTCTGCCTCTTGGTTTCTGGGTGGAGAGAGCGCTTTATCTTCTTTGCTTGAAATGATCGGATTTTATAAGCAGAGGCTCTTTTTTCCTCGTGGGGAAGCAGAGAGCCCAATCTTGCTCCCGGCAACGTTGCAGTTGCGGACCTAAGCAGACGCTGTATGGTCCGCTCTCCCTCCTTTCCATCCATCCGCTACGCTACGCATCGCTCCCTGTTTCCTGGTTTGATTTGCTTTGATTTTAGTCCTCCACACCCAGCAAAACTTTCAAGTTCACGCTTGCTGTCTGAGCAGTGTCCGTAGTCAGCTTAATCTAGAGGCGACCTGGAGACACAAACTTTGGTTCAGATGTTGCTTTGTAGATTTTGGCTACTCTTTGCAGACTCAGTTCAGAGAGCGTCTTCAAAACCGCATTCCCTCCCCTCCCTCAGGAACCTGAACCTTTCTTACACCCCACAACTCACACTTCAGCCAGTCGTACTAATCCAAAAAACAAAACAAAATAAATACCCCCCCCAAAATACCCGTCGATGACGTCCAGATGGGATCTTAGTTTGACGGTGCCTTTCTGCAAGTACCAAAGGGGAGCACTCCCTGGTGAGGGGTCCGCCCTTCCTCCTAGTCTCTGATGGGGCGGGGAGGGGGGTTAGGTAGGCAGGGATCTGGATCTGGTTAGGGGAGGGGAAAAAGCCATGGTCCCAGCTGCCTTCTTCAGTCCCAGTCTTTCCAGGCTCCTGGAAGAGGAGGGACAGTACAACAGGGGAGGGACTGGGCAGGGGTCCCATCGCTGCGCATCCTGTCCTGGATTCGACCCGCTGTCACTGTCTCGAAATCTCCCATCTCGCTCACTCCAGACTCCAGCCATGAGCCCACCTTTCAGCTCCGGCATCTATGTGAGCCGCGGGGTGACCCTGCTGCTAGCGGGGCTAACGGCAGCGCTCCTGCTGGCCCTAGTGGTTCTAGCTGCCCTGTACGGCAGCTGCGCGCGCGTCCATCCTTCAGAGCAGCAGGTGAAGAAGTTATCCCCTCCTAGTGGCCAGGAGCTGGAGCCACCAACCCAGACATCAGAGGATGACTGGGAGCCAGAACAGCGACTCCCGCCGGGGCCCTGGAATCATCTGCGCCTGCCACCCTGGGTTGTCCCTTTTCATTACAATCTGGAGCTGTGGCCCCGGCTGCTGCCCGATGACCTGTCCATGTCAAATTTGACCTTCACGGGTCGCGTAAACATCACTGTACGATGCGTAGTGGCCACCTCGATATTGTTGCTGCACAGCTACTATCTGAATCACAAGCAAGTGGACGTGCGGGGTCCCTTGGACCAGGACACTAGAAACACTTCTGTAGGCCTTGTGCCGGTGGACAGTGTGTGGTTGGCGCTGGAGAAGCAATACGTGGTGCTGAATCTGGGACAGCCCTTGCAACCAGGTAGCAGATATGAGCTGAATTTCGATTTCTCTGGCAAGGTGCCTAAGGAAGGCATAGAGGGGCTTTTCCAGAATCTCTACACCGACCAGGATGAGCTCAGGTAAGGGCTTGTTTAAAAGCCTTAGCCGGGTGTGGTGGCCCACGCCTTTAATCCTAACACTTGGGAGGCAGAGGCAGGTGGATAGATGTGAGTTCGAGGCCAGCCTGGTCTACAAAGTGAGTCCAGGATGGCCAATGCTACACAGAGAAACCCTGTCTTGAAAAACCAAAAAAAGAAAAAGAAAAGAAAAAAAGGGGGGGGGGGGAAGAAAGAAAGAAAAGAAAAAGAAAGAAAGCCTTTCTCAATCCAGAACATTTTAGCCCTCTAAGCACAGCTGTTTGAATCCATTCCACACCAAATGGATCAGAACCAGCCAATGCTTCTGTTCTTAAGGTTGGAGAAGCTAGAAAAGTCCGTCCTTGCTCTAGATTCTGGCTAGCTTGGCACTGTGCTCTCAGCTTTGCTCTGCCCTGTACCACCTAACCTGGCTAGTTGTGACCCCATAAACATAGCCACAGAAGGATTGTTTGTTTGTTTGTTTGTTTGTTTGTTTTTACTAAACTTCAGAATAGCTTTTTTTTTTTTTTTTTTTTTTTTTTTTTTTTTTTGGTTTTTCGAGACAAGGTTTCTCTGTGTAGCCCTGGCTGTCCAGGACTCACTTTGTAGACCAGGCTGGCCTCGAACTCACACCGATCCTCTTGCCTCTGCCTCCCGAGTGCTGGGATTAAAGGTGTGGGCCACCATCGAATCGCATTTCATTTATCTGTCTTGGTGCTGTCAGGGCCTCAGCTCCGTTTGCTGGCAATCTGTGGCACCTGGCCCATTCTACCAAGCTTCTGAGCCAGGCGTTTCTGGAATCCCTTTGCTAGGATTCACAAGCCTATGTCGCTGTACATGTGTTCTTATACTCGTTGGCAATAATGTCTCTGGCAGGGGGCGTTTCCAGCCACTGCTCAGGAATTTTCCCTTGCAGTACTCTGAGGTCACACTACTAAAAACCTGCCAATATTGTGAAAATTGGAGAACTCCATTCATTCATTCACCCATTGGAGGAATATTTGCAGTCTGCATAACTCTGTGTACTTTGCCCTTTATTACAGAAAACGCTCTTAGATGCGGGGGTTAGGGACAAAGACCACATCGAAGTACAAGTTTAACCACCTTTTACAAGTTTTTTCAAAGTTTCAGAACTCTTAAGTAAGTTTAATGAGCCCCTGAAGTGGATATGTGGCCTTAACTTTCAAAGGACAATGTGTCCGGCTTTCCTCTGTCAATGCATCAATTCTTGAACAACTACTCGAAATTTTCTCTTAAGGATGATGGGAGTAGTTCCCGCTCTCCCAGCAACCGAGGAGAATGAGCTGTCTATTGGTCAGATCTGAACTCTGGTGTGGGGAGGCCCACAGAGGCCCGCAGAGGAAGGGGAAGCAGGCTATCCTGATAGGCTGTGGTCATAGGTGGGGGAGGACGTCCCCTTCTGTCAGAGGTCTAAGGGAGGGGAATAGGGCGGAAGAGGAAGGGGGGTTAGGAACAGGAAGATACAAGCAAGGGGATAACAATCGGGATGTAATATGAATAAATTATAATAAATTTAAAATAAAAATAAATAAATAAATGGATGACTGGTGGGGGTGGGCCTGGAGAGATGGCTCAGCAGTTAAGAGCACTGGCTGCTCTTCCAAAGGACTTGGGCTCAATTCCCAGCACCCACTTGGCAGTTCACAACTGTCTGTAATTCTGGTTTCTGGGGACCTGACACTCTCAGACAGACAGACACATGCAGGCAGAACACTACTGTAAATAAAAATAAATAAATAAATCATTTTTGTAAAGAATTAAAAAAAAAAGAATGATGTGCAAACCAAGATATATTACACTGAGAATGGTTTGACATAACTGTTACCTCTGTCCTGCAGAGGCAAGAGCTGAAATGCAGAGCACCCTGGCAGAGATTTCTACGGTCCACACCTTGGCTTGTTTGCTGGCCTCTTCCTTCCTTCTCTCTGTCCTAGTGGAGCTATGCCCTAGCAAGCTAACAGGGGAGAAGAGAGGCCCTGTCCATTTTATCCTAATGTGCCGTTGAAGAGGAACCAGATTTTCAGAACATCAAAGCCCAGAGAGAGTTCTAGAATTGGGTTTCTGAAGAGCTATTGCCAGCAAGTTGTTTTTCCTCTGCTTCTAGACCCAAAACATAAATATGCTTGAAGCCGGTGTCACAAAAACAGCTGGGCAGAATGATGGTGGGTGGCACAGTGAACTATGGAAGCTGCCCAGGCGCTGGGTTTGAAAACATGCTGTGTCAGCTGAGCCTGTCTCTGCACCTCTCTGACTCTGTTCCTCCATACCTGGAATAAATATAATTAACAGTCAGCTTTAGGACACTGTGACAATGAGATGTGTCAGGAGATAATGTGACAATGTGACAGGAGATACCTATTAGTGACCATAGTGACTGGCATACAGCATGCACTGTGGTGTCTGCTAGAGACAGGTCAGATGAAACCTAGGCTCCTCCTTAGCCAAACAGAAACTGCCAAGTTCTAGTATATAGAAATTTAAGAGTGTTGCCAGGTAGGAAAGTGCAAAGGCCCGGTGAGTGGGGGAGTTTTCACTTAGTAGGTGTGGAGCTTTAGTTTCACATGCTGGTACAGATGTTTATCTAAGTTATCATGTTGAGGACATTCTGTTCTTTTCCGTTTTTCTCTCTTATTTACTCTCTTTTCATACCCAGTCTCTTCCCCCGCCTCCCTTTTCCCCTAAATCCACTTTCCTCCAAAGGGCAGGCCTCCCATAACAAGTTACAGTTAAGACAAGGCACACTCCCTCATATTAAGGCTGGACAAGGCAACCTAGCAGGAGGAAAAGAGTCCCCAAAGCAGGCAGAAGAGTTAGAAACACCAAGCTACATACATAGCCAGGACATACATGCAGGAGGACCTAAGTCAGACCCATACAGGCTTCCTGTTACAGGCGCAGGCCCTCTGAGCCCTGCTTAGTTGATTCTGTGGGGCATGTCCTTGTCTCCTTGACCCCTCTGGCTCCTACAATCCTCCTTCCCCACCTTCTACAGGATTCTAACCTTTGGCTGTGGGTCTCTGCAACTGCTCCCATCATTTGCTGGATGAGCTAGATGAAGCCTCTCTGATGATGCTGCCATTAAGCATCATTTCATTGATTTTTTTTTTTTTCCAATTTGTGTTTAGTTCTACCCTAGGTCTCTGGCTTTTAAATATGCACCACACAACATACATGGTATAAGATTTACTGTAGAAACATGGGGAGAGAAGGAAGGGGAGTGGGGTGCCCCTCGATTGGGGGGGGGGGAGTAAGAGAGGCTAAAGATGAGAGAGCAGGGGTTGGGAGAGGGTGGCACTGGTTTGTCCTTTTTATCCTGGGCTACAACTGTGGCAGCAGGTGATGACATCAGAGGTCACTAGGCAGACTGAGGCAGTTTGCTAACACCGGTTACACCGGTTCCTGGTCCTCCAGGCAGTGTCACTTTCCTAGACCGGGCCTCAAGTTGGTCAAGTCGTTGGTTGGCCACTCCCACAAGTTCTAGGCTGCCTCTACCCCAGCACATCTTGCAGGTAGGATAGATTGTTGGTTGAAGGTTTTATGGTTGGGTTGGTGTCCTAGTTCCTCCACTGGAAGCCTGGTTATGGAAGATGGCTGGGTCAGGCTCTGCATCCCCTAGTACTTGGGCTCTTTGACAGGATCACCCTCATAGATTCCAGGGGGTTTCCATTGCACTAGGTTTCTACCTCACCCCCCAAATGCCCACCAATTGCAGTTATCTCCCCAGTACTCTGCATCTAACCCCTCAACCTGATCCGTCCTGTTCCTATCCCCACTTGCTTCCAGTCCACCTGTGAAATTTATTCCATTTTTCCTTCCTAGGGGGTTGTATGTATCAACCCAGAGCCCTCCTTGTTTCTTAGCCTCTCTGCTCTGTGGGTTGTAGCTTGATTATCCTTTATAACTAATATCTGTTTATCAGTGAGTATATACCATGTTTATCTCTCTGGATGTGGGCTACCTCACTCCGGATGATTTTTCTCTAGTTCCATTGATTCCCTTACAAATTTCAAATTTCAAGATGCCATTGCTCTTTTTTTTTTTTTTTTTTTTTTGTTTTTGTTTTTGTTTTTTTTTTTTTTTTTTTGAGACAGGGTTTCTCTGTGTAGCCTTGGCTGTCCTGGACTCACTTTGTAGACCATGCTGGCCTTGAACTCACAGTGATCCGCCTGCCTCTGCCTCCCAAGTGCTGGGATTAAAGGCTTGTGCCACCACCACCTAGCTGATGTCATTGCTTTTAACAGCTGAATAATACTCCATAACATAAATGTACCACATTTTCTTTATCCATTCTTCTGCTAAGGGGCATCTGGGCTGTTTCCAGTTTCTGGCTGCTATGAACATAGTTGAGCAAGTGTCCTTGTGGTGGGTTGGAACATCCTTTGGGTATATGGCCAAGAGTGGCATAGCTGGGTCTTGAGGTAGATTGATTCCCAACTTTCTGAAAACCCACCATATTGACTTCAGAATTGTTATACAAGTTTGCACTCCCACCAGCAATGGAGAAGTGTTTCCCTTGTTCCACATCCTCACCAACATGAGTTGTTATTTGTTTGATCTTAGCCATTTTGATGGGTATAAGATGGAATATCAGAGTTGTTTTGATTTGTATTTCCTTGATGGCTAAGGATGTCAAACATTTCTTTAAGTGTTTCTCGAACATTTGAGACTCCTCTGTTTAGATCTTACCTCATTTTTTTTTAAACAGGAAAAATATTCTGATTTTTATTTTTGCATGTTACTCTCAAGTACACAATTACAATAATGTCACACATCCCCTATATGATTTTCTTTTTTATGTATTTTACTTTTTTTTTTACAAAGTATACAAAGGAGGGACATACAATATTTAATAGGATATTTCTACAGGACAATAACTTATATTATGTCCTTGTAAAAATCTGCTGTACCTCATTTTTAATTGGACTCTTTGGTTTGTTAAAGTTTCTTGAGTTCATTATGTATTTTGTGTGATAATTTTTTATAAATATTTATTGAATTTTATAAAACACTTTTTCTGCATAAATTTTTGTTATTATATGATTTTTCTTCTTTAGTCTCTCTCTCTCTCTCTCTCTCTCTCTCTCTCTCTCTCTCTCTCTCTCTCTCTCTCTCTCTCTTTCCGAGGCAGGCTCTGTCTGTGTAGCCTTGGATCTCCTAGACTCACTTTGTAGACCAGGCTGGCCTCAAACTCACAGCGATCCGCCTGCCACTGCCTCCCGAGTGCTGGGATTAAAGGCGTGCGCCACCACACCCAGCTTTCTTTAGCCTCTTAATATAGCACATTATAATGGTTGATTTTGAATGTCGATCCTGCCTTAATACTCTACTCTTTGTGTTAAGAGGTTATTGAATTGCGAGGTTGGTGAGCCCCTTTACTGTAGGGAGGAAGGCTTGTAGAAGAGAGAGGGGAAACTAGAGAGACAACAAGTGTCTTGACTTTCCAGCCTCCTGTGTTTGGCAAGGGCATGACCTCAGACAAATTTTCCTGTGAAAGTAATTTCTTTTTAACATCTAAAAAAAAAATTTTATGCATATGTATGTTCTGCCTACAGATTTGCCTGTGCCTGTGTGCTTGCCTAGTGTCTATGGTAGCCAGAGGACGACATCTGATCTCCTAAGACTGGAGTTACAGATAATTGACTATCTCAGTTCTGGGACTCAAACCCAGGTCCTCTGGCAAAGTAGCCTGTGAGCCATCTCTCCATCCCCCTGAAAGGAATTTCTTGGAAAGTGTTCCCAGGAAAAGGACAAATGTAGCCCGGAAGAGTCTGACTGGAAAGAAAGTCACAGAGGATATTAGAGCAGACAGAGACTGGGTCACACCTCAGGACTGTCCCCAGCATAAACAAGGGATAAGGAGTGTTTGTATTCTCCATACTGGTAGTATGTAGGCTGACTTTGAGGCCAGATTAATCCAGGAACTATTTGGGAGTACAGGCAAAGCAGTTCCATGGGAGCCTTGTTAGCCTGGCACTGTCAGTGTGGCTTCTAATTCACAGACTAGAAACGTCTTAGGTCATCTGCCCTAGACAATGTAAGTGACTCTTTGTAAGAGGAATGTTAATTCTGAACATGGCTGTGCTGGCAAGAGATCATATCCAAAGACCTTCTAGGTCTATGTGATCCAGCTGACAAGAAATCATAGCCAAAGATCTTCTAGGTCTGTGGGATGTGGCTGGAATATAAATACTTCTTTATTCCAGGAGACAGAGGCAAACAGATCTGAGTTCAAGGCCAACCTGGTATAGAGCAAGTATCAAGTTAAAAAAAAAAAAAAAAAAAAAAGACTTAGGTCCAGGACTGGTGGCACATGCTTTTAATCCCAAACAGTGAAGGTAAAGTTAGTTTGTACAAGGAAGCACCCATGTTTAAAAGTGATGTCTAATTGGGTGGCAGATTTGACAGAATAGGATACGCCCAACTCTCAGGAGAAGAGAGAGGAAAGGGAAGCTACTTAAGAGGCAGTTTTACAGAAAGAGGAGGCAGGTTTACCAAGATAGTGATAGGGAGATGGGTTGCAGAGAGAGAACTCAGGTGAAGAAAACAAGAAGCCAGAAGATTACAGCAGATTGCTGAGTTTGTTTGAGGACAAGCAGAGCAATTCCCTGGCCTAGAGACAAGCAAGATTAAAGAATCAAGTGGGAGAAGAGTTTGAGCCAGAACAGCTGAGTTGAACCAGCCAGCCCAGAGCTCAGAAAGAAGTAAGGGTGAGATTATTAAGCAGTAAGTCTCAGAGGCTGAAAACATTCTAGGCTTAGGTTAATTAATTGTATGGAGGCTAGAAGCTTCCAGGACTAGGCCTAGGCCAGAAGAAAGAGGTAGTAAGTCTACAAGACAACAATTGAGCCAGGAGAATGAAAGTTTTTTTTTGTTTGTTTGGTTGGTTTTGTTATCTTTCTTTCTTTCTTTCTTCCTTCCTTCCTTCCTTCCTTCCTTCCTTCCTTTCTAAACAGTTCTTGTGATCCATTAGAGGTCTGAGGTGACCTAGAGGATGGAGGGTATTGACTGGAGAGCTATACCATTCCAAGAATAAAAATAACTATTGTGGTGGATACTATAGAAGTGACTGTCCAAGAAGTGACTGTCCAAGACAGCTTCAAACGGAGGTTATCCGGGCTCAGGTGAAGGGCTGAGCACATAGGATCCTGGAAGAGGGTCTTAGCATCACTGGCAAACAAAGAGCCTTGGTTCCTATGGAGGAATGACTCACAGGTCACACCAGTCCAGAAAATGTAGTCACATGGATCTGGTCAGTGGGAGAACTCTTTTGTTCAATAATTTTCCTCTTTCTTTCCCTTTTTCACTATGACATCTGGGAGTAGAAAGATGTGTCTTAGCTCGGTGTGGTGGCGTACACCTTTAATCCTGGCACTTGGGAGGCAGAGGAAGGTGGATCTCAGTGAGTTTGAGGCTAGCCTGGTCTACAAAGCCAGTTCAGGACAGCCAGGATAACACAGACAAGCTGTGTCTCAAACAAACAAACAAAACAAAAAGAAGAAGAAGAAGAAGAAGAAGAAGAAGAAAGAAAGAAAGAAAGAAACAAAAAGAGATGTGTCTTGGATTTTGTATCCCAAAGAACTAGCAAGTCTTGAAAAGAAGTTTGAGTTTTGAATTGACTTTTCCCCGGCACAAGTTTGACCTACACAATAACAATGAAGATCTTCTAGTTAATGAACTTGCATTTTTTTCCTGTGTCATGAGTGAAAATATAGATTCCAGAGTGTGAAAAAGTTTGTTTTAAGCACATCTGAGTTCTGGAAAGTAAATTTTGGTGATAGCCCACCAGTTATCACTCCCCAGCACAAACGACTGAGTTACAGCTCTCTGTTCCATCATGGCATCTGAGCAATTATTGAGAATCCCATAAAACATTGTGCTGCCAGCTCTACTTTGTACAGGGGCCTCTGACCTTTGGAACCCTTTGCAGAGGACAGATATTGTGTTCCTGTACAGAAGGTCATCTGTTCATTTGGTGATGGTTGATTGATCATTAAAGTCTGTGGCTTTCCCTTTTTCTTTTCTTTTCTTTCCTGGTATGTATTCCATGAGTCAACCACACATTCTAAACTCTAGGATAGCTACAACTTGACTCTGGCTGTTTTAAATAAGCAAAGAACCCCTTTATGAAATACCTTCCTGCGGGTAGAGGTAGTCCCACCAGTCCACAAATACTGAGAACCAGGTTCTGTTTCTGCACTTTGAATATGAGCTTATGCAGGCTTTGAACTCTTTAGTGTTTGTACCTCCCTTCCAACCTACCTACCCTAGATAGGAGAGAAAAGATGTTAATGGAAATAAGAGAAGTAGATATTTTTACACTCAGTTCCTTGGAGCGATTCCATTGGTATAGTCAGCAGGATTCCAGAAGACCCACTCAACAGCAAACCAGCAATTCAGCAAAAGTGACTGCAGCTGCAGCCACTGGAACCCTGAGGAGCAGCAGCCGGAACTTGAAAGCACTCACTGGAAGTGTTCTCTCTAAGAGTGTCTCGAAGTGGAGCAATGAACAAACAAGACCAAAAATGCCCAGCCCCTTGTTTTGGGCAAAAGGTAGCTTCTCTTCTGGTGGACAAACATCACCTGTTTCTCAGAAGTCTGTTTCCAGTGGAAGAACACCGCACACCCTCACACAAGTCTGTTTTGAATCCCACACTTGGCATCAAAACAAAAACGTATTTACACTCACAACAAGCTTACCCCACCCTCTCGACTCTTGTTTGTATCACTAACCTCTAACGATACTGTAACAATATCAGTAGGAAGACACTGTAACAGCATCAGTAGGAAGACACTGTAACAGCATCAGTAGGAAGACACTGTAACAGTATCAGTAGGAAGACACTGTAACAGCATCAGTAGGAAGACACTGTAACAGCATCAGTAGGAAGACACTGTAACAGCATCAGTAGGAAGACACTGTAACAGCATCAGTAGGAAGACACTGTAACAGCATCAGTAGGAAGACACTGTAACAGCATCAGTAGGAAGACACTGTAACAGCATCAGTAGGAAGACACTGTAACAGCATCAGTAGGAAGATACTGTAACAGCATCAGTAGGAAGACACTGTAACAGCATCAGTAGGAAGACACTGTAACAGCATCAGTAGGAAGACACTGTAACAGCATCAGTAGGAAGACACTGTAACAGCATCAGTAGGAAGACACTGTAACAGCATCAGTAGGAAGACACTGTAACAGCATCAGTAGGAAGACACTGTAACAGCATCAGTAGGAAGACACTGTAACAGCATCAGTAGGAAGACACTGTAACAGCATCAGTAGGAAGACACTGTAACAGCATCAGTAGGAAGACACTGTAACAGCATCAGTAGGAAGACACTGTAACAATATTGGTTATGACAGTTTGACAGCAACATCTTCACTGACTTTTTGCAAGACCTGTGTAAGGTAAGGATAGATGCTACCAGAGTAGTGTCTAGCTTTGTGGGAAAAAATGTTCTTAAATTTTGTTTTGAAGTAGGCTTTTACTGTTTAGACCAAACTGGCCTCCAAGTCACCATCCTCTCGCCTCATCTTCACAAGGCTGGAGTTGCAGGCATGAAGCGAGGAAAACAATAAAATGATACCAACTGCTATGGCCACTTTCTACTGTTGTTGCATAAATAGAGCGTTGGCTAGAGATTCTTTTTTTTTTTTTTAATATTTATTTAATTTCACTGAATGTTCAAATGTTTTGTGTGCATTAAGTCTATACACCATTAGTGTATGATACCCGTGGAATCCAGATCTCCTGGAACTGGAGTTACTGGTGGTTGTGGGCCACTGTGTTGGTGTTAGGAACCTAACAAAGTAACAGGTGCTCTTAGCCACTGAGCTGTCCAAGCCCCAGAGAAATCTTTAAAGTAATCCTCAGGAAATGAAGTTTAGACCTTCATTAGAAATTCTAGTTTGGGGCCTGGAGAGATGGCTCAGAGGTTAAGCGCACTGTTTGCTCTTCTAGAGGTCCTGAGGTCAATTCCCACAACCACATGGTGGCTCACAACCATCTATAAGGAGATCTGGTGCCCTCTTCTGGTGTACATGCAGGCAAAATGTAATAAATAAATTTTGAAAAAGAAAAACAAATCGTCAAATGCCTGGGAAAATAACTTCTTAGAGTCTTCAAACATCTACCTATCATTCTCCCTTTGATATAGTATTTACTCAAAAGAGGTAAATTTACAGAAAGATTTCTATGTGGATATCTCTAGAAGATTTATGAATATCTTATCGGTGCGTTTGAGAACAAATGGAAACTTTTTTTAAGCTGGCTAAGAACAACTCTACAACTTTTTTTTTTTTTTACAGTAGGACCTCTTTAGTTCACCCTCAGACATTATCTTCCTAACTCTTCCACTTATTTAAGTCTTTAATTAACTTTCCAGAGTTAGGTGTGGTGGTATATGTTTTTAATCCCAGCACTCCGGGAGGTAGAGGCAGGCAGATCTCTGTGAGTTCAAGGCCAGCCAGGGCTGTGTAGTGAGGTCCCGTCTCAAAAAAATTAAGTACCAGGCCGGGCATGGTGGCACATGCCTGTAATCTCAGCACTGGGGAGGCAGAGACAGGTGGATCTTTGTGAGTTCAAGGCCAGCCTGGCCTACAAGGGGAGTCCAGGACAGCTAAGGCTACACAGAGAAACCCTGTCTCAAAATACAAAACAAACAAACAAACAAACAAACAAACAAAACTAAGTAACTTTAGAAAGGCTATATTTAAAAATATGCTTTTACTACATTTAGTCCTAATTATTTCATATCCTTAGAATACAGAAGCAGAAGCATTGATTCTGGTGTCACTTAACTTGTCCTAAGTTTCCAGGAGATGGAGGTTCACAACTATTAACAAGTTCTTTTTTACTTTTAAGTTATTTGAAATTTCTTTCTTTTTTAAAAAGATGACATTTATTTACTGTGTTCATGTGTTTGTGTGTATGGAGCTCAGGAGACAACTTTTGGGAGTTGTCTTTCTCCTTCCACCTACGGGTCCTGGAGATCAAACTAAAGTCACTTGGCTTGGCAATTGGTGTCTTAACCTACTGAGCCACCCTGCTGGACGCCACTTTTTAATTTAATTAGAACAAATATACAACCATATTCTTGAATTCTTAAGAATGTCCTTACATTTTGATCATGGTATTCACCTGATAAAAGATAAGACGTAGCTGGGAGAAGCTAAAAGAAAGGAAATGAGAAAGCTCCGGGGAAGGAATTTACAGAAGAGTTGGAGACAATTCAGATCTTTATTGAGGTCAGATAAAGGAGACAGAAACATGATCAAAATCAGGCAGAGTGAACATGGGGTCCTAAAAGACTTCCTTGAAGTTGCTTCTTATGCTAAGAAACCTGACAGTGCCTAGAGTCCGGTACACTCTCAAAATAGAAAATTGAGCAATGCTGGGAAAGAATTTATATTTCTCAAAACAAGGTCAGGGAACTGTAGTACCAGGCACACGATGTTGCTGTAGAGGGAGGAAGGAGGTTATATCACTGCTAGGGAAGGTGTTAAATTCATGTTTCATGTGACAGATGGCTTCTCTGGGAGGTGATTTTGCTAGCCGTCCCATATGTTTGGAAGACAAGTGCGATTAGCATATCATGAAAGCAAACCTCCATGCTGTAAAAAGAGCTTTGGTTTCCCCAGGGTTTTTTACAGTTTGGCGGGTGGAGTTACATTTCTAACCTTTCCCCTCCCGAAGTCCATAAGTTTCCATGTTTATTCTTAAGTGGCAGATGATTGACAACCACTGTCATAAATGTAGTCAGGCCATGAGAAACCTTGGATCCAGTTACTACCACAGGAAACGTGTCTACTGTTGATGCTCCCCTCTCCTCTTGTGCCCTTCCTCCCAGATCCAGGACCTGACTTATGGCTGCCACCTGCACTAAGGCAGGTGCAATTACCCATCTCTTGACTTTATACCTCCACTCCTCATTGTCCATCTTAGTAGCTGCTGGTCCAGCATCACAGGGGTCTGGTGAAACAGGCACCAGAAAAAAGAGGTTATATCGTATGGACTTCCTACTCGAACTCGCCTTCTTGCCATTTGCTCACTCTGGCCTAGCAGCTGCCTCATTTCCCCAGCGCGTATATCTCGTTTGACACTTCCTAGCTTTCTTGTCATTTGTTTTTCTCCTATACATCCCTTGACTTTGCTGGAGGTTATGTTATTGTTCTGCTCAGGTGGTTACTTACGTCACGGGTTTCTCTGTCCAGCAGTCAGGGGATGTGTCTTCCAGCCGCTTCATCCTCTTCCACGTGGCTCTATTGGATAGAACCCAGGAAAGTACCCATCATGGCTCACAGTGTCTTGGGCCCCAAAGCTGTACTTGCAGGGCATTCATCCTTCCCTTGCCTAGGACTGGCCTGTATCCAGAGGCAGCAGCGTTCTTCTGGCTCTGCCTCTAAAGCAGCCAGCTGTTCAGCTGCCTCTGAGGTCCCCAGTGGGTAGGAGTGGAGCACTGACTGGCTCTGGGTCAGTTTCAGTTACTTTCAGGGTGAATGATCACCAGCCTTAACTCTTTCAGCTTCCGGAAGTATCCATGCTGCTTTCTGAGAGTCTCCTCTCCACGAGCTTAAGGGTGAGCCGGGCGCCTCCTTCCAACTCCCTGAGAGCATGTGAGGCTTGGTAAACACCACCCACTGCCTGCTAAAAGTCCCTTATCTTCACTCCCTGGCTCTCCTGTGTCCTCTTATGCTTGAGCTGCCCAAAGAGGGACCTCCTACTGTGACATTTTTTAATCTAACTTGACATCTGTTTTTTTGTTTCTGTTTTTCTTTGGAATTTTGCCGCTATTATATTTTGTTGCCTAATGGAAGCTTTAGTTTTCAGATCCTCTTACACAAGTAATAAACAAACACGACTCGTGAGACAATCATTGAACCACAGTACAGTGCCTGACCATCTGGCTTTCCTAACAGTTTCGATTTCTGGGTGTGTGCTGTATGAAAGTATTTAAGGAGTTGGGTATCATAACGCTTGAAGAATTTTACTTAATCTCTGAGCAGCTCTGCTATTTAGCACTTGTTGACAGGGGATGGAATGGAATGATTTATTGAGTGCATGCAATTAGTATCTTCTCTTTCTTTTCTACGGAAATAGACTCCCGAAGTGCACGACGGGGATCTTGACCACTGAGAGTTCTTCTAGCCCCCAGAGAGTGGCGAAGCCATGATTCTAGAGCAAGACAATACGGAAGGGAAGACATTCTGCAGAGCTGAACCACTAGGAGGCAAATCCCCCTGCAGAATCCCCGTGCGATTCTCAGATGTTGTACAGCGAGGTCATATAGCTGTCGCTTGCTTCTGGCTTTTACAGTTGAAACTAAGAGACAAGCTGGGCGCAGTGGCACACACCTTTAATCCCAACACTCTGGAGAGGCAGGGGCAGAAGGAGCTCTGTGAGTTCAAGGCCAGTCTTGTCTACAAAGTGAGCCCAGGACAGCCAGGGCTGTTACACAGAGAAACCCTGTCTCGAAAATCCAAGGGGCTTGGGGAGGGGATTAAAAGCCAATATGGCTGTGAGTTATAGGGCTTTTCCCCTCCACCTATTTGTATAAAGCAGTATATGCAAATAGTTGTAGAAAACCAACGAGAATTTCTTTTCTTTCATTTCTCAGGAGACTTAAATCATGGACTTGGAAGCATTTACACTGGGTTTGGCTTGCTAAAGTGGCATCTGTCTGAGCTGCTGTTCACTCATAACCAAACACATCCTGCTTCTGCTAAAAGTCTGATGTTCTTCCTGTTGCCCACCTTGCAAACTCCTTGAGGTTTTTTTGTTTTGTTTCTTTTTTCTTTCTTTCTTTCTTTCTTTTTTTTTCTTTTGGTTTTTCCAGACAGGATTTCTCCATGCAGCCCTGGCTTTCCCGTACTTGCTTTGTAGATCAGGCTGGCTTTGAACTCAGAGATCCACCTGCCTCTGCCTCCCCAAGTGGTGGAATTCCAGGCATGTGCCACCACATCCAGCTTCCTCCTTGATATTCTTAAACTTAGCGAAATCATGGCAGAGGAGATGCTGTCAGACTTCTCTCTCTCTCTGTGTTGTGTCCAGCATTTGGCCTTCCGGGTAGCTATAATGACATGTGCCCTTTCACTTTATAGTTTGCTCTTTGACGTTAATATGTCACCACTGTTCAGAGAGTTCTACAGCTTCAGGGCATATGGACTTCCCAGGGGGGCACTGATGGACTTAAGGGGCTCCCTCCTGCCAACCCCAGGAACTTAATCAGGGCCACCTCATAGGCGTTGTCTACATCTTAAGTATGTTTACTTCTCCTTTTCATATCCCCCAACCATGGCTTCAGAGATCTAAGCGGCCATTAACTAACCCCTCCCACACATTCAATGGGGAAAGGTGTCTAGAGATTTTAAGCACCTTTCTTAAAGTTACAGGGCTTATTTATTTATTTTTTTTTTAATTTTTATTTTTAAATTCTGCCCATCTGAGTGGAGAACTCAGGTGACAGGATTCTCTGTTCAATGCGGTTTCATTGTATCTCCTCTCGAACACAGTGCGCCAAATCATAAAACAGGCAATTTTGCCTGTAACACAACACTGCAAAACTACTTAAAGGTCTCTTGTATGTGTTAATAAAGCTGACTATATTATAGCAACCCCAAAGCTGAATGAATGATTATTCAACTGCCGTGAAGTCAGTCTTCTATTGTAAATGACACAAGTTAAAAAGAAGAAGAAGGCAGACTGAACCCTCTAGTTTCTGGTAGTTTCTAATTGTGGAGAGAAGGATGGCTTGCATTCTTTGTGGTCAGGCTTAATTCTGGCAAAGTTGCAACTGAGTTCATCACTAATGAAAATCAACCCCTCTTTGACTTAATGACTCCCAGGTTCTTCTGAAAGTCATCAGTATTGAGCATGGCTTGTCAGGTTGGAAGATATAGGGACCACAGGCAATTGTTGTTGCATTACTAACAATACATGGCATAACATATGATCTCGGGCAGCAAGGCAGAGTGTCATATTTTCCACACAGCTCAAACTTTACTGTGTGACTTGCCCAGAATGGTTCAGTCGGTAGCAGAATGACCAGGCCTTGTAGCCAAATTGGCTACTGTGGAACCACAGACTTCCTTCAGCCTACACAAGCAAGGCTATAATAAAATGGGGGAAACAAGCAGGACAAAACAGCCTGGTTGCAAATTATAGCTTTGTCACAGTAAAGTTTGGACAGCCCAGATGGTTTGTATGTGAGACAGTCCTCTTATTTTATTTTCTGTGAGAGGTTTCTGAATGTCTCAACTACTTGTGTGTCCCTGCTAGCACTGTGTAAAAAATAATTTTTTTGTAAGAAAAGAGGCTCTTTTGAAGTGCAGGAGAGATTTGCAGAGGTTAGGAGTTGGTGGGGCAGGCACTCTCAAGATGTTTGTGTTGGTTCGGCTTTATTTATCTATGAATTGGGCCTGAAGGAAGAGTCAACATGTGACAGATAGTAAGGACCTCATCTGAAAGGGAAGGTCACATTCACCATTTTCTTCTGTAGCTAGGTTCCCAAGTCACTGAGAGCCGGTAAATGAAATAACAAGACTGAGGAGAAAGCTGTTTGCTGAGACCTGTACTCTTCAGACACTCAGGGCAGGATGTGACTGAGGTGACGTCATGGGGTTTGTCCCTAACTCTCTGCCATAAATCTCCAGTGCCCCATGGCAGTGAGTTGTTCTTTGTATTTTTCCATGGAAGTAGGAGAAGCTGCAGTAGAATTGTGGCAAATCTATCTGTGTAACTAAAGGACATAATGTTCAGTTGGCATGTACCCATATAGTTTACCCCCCAGAGACAGAACTGTAAGTTTTCAATTAGAAAGAAGAGAAAACATTTGGAGAAAAGAAAAGAAAAAAACAAAAACAAAAAACCATAGACATTCTTCAGACTGGCTCACCCTTTGGTGACAGATGAAAGCAACCGACTATTCTCAAAGAAACCACTCTAGTGTTTTAAAGACTGCCATTTCATATTTATGTTTGTTCTGTTTTGTTTATAAAAGGCTTATGTTGCAATGAAATGAAAATTATTTTAAGGTTGAAGTTACAGAGATCATTTTTATTTTATGTCTTACAAGAACCCTTAGATGCAGTAGGAATTGGGGTGTGTGTGTGTGTGTGTGTGTGTGTGTGTGTGTGTGTGTGTGTGTGTGTGTGTGTGTTTGCTTCCATTGATCTAAGACAAAAACAAAAAACCAATCTTTCCCCAAAATGTATTTCAGGGGCCTGATTGCATCTCAAATGGAACCAACATTTGCCAGGAAGGTTTTCCCCTGTTTTGATGAGCCAGCTTTAAAAGCAACTTTTAATATTACAATCATTCATCATCCTGTGTATGTGGCTCTTTCCAATATGCCACAGCTAGGTAAGTAACTCTTCCTGCCATTGCATTAACATGAAAACATTAGCCTTCTCATCAGCAGAGGTGGTAGCCTTCACCTATTGTAACTGTGAGGGGCAAGTATCAGCCCTGACACTTAGAGAAGATAGATCCCTAAGTCTTTCTGTATGGGACCCTGGGAACATGACACCATCTTCATTAGTTAGTGCTTCTACTGTGTGTCCTTATTGATAATGGGCTGGTGCCATTGGTCTGAACTGAGACATAGATGTATTTTATTTACCTTGGGTGACTTTCTTATCTTGATTGCACTGTTTTTGACTTTTTAAAGATCCAGAGTTATTATATAAAAGTCTAGATCTTTGTTTTTATGGTAACTCTCACACTCAATAACACTGGATCTACAGCCTTTATACGACTTTAGTAAGTGAAAGGGTTAGCCTCTTTCAGACTGGGGCTGAACCACCGTATACTGCCTCAGTCTCACTGTTACTATGTACTGTCCCATAACACATCAGGTGGCTAGCCCTCACCAATGTCTGAGTTTGTGATTTCAGCTTTAGGCCCCAGACTATTGCTGCTGCTGAGGAGGAGGAAAAGGAGGAGGAGGAGGAGGAGGACCCCTCTGAAAGCTGATAAATGTGGAATTACAGTTCCAGATTCACATAGTGCTCAGACAGCTCCAGCTTTAATGCTGTGAGAAGTGCACTAAACTAGGAAATAGAAGTAGGTGGAAGGAGAGAGGATGTAGAGTAGGGACAAAAGTTACAGCGCTCAAGGGGGTGACATTCGGTTAAGCTCCCGCATCCTGCAGGATGTCGATTCAGGCCTAAGATCCCGTCCTTGGGTCCTTCAAGTGTTCTCCTTATCTATTTAAAAAATTATTTGTTGAAAATTGTACGGACTTCTGGGATAAAGTGTGATGATTTGGTTCATATATGTAGTAGATGATGATAATCCTGGAGTAGTTATCATTCCAATGGGAAATACTTTAAAGTACTTCTGGGGACTGGAGAGGGGTCTTGGCCTATAAATGCAAGCCTGAGGATCTCCAGTACCCAGGTAAAACCCAGTATGGTGGGTAGGCGGGAGGGGGAGGGAGGGTGGGGCCAGAGGAGAACAGGGAGAAGGGCTACAATCACGGTGTAAACTGAATAAATTAAAAAAAAAAAAAAGTCTGGTGTGAATGAATGCAACTTTAATCTTAGTGTTGGGGAGCCCACAGAGGAAGTTCTGGGGGGTTGGGGGAAGTTGAGGGTGGCTTGCTGGCCAGCCAGTCTAGTTGAACTGGGAAACTCCAGGTTTAGGAAGAGTCCCTGTCTCAAAGGACAAGGTAGAGAACAATTGAGCAGGAAGTTTAGTGCTGGCCTCTGTAAACGTGTGTGTGTGTGTGTGTGTGTGTGTGTGTGTGTGTGTGTGTGTACCCTCACATACACTCAGTATGTACACACATAAATGCTCTTGAATAGCAAAATAATTTTGCATATTTTTGAATCACAGTGTGACTACTTCAGGGTACTTACCATTTCTATCTCACTATTGCTAACTTTGTGTTTGGATCCTGGGATGGCAACGGTTCACAGCAACCTGATGTAGTGTTGACGCAGAGCGGAAACTCAATCTCCTAGGCTATAGGGAGTAACTAGGAAAGAGGGGGGCCTGTTGGCAACGATCTTGGTAAGTTATTCCTAGGTTGCCTATCATTTAGGTTTACAGTGACTTGGACTAAAATATTCCCCCCAGGTCAGTCTGAAAGAACGGACGAGAACGGAAACAGATGGACTGTCTCCACCTTTCACACCACCCCACTCATGCCGACTTACTTGGTTGCGCTTGCTATATGTGACTTCGACCATGTCAGCAGAACTGAGAGAGGCAAGGAGGTGAGTAGGGAAGACCCTGCAGGTAAGGAACAGTGTCCCAGCGGCGGCACATCGCTCGCCTGTCACTTCCTGCTTCCCCCTAAGTCCCGTGGAAATGTGGCTTTGCGGAATGTAATGTCACAAGCTGGATGTTGTACCATACACTTTTAATGGCAGCACCTGAGGGTCATGAATGTGAGGCCAACATGGACTACATAGTGAGATCCCGTTTCCTCCCTTTTCACAAAATCTAAACAAGGAGGGGGGGGGCGGCTAAGGCATACTTTTCCTTGATAGCTCTTTGTAAATGTTTCTATGGAAAGACTGCACATTAAGCAGTCTTTCTTTCTTTCTTCCTTTCTTTCTTTCTTCTTCTTTCTTTTAGTTTAGTTTAGGGTTTCTCTGTGCCACAGCCCTGACAGTCCTAGTCTCACTTTGTAGGCCAGGCTGGCCTTGATCTCATAGAGATCCACCTGCCTCTGCCTCCCGAGCGGGGGCGGGGGGTGGGGGGGTGAGGTGGGGATGGGGGAGGGGATTAAAGGAGTGCACCTGGCTTCAAGGCAGTTTCTAAGCACCCACTTACTGTCCCTGCTTTCCTAGAGGATGGGAGAGAATAGAAAATGGCTGAACTAACCCTGGGAGAAATGTTGCTTACTGGGCCAGATTCAAAATGTTTAGCCACCAAGATGGGCCCAGGACTGACCAATAAAAGCAGACATTAGCCAAGAGCAACTGTAGTCACTGGAGTGGCATGTGCAGATTCACCATCCTTCCTATTTAGGGGCTAGGCCCTGTGGGTGTCTCACAGCTCTGGGTGCACCATATTTCCCCACAGCCATGTAAAGTGAGATTGGCAGGCTTTCTCCTAAAGTTCTTAGCTGCCTACTTGTATTCTCACGATAGCATAGGATTTTCAGAAAGTATCATGGTTGTTGTGACAGTGTTTTCCATGCTTGCTTACTCCCTATTGTGGATGTGGAGGTAACTAAGGTCAATGCTCTAGAGGTCAGGCCGTGCAGCTAGCTAAGCATCCCTCAGGCTGGCCTGAGATCTTCCAGGCTCATACCATTAACATACGGAGACAGGACAGCTGGTGGTGAGCCAAGCTCATCATGGAGATGGAATAAGCCAAAGTAATACTTTAGCACTCCTAGCCTAATGAATCACTAATACAGTATTGGATGCAAATGGCAGCTTACCATCATCCTGAGCTGCTGGCTCCTAGCCCTGTTTCTCTGGCTCAATAATTAATTACTTGGAGATCCCTGGCATTCACAGATGTAACGCCCACTTAGAGATCCATGGCATATATCAACGAAACTGCTTAGGCATGATTTAGAAGCCTGGTTTAAGCCTGGCAGGAACAAGCAGACCTCTCATTTCTCATAGCTAATGAGAGACCCAGGATGGTCTCTCTCTCTCTCTCTCTCTCTCTCTCTCTCTCTCTCTCTCTCTCTCTCTCTCTCTCTCTCTCACACACACACACACACACACACACACACACACACTAGTCTGTGATCAGTCCTCTTCTCAATCAGCAGCTCTTGTGAAATGATAAAAATCAGTTTATTCCCGAAAGACCATCTTATTATAAAGAATGTTGGTTGTCATGGAAACCAAAAGGAACAAGAGAAAGTAATGCTCTTGGCCAGAAAATGAGACTTGGGGCGGAGTTTATCAGTGGAATGCTGTACTTGGCCACGGATGAGCACTACAAAGTGAGCAAATCTACTGTGTGTTCTGTGAACAAACTGCAAGCTTGGGATAATGTCCAGCATCTCCCCAAATTACCCATCCAGTAAGCAAGTGGTCATATAAAGCACGAAGTGAAACAGAGGACACACTGTAGGGATGGAAGTGGCTAACCTGATAGACATGGGCAGTATGGGTAAAAATACCCTCAGATGTCCAGAACTAGCATGTCCAGTGAGGGCTACCAGCACACGTAGGTGGGGGCAGCTGTGATTTTTGAAGGAACTTTACAGCTAAGTTTAAAATGATTCTTACTGGTCTGTGTTTCTTGCTCCCTCCTAAGGGCTATCCCTCCCAATCCAATATGAAATTCCCATTATTCGTCTTAATTTGGGTATGCAGAATGCTTCTTTGTGGAAGGAAAGTCACAAACTGGAAACCAATGAGCAAATGTTCCTTGCTGATGCTGTGAGTTTTGCAAAAGACTGCAGTTAAAACCCAGCTTGTATCCACTACCTCCATCCTGTAGAATGGCTTTTCCAAGCCTAGCAGGCTTCCCAGCTTTGGCCTCAGAAGCTGTAAATTTAGTGAACAAGCAGATCCAAGGCCTGAAGCCATCCCTTTCAACTAAATATGGCATGCGGAGCACGGGGGAGGGCGAAGTTAGCAAGGGAATCCTGGCTGGAGGCTCTGAAACAGGTGGTTGCATTTTGTCAACAAGGGACATTTCCAAAGTCTCGCATAATTAAAAATTCACATAATTCAAGACAAACCTTCCAGGAGGAATAAAAGCATGGCGAGATGAATCTGTTCCTGGAAAGCATGCGCCTGTGTTGTGCTGTCTTTCATGTTTCTTAGCCTTTTTGGATAAGGTTCCGCAGAGAGCACTTTTTTTAAGTTAACAGAACTTGCGTAAGGACAAGCTTTGTAATTCTCACACCTCTAACTTTCATCCTAAGGAGTTTCATTTCTGTGTGTCTTCCTTGGCACCAGCACTGACAAGTTTCAATTCTATTAAGATTTGCTCACCGAGAGACTTGCAGAGAGTGAGGCGCTTCTGCATCGCCACAGTTCTGCAGGGGGGCCGGCGGGGGGGGGGGGCGGAGCGCTATAGTCACAAAAACCACACGTGAACGTTCTCCGGTGCCAAACAACTGCATGTTTACATGAAAAGGACATTAATGACGCAGTGCCTTTTACCTGCAAACATGGGAGCGTCCTTGCAAAAAGAGTGGAGACTTCAACAGATTTAAAAGCATAAGACATGCAGGCAGAACACTGTATACATAATAATAATAATTAAATAAATCTTAAAAAAATAAAATCATAAGACTTCTCATGGGCCTTTTAAGATTAGAGGATTTGGCCCGGGCCGTGGTAGCACATGCCTTTAATCCTAGCACTCGGGAGGCAGAGGCAGGTGGATTGCTGAGAGTTCAAAGCCAGCATGATCTACAAGTGAATCAAGGACAGCCAAGAGTACACAGAGAAACCCTGTCTCAAAAAATAAAACAAAAACCAACCAAACAAAAACTATGACTAATTATGCTTTAACTACTAAGCCATTTTAAATTTGGAAGGTTCAGATTTGGTTATTCAGTATGCCATCACCCTTTTGTGTTTTGTTTTGTGTTGTTTTTGTTTTTCGAGTCAAAGTTTCTCTCTGTGTAGCCCTGGCTGTCCTGAAATCACACTGGAGGTCATACTGTCCTCTGCCTGGCCTCCTCCTGCCTCTGCCTCCCGAGTGCTGGGATTAAAGGCATGCACTACCAATGCCATCACCTTTTTGTATTTTGTTTTGTGTTGTTTTTATCTTTCGAGACATGGTTCCTCTGTTATCTTGGCTGTCCTAGGCTCCCTTTGTAAATCAAGCTGCCCTTGAACTCACAGCAATCCTCCTGCATCTGCCTCTCAAATGCTGGGATGAAAGGCCTGTGGCACCATATTTGGCACTTATGCCATGACTCTTAACAACACAATTCTGTCTTGAATCACTGGAATGTTGTTAAAAGGGAAGGAAATAGTCTTTTACACAGAATCTACAAGGATTATTATGCAATTACAGAATTGCACATTTTAAGGATTATTTTATCAATTTTCATTATTTAGTTTTTTTTCGCATACAATATATTTTGGTTATATTCGTTTTCCATGCCCATTTAAAAAATATTTCCCGGTCAGCGCTGCCATCTTGTGGGAGCGAAGTCTCTCTCTAGTATCGCTTCCACCTGTCCATAGGCATGGGAAATATCTTTGTAAACCTCTTCAAGGGCCCTTTTGGCAAAAACAAGAAATGCTTATTCTCACGATGGGCCTGGCTGCTGCAGGAAAGACAATTCCATACAAGCTGAAGCCTGACGAAATTGTGACCACCATCCCCAGCAGTGTTTTCAACTTGGAGACAGCTGAGTACGAGGGTATCAGCTTCCCCGTGTGGCACGTGGGTGGTCAGGGCAAGATTCGGCCGCAGCGGCACCACTACTTCCAGAACACCCAAGGCTTGACCGGTCAACTTCATAGTGGACAGCAACGACAGAGAGGTGTGTGAATGAGGCCTGTGAAGAACTCACGAGAATGCTGGCTGAAGACAATGCTGGCTGAAGACGAGCTCCGGGATGCCGTTGTCTAGTGTAGAATAATCAGGCCACCCGTGGCACCAGCAGGGACTGGCTCTGGAGCCAGAAACGATCCAGGCCCCTCCCTCCCTGCCACTTGCTCGCCCTCTGCTTTCCTCTCACTCGGCAAATACGCAACTCTATGGTCCAGAGTGCCAGAAGCTGTCTCCATGGGTTGTTCACAGTGTGCATCTCGAGGGGCTGTACACATGCAGAAGCAGCCTGCAGCCAGGTTTTTATTTAATGTAAATAGTTTCTGTTTCCAATGAGGCCGTTTCTGGAACTCCTATACAAATTACTTACCTTTTTTTTTTTTTTTTTAAAGAAAATCAACTCATTGTACTGAGAAAGAATTTGGGTGTAGGGGCACCTGGCTTCTGGAAGCCAGGTATCCATTTGGTGTTTGTTTGTTTGTTAACTCAAACTCAGAGCATTTTAACAAATAGTCAAAAACACAGGACAGAAGCAACAGAGACTATGCCTAATGTAGGTTTTGCAGTAATGGCCTGAATGCTAGTCTTTCAGATCACCTGTTCCCCTGTGGGGACAGCAGAGAGATGACAGACAAACTACCATCCACTGCATGGTCAGGGTAGAGTCCCTGTCTTTGGGTCTGCATTCTATAGCATTGTGCTTATCCTTCTGCTAACATGGTCACCCAGGGGTGGGCTGGGAGCCGTTGGGGAGTGCAGGGCCCGGCTTGGACGTGGTGTGTGGCCAGGTCAGTTGGCAGCCTGCACAACCAGCTCACTCTTGGATGTGCCGGGAGGGTCACCCAGACCACACCCTGGAGCATCTTATCCCATGTGTGAAGTAACTTCCTTCTTCAGCCTGGAAGGGTCTTTTGGTTTGCCATGGAAAGACAACCTCTACTTTTTTATTTTGTATTTTCAGTAAACACCAAAGAAGCTGGGGTTGTTAAACTGATCTTGGAGATACCTCAGAACTGGGTTATTTGATGTTGTCGAACCTCTTATTGCTTTCAATGCACAATTAGTAATCAACTGTTTTGTGTACTTGTTTTCAGTTTTCATTTCCACAAGCACCATAATAATAGCTTTTAGAATAAAGTCTCTTAACTATTTAAAAATATTTCTCAGCTGCCTGGCGTGGTGGAGCACGCCTTTAATCCCAGCACTCGGGAGAGGCAAAGGCAGGCGGATCTCTGTGAGTTTGAGGCCAGCCTGGTCTGCAAAGTGAGTCCTGGACAACCAGGACTCTTGTTACACATAGAAACCCTGTCTTGAAAAACAAAACAAGACAAAACAAACAAACAAAAATTATAGCCACTTGTGTTCGTCTTTTGAGAGCTCTCTAATTCTATATCTCATTTTAAAAGTGGGTTGTTTCTTTCCTTGATGTTCAGTTTCCTAAGTTCTTTGTATGTTTTAGATACTAAACCTGTGTCAGAGGCATAATTGGTAAATTTTTTTTCCCTAATTTGTAGGCTGCTTTTCTCAAAATAATGATTATGTTCTTTTCTATATAGAAGCCTTTTAGCTTCATGAGGTCCCATTTATTAATTATTGGTCTTATTGTCTACGCTGTCAGGGTTCTGTCCAGAAATCTCTTTCTGTGCCAATAAGTTCAAAGCCATTTCCTACTTTCTTTTCAATGGAATTCACAGTATCTTGTCTTATGTTGATATTCTTGATCCATTTGGAATTGAGCTTTGTGCAGGGTGATGGGTAGGTGCTTATTTTCATTCTTGTACATGTAGCTTCTACATGCATTCTTCTAATTGACAGCAACTATAGAATTTTAAAATAAAAGTTAGTGTAACATATTTCTGGGGTATCACTATAGTGCTTTGCCTTCTGGGATTGTCTCTGCGTGTATATGTGCTTGAACATTATAAGCACTGTCTTGGTTGCTTTTCTATTGCTGCAACAAAACACATAACCAATAGGAGAACAGCTAGGGATTCACACCTTGATCCATAAGCAGGAGGCAGAGAGCACACTGGGAAAGTTGTGAGTCTGTTGACACATCAGAGCCCATCCCACAGTGACATACGTCCTCAACAAGGCACACATCGTAACCCTTCCCAAACAGTTCTACCAACTGGGGACAAACATATAAGACTGTGGGGGACCATTCGGAAACCACAGCAGGCACATAGCTTCTTCTGAAGCCATAAGGCTTTAGTTCCATAGTAGCAGGGAGTTGCAGTGGGCAGAGGGGCCACTTTTCAAAGCCCAGTATTGGTCTACCTAACTATTGTTTAATTGTTCTAATTTAGATACGTATCTGGGCCCCAAAAGATGACATTGCTGGTGGAAAAGTAGACTTTGCCGCAAACGTCACAGGTCCCATCTTCTCATTCATGGAAGATTTGTTTAATATCAGTTATCCGCTCTCAAAAACAGGTGAGGCGCTTCTGTTTCCGTGGGTGCGGAGTCAAGATCACGTGATGTATCCATGAGCCTTTGAGGGTGTATTGCAGCCATTTGGCTATTACTTTGGAGTTATCTTCATGCCCCTTCTCCATGGTAATGCACATAGATCTGCTTGCACTTTCTCTGTCTGGCATGAGGTGTTTCAGTGTCCTCTGGTAAGACTTCAGATGTTCGTTAGCTGTGACTCACTGGCTTTGGTACTTGTTGTCCCATCTGTGGATTTCATCATAGAAATTGGAATCATGTGTGAATATAATTATGATCCTCGAGGACCTATGTAAGTATTTTATCTCTCACAGAGATGGATGGTATGCCTGTAAAGTTCTGCGGGCTGCTCAGCTCAGGAAGTTACTCAATATATATTTTTTTTTCCTTCTCTTTAAACTGTGCGTGTCGTGCAAATCAATTTTGTTCTCCAATGTGTTTCTAAACTCTTGGGAACACTATGCTCTGCCTAGTCAGGCGGATGGCTGAAGAGGGTGGGGAGAGAATATCTGGGAGTGTGGGGCCCCTCAGATCCTCTGCTGTTCAAGCATTTTAGTTTTGGGGAAATAAAGGGCAAAGGGCCGAGAAGCAGCTTAAGCCAGGCTAGAAACCCCAGTTTGCCTGTCACATAAGGAGCTGGGAACAGCAGGCGTCTGGCCTTGTAGACCAAGTTCCTAGCCCTTCCATGCTAGAGATGCTTAAGGTAGCTAGTCCTTGCCCAGTAGGAAAAAAAAAAAAAAACAAAAAAAAACACCAGCACCAGCACCACTACCACCACCACCAACAACAACAACAAAACATCTGTTAGGTTCATTAGGTGACTCCAGAGTCACCCTTGTTCTTGCATGGCATCCTGTCCAATCCATGGGACACTTTATTCTTCCCCCCAACCCTAGGCACTTACTGCTCCTCACTCCTACTTTCCCCTAATGTGCATCACCAGTATCCTTACCAAACTAGTCTTTAGGTGGTGTCACCCTCCAACCACTCCTCCCATGTGAAGCCAGAATCCTTGCAGACAAAGAACTGGTCATGTTAAAGTCCTCTTTAAAAACCCTCTCTGCAGCTTTCCCTTACCACGAGGATGAAGTCTGAATGCTGACTGTGTCTTTCCAATGCTGCACCGCCCTATTGCAGGGCTTGCACAATTCCCGACTGTGACTGGCGCCCTAGCTCAGCCTCTGTACTCTCCTCCACCCTCCAAGCTCTTCACACCACACACAATTTTTACTTCTTGGAATGCCTTCAACTTCACTGGATGATTCGCCTTTCCTGCTTGTCAACTCAGACAAAAATGGTCTTTGGTAGGAGGATTGATGAACAGTGATGCGTTCACACAATAGAAGGCTACAGCAGTGGAAGTGAAGCACCTTTTCTAAAGTTTAGTCACAAACGTGATTTTATGTGATAAGATAAATAGAATAAATATGTTCAAAGCAAGGGCATAGTAAACACAAAATGAGACAGAAAATAGCGTATAAAGTTGAACATTTTATCACCTGGCCTTTTACAGAAAAAGTTAGGCAACAGCCTCCAGTTCTAAAAGGTTAAGTGTTAGATTCACGGCTGCTTCTATTGTTATTTTAAAATAATTAATTAAATGTTTGTATAAAATAGTGTAGGATCATATGGGAATCAATGATGGTGACTTGTTTTTTAAAAACCCAATGATTTTGCTTAGTTAAATTGTATTTATTTGGAGTTTTAAAATGTTTAAAAAAATAGTCATTAGAAGAGGCCTACTAAGGTGTCTCAGTAGGTAAATGTACTTGATGCCAAGCTTGACAACCCAAGTTCAGCCTCCAGAGTGAAAGGAGAGAACTGACTCCCTGGAGTTGTCTTCTGATCTCCACAGGCCTGCTATGGGACTTACACACACACACACACACACACACACACACACACACACACACACACACATCTAATTTCAAGAAAATTTAAGTTTAGTCACCAGTCAGTATTTATAAAAAATGAGTTCTTACAGCTGTCAGGGCCAGACCCTATGTGCTGCTGGCACCCATCTTTTGAGTAGAGGGTTTCCTGGGACAGCAAACAGGGTTAGTTAACAAAGAAGCCTTGGGTCAGCAAAAGGAATTGAATTGCGCAGGGCAGCATAGTCTCTTGTAAGGAGTGTATGGGTTTGGGGGTGGGCTAAGTGTTGGGAAGGAGGAGTTTAGAGGGAGGGGCAACAGCACTTAGGGCTACTAAATCTGATGTTTTGAGGCACATGACCCATGGGGCCAGGAAAGGACCAGGGCACAGTAGTAGGGCAGGTCTTCATAGATTTAAGCCATTTTATCTTCTTTTTCACATTTGAGATCTTTCTAGATTTTGAGCACGAGTCTCCTAGCAGTATGTGATCTTTCTGTGATTTTTATATAGTTGCAATAACTTATCTTATGGTATCTATCTTCAATATTAGGTTAAAAAACTTTCTCTTTACTCAGGTTACAAATTTTCTCTTATCTTTATTCTTTTTCAGTAACTTTCTGACTTTATTTGGACATAGTTTATAGCTAGAACAACATTTTATTAGACATGATGATTTAATTTTTTTTCCTACTTAAATCCATTTAGACATAGTTGTCTTGCCTTCCTTTTACCACAATGCAATGGAAAACTGGGGACTCATGATATTTGACGAAGCATTCATTTTGATGGAACCAGATGATGATCCAATTGAGAAAGGGGCTGCCATCTTGTCTGTCCTCTCCCATGAGGTTGGGCACCAGGTGCGTGGTGAAATGTTCCTGGTTCACAGGGAGGTGTTTTCTAGCTGTTTTCCTCAAAGCAGCAAAGCCCAGAAAACCCAACTGCACAGGGAATTTGGGTGAGCAGAGGAGTGCTTCTTGAAATTTATGACTGTGTACAAAAGTTGGAGGGGTCTGTGTGGTGTCGGCCCAGCTGAGTCAGAGGCATTGAGATACTGAGAACCTGTTTCTTATTCTAGAAAGAGGTTCAGTGGATGCAGCCAGTGTGTTAACGAGGAGCATCTGAGGGCTGGAGCTGCATCCAAAAAAGAGTCTTTCCAGGACATACATTGTCAGTGCTATATGCTTCATATTGTGATCTTAAAAGTCTGGGTTTGTGACTTGCTGGAGAGTCTCACACCTACATTTTAGTCTCTATTCCATTAACAGAAATGTGTCAAGCAAGAAATAACCTAAAGTATAACAGTGGTATTTTCTTATTTGTGTGACCCCCCCGAAGTTTTAGGAAAGACCAAATAACACGCTAGCTCCACAGTCCACATACTCCTATGAGTTTTGACCAGTTGTCCCAAATGTCAATTTTTATAGTCACCTAAGTGACAATTTTAAAATCAAAAAGTGCTAACAATGGCTGTAAAAAATTTAGTTAGATACCAGGACATGGATTTATTGATTTGGGGACTTGGATTTTTCTTTCCAAAGACATCTGTACCTTGCTGCCCTATTCAGCTGGAATAGGAATAATGCAGCTGAAACACATTACAGAGCATTTCCTTACTTGAGTGATATATATGGCTCAAATCATGCTTTAAAGCATGGCATCTACTACAGAAAGTGCTTCTTAGAGTATAAGGAGCAAAAATAGCAGGGGTGAGAGAGAGCCTAGCTTCATTTCAGCTTCATTGAACTAAACACAACTTGTGGACCAAGTCAAGAGTTTATATGTTCACCAGCCAGCCTTGTACTTAAATATAAGTTTTAAAAGCAAAGACTGCTTCCACTTAATAGCAGTGATCCAGTCACTTCTGAGAAATGTACAGCTAATATCTCCTCATGTGAAAATAGCAAGGCATGTTCAGAAGTCCAAGCCTCAAGTTTTGTTATTGATGACAAATGACATGCACATCTTTTTGGCATCACACCTCCTTAATATGTTTTGCAGTAAGGACACTTTAAATTTCAGAAATATCTTCTTCTCTCTTGCATCTCCAAAAGTGGTTTGGAAATCTGGTGACCATGACTTGGTGGAACAATATCTGGCTCAATGAGGGCCTTGCATCTTATTTTGAACTTGAAATAGTTAACCACTTCTATCCTAAACTTTCAAGGGTAAGTACTTTAAACATTTATCCCCTGATTATAAAGATAATGCAGTCATTGTTGAGAATCTATAAAACACAGACAAGTCTAACAACTACCAAATTACTAAAACTCATCAAGGTGAGCCATGTTGCCTTTTATGGGTTTTTCTTAGAAGCTTTTTACTAGAGTCAGTTAATTTAAGCGGAAAGACCCACCTTATCTATGTTCAAAACCATGGGCCAGGGGCCTGATTGAATTAAAAAGGCAAAGTGAATTGAACGCTAACCTTTATTGCTCTGCTTCCTGAGTGTCCATGAGATTTAAGCAGCTGCCTTGAGCCTCTGCTGCTGTGACATCTCGGCTACTGTAAACTGCACTTTCAAACCGGGGACCAAAATAAAGCCGTTCTTCCTTAATTTGCTTTTGGCAGTGTATTTTGTCACGGAGACAAGAATGTAACTGACACAACCCTAGTTCGTGGAATTGCTAATCAAAGCTTAGGCTAGGTGTACGAAGGAGACGATCAGAATGTTGACAAATGGAATTACAAGAAAATTTGACTGTTTACCTGACACTGATGTGGCATGTAGCATGTGGCATGTAGCATGTGGCATGAGCCAGTCAACTGGAAATTCCAAGTGGTCTCTAGAGATTGTAGGCTTCATGTGGTTCACCAGGGTGCAGTTTCTTCTAATCTCTAGTGGGTTGTGTTTGTTTGTTTGTTTGTTTGGGTTTTGTTTGTTTGATTTTTGTTTTTTCCAACCCAAATTCTTCCTTGGCTGTAAATTAGTTTTCTTTCTAGCCTCACATCAGAGAAAACATGTTCTTGCCATGTGCCTGAGGGAAAACCAGTGTCTTGGACAGTCCTGTGCCTCTCAATTCAGTGTAACTACTGTTTCAGAGTGCATGAACTGTAAACACTTGTATCTATCTAGTCTGAGGATTTCTTCCCAGTTGTAAATTATTATGTCAGCATCATTGTCACTTTATAAACCTAGTGGGCTTTTGCTTTGTAGATATGCATGGGAAAATACCACTGATTTAATTGGCAATGCAACCTAGAGGACTGGAACTTGATAGTGCTGGGAACCTATCTTAATGAGAAATACATGGCTTAGGAAACACACTCTCTTCTATAATTAACTTCTTAAAAATAAAAATAAATGATAGAGAGGAGGAAGGAATGGCTTATAGTTTTGTTACCTGAGGAATTCTGATATTGGAGCCATATTGTAATTCAGACTATTTTTTCAGTTATTCTTTCCCCATTTCAATGTGAGTTTTGGAAGTGATCTTAGGATTCGTTGGATTTTGTATTTCTGTAACCCTCAGAAATTAAAGTGGCCCCATCTTCTCCTTTACAGAATGTGATCTTCTTTTTTCACATTTTACATGTTGTCCTCACAGAAGATCATGCCCTGAAGTCTAGGGCTGTGTCCACTGAGGTGGGAAACTTCATGGAAACAATAGAAATACGCAAGCTCTTTGACATGTACTCTTATAACAAGGTAAAACTGTGTGTTAAAGTAACTTTACTTTTATTGACTAATAGATGTCAGAAAATGCTTTAAAGTCAGACATCACCTAGCAAATATTATTAATAAGGTCATGTTGGATATTGGGCACATCTACTATTATAAACAGATGTGTATGCCTCGGTGCTTTAAGGCAAAATTTTCTGTCTGTCTCTGTCTCTGTCTGTCTCTGTCTCTCTGTCTCTGTCTCTTTCTGTCTCTGTCTCTCTGTCTGTCTCTGTCTCTCTCTCTCTTTCTCTCTCTCTCTCCTGTGTGACATGTGTCACAATCATTCATGCGATGCAGGAGAACAACCTTGACTGCTGTACCTCTGCAGCAATCAACCTTGTGTTTCCGAGACCTGTCACTCATTGGCCTGGGCTTGCTGATTTGGTTAAGTGGATGGTCAGCAGGCACTAGGGACTTTCCTGGTTTTGGATTCTAGGATCACAAACACACATGCATAGCTTTTGTACATGGTTTCTAAGGATGAAACTCAGATCTTCCCACTTCTTGCATGGTAAGCACTTTCCCAACTGGGCCATCTTCCCAGCTCCAAACTTGTTTTGTAGAATTTTATTTTTACATGCAAGTATCATAATTTAAATTTTTGTGTAGCCCAGCCCTTTATATGTAGGACATTGGCTCACTCTTTACCCACTATTTAGTGGCAGTGTACTATTTTATTAACATATTGGGGATAATTTGAACAGAGAATTCAAATGCAAATTGTAATCAGAAACATAGACTGGAACAGTGTTTATAAAAACGGAATGTGTCGATGTGTAAATCCTGAACTTGGTGTTCCTAGGGAGCATGTATAGCCTGGATGCTTGCTGGCTTCCTGAACCAGCATTTGTTTATCAACGCACTTAAGGTGAGTTGCTGGGAGTGTTGCCAGAAGAGCAGCTAACAGAAATTGCTTTGCTGTGCTATCTCTTTAACCCCAAACCCTCTGCTTTCACAGTCATATTTGGAGACATTTTCGTACTCAAATACTGAGCAAGATGATCTATGGAGACATTTTCAAATGGTAATTGCCCTTCTTTGAGACACTTTCTGGCTGAATAATTTTGCTTGATACAGTACAAGATCAAGGGGCTACAAGTGAAAGACTGAATGACAGGAACATAACTTATTCTTATTTATAAAGCCCCCTTAGGGCTGAGGCATTTTTTTAGTCTTCACTGCGCTTCTATGCCCCAAATAGAGGGTGGCCTATAGGTCCATAAATATGTCCTCAATGAATGCGTGGATGAATGAACAAAGAACCGTTCATATTGTCCGTTTCCTGTGTTCATGGTTCCATATCTGTATACTCAACCAATCCTAGGTGCGAAATAGAAGAAGTGCTGTTCATACTAAGCATATATGGTTTTTTCCTAGGGCTGTTATTTTCCCCAAACAATACAATATAATAAATATACGTTCACATACTATTTGCACTGTAATGGGTATTACAAGTCACCTGTAGGTGATTTGCAGTACGTATGCAGATGTGCATGGCTTACATACCAGGCACAGCTCTATTTTATCTAAGGGGCATCAGTATCCATGGGCATCCTGGGTGGGAAACCCTCTCAGATACCGGAGGAAAGCCATGTACAGATAAACAGTTCTGAATATCAACCACTGGGGATTGCTATATAAAGCTGGGAGGGGAGGGACATTTCATTTCTTTCTGCTTCATGAGGTTTTGCTGCTAAACCACATCTGGCTTTGTAATGATTTTTTTTTTTTTAACCAGGCCATAGATGAGCAGAGTATAGTTCATTTGCCAGCAACAGTAAAGAGCATAATGGATAGCTGGACGTACCAGGGTGGCTTTCCAGTCGTTACCTTGAACGTGTCTACAGGCGTCGTGAGACAAGAGCCGTTTTATCTTGAAAAGCTTGAAAATCAGACTCTTCTAAGCCACAGGTAGGCCATTTGCTCCTCTGCCATCACTAGGCTTGGGTTGCGTATCGCTGGGATAGAAAGCAACCAGCAGTGAGGAGCTATAACATCAGCTGGGTGCACGCCCTTCTCCTGGCCAAATCTCTCAAGGGATGGCATTGCGCACTGGGGTGAGGCAGAACCCTAAGTACTAGGGAGGGCCAGGAGCCTGCAACCAGGGATCAGCATGTGCACCTTACTTGAGTCTTAGGGTCACATGAGTGACCTGAGCACTAGAATTCTATGTTTCTCATTGTCCAGCAGACAGACATAATGAATTATTCAGGGTTCTGAGTGAGAGGCAAGAAGATAATGTCACCAGTGTCAGAACTTTTTAGGAAAGAAAAAAAGAGGTGGAGTCCTGTTGCGATCTTTCCCCTAGATGTAGAACTGAGAGGTAGCTACACCCCTGAGGTTGGCACTGCTCACATGTGTGCATGTTGGGTGATACACATGCATGTTCGTATATTTAAAGCCATACCTGCAACTTTTAAATTTTTTATTATTATTATTATTATTATTATTATTATGATGATGATGATGATGATGATGATGATGATGATGGTTTTTTGAAACAGGGTTTCTCTGTGTAGCCTTGGCTGTCCTGGTCTTCCTTTGTAGACCAGGCTGGCCTTGAACTCACAGCCATCCACCTGCCTCTGCCTCCCGAGTGCTGTGATTAAAGGTGTACGCCACCACGCCCGGCTCTCATACCTGCAACTTTAAAATTATGGCTTTTAGGTTGGTTTCAAGTACTGGCTTGCACAAAAGTCAAACCATATGTAGACTTATTTAAGTCCTTTAAGCTCCAGCTGCGTTGTCTGCAACAGGAACAGGCTAGGGAAATGCTGCCAACCTGCAGCCATGAATGGGAGCATGCCACCATTGCCTTCTCCCTTCCCGACTCCGGTGTCTTTCCCTAATTTGTTAACCGGCAACTATTCTAGATAACTAGATAACCTTACATTCCACTGAGGTGGACTATCAGCATGAGCGAATGATTTTCAGATACTATAAAAATATTTCAAGAAGGGGCTGGCAAGATGGACCAGTGGGTTTACACTCAAACTTGATTACATGAGTTCAATTCCACATGCATACTGCTTCCCACATTCAACACACACACACACACAATAACAATAACAATAACAAATCAAATAGTCCTACTCTTTCTTCAAAACCTCAGGGGAGACTCTGCACTGTAACATTCTGAGACTTAGCGGGCAGAGGCTTAGGTACGCAGAGAAAAGTGGACTCATAGCTAAAGGACTGAGACGCCCGATGTGAGAACCGGAAGATTGAAAACAATTGCCTGAACTGCGAGTCTTTTCTAAAGATGAATGCAGTCTCCAGGCCGTGGTGGCCCACGCCTTTAATCCCAGCACTTGGGAAGCAGATGCAGGCAGTAGCTGTGAGTTCGAGGCCAGCCTGGTCTACAAAGGGAGTCTAGGACAGCCAAGGCTACACAGAGAGACCCTGTCTCAAATAAACAAAACAAAATGATGAATGCAGTCCTTGTGGTCAGCTGACTCACCCAGTGCACACTCACCTGTGTGGAAGGAAAAGTTTCAGCAAGTGCAAATGCTGTGGCTGAGCCGAGAATGTGGTTCAGAACGAGAGAAAGTTCAATGCTGAAAAGTCTTTTAAATGTTGGCAAGCTTTGTCTTTTTAAACTATTCTTCACCTCTCTGGGCATGGGCAGATTTGGGTCTGTCTGAAGCATTTGAATGACCCAGGTGAGGCCAGATGGCTGTCACTTAGGAAAATCAGCCCTTCAATGGTTCAGACAGAGGTCTCAGTAGTTGCCTTTGTTGTAAGGAGTAAGCTCAGAAGACACAGCGAGAGGGAGGGGCGTGAACAAAGAGTCAAAGCAACATGGGATAACAGAAACAGCAGCCAGCATAGCCCTGTGTGCCCACTGGGGTTGGCCATAGAGTTGGAGGTCTTTCATTTGGGCTGAGCATATATTCTGTGTGTGTGTGTGTGTGTGTGTGTGAAAATAGCTAATTCTTTCTCTTCTTTCAAAAAAGTGGCACATGGATTATCCCTATTTTTTGGATGAAAAATGGAACCACCCAGCCTTTAGTCTGGCTAGATAAAAGCAGCAGTAAGTAAATATAATATTTATATATAAGTGAATATATTATATGCATATATATAATCTTCATATATACACACATATAAAAACAGAGATAGACATTTGGTTAAAATGTTGAGTTTTTGGGAACCTGATTGAACACAGAGCTTTAAAGACAAACTTCAAATTAAAATGAAAATGAAAATAAAATGAAAATTTAGTTACATGGCAGACCAATATACAGGAGCTATCTTAACTTTTATTTTATTGGCTTATTGTTTAGAAGTGCTAATGTATTATGTTTTTAAAATGTACTGGAATCTTTATGAGACTTTTTTTTTTTTTTTGCCTCCCCTTTGGTAGTGGTATTCCCTGGGATGCAACTTTCAGATTCTGACAGTGACTGGGTGAGCTTAAACTTCAACATGACTGGGTACTACAGAGTTAATTATGACAAGTTAGGCTGGAAGAAGCTAAGTCAACAGCTTGAAAGGGATCACAAGGTGCGTGCTGGTTTTGGTGCTTTACTCAAGCGTCTGTCATCATTTGGAGGATGCTCTCTGACAGAACAGCTCCCTCCCGTCCGCTCCTTCTCTATCACCCATGATGGAGACAGTTCTGTTCTCATTCTTAGGAAGGATTGGTTTTGGTTGAATATATTTTTGAACATTCTTCATGACTTTCCAAAATAAGTTTATCTTTTAAGATGAGAATTAGAACATATTTTCTTAAGTTGCTTCAATGCTCGGTTCCATTTTTCACTTTATAATGAAAATATCATTTGTTGAATGTGTCATGACCATTAGAGGCCTTGTAGGTAAAGACATACGTAAAGTCTCTAAGTTCTCATTAGGTACATAGTATGTGCTAAAAATTATTAATTTTAATTCCTAAAAATATTCTTCTTCTTACTCAGATGAGTAAATTTAATTTATAAAATGCCAATAGTCCACTGCCGCTTCAGAATACTTTTAAAAGCCTATAAATCATAATGAAATCTGTGCATGGCGCAATGTTGAGCAGGTTGCAGCAGTTACTGACGATGTGAGTGAAGCTCCGTAAGTAGAGAGGGATGCTGGCGCAGTCTACACGACATGGTGGAGAACGCTGGGCAGTCCATCTATAGAATGGTTGTGACTTTACACCCATCTAGCATTAGTCCTGCTTTGAGGTTTAAGGCTAACTTAAAGTGTCCCTGTGAAGACGAGGTAAGGTAATGCATTTTGTTCAATGGAGGCCACACGCAACGCAGGCACTCAGAATATGTTCAGGAACTTAAGAAAATGTTGTTGAGATTTTTTTTACCCAAGCAATAAAAGCCACTTATAACAGTTCCTCTTAAATCCCCTTTCAGACTAATTCAATTCTTAGTAGCCACCAATGTTACTGTAAGCCATAAAGGTATGAGGGTATACTATTGTGGCAGGCATTCCTCGATACCGTTATTGACTGATTTATTGAAACATCTCACTAAACTGTTTCTGAGTTTAAGAGTGCTGTCTGCTCTTAATTCCCAGCAACCACATGGTGGCTCATAACCATCTGTAATGTGATCTGACGCCCTCTTCTGGTGTGCAGGTGTAGTACATCTAGGCAGAGCCCTGTATGACTAGTAATAATAAAGAAATCTTTAAATAAAATAAAATAAAATAATTATTACGAAAATAGTATTAGTAAGTAATAACATTAATAATAAAAAAGCATTACAAAAACAGTGCTAAATAAACTTTATTTACTGTCTGCAATGTCAAAACTTTCCTGAAAATCAGTAAGACATTGTAATGACTGGCACTCAGTATATGCATTCTTTTTTGGAGAAGCTTTTAGACATTGCAGGCTTTATTTATTTATTTTTTTTAGCATGGTGTGTTCTAGGGGATTATTTTGTTAAACTGTCCGACATGTGTAAGCGTTATAATTGATACCAGAAGGATGTCTTATCAAAGCTGCATCTACAAACATAAATTATGGGCTGTTCTTAGTAACCACTATTTCTCTACCTACGAGACCATTTCCTAGGAAGGGATTTTTCAGGCCCTGACGGTCTTGAAGTTGCTGTTTTGAAAATGTCTTCCTCCTTTCTTGACCATGTTTGGGTTTCTCTCTGCAGGCCATTCCTGTCATCCACAGGCTGCAGCTGGTGAGCGACGCTTTCACCTTGTCTAAGTAGGTGTCTTTTCCACTCTCACTGTTAAAGGGCATGTGTTGAGAACGACCCTGAAATCGGTTCACTACTATGCACGGGTCTTAACTAGTTAAGACTAGGGTCAAAACCAGGCCATGGGTGCTCGAACCTGTAAGCCAGCTCCTGGAGACTGATGCAGGAGAATTACTGTGAGACAGCAAAACACAAGAAAACCTGGCAAATAAATATAAGATTGGGGCCAAATTCTATACTTTTACTGGAATTTTATAGCATAAATTGTTTGATATAAATAGACTAGCAACTGAGATTTTGAAGTTACTCAAAGGGGATGGCTGATGGCTATAATGGTAGTGATATCTGGGTTATATTTTGATACACTGCAAAATTATAAATTTTATGTATGTGTACTACGTTAGTATTAGCCATGCCAGTGTTTGATGGGAAATACTATATGTTCAGGATTTAGGTTTTCAAGCAGTAAAACTTAAAGAAAAAAATATATATATATAATTAGTGTATCCTCCTTTATGCCTGTCACATGTGCAGAGTATTTGTCATTTCTTTATTGATTGTCCTTTCTGACACATGTTGCCCAGCACTTGGCTGAAATGCTTCTCTAGAGTAACTAAGGCCTAGATACTGCTGGCCAAATCCTCCAAGGATCACCATTTTGGCTTCTTGACACTTTGACACAAAAACTTGACTTTCTTACTTCATTCCTTCCTATCACTGTGGGCATCCTTCAGCCCGGACATGTTTGTTTTCTTCATTCCTCCTTTGGTGACTCATTCACTCTTATAATTTAAGTGATTATTTTCTTAGGTACAAGGCTCAGTAAGATGCTATGATGCTAGAACTTAAGGGGCTCAATCGTGTTCTAAATGGACACCACTCCCTTTTTCCTCCCTTGTCTTGTGTTTATCCTGTAGTCATTTCAATTCATTACCTTAGCCACCGAATTTTATTTTGGTCTCTAAGTTGTTCCTGCTATTTATCAGTTAGCCAATCAATCAATCAATCAATCAATCTCTCCCCCCATGCCCCCCTGACCCCCCCCTGCCACTCTGTGTGTGTATGTGACATGTATCACTATTTTCCTTGTTGCCAATACTTGAAACCTCAGAGGCATCCTTATTATTGTTCCTCTTTCCGTGTCTTATGCTCGGCCCCTCGTCATGTTCTATCTATCCATTCTTGGTAATGTCTTCTGAACTCTCACCTTACCACTGTCACTCCTCCCACACTAAACCACTCCCACTCCCTTTCACATGGTCTTTTGTCTAAGCTCTCAGCCTTCAGTTCTTCCGAGTTCCATTATGACTTCAGCATTGAAACAATAGAAGTTCTAGGCATCAATTATCTCCCATTCTTCTGGTTGTTTAAAAACCTAGGCTTACTTGCCAACAAATCTTAACTCTTTATCCTGATTTTCAATGATCTCCTTAGGTTCTAACCATTATCTCTGTCTCTCGGTAGACACAGAATGACCTAATCCACTAGCTTTGCCTCTCACTAAACATAGAATGCTCTGCCTACTGGCTTTGCCAGGTCATCACACTGCTCCCCAGTGCTCCTCTTTTGTCCTGGGCTGCCTCCTCTGCCTTTTTCAACCACACATGGCCTTTGCTGTCCTTCTCAAGTGTTTCTTTCTTGAGAAAGACTCCCCCTGCCCCTCCTCCTCATGTTTCTATGTATATGTTTTCACTTTGGGAAATGTATTCTCAGTGGTCATTACCCTTTCTGAGATGACTTCCTTGACTTTCTAATTACCAGCTGAACTCTTCCCTGGTGCTCTTAGTTGCAGGCAACTGCGGTGTCATATGCTGGCTTCTCTGCCCACCAATGGCTGGCAGAGCATTAGACTGAGAATGCTTAGGATAGGTGCCTGTTGAATGGAATTTATATTTTTGAAAGAACACATAATAAATACTCAATATGCTATCACTCAGCATTTAGCCTGGGTTTTCTGTAGCTTCTAATGAAGATACTTGAATGAACCAAGTGTATATGAAAACCTGGCAGCGATTGTTGACTTCTATGTTGTAAATATGATGAGACCTTTGCCACCCTTCTTCTTGGTTTGTTTTCACGTCTTGTTGGAGTTAGACACTGAAAATGGAGCAGATATGGGAAGACAGAAAATCATTTATCATATCAAGGTTTCTTGAGTATTTGTGTGTGTGTGTGTTTCTTTTTTAAACCAAACAGAAACAATTATCTTGAGATTGAGACAGCACTTGATTTAACCAAGTACCTTGCTGAAGAAGATGAAGTCCTAGTGTGGTTTGAAGTCTTGGTGCACTTGATAGACAGGGAAGTTATTTATGATATGAACAACCAGGCTTTCTACCAATTATTGAAGGTATGGGTACCCATTAATAATTCTATCAATTATTTTATGCTATGTTATGTGGCTTTTAAATGAACCCTTTTTTCCTCTATGTTCTGGCCAGCATCTGTGGGACCGGCCTTTCCAAAAGCACTGTTCTATCCATTCCAGATGTTTGGTGATTTATTTCTTTTTAACTACAACTGATTATTCATAGAAAAAATATGTATTCAAGAAAAAAAGACAGAAAAAAAAATGAAAGAAAGCCAGAAGTGGTAGAAATTATATATATCTTCTTCTCATAGAAAAATAGTATATATTAGAAAGGATTTCCCAAAGAGAGTTGTAGGCAAACAAATAGTTTCTTACCGACTGTGTGTTCATAACCCTAATACTTATGTCTATAGGATCAGCAATTTCAACCTGAGAAATATGGAAATTAAGAAAGCTGCCCTTAAGAAGATAAAGATGGAAATTAGCACTTATGAATGAAACAATGCCATGCTATCATCAATGAGGGAACATAAAAGGGAAAGTTCCCACCAGTAGATCTTCAGTAGGATTTGGAAGACAGATGTCCAGAGTAAGATCAGAGTAGATGCTTAGCAGCAGTCCTTTGGCTAGTGAAGCTCCACAAGCAAGCCAGAGAGTGATGATTGCAAGTGAGTTTCTGGGTTGTCCTGCAGGTGATGTTGTAAACACCTCAGGGCCCAGGTGCTCTTTTTTCCAGTATCCAAAGTAATGTTGGAGCTTATGTGAGTGTATAAAGGCTGACTTACAGGAGGGTTGCTGGCTTCTAATGACCAGTTTTGGCCAAGTCAATAGGAACAGACAGTCCTCAGAGAGTTTCTGTGTATTGATAGCATCTAGTTGGTTCTTAGTAATATTAATGGATGCTTCACTTTTATTGCCTCATATTTATCAGCTGATACACTTAGGCTGATAGCGAATGGCAGTAATTGCTAGTTTGCTGGGTTGTCACTCTGTCCCAGGCAGTGTACTCACTTCACAATCACACTTGACTGGTACAGTTACAAACCACTTTACGTGGTTTTATGTGTGAGGCAACTAAACCTGGAGAAGTTTAAAGATAAGAAAATAAATAAACCTAGAGAAGTACATTTAACAACAAAGATCATTTATGAAAAAAGTTTGTTGTTTCTCTATTAATGTCTTTCAGGTAAATAATAATCCATTGGGAATTTAGTGTTGTGTGCCAAGATATAATGGTAACTTTTCTTTGTGGTTTATAGAAGTATTTACTAAGGAGACTTAACCCAATATGGAACACTTATTCAGCTATAATTCGAGAAAATATGGCAGCATTACAAGACAATTATTTAGCTCTGTAAGTATTTTTAAGTGCTCATAATTGAATGAAATGACTTCATAGATGGGCTTTCAGATTTGTGAAAGAGAATCTTTTTAATAACTAAAATTTTAATATATATTACTGAGAGAGTTTGTATGTCATTTGAGAATACTAACTCCAAACCTGGTGAACTATGTGTGTCCTTAGAGGAAGCAATAGCCTGCACTATTAATTGACCTGTGATGCACATGTGTGTGCACATACTCTGTATTTTCAAGAGTTAAATTACTAATTGAGATTTTAAGTGTATCTTGTTATGGGTAAAGGGTTGTGCTTAGCACGTCTACTCTACACCAGTAGACCAAAGGCCACAGGGGAGGCTCCAGGGAAACAGTAGACTTGCCAGTGGGAAAATTTTTACTTCTCAGCTCTCCAGCTTGGATTTTTCCGCAATTGAAAGACCACAGACAGGACACACAGGACTTGCTGTAGATGACAGTTTCTTGCAGAGTAAAGTGGAGCAGCCTTGAGGGATGAAAGTAGACAATGTCAGCTGGGAGGTGGTGGCACACGCCTTTAATCCCAGCACTCAGGAGGCAGAGACAGGCGAATCGCTGTAAGTTCGAGGCCAGCATGGTCTACAAAGTTAGTCCAGGATAGCCAAGGCTACACAGAGAAACCGTGTCTCGAAAAACCGAGAGAGAGAGAGAGAGAGAGAGAGAGAGAGAGAGAGAGAGAGAGAGGTAGACAATGTCATGAGACCATTGTATAAACCTACATGGTAGCGTATGTTGTCTACTGTTTCCCAAAGTATATACAGCAGACAGACACCTTATCTGAGCAGCCGTTTCCTTATGACCAGCATGCTTGGATTAATATTCAAAGGAGGAGCTAATGATGTGTTCTTATTCTTTACCAGAAAGCCTCCTGCTAGGAGATTTTTCTAGCCATTCAATAAAGTCACATCTTTACTTAGGGCCAGAGAGTGATTAAAAAAGAACTAAAGAAAAAAAAATCTATGCAAGCACATGTTTTACCAGGAAAGAAACAACTTTTTTTAATAGGTGGGCTTCAACAAAGGCCTGCTACTTCCACCTTCCTCCTGTTCATATGATATCTTAAATCACAGTTGTGATACTTCCCCTTCCGTCATCCATCACTGCAAAGCTAATGTGTGACCAGGGACATGGGGGATGAGGGCTTATAGCTGGTTATGGGGTGGGGTACATCCTCCAGGTCCGTTCAGCCTGCTAGTTTCTAACTAGTTACCTAACATTTCTCTATATTTTTGTTAGCTGGAATTGAAACATGATGTAAATATGAACTAGGTTGACAGTAATAGTTATCAGTCACTTATATATTATCATTTTTAAATCCTGGAAATGACTGACATACAGGGAGTAAGTACATTTCCATGATAGTTGAGGAAGGAGCTGAAAGGAAACAGGATACATGAGGCTGTGGTATCTCTGTTCTGTTTGTATGTGTGTGTTGGAATTCTAGATTTGGAGGCTGGTGGTAGCGAACATCTATAGCTACAACTTCTAGAAATATCAAACTTAAATCAACCAGACCAAACAATAAATCAAAATACACAAAAATATGATCATTCTTATTCAGTAGTACCCTGCTGAGGGAGTAGAAATTAGTGTCATAGCCTCCACTTGAAGTGTATAGAATTGAATAGATAGAGTGTGTGTGTGTGTGTGTGTGTGTGTGTGTGTTGCTGGTGGTGGGGGTTGTGTGAATGAACAGGAAGCCACAAACACACTCAGCCAAGCAGCACATGTGTTAACCAGACAGATTCTAGGCTCTTCTAACAGACTGAAGCAGCTTAACATTTTGTAGCATCCTGGGCCAGTGTTTCTCTGTCTCTTGTTGCAGCTAGCCCAAGTTTGAGTTGAGTGGGGAGTGGAAGTGAACACAAACACGTTTCTCAGAGTATCTGTCAGGGGACCTCTACCGATGCACATCCCAAATCTGCTCATTACCAAGTCAGACTATGCTGGGTTGACACCAGAGGGTGGGACAAAAGAGCATTGGCTTTTGTATTGTCTACAAAGCTTAAAAATCAGTCTGGCTTCTTTTGCCCAGACCCCACGCTTGAAGACTGTAGCAAGACACACAATATAGCATGACTTCCTTGGGTTCATGTTGTTTAGAGCCTTTCTTTGAAGGTTTTTGTTGTTGTTGTTTGTTTGTTTGTTTTTTAACAGTAATGCAGACCCTAGCTTAGCTATAAAAATAAAGCAAACATTTCGGTTGCTTTTTTGACACAATAATTGACAGGGGGGTAAGAAGAGTCAGACACTTAGCAAGGGTTAGCAAGTTGTACAGGGAAGAAAGGAACTTTCCCTGAATAAAGAAAACATTTTAGTTTTCAACATATTAGATCAGCTACACTAAGAATATTTTTAATTCATAAAGAAATTATTGTAAAAGAGGGAGAAATTGATAACAGGTGTGTAGTGTGTGTATACTCTTGTGTCTTTGAGGGAGATGAATGATGGGAATTATTTATCTTTAATTTAAAAAATACTATTTGTTAAGAACTTTTCTGGTGCCCCAAACCTCTCTGAATGTGTTTTCCTGAATCTTTAATATATTAGTTTGACTTCATAAAAGCCATTTTAAAGAGAAACTTGATATAGAGGGTGGTTTAAAATTCTCATTGTTATGTAAACCACATTCTTGGAAGCAGAAAATATGAAGGTGATAATATCAAATTAACAGCTTTGCTTTGGCTTCTCCTTCAAGACTCTCAATGGAAAAACTTTATGAAAGCGCCTGTTGGTTGGGTCTTGAAGACTGCCTCCAGCTGTCCAGAGAGCTCTTCAGAAAGTGGATGGCTAATCCAGAGGACACGTAAGAGCTACAGTGTGGTTCCCCTTGCTTAGCTCCTATGCAAGTGCTTGTGGTTTCTCTACCCTGGTAGTGTTCTTATATTTGGGAGTGATCATTTTTGCTTTCACTTGGCTGGTTGCATCATTTATGCTTTTACTTGGTTGAGCTCCTCAACTCCTTTTCAGATACCATTTCTTTAAAAAAAAAAAAAAAAGAATCTAAATTATGTCTGAGCATAACAACAGATTAGAACTCATTCAGTAATGAGTTGAGACCATGGTCTTTGGCTGTGGATGTCTCCTCCCACTGAGTGCTTACAGATTGGCTAGTCTGTGCTTGTTTTATGTCTCAGTAAGTTGCTCTTTAGGATTGTTTGTTAATGTTATGTCTATGAACATATTGGAGCCCCTCCCGCCACCATCTGAGTTTGCAGTCTCATTAAGAGCTGAGACTTGGTGCTTGGGACTTTATTGCATTTCATTCACGACCTCAAATTCCTTAGCTAAGGAAATTTGATAAAGAGACGCCAGACCAGACTACCATATTGATGCATGCCTCACTATTTATTTGTTTGTTTGTTTATTCTTAGGTTTTTCAAGACAGGATTTCTCAGTGTAACAGCCCTGGCAGTCCTCGACTTGCTTTGTAGACCAGGCTGGCCTTGAACTCACAGAGATCCACCTGCCTCTGCCTCCCAAGTGGTGGGATTAAAGGCATGCACTTGCTTCACTATTTAGAATTTACTTTGAAAATTCAATCGCTCTGCTAAATGAATGATTCTTACACGATGCTAATGATAGCTCCCTCACTTGCTTCTTTAGGTCTCTACCTTTGATCTTCATAGGTCAGCTATCAAATGATTTTACTAGATTTATGCTTCTGAATATTACTCCTTCGATTAACTGTGTTTCTAAACTACCATGGGGAATACCTTATCCTGTTATGCCTTTCAGAATACTTTATCAAATTGAAAAAGTGGTTTTATGCAATGGCATTGCCTTGGGAAGCTATGAGGAGTGGGAGTTTTTGTTAAATTTTTACATCAATAAAACAGAGACAGAGGAAGACTTCGATCTTGTTTTTGCAATGGCCTGCAGTAAAGATCCATGGATTCTTAACAGGTGACATGATCAACTTACTTTGAACATTCTTGCTTGAAAACATAATTCATATCCCAAAGGAGAGAAAGAGAAAAAAGAAAAAGAAGCAAACATATTTGTGCATTACTTAGAACTGTGAGCTTTTTAAATGCCATGAAAATTAACTTCCCATTGGTTTTTAAAGCTTGTTTACATTTTACAACTGGACTCTTGTAGATTTATGGAGCTTGACATCACTGGGTCTCTATCTTATTTTAATAACACAAGTGTAATAGAAATTGTGGCAGACTCTGAAGTTGGCCGTCTCGTTGCAAAGGACTTTCTAATGAACAACTGGGAAGCTGTGAGTAAAAGGTAAGAAGGAGACCAGGGCCCCATTTTCATTTAGGCCACTAATTATTTTTCCTTTTTATTTTGATCAGAGAATATAATTTGGATAATTTATTTCTTATCGTTTGATAATTTCAAATGTGTATAATGAGTTTTGATCAAGCCAGTTCCTCATCCCCTCCCTTTTGAGTCTTCCCCCACCCCCCCCCCCCCCACTTTTCCTTCCCAATTTCATGTGCTCTCTTTCGCTTTTTAACTCACGGAGTCCACTTATGCTGTCAGTATGGTGCATAGCTGTAGGCTTTCCATAAAGGGGAAACAATGCCCCTTCCAGGCACTGTAGGCGATCAAATAAAAAGCCCAGTTCCAGGTATAGGTTATCTCTTTTCAAAGTGATGTCAACGGGGTCCAGTAGAGACCTCAAACATTATAGGCTATTGCCATTGCTCAAGGTACACTAGAACACTGATTATGGTTCAGCCTCTGTCAGAAAAGTTCTTTCACTCACTAAAAAAGTAACCACTTTTCCTCTATGTTTTATCTCCCCACAAACTACAAAACACCAAAGATCACTCACCCTTAATATTGACTTTCTGTATGAAAACAGATGTGCCTATGTTTGTTTTGTTTTGTTTTAGTTTTTCCAAGACAGGGTTTCTCTGTGTAGCCTTGGCTGTCCTGGACTCACTTTGTAGACCAAACTGGCCTTGAACTCACAGCAATCTGCCTGCCTCTGCCTCCCAAGTACTGGGATTAAAGGTGTACGCCACCACGCCTGGCCATATGTTTTTATCTATCTCAGTTTCCCCCATTACACCAATCAAGCAGATTCTCCCAGGAAACACTAAATTGAGTAAGTCACATTTTTGGCATGAATATACACTATCAATCCATGTATTTCATGAAGCCTAACACCATGGCTTTAAGAAACATTACAACATTAGCCTAATGTAGTACATGTTACAAACGTTGGACAGATTTCTTTATCGGTATTACTGAGTTTTTATATTTTTTACTCTTGAGGATTATATCTGCTTGATTTCTAGGTCAGCAAAATATACACTAGCATGTAAACATCAGAGAGCAAGTCCTGGATGGCTGCTGCTTCTAGAACATTATAAGAGTTAATAATCCTTGCATGTACTCAGATACACAGATTTAGCAGATAAAACATGGCTAAGGTTGAAGCACATGAAAAGTTGTTTTTTGTTGTTGTTGTTTGTTTTGTTTTGAGACAAGGTTTCTCTGTGTAGCCCTGGCTGTCCTGGACTCACTTTGTAGACCAGACTGGCCTCAAACTCACAGCGATCCACCTGTCTCTGCCTCCCAAGTGGTTGGATTAAAGGCATGTGCCATCACCACCCAGCTGAAGCACCTGAAAAGTTAAGAGACACCATTTGCAAAGAAGATTCTTTCTTCAGAATAAATACATATTCTCCCTACGATTTTTTTTTTTTTTCAGAGGTAGGGACCAAACTCAGAGCCTTGTGCTCTACCACTGAGCTAAATCCCCAACCCTTTTTTGTTTCTTTTTGAAACAGGTTCTTGTGTAGCCCAAGCCCTTGAATTTACCATGTAGCCGAGAAAAACCATCAGTTCTTCAAACTCACGTGTAACTTCGAAAGTACTAGGATTACAGCCATGTCCCTGCCATGCTCATGTGGCTAGAATATAAATACTGCAGGCCACGGATATGTGTGAATGTCTCATAGATCAAAGTAAATGGTGTTTTGTAAATACTTATTGAATACCTTTCTAAAATTTTTTAAATTTTTTAAATTTAATTTTTGCTACATCCCAATTGTAGCATAAGAAAATTTAAAGTTATATACCTGGAAACTCATTTATACTGCACTATTTTTTAACTCATCATAGGAAATTACATATTATATTCACATTATAAAAATATTGTTCTTGTCTTTTGTTTAAGGTTATCTAACTTGTGGTTTATTGTGTTGGAGGACCACATGAATTTTCTATTTACATTTTCTGAGATCACTCAGATTTTGGTAATGAGTTATGTTTTCTACTTTAGCCATTAAAAATAATCCCCTTCTCACTCTGCAATTCCCCACTGGGAATGTAGAAGCTGAACTTGAAGTTGTTCAAATCTCCTTTTTGTATATGGTTTTTAAGTCTCATGAGCCTGTCTGTTACTCACTACTTTCTGTCCCTTGAGCTTATCAGGAAACCTCACTGTCCTCAGCTCCCCCTAGGCCTCACTGATCTCACTCTGCCTTGTCTGTGAACCTTGGCAGCCTTACTCAGCTTGCTTAAAGTCACTTAACGCAGCTAGTCCTTAGTTTTTCTTCCACAACTTCCTACTAATGCCTTTAGTGGCCATGAAAGATGACACCAATGGACACGCCAAACAGGACAAAGAAAAGCCCACGAGGTCTCAACCCTACACAAAGAACTGTAGGCAGCTGAAGTACTCCCAGGGAAGAAGAGTACACCAGTTGGTTCACACATATGCATATAAATACATACATGTGTATGCATATGTACAGCTCAGTGATAGAATACTTACACATGAGCTTCTGGGTTCAGTCACCACCACCAAATAAATAATTAAGTAAATAATAAACACAAACAAATCCACCAAGGACCAGTCATGATTTGCCTTAGGATGCACCTTTTTTTTTACACTTACCATGTTGAGGTGCTCAGGAAGGCAAAGGTCATAGATGCTTCCCAGGCTTAGTGTTAAGCGATGTCTGGCACTTACACCACTGATAGATGTTAAGGAAGGTATATACTGCTGTGGCTCATAGTGAGGTTTTACCTCTCAACTCTAGCACGAGTCACACAGACAAATGAACTTAAGGAAGTGACTCTCAAGTTTGGCAGGGCTTCAGAGGCACGCAGAATGGCTAGTGACCCTTGATCGATTTGTCGACACAAAAGAACAGGTGCAAATTAAAACTTCAAAATGGCATTTAAAAGCTCACTAAGCCAAGAAATAAATATATGGTATCACCTGGCCATGGAGAGTGACCTTGTCCCACTGTGATGCTTTCCTCACATTGGCACCTCTTTAGCCAATGGAACTCGCTAGACTGGAAAACAAACCAGTAGAGCTCGTTTCTCACTTCAAAATTAAAGGATGGTTGGGTCAGTCACTCTGGCACATGTGTTGTAGTAATGTCAAGTGTAGGAGACGCTGAGTGCAAGGTAAAGGCATACAATGATATTTTTCTGATACTTGTACAATTTTCTTTCTGCTCTGAATCTATGTCCTATTTCAAGGGACTTGAAAATGGGAAAGACTGCTTTTAATGTAAGTGGCTTCACATGTAATTTTCATTCTGTACAAGACTTTTCTCCTAACCTTTAGAGAACAGGAAAATGTTGGCAACTTCCTACTAAGACCTAAATTCTACTCTCTCAAGAGTCACTGGCCTCACAACTGATTTAATTGACTCATATAAGTACATTAAATACAACTGTATAAGGAATCTGTTTAAAAAAAAAAACAAACAAAAAAAACCCTTCTAAATATGTCTTATGATGTCCATGAAGTTTGTAGAATTATAAATGCATGAACTTTTAACCATGGCTTCATTCCTTTTATAGTTTATTCCAGAGAACACCAAATTCATAAATGATGCTACATTTATGGCAAATCAAATTAGTTCACTCCTTTTGCATATTCTACTACTCAACTAAATCTGTTTTACAAATTGACTACATTTATTTTTAGGGTTTAATTTATATTAGAAGTCTTGTTTAATTTTCCTAATGGTTTTGCCTGAATAAACAGTACAATTAATGAATTGTTGGGAGCTGAAGTTCAAATTAATGATGAAAACATATATACTTAAATGTCATAGGAATGTTGACTTAGCTCTTTATATATCAGAATATCAATGGCTTATTGAAGTTATGGTCGGTGTTGTGCGTGATTATGTTACAAATCTTCATGACAAACTAGATTCAAAAGGCATAGCCTCAAAAATAATTCATTACTTCATTTTTATAAACTTATGCTTTATTTTAGCAAGATAAAGTTTCCAAGAAAGAAATCCAGAGTTTGCAGCCACCTAGGATCTTAGAGGCATATCTCTTCTGAGCCTAGTCATATACATACTAATGCCAGTAAAGTATACATCTGTTGGTAGACCAGTTGTCCCAGGAGAGAGAGATATGAGAAACAATGTTTTTCAGCTCTGTCGTTTCAAACTGCAAATGGAACAACATTGGTCTATTGTCTGTCTACTGATTAACATTTAGGGTTTGGTTTTATCCTCTGTGAAATGGCAGCTACTGCATTTGATAATGCCTAAGGTTTTTTCTAGTAATATAAGAGTGCAGTAGGTTTGAATGCAGTAAGGATACATCCTGCGTCACCAATAATATATCAATCTTACATTATGGCAAGAAATCAAAGCCCTTCCTTTTGGTGTCATTTAAGCAAGACTGAGCCCACATTTGATTTCTCTACTCCCCTTTCCTGTCTTTATCCACCTCTGTCTGTTGAATGAGACATTATATGCCTGCCTGAGTCTGACTTGTCTGTTCTGTGTCTGTCCCAGTATGTCTGTCTGTCTGAATGTGTCTGTGTCTATCCCTTACAAAGGGCTCTTCTCTATATTTGTTGCACAGCAGAAAAAGTATCATATGGGGAAAGGTTAAAGGAGTCTTATTATTTTTTGGTTTTTGAAGACAGGGTTTCTCTGTGTAGCTTGGCTGTCCTGGACTTGTTTTGTAGACTAGGCTGGCCTCGAACTCACAGCGATCCACCTGCCTCTGCCTCTGCCTCCCGAGTGTGGGATTCTTTCCAGACGTTGTTAAAAGAGTTTTCACAAGGGCTTAAGTCACTGACTCCAGCTGACTCAGATAACAAATAGTATTACAAATACCATTGCTTATCAAGCAGCATCTATGTGTTGATTTTAACATTTATATTGGATATCCATTTTATAATACCACTTTCAGCCTATATTTTCTGCTTTCAGCGAATGATGACCATTGAGAACACATTGAGTGCTGTATTCTCCCCTCAGGCAGGCCTAGAAATCTTCTGAGGAAGCCTAATTTAGAAACATATTTTGACTTAGTCCCACCCCTCGCTCCTGTGGACAGGGTATTGCACTTGCTACTCCAGGGAACTTAGTTCATGACTGGACCAGAGATGACCTTTGGAATACTGACTCCAGTGAGGAGCGCCTACTCGCCATAAAGAGCCTCTGAGGACTCAATAGGTACATGCAGCTATAAGAAGTCCTATGAAAGAATGTGAGCAGGGATGAGGCGATAGGATTGTTGTGACAGATATTTGTGCTTTTATGGTTCTTTATATCCTGAAGAAAAATTCTAGTTTTATTTGAATATAGAAATTAAAGACATAATATGTGAAAGTGAGAGGCAGAAAGACCTGCCAGTTTCAAGTACTGGATCACTATGCCTATATTAACTCAGTGCTCCTAGCTCTTTTTTTTCCCCCCTTAAAAAAAACTAGCTGGGCATGGAAGCACACACCTTTATTCCCAGCACCTGGGAGGCAGAGGCAGGTAGATCTCAGCACATTCAAAGCCAGTCTGGTCTACAGAGAGATTTCCAGCACACTGAAGGCTACATAGTGATACCCTGTCTCAAAATTAGCAAATAAGTAAATAAATAAATAAATAAATAAATAAATAAATAAATAAATAAGATAACTATATTGCCACACACTGGCTCCTGTCTTCATAACAATTAAAGCATGTTGGAAACTGGTAAAGACAGACCATTTATAGTCTCTATGTTTTGATCAGCAATATTGCAAAAGAATATTCTTTCAAGCAAGAACAAAAAACCATCTGTTTCTCAAAGAGAACTCCTGGAGTTGGTGAATAAGGAGTGAGATGAACTAGGTAGGGACTCCAGCAGCCGCTCCCACACCTGGCAACTCCCGTTACTTCCACGTCACTCTTAGTTCACAGCTGACCAATTGTTCAGGCTAACTGCAAAACTCACCTCTGCCTCGCCGTGGCACTTTCGTCCACGTCTGGAGGAGATGTTACATCTTTAGCTTGGGAGACAAATTTCCTCTGCTTCAAAGTTTGGGACTTGTTTTTGTGGGTTGGTTTTGCTTGGAAACTGAAGTTTCTTGTGTTATCTCACAAGTTTTTCTCACCTTGGCTAATTAAAACAGAGAGCCAAGAGCTGTTTCTCCTGGCCCACAGGCACAGCTTTGCTCATCTGAACTGCACACAGTGCACTCAGGTAGCTTCAGCTTCCATGACATCTGGGTCTTGAAGAGGGCAAGCGTCTACTTTTCTCTCACTTTGATTTCTATAGATAACTAACTCTTAGGATTTAAAAAGTCACAATTACAGTTTTGAAGTATGTATATTAGTTACTAAAGCAACCAACCGACTCTTTCTTATTCAGTCCACTGTAATAATCCTATTTCAATTTTTCTTTCTCTTTTTAATGCATCCAAAAGTCCCTCCCCCCTCCCCCCTGCTACAGCAGTGCTTTGCTCTGGTATGTATCTGTTTTTAGTTTGTAACACTTAACAGTTTTTGTTTCCTAAATGGAACTAAAGCAATCATGGGACTGACACATCTTGAGGCTGTCAGAATATAGAGATACACACACACTACACAAAACACACAAACATGACTTTACATACACCACAGAGCATTTGAGTCAGTGGTTTTGAAATTTATTCCCTATTTACTATTATTGAGGGACAGCAATTACTTACTTACTTACTTACTTACTGTGTCCTTATAAAGTTTCTTGCTTTGAAATATTGTTTGTAAATTCTAACTGCCCATAGAGTCAATGCTTATGATCATTGCTGTAAAGAAATATATTAATATTTAAATAAAACTGAAAACTTTGTTGCACGAAACAGTATATATAAGGATTTGTTTAGAGTTAGTAATTTGCTACATAACAGATTTCCTATTTAAAGGAAACTAAACAAGTATATACGTGATTTTACTTAGATTTGTGAGGGTGACATCAGCAGGGCTACGTTTGTACTATTTATCTACTGCCAACACAAGCAGTACCTTTGCCAGGTTGCTGCTCTCTGACTAGCATCTCATTGCTTTGCAGCTATGGATCACACTTTGTGGACATCCTAGTGTTTGTCTTAGGGAGGACTGTAAGTACAGATCTACAGGTTATGGAGGTAAGTCCTGAAGGTATGTGAACTATAATGATATTTGGGAAGCAGTTTTGATGTACTCTGACTTGCTAAAAATTTAAAATCATACGCTTTTTTTTTAATTTTAATTTTTTTTTTATGTTTTGGTTTTTTGAGACAGGTTTCTCTGTGTAGACTTGGCTGTCCTGGACTCACTTTGTAGAGCAGGCTGGCCTCAGATTTACAGAGATCTGCCTGCCTCTGTCTCAGGAGTGTTGGGATTAAAGGCTTGTGTCATGCATGGCTTAAAAATCATATACGTATCTAAATCATCTCACTCTATGCATTGTTTGTGCTATTGGTATTGTATCAGTTGGGTTTTTTTCTTTTGTTCTGTCTTTTTTTTGACTTTTCAAACCAAGGTTTCTCTGTGTAGCCTTTGCTGTCCTGAACTCGCTTTGTAGACCAGGCTGGCCTCAAACTCACAGAGATCTGCCTGCCTCTGCCTACCCGGGTGCTTGCACTATCATGGCCAGCTCATCAGTCAGGTTTTTCTAAAGCAATGGTTCTCAACATGTGGGTTGTGACCCCTTTGGATGTCAAATGGCCCTTCTGGAAAACGCAGATATTCAGATATTTACACTATAACTTATAACATTAGCAACATTACAGCTATGAAATAGCAACAAAAATAATTTTATGGTTGGGGGTCACCACACCCTAAGGAGCTGTATTAAAGGATCACAGCATTAGGAACATGAAGAACCACTGCTCTAAAGGAACAGAACTAATAGAACTTTACACACACACACACACACACACACACACACACACACACACACACACCATATATAGTGGGAATTTATCAGAGCAGCTTACAAACTGTGGTCCAAGTTTTCCAACCAGGGCTGTCTAACTGATGCGAAAGCCAAGGATCTGGTAGATGTTCAGAACGCAAAACTGATGTCTCAGATGTCCCAGTCTGGGGTTGGGGTCCCTTTAAGAAAGTCCTGGAGAACTGCTAGTTTCCAGTCTGTGTTGGAATCCTGAAAAAATAGTTTATGGGAGAAATCATACCATATATTGGCTGTGGATTCAAAGCGTATGCTGCTTCTGGAGCATTACCGGCTCCTGTCATCTAATTGGCGCTGAACTGTGTCTTCAAAAGGCCATCCATCATTCTGCTTAGGCCAGCTGCTTCAGGGTGATGGGAGACATGGTAAGACCAGTGGGTTCTGTGAAAGCAAGGCCACTGTCGCGATTTGCTGACTGGGAAATGCGTTCTTTGGTCAGAAGCCATGTTATGTGGAATACCACAGTGGGGATGAGGAATTCTATAAGTCCATGACAGTAGTTTTGGCAGAAGCAGTATGTGCAGGAATGGCAAATCCATAGCCACCACAAGTATCCAGGTCTGGGATGACAGAGCTCCTTAGCACTGTAGTGTGCCTCTTCATGGACTACACCTTCTTTCTTCCTTTTGATTTTATTTATGTATTACAGTACTCTATCCGCATGTACACCTGCGGGCCAGAAGAGGGCAGTAGATGGCATAGATGGTTGTGAGCCACCAGGGGGTTGTAGGGAATTGAACTCAGGACCTCTGGAAGAGCAGACAGTGCTCTTAACCCTGAGCCATCTTTCCAGTCCTCATGGATCACACTTTCTATCCCCCCAGGAGCCTGCTCAACCTTAAGTCTGGTTATAGATATAGAGGCAACTATTGGCATCTTCTTCTGGAAGATTTTTCCTGGTTGGGTGGACAATGAAAAGATAAATTTCCCCAGGCAAAGGTAGAGAGGTCAAAAATCGCAGGAGTGGGCTGGAGAGATGGCTCAGCGGTTAAGAACACTGACTGTACTTCCAGAAGTCATGAGTTCAATTCCCAGCAACCACATGGTGGCTCACAACCATCTATAATGTGATCTGATTCCCTCCTTTGGCCTGCAGGTGTACATACAGGCAGAGCTCTGTATACATAATAATATATAAATAAATCTAAAAAAAAATTGCAGGAGTGAGGGAGTGGAGATGCATCCTCTGCTAAGGGTGGAGAGATTACTTCCTCGGGTTCAATGTCCTCAGCCTAAGTAGGGTCCTTTTACACATCTCCATCCCATGTTGCAGGGCCCTACTCCTCACCAGTAGTGCCCTAACTTTAACTGTTGGTACCCTCAAAGGTTGGGCCTTGAATTGTTGCCATTCAGCTAATGTTTCTTTTACTAAGGGCTTTGTTTTGATTCTCCGCACCTTAGGCTCTGCGGCTGCTGGAGAGAAGGCACACTTAGAAAGCTTTAGAGTGCTTCTGTACATCTGGAGCCAGGCAGTTGTATCGCGGACTTCACTCTTTTCTTGCCAGTATGTGCAGAGATGCTATAAGTTGGTAACTTTTACCACAGAGTCCGTTCTTTTCCTTTGTCACCATATCCTGAGATACAAGAAGTTGGCTAATTTTTTCTATAAAACTTATTCTTTTCCTTTGTTAATTTATCCAAAGATACTAAAGCAACCAGCCAAAATTATTATTCTTATTTTTCCACAAATTGCCAAAAGTTACAGGAACACTCACTAAATTCCTTTTCCCCTGTAGCAAGCCTTTCAAATCTTTCAAACAATGGGCTTTCAGGGTTCTCCATGTTACCAAGGGAGTCTTCAATAACCGTGAGTGTTGGTGAATTCTAACGTCTGTTCCAGACACCTAACAACTTCATCCTTACAATTCTGTTTCTTTGGAGCCACTCCCTTCATTCTTTCTGTCTCAGTTACGTTTATGTTGCTCTGATAAGACATCGTGACCAAGGCTACTTACAGAAGAGTTTACTGGGGACTTGCTCACAATTTTAGAGGTCCGTGATCGTCATGGCAGGGAGCATGGCAGCAGGCAGGTAGGCATGGCACTGGAGCAGTAACTGGGAGCTTACATCTCAATCCACAAGCAGGAGGCAGAGTGAGAGCTAACTGGGAACAGCATGGGCTTTTGAAATCTCAGAGCCCACCCCCAGTGACCCACCTTCTTCAAGAAGGCCACACCCCCTAATTCTTTCCAAACAGTTCCATCAACTGGGAAGCAAACTCATGAGCCTATCTACGAGGGTCATTCTCGTTTCCTGGCTCCTATAGTTTTACAGCCATGTCATAACATAAAATATATTTAATCCAACTTCAGAAGTCCCTATTGTCTTTCAGTCTTTTAAAAAAAAAGATTTATTTATTTATTTATTTATTATGTATACGGTACACATTAGATCACATTATAGATGGTTGTGAACTACCATATGGTTGCTGGGAACTGAACTCAGGACTTATGGAAAAGCTGTCAGTGCTCTTAACCCCTAAGCCATCTCTCCAGCCCCTGTCTTTCAGTCTTAATACTTTTTAAAAGCACAATGCTCAAAGTCTCTTCTGAGATTCAAGGCAGTCTCTTACTTGTAATGTCTTGTAAAATCAAAAAGCAAATTATGTGATTTCAACATCCAATGCACAGAATGTACAGTACCATGACTAAAGGGAAAAGTTGGGACATAATGAGGAAATAGTGGACCAAAGAAAACAGTCACCTAGCAGGGAAAACTAAAAATCCTGTAGCTCTATGTCCAGTGTCAAACAGGTTATATGGCTCTGTCCTTCTATCTTTGCTGCCTGCAACCCACTCCTCTCTCTTGGGTTGGTTCCATTCTATGTCTGAAAGTCTCCTTGGCTCTAGCACCTCTAGTTTCTTGCTATCTCTAATACAGTCCAGGGTTCACTTCCACAGCTTCACACAATAGCCTCTCAGTGTCTCTTGCCTTCTCAGAGCCTTCATGCAGGAACTGCCCTGCCACACCTTGCCTGACCTCACTGTCCCTCATTAGCCATGGAGGAAGATTCCATGACCCCTTTGCACATGTATGCTTGATGACACTAAGCCCAGATCCATGTGGGCAGAACTGCCAAATTGGGCAGCTTCCTTGGGATGGAGCCCAGCTCCTTGAATCGCATCAATGGCATGCCACCATGCCACACCTTTTAATGAGGGAATTTAACTAGGATCCTCATGCCTATACAGCAAGCACTTTGCCAACTGAGCTTTTTTTTTTTTTTTTTTTTTTTTAACCAGCCTGACAGTACTGAGTTTTGCATATTAATTCTGTATTATGAAACTTTGCTGAATTGTTTATTGGTTCTGATGAATAGAAAGACCATGGTGTCTATAAACAGTGCCAGTTTGACTAAAACATTCAGAAATGAAGGGTAACATCTGTAAAGACATATACAAGATGCATCAATATTGGCCTCTGCAAGCTTCCAAGTTCCTTTGAAATACAAAAACATCTTACTTTGTCTCTGTTCACCAATCGTTTGCAATATCCAATATGTATTCAGTGACAATTTATTTTATTTTATTTTTCGGTGACAATTTATTGAGAGCTATGTTGTACTTCAGAAACAGAGAACTTAATAAGACCAAGTTCTTCCTCATGGACACTCCTTCCGGTCAACACTTCATCCTTCTGGGGAGGCGCAGTCTTAGTCACACTGCCTCCGTCAGCGTCTTCCCAGGGACACGTGATGGTGGTCCACACACTGCCTCTGTCACCGTCTTCCCAGGGACACGTGATGGAGGTCTACACACTGCTGTTCCTTGCGAAGTCATTTTGCTATTTTCCACGGGCTTTGTTGTATTTTGTGCCGGTGAGCAGTTTGGTGGTGCTGACCGATTGTCTCTGTCCTTCCAGCTGCAGCATTTCCTCAGCAGTGTGTTGGAGGAACACCAGAAGGTAAAGGCTCTTGCCAAATTACAGGCAATGAAGACGAAGAATCTGAAAAACAGGAAGAGATTTGCCAGCATAGTTGAGTGGCTTCGGAAAAACACATAATGTGTGGCCACTTGCAGCATGCTTCTTGCATTTCACTTTGTATTCGTGTTTACTCACAGTTCTGCCTTCCATATTTAGTGACTCAGGAAAGCCATGTGTCTTCTCTCATTTTTGATACATTTTCTTCTCAGAGTCATGTCCTTCCTGTTTTTCACATCTTGCCCCGAGGATCAGTGACTGCAGAGGATTTTGTCAACACTGTCATATATCTGGGCAAACTTCTGTTTCCCACCAAGCAATAAAGCCAGTGAAGTTACTTTAGGTGCCTTGTTAAAAAAAAAAAAAAACAAAACAGATTGACCTAAGAAAGTCTCATTTATTCTGATATGAAGGGCAGGGGAGCATGAAGTCAGTGGCATTCATGGAGAGCATTTTCTATTCAGACAGAAATCTAGACACGGCAGTGTAAAGAAACAGAAGCCATAAAGAAATGAGACCCAGGAGGACACAGCACAGCCAAAGCAAGCCAAGGTTACCTCATGTCTGGAAAAGGAGTGGACAATGTCAGGAGTCATTTCAGATGCCCCAAAAGCGAAACAAACCGTCTGTTTATCTCCTTCTCTCTCCTGACGTGCCTAGTCCCTGCTTCCCACTTGTTTGTTATTCTGTTAGGTGGTGTCGCAGAAAGGACAAATGATGGCAGAATCTGCAAAACTTCCCTCAGGATCACTCTGGAGGGATGAAAGCTCCCTCTGAGACTCTGATGTCAAGGACAATAACAATGGTGGACTAAGGAAAATTTTCACATAAAAGAGAACCAAATGTCAAGCCACAGCATGCTTATCACCATTTTGTACTCAGAATAAATTCAGCTGGCCAAGTTGAACCTACTTGCAGTGTGGACCAGTGGACTTTAAAGAGTCAGTGATTAGGACACATGACATGAGCTTAGTTTTGTTGATGAAAAAATGGGACAACAAAAGCATCCCTCCTGCTTCAGACACTGTGTAGCTTATCTAGTCCTTTTTTTTTTTTTTTTAACATTTTGTTGGTGTTTTTGCAGAATGAGGGTAAAAATTGTCTCTCCCAGCTACCTCATAGTAGTATTGTAAAGATTAATAAATATGGTATCAATGAAAAGTCTTTAGGACTCCCAGACAATACTAAAAATGTGCTTTGTGTGCTTTATTAATAAGAGGAGTCATGTAGCAAGGTAAAGACTATATTCCGGGGGTAGAAGGAGGAATCAAGAAGATGACAGGACTGGCAGAGAGCACAGAGAAATATACAAGGGATGGAAAGAAAAAGAGGCCATAAACTGGGCGTGGTGGCGCACACCTTTAATCCCAGCACTCAGGAGGCAGAGGCAGGTGGATCTATGTGAGTTCAAGGGCAGCCTGGTCTACAAAGCAAGTCCAGGACAGCCAAGGCTGTCTTGAAAAATTAAAAAAAAAAAAAAAAAAAAGAAAGAAAGAAAGAAAAGAAAGAAAGAGAGAGAGAGAGAGAAAAGAAAAACAGGTCATGATCTGCCACTTCATCCATGTGTATGTCACAGAACACACCTACACATACACATTATCATTCAAAATTATAACTACACATATAAAGTAAACATAAATTATTATACATTCAAGTATTTATTTGAAATTTACTAGCTCACATTACTAAAACTTAAAATGTATCTAAGTTTTCTGGAGAAGGTTTTGTGTCTATACATAGTCAATGCAACATAAAGTCACTGTGCTAATGATACAACTTCTTCTATACTAATACCTAAATAGCATACTGCTAACTCATATAACTAATTAAGAACAGTTTATAAACGCAGAAGGTTTAATTATACAACATCTTGCATATGGTTGTTTATTCATGTAACTAATATGGTTTAATGGATGCAAATAAAAATTTTCTGTGCTGGGTATCCATCCCACTGGCTTCCACCCCTTTACCACTTTCCTACTTTGAGAAAATGTAAGTAGATGAATAAAAATTATTTTAACCTTATTTCTTTTAAAAGGTATTTGGCAGGCTAGAGAGATGGCTCAGTGGTTAAGTGCACTATCTGTTCTTCCAGAGGTCCTGAGTTCAATTTCCAGCAACCACATAGTGGCTCACAACCATCTATAATGTGATCTGATGCCCTCTTCTGGTCTGCAGGTATATGTGCAGGCAGAGCACTGTATATATAATAAAAAATAAATAAATATTTTTTAAAAAAAGTGGATATCCTCAGATCTGGATTTTCTTTTTTCTTTTTCTTTTTTGATTTTTCGAGACAGGGTTTCTCGGTTTCTCTGTGTAACCTTGGCTCTCCTGGACTATTTTTGTAGACCAGGCCAGCCTCGAACTCACAACGATCTGCCCGCTTCTGCCTCCAGAGTGCTGGGATTAAAGACATGTGCTACCACTGCCCGGCTGGATCTGGATTTTCAAAGTAAATTGGCTAGAGAGATGGCTCAGCTGTTAAGAACACTGGCTGTTCTTCCAAAGGACCCTGGTTCAATTCCCAGCACCCATATAGCAGTTCACTGTCTGCAGCTCCAGTCTCAGGGGATCTGACACCTTCACATACACATACAAGCAGACAGAAGACCAATGTACATAAAAATAAAAATAGATAAATCATTAAAAAACAAAAACAAAAACAGACCAAACCCAAAATAACAAATTGCAATTGTTTTTGTTTTTTGTTTCTCGAGACAGGGTTTCTCTGTGTAGCCTTAGCTGTCCTGGACTCACTTTGTAGACCAGGCTGGCCTCGAACTCACATCGATCCGCCTGCCTCTGCTTCACGAGTACTGGGATTAAAGGCGTGCGCCACCATGCCCGGCTGATTTCTCTTCATTTCTATGGAAAAGGAATAGCAGGAGATTAATGTTTCCTCTTACACTTCCCTTGTTCTCTCACACACATAAAGCCAAGCAGAACAAGATGCAGATATCACATCTGCTTCCAGCCCAAAGAAAGTGGCCATTCTGAAGAGATGATGGATCCGGGGCCTGAAAGCTCTTAAGTACCTGGCGGAGTGAAGCCGCAGCTCTAACTGTGGGATCTGCAGGGGGCTGGGCTTTCCACCCCGTGCACTGATCACGGTGTCATTGGGAAATAGTCCCTTAGTTTTAGCATATCTCACTCGAGATAAACGCAGCTGTTATCTCCACTCTCAGGAGCAGGAACAACAATTATTTTATTTTATTTTTTGTTTGTTTTTTTCGAGACAGGATTTCTCTGTGTATCCTTGGCTGTCCTGGACTAACTTTGTAGACCAGGCTGGCCTCGAACTCACAGCTATAACACCTGCCACTGCCTCCCGAGTTGTAGTCGCTTTAAAAAGTTGATAGTCCCCTTTATCAATACCAGTCAAACTGCAAGTGACATCATAGGCAGGAAAGATTCCACCTTCAGGAAGTGCTTCCGGTGGGACACAGCCAGTCTGCGTTGTATGGGATTGTTGCCTCTCAGCGCACCCTGCTAGGCAGTGACCATCCCTGTCGATAAAACAAAAACAAGTCAGACTAATATTCTGTTTTAACAAAAGATCTAAATTCTAGGGGCTGTTAAACAAATATTGAGGACATGAAAGGGGGGAAAAAACCACCCCAGACAGCGTTCAATGGGAGATACTTTCCAGTTTTTAACCAATGCCCTAATCCTCACACTGGGGACTTGACCGAGCTGTTAAGCTTAACTTGGGTCGTAATGATACATCCTATAGGACCTGAGAGAGCCGCTGCACAAATGAAGGGTTTCTTTGGCAGGGGCCGTGGAGAGCAGAGGCATCTGCTTCTTTCGTGGGCTCTGGGCTAGCTGGCCGGCTTCACTCATAGTGTAAGGAAGACCCCAGACTCGAATAGTATGCAAAAGCAAAGAGCGTTTATTCTGCAGAAAAGCCAGCACGCGGGGCTGGACCACTCACGGAAAACCGCCGCTACCACGAGAGAAGCCAGTTAGGGGAATTCCATTAAGGGTTAGGTACCCTTTAGTAGGATTGGCTGGGCTCATTGTAAGAGGTATTTGTACATTCCCGATTGGTTCCGACCTTGGGGAAGGGACTAGCCCCTCCTATCTAGTTGCGCCCCAGGCCAGAGGTCCTAGCAGTTGCTGGTTGGTTGCCCTTCTCCTGCGGATCTTTGAGAAGCCTGGCTGCTGCTTCTGGGAAACTGAAGATTAGGCCTAACATGGAGACCTCTTGCACCTCATGGAGTGAGTTTGGACCTCTCATCCCCCACCCCCCACCCCCATCTCAAATCCTTGCGACCCAATTTTTGACAAATTACACCACGGCATTCAGCAAGATGGCTTACATATCTGAGAATGGGGGTTACTCTGGCTCTTCAGAAGGCCAGAGTTGGTGCAGTGAATTCAAGATGTGTTGAATGATTGTTAATATTTAATGTTGAATTATTATGTCAGGGAAATCGGTGGTTACTCCTTAACCAGCTTTTAAACCCAAATAACTACACAGAGAGACCAGGATCTATTTAATTAGCCTATAGCACAATGCTGCGTAATAGCCACTCCATCCTAAACTTCCGTGCTAGAGTAGTTTCCTCCCGTTCAGAGTTCCCACATTATCCTTGCCTTTAAACCATCTCCTAGGCCCGATTCATTTCTCCTGATGTTTCCGGGTCTTCTCCTCGTGGCTCCATCCTGTCCTTCCTTCTCTCTCCTCCCCCCACACTCACCGGCATGCCCCACCCTATTCCTTCTTATTGCTCAGCATTGGCTAGTTGGTTTTTATTGGCAATGCAGAGAACAAATGGTGACGGGTTTACACCAACATGAAACAGAAGATACTTAGAGTAAGCATCACAAATGCAACCAGATGGTGGGGTGGAGAAATCAGCACCCGAATGAACAAGGGTAAACTGTACATAGTCCACAAGAACATGGTGCCAACAGCGGTTCAGTTCCCAGCACTCACGCGGAGGTTCACAACCACCTGCAGCTCCTGTCCCAGGAGATCTAACAGCCTCTTTTGACCTCTGCAGACAGACACCAGGCATGCATGTAGTCCACACACATTTATTTGTGCAGGCAAAACACTCATGCACATAAAATACAATAATAACTAAAAATTTTTTTTGAAAACAAAATGAAAAATACATTAAGGATGTCACCAGTCATCATTGCTGTCTGATTAAAGACGACAGCGTGACCAAGGAGTCCAGGGTCCCCTCTGTGTGGTCTTGGTTTCACTGAAAGGGACCCGGAAGGAATCTTGGATATCATTTGGTTACGTTTTGATTGACAAGTATCAGGATAAGCAAGCTGTGGGGCTCAGCAGCTGGGAAGGGACAGAGAGGGAGAAGGGGTAATCATGCTTCTTGAGTGGTCCATAAGAACAGGTAGGTCCAATGATGGAGGGAGGAGGAGGCGTCTTTGGAGAAAGAGAGAAGGTATTTAGATGTCAGGGCAAGTATACTTGGAATTCGGGCAGGTATCCAAGAAAGACATAGAAGGGGCAGGGAGGGGGCGCTGTGCTTTTTGAGTTAGAACTGTGAAAAGTGGGCTGACTTAGCAGGAAAGAACCACAAGCAATTTACATGGAGGGAGGGGCTTCTGGGATGACTAAGCATACTATCTCACTAAAGGGATAACTATCCTTCCGGTTTCCTTAGCTGGTCTTTAGACAAATCAGCTTTCTTGAGGGCTGGCCTCCTGGCCAGGTGATTCACAGGCGCAGGTGGATGAACTCTTTTGAGTGAGTAGAAGTGTGTATACTGTTTCAGGGAGTTCACCTCCACCCAAGGATAGAGGAGGAACTCAGATTCCATTCTGTTGACCAGGAGGAAGTAGCTTTCCCTTGACAGGGTTCAACAAAGACCCTATACTTCTACCCTTTCATATGTTTATTTTAAATAGGAAGGGGCCATTCTGATGTGTCCCTTAAAACTGGTGTGTTACCAGGGAAAGGGGCAGTAGGATTCAAGCTCCGTCTTCGGTGCCTCCAGGTCTTTTTTTTGGGGGGGTGTTCGAGACAGGGTTTCTCTGTGTAGCCTTGACCATCCTGGACTCACTTTGTAGACCAGGCTGGCCTCGAACTCACAGCGATCCGCCTGCCTCTGCCTCCCGAGTGCTGGGATTAAAGGCGTGGGCCACCACGCCCGGCTGCCTCCAGGTCTTTTAATTCCATCCAGAACCTTATAATGACATGAGCAAGGGGCCAGCCTAAATGCAAAATCTCTTCTTGAGACTCTCTTGTATCAGAAAGGGTCCAATTAAGAACTCAAATGCCTCATTGTCTGCTCTTCCAAGGGCCCAAGTTCAATTCCCAGCAACCACATGGTGGCTCACAGCCATACGTAATGAGGTCTGGTGCCTTCTTGTGTCAGGCAGGGGCACTTGTGGCAGAACATTGTATATTATATCTTTAAAAAAAAAAAAAAAAAAAAAACTCACTGCTCTGCTCTTGGGCTGAGAGAACTCAACCTAACCTAAAGGATTAGTAGTGGAGAGCCGAAGTGGCAAAGACCAACAGTAAGATGCCACTAAGGTAGGAGCCACAAACTGCAGTTCTCTGTCCCACTGAGAGTGCCACAGCGAGAGAGCTGGGCTAGTCCACACCTTGAGGAGTTGGGTGGGTTCCACTCTGCTTGTGAATTTAAAAATTCCTCCTTGGAGCCACACCCTGACCTCTGAAAAAGAAATGGTCAGCAGATGCTGCTGTCCCAGCTGAGGATACCAAGAAAAATTCTGTGACATGGAATCTAACAAGCAAAGAAAGAGGCAGGAAATCATCGTGGGGCTAAGGTGATAAAAGCCAGAAGCAAACTGAAAGAATGAAAGAAGCCAGCAATCTCTCTCTCTCTCTCTCTCTCTCTCTCTCTCTCTCTCTCTCTCTCTCTCTCTCCTCCCCCCTCCTTCCCTCCCTCTGCTGGCAGCATTGGAAAAGCCAAAGTATAGTTTGCCACCCTTTGCAGGCCTTGTGTCAGCGCTAGCCAAGGAGGGGCCCAGAATTCAGGACCCATTCTACTTATTGCCCAATCCACCGACCTTTGGCGTTTTCATTTGCCTGCTTTTTTTTTTTTTTTTTTTTTTTTTTTTTAAGACAAAGGACGTTTGAGGATAGCCAGAGCTACACAGAAAAACTGTCTCAAAAAATAAATCAAGAAAAAGCAAAGACTAAACAAGACATGAACTAGGTAGTATTGCATGGTGAGAAGCTGCGTCTACAAGTTTTTAATTCACCCATTTTCTCTCAGCCAGAAATAACAATGTAAATAGCAGGCAGGACTTTGTGTAGGTGTGGACCGAAAAAGGAAAAATTTCTAAGAATAATTTCTATGATACCTAAATTTGGATCTGTATTGGAAGGAATTATTTGCTTTTAGATTTATTTATTTAATTTTATTTTTGTTTTTATTTTTTTAAGACAGGTTTTGTTTTTTTTGTTTGTTTTTTTTTTTTTTTTCTGTGTAGACTTGGCTGTCCTGGACTCCCTTTGTAGGCCAGGCTGGCCTTGAATTTACAGTGATCCACCAGCCTCTGCCTCCCGAGTGCTGAGATTAAAGGCATGTTCCACCACACCAGGCTAATTATGAGATTTTTTTTGGACAGGAACGCTTCATTTTCTTTTTCTTAAGCTTCCAATAAGAAAATACTTTATTACAGAAAGACCCTTTATGCTCTATGAATCTCAGTCATTGAATTAATGAGAGAAGAACCTGGAAACCAGTGACTCGGTGCAAGTGCCGTGTGTCTAGTAATGATTCGGGAATTAAAGCCTTTCTGGGCTAAGAGAGAGCCTTTGCCAAACCGACACGCCACTTCTCTTGTGTTGATTACTTTCTTCTCCTCTTTTCCTTATGATCTTCTCTTCTCTCATGATCTCCTTTCTAGCTTCAACACACACACACCTTTTAAATTCAGGCTCTGTATGAGAGAAATCTAGCTTTTTGAGTCTAGGTTATTTTACCTAACATAATAGTTTTCGTTCCTGTATATTTTCTAGCAAATGTCATGATTGCATCTTTTTTAAATGGCTAAAACAAGATTCCACTTGTATATGTACCAGCTTTCCGGTGTCCATGCACATGCTGATGGACCTCTGAGCTGGGTCTATTCTGTGGCTCTTATGGAGGGTGTACTATAGACCTGGATGCGTAAGTATTTCTGCAGTATGTTGACTTAGCCTTTGGGGCTCTATCCAGCCGTGGTATAACTGAATCATACAATAAATTCCATATTGACTTATATTGTGGCTACACTGATTTCCATTCCCACTAGTAGTATACGGTTAGGGTTCGAGAATTTGGGAAAATAATCCACTATGAAAAGCAAGTTCGAGCAAACAAAGTGTATCTTTATTCAAGAACTGATATATCAGGGAGATGGCTGCATTCAGGATCTAAACCATGTTGCAGGGGGTAGAGCAGGGCAACTTTTTAAAGAAAAAAAAAATCAATCAGTCAAACAAACAAACAAACCAAAAAACCCACATGAATTAAGGGGGGGGGATGTCAGGGCTCCCCAATCAGATACATGCATACATGTATATTTCACACTATAGCTTACACCTGGCATCTTAGGTGGCTTCCTACATCTCAAGTGTCTCAGGTGCCTTCCTTGATAGCTTGGCCTAGATTGTGGTCAGCCAGTCAGAGCTCTTTCAACAGCTGCTAGGGCTTGGTCCCGGCTGGGTGCTAACCAATGAAGCATAGGGTGAGATCTTGTGGTCTAATGTGTCCAGGACACTTGACTTTGAACCTGTTTCTGGGAATATAGCATGGTACACAATGGAGACTGTATATACAAGACGGAGTCTCTGTAGCTAAGGAGGCCCCCACCGTATACAGTGTTCCTCTTTTCCTGCGTTTGTCGTTTAATTTTATGATGGTAAATCATTCTGACTGGGATGGGATCATCTTGAAATGTTTAAGTTGAGTTTCTTGCTCCCTCCTAACTGTTCCCCTGCTATGCAGGTACCTTGCCCCAAAGCCTCCTCTGGCCTGACTGCAGATGCTTCTTACTCACCTTGGAATGTCTCCTCTTTGACTGTAGAGTACCAGGCAAATAAATCTTACCTGCTGGTATTTCATAACAATGTACTTATGCCTGGCCACACTTAGGCACATCCTTCCCTCGTGTGGAATTCTTAAAATATTGAGGGTTCTGTTTCGCTTTGAAGATATTTTCCTTTCAACGCACAAGGGCTTCGGTTCCGCCCCACCACTGGGGAAAAAAAAGTATTTTCTGGATTAGAGTTTTTGCACCATCTGTTGTACATATGTATTCTATACATACAGGAGAGCTAGGATGAAAGGAGAGAGCGTGGGGCTGGCAACAGCAAGGCTGAGCAATGGTTATTTTTGTAATTTTACTATGAAGCTGAGGAATGAGAACCAATGATCTAAGTTTATAGCTTAAGAGAGTAGAATGTCAAAAATATAGCCGAATATAAAGGTTGTCCTGAATGCTCACAGAAGAATAAGACGTGGAACATAAAAACATAAAAAAGATAAAAGCTGAGCTGGGCGTGGTGGCTCACGCCTTTAATCCCAGCACTTGGGAGGCAGAGGCAGGCGGATCACTGTGAGTTCGAGGCCAGCCTGGTCTACAAAGTGAGTCCAGGATGGCCAAGGCTACACAGAGAAACCCTGTCTCGAAAAACCAAAAATAAAAAAGATAAAAGCCAAAAACGTCATTCTTTTTAGAATGGAAAATATATGAAAGAAGGCACAAATAAACGGTGTGATGAGTGGAAAATGTAACTATAGACACTGGGGCATAAGTGACAGCACAGTGATAATACAGGCAAATAAATGACAATAAGTTAGGAAATTGGAAGGCATGATTAAATTCCTAGAAAAAAAAAATACCAAATTGTGTCACCAAAATAAAATAAAACAGCCGGGCATGGTGGTGCATGCCTTTAATCCCAGCACTCGGGAGGCAGAGGCAGGAGGATCTCTGTGAGTTCAAGGCCAGGCTGGTTTACAAAATGAGTCTAGGACAGCCAAGGCTACACAGAGAACCCCTGTCCTAAAAAACAAACAAAAAACCACAAAAAACAAAACAAAACAACAAAAAAACAAACAAACAAAAAAACCAAACAAACCAAACCAACCAAAACCAAAACCAAAGAACTCAAAAGGTTTAAAATGCTATTTCTAATGCTTTTCTTTGTGTGTTTAGTTTTTGAAACAGGGTCTATGTGGTCCTTGCTGTCCTAGAGCTTGCTGCAGACCAGGCTGGCCTCGAATTCACAGAGATCCTCCTGCACTGGCATGTTCAGCTATTGGTTATGTTTTTATATACACATCCAGTAGGAAACAACTTTAAATTTTGAATTTTGGTATTTTCCAAGATTAATGACACTTGGCAAATCTCCTTCTGTTAGTGAGCAGCAGTATGCAGCTACAACGCCTAGCCAGCCCCAGTGACCACGAAGGAGGGAAACTTGAAATCCTCTTAGATTTGACATTCACTGGGTTACTGTGTCTTGTCTTTCTTTTTTTCTTTTCTTTCTTTTTTTTCATGGTAATCCTAAGGGCTTGTGCATGCTTGGCAAGCATTCTGCCACTGAGCTACATAACTAGCCAAACTTGCATTTTGAACTCATAATATCTTAAACTTCTGATGGGTTGATTGATGGGGAAATTTACTATAAGTTAAGGAGTACAATTAATATATTTCATATGTTATTTTTAAAATTTATCATATGCACACATATATGCATATGTTTCTGGGTGAGTATATACCTGTGTAGACTATTTAGGTTTGTGTGTGTGTGTGTGTGTGTGTGTGTGTGTGTGTGTGTGCACGCGTGTGTGAGAGAGAGAGAGAGAGAGAGTGTGTCCTTATTACTACACAGCATATGCTTTCCCAGCCTAGCTATTTTATCCAATGTCACTTCATATGAATCTTTATTCTTTTTTCATATGACTCCATGTTCATCATATGTATGTATTTGTACCATAGTTAGTTAACCATTATCCTATGCATGTACTTCAGTGTTTTGCAACTATAAGCAAGAGGTTTGAGTTGATTAAGTACATGTCACAAATTGATATACAGATTGTTATTAGTTGGTATAATAAATTAATATAATTGATAAGATTAAGGTTTTTGCTCTCTAGGGATTAATAGGAAAACTGAAGAGTAGTTTTTTGTTGTTCTTGTTTTAAAAGATGTATTTACACACACACACACAAACACACACGGGTGTTTTTTCTGCATGTATATTTGTACACCAGAAGAGGGCATCAGAATATAGTTATAGACAGTCGTGAACTGCCACGTGGATGCTGGGAATTGAACTCAGGACCTTTGGAAGAGCGGCTAGTGCTCTTAATGGTTGAACCATCTAGCCAGGCCAACTGAAGAGAGTTTTGAAATGTGTTCCTCCATTTGAAAAGGCAGTCAATTTTGTGTTACATTCAACTGATTGAGTATCTGAGGAAAGCTGAAAAGCAAGAAATCTACTTAGTTAAAATTGTATGAAAGGACAATGAATTCTAGACTCACAAAGTTAGTGGTATTCTAAAAAATACCATTCTACCAGTTACAAACAGATTGTAATCTTTACGAGCAATGCTGTGAGGTTTTTGAAGGTTATAGTGATTTCAATGTAAAATGTCCTTCACAGGCAAATGTGAAGGTGGTCCCAGAGGTTTTATAGGTTCTCCCACACCCTATTCCCCTCCCCTCCCCGTTTTGTTTTTTATTTGAGGTAGAGTTTCTTCGTGTAACAGCCCTGGCTGTCCTTGACTTACTTTGTAGACTAGGCTGGCCTCGAACTCACCGAGATCCCCCATCTCTGCCTCCCAAGTGCTGGGATTACAGGCCTGCACCGCAGTGCCTGGCTCATCCTACTTACTTTCTGTTTCCAGCCAGTGTGTGCAGTGTGACCAGCAACCTCCCAGTCCTGTGATTGCATTTTCTCTGGTGTGATGGAACGTTTGCCTTCAAGCAAAAGCAAAAGATAAATCTTGTCTTCCTTCAGCTGTTTTTGTCAGGTGCCCTAGTAACTGTCCCAGCCTAGAGTCACCTGAAAAAGCTTTCAGTTGAGTAATTGTTTTTATTGGGTTGGGCTGTGGACTTATCTGTGAGTGATTATCTTGATTGTTGTAGTTGATATAGGAGGGTGCAGAACACTGTGTGCGGTGCTATTATCTGGGCAGGCGCTCGTGAGCTCGATAAGAAAGCTAGCTAAGACTGTGTGTAGCTAAGAGTGGGGGTGAGCCATGGAGTAAGGCGGCAACCAGATTCCCACATGGTCTCTGCTTCAAGCTCTTGCTCTGACTTCCCTCAATGGTGGACTGTGACTGGAAGTGTAAGCCAAATAAACCCTTTCCTTCTCCAAGTTGCTTTTCGTCAGTGTGTTTTATTGCAGCAACAGAAAAGTAACTAGAGGCATTCTCTCAGCAACAATATACATAACTAATAAGGGAATTTTGTCAGTTGATAGCTTAAATTTTCTGTTAAGAGTATGCTTTTAAAACTGAGAAATTGGCACACGCCTTTAATCCCAGCCCTTGGGAGGCAGAGGCAGGCGATCGCTGTGAGTTGGAGGCCAGCCTGGACTACAAAGCGAGTCCAGGATAGTCAAGGCTACACAGGGAAATTCTGTCTCAACAAACAAACAAACGAACAAACAAACAAAAAAACCCTGAGAAATAAGCTGGTCATGGTGGGGCACGCCTTTTATCCCACCACTCAGGGAGGTAGAGGCAGGCAGATCTCTGAGTTCGAGGCGATCCTGGTCTACAAAGTTAAGCCCTGGACAGCCAAGGCTACACAGAGAAATCTTGTCATGAAAAAACAAACAACCAATCCAAACCAAACTAAAACAAAACAAAACTTAGAAAAAATACAGTATAGTTGTTTTGTATTCCCTAAGAACTTTTTGTACTGTGGCGTACTGTGAGTTTGGGGATCCTTAACCTTTTAATAAACCTCTGTTTGCTACTTTTCTTGGTTGGCTGCTACTCTTATCCTTTAGAAGATTTCCCTCTGCCTTGTGTGAAGCACTTTACTGAGGTTGAACTGGGCCAATCATGTTTGGTTTTCCTTGTTGATTTGTTGTTGTTTTTCAAGACAGTGTCTCTCTGTGTAGCCTTGGCTGTCCTAGACTTGCTTTGTAGACCAGGCTGGCCTTGAACTCACATCGATCCTCCTGCCTCTGCCTCCTGAGTGCTGGGATTAAAGGGCCGTGCCACCGCACCCGGCTTTCCTTGTTGATTTTGTGGAATCTTGAATGGTAAGGTGAGCTAAGTGGTCCCTGGCATAATAATGAAGTCAATCTTGGCCAAAGGACATGTGTTTGCAGAGTAGTATTTTGTAGACTGACTGGAAGAGTCTGGTAAGAATTTTTTCCCCTTCTCTCAGTCCTTAACTCGCCAAGTGGGACACACTTTTGATTGCGCTCACTTACACTCAGGAGAATAGCACGGTCTTAACAGAAAGCTCAGGTCAAATGTAGCTTTTTCTGGAACTAGCTTAAGGTTTTGCAGCATCAGATGATGGCAAACTCCTTCAGCCAGCACTTCTGATTGTATTCTCCCTGCAGTAACAGTAATTAGGAATGAGACCGTGTTTTTTTTATGCTATAATTCATAAATGAACAGGGCTGGGTTTAAGCTGCCTGCAAAGTGGTTTTATTGACGCACAACATAATATTGGAGTCCTCGTGGCAGAAGACAATGTTTAAAGGGTGGTAATTTAGGGATTAATGCATTTTTTAGGCACAGTTATAAACATGGGTTACTTTTCTCTTGGGACAACTGGGGTGGTGTGGTTTTTCCATGATTTTTTTTTTTTTTTTATTAGAAATAAGTACAGACTGCAGTATTTACACTAAAGAGTAATTAGATGTTAATATTAACCACTTGAAGCTGAGATGCAGGCTGTAGAGCCAACACTTCATCTTCCAGGTAGTTGCTTGTTTGGAATAGATGATGAAAGAGAAGATGAGGTATGATTGTAGGATTTTGGAACCGACTCATGATGAGAGAGGAGCAAGGTGACTCTCATAGCTCCTTCCTGGTTGGTTTTCTGCCTCCCCACCCCCCACCCCCAGCCACAATTGGCACAAGCATTAAATTGTAGGACCACTTGGGAATCTTTATGGCGTCTCCCTTGAGGGCTCTATGGTTTCCTAGCAAAACAAAGGAAACAAGACAATACAGTTTCTCCTTCTTTGCTGTGCTCTTTCCTTCTTTCCATCCTCCTTAAAGGTATGTGTATTTCCCTTTAACAGCTACTACTTTGGCTTGGTTATAGGCAGCCACCATTAAAGGAGCAAGGGACAGTACATCTGGCGGGTCATTTGAACAGGGCTCCACTAAATCCGAGGCCAGGAGAGAAAGCACATCCCAGGTGCAGAGTGCTCATGCACCGCCCAGTGTAATGTGTTATAGTTAATAGTGGAAGACAATCCGACTTCCTTTCTTGCAGTGAGGACCAAAATAAACTGAGAACTTGGAAATAAACACTAAAGGGCTGTTGGGATCTGGGAGGGAGACCCTCCATGCCTAAGCACCCAGATGACTGATTCTGTGGGTTTTATTAGCAGGGGTGATGCTGAAAATAGAGCCCTAAGAGTCTTCCTTTCCTAATCTGAGGGGCATGGCAAACAGGTCTCTGTCCTTCAGAGTCCTTAAGGCTGCACTGAATTCTGCACTGAGGTCAGCATCCAAGAAGTCTACTTCACAAATAAGGCCCTTGCACCTGGTGACCTGTCACTGACCCAGACTAACTTTTGGGGGGGGTAGGAGTCGGGGTGGAGTTGTTGAACAGATTCAAGACTGCTGCAAACCCAGCAAACACAGTGCAGGAAGTAATCTGCTCTCTTGATTGCCAGATTCTCTGCCAAGACGCTATTGAATGAATTTAAATAACTAGATGTGTTTTTATACTGACCCACAGAAAAATAGAAAAATCTCTCTCTCTCTCTCTCTCTCTCTCTCTCTCTCTCTCTCTCTCTCTCTCTCTCTCTCTCTCTCTCTCTGCGTGTGTGTGTGTGTGTCTGTCTGTCTACATACTTTTGGTGTAGGAAAAGGCTAGAAAAGTAACCCTCTAGTTATCGTCAGGTACAATTGTTTGTAAAGCAACAGTATTGTTTTAGTTTTAGTTTTGTTTTTGTTGTTCCTCCTGAGAGGGTTTTATACAGGAGCCAGGCTGGCCAGCAACTAACTGTACTGTGTAGTTCTGGCTGGCTTTAAACTCAGAACAGTCTTTCTACTTCAGAAAAGTCCTGAAATCATGGGCATAAGACACCAAACCCAGTTCAGTCCTTTTAATCCTTGTGAACGCAGGACAATGGATGCTTTTCGCTATATATATATTTTTAAAGAGATTAATAAGCAGTTTTGTGGCTTTGAAAACAGCTCACTCAGCTGGGAGTCATCAGCAAGGGAGTCGGCTAATTGACCAGCTGCACTGCCTCTTCCAAAAATGCCCTTCCAGGAACCAGACAGCCGTCTATTACTGAAATGGTCTAGCACTCAGCAAGTACAGGGACTAAGGCAACTGACAGGATGAGGTAAAAGCACAGCTTGACTCTTTTGTATGAATGTACGTACCTTTCCTACTTCTAAAGAGCTTACAGGGAAACCTTACAGAGATTGTCTCTGAGTAAATGGCTTCATCTGATAGAGTGAAAACAAAGGTCAATTCTGGGGGCTAGGATTTAAGCCATCCTCTTCCCACCCCCACCCTGCCCCCACTTGATGATTTACAGGTGTCTTAGTGATAGATCTGAACAATACTCATTCTTTCCTATACAAGATACAATCGGCTTTCACAAAAGCATCTACACATGCCAGGTGGGTTGACTGTAAAACATCCCGCGTAGGTTCAGGTGTTTGAATGCTAAGACCCACTCCCCCCCACCCCCCTAGCCCTCCAGCTGATGACGCTGTTTTGGAGTGGTTGTGGACTCTTCGGTTGATGCAGCCTCATTGGAGGAAGTTCAGTGGGGGTGGGCCTTGAGGCTTTATAACCTAGCCCCACTTCCTGTTTGCTTCCTCTGCCTCCTGACCATAGATAACATTTGATCTGCTGTCTCCCATTCCTACTGAGACAAGTTCCTGGCACAGTGGACAGTATCCATCCGAACTGTAAGCAAAAAACAAAACAAAACAAAACAAAAATTTCTTCCTTTCTGTTGCTCTTCTCAGAGTGTTACAACAAAAGTAACCAAATACACCAAGGGACTCTAAAGATCAGTGTGATTAAAGTGCCAGTTATTTTGCCTGGAGCTTTCTTGGTGGCCTGTGCCTCAGAGAGTATAAAGGCAGAGACCCTACTTGGTCTCCTTCCTTGATGATAGAAGCCATGTGGCTTCCACATAGAGTGCCACGTGTCAGGGTTGAAAGGGAAGCACTGATTATCCTCCATGGGTAATTTACCTGCCATCTGGCTTCATATGATGCTCAACCCAAGAAATGACAATCTAGTCTGGTAATGGAGAAATGCATGGCTGTATAGTAGCATTTTAATGTAGCTTTGTTTGTTTGTTTGTTTTTCGAGACAGAGTTTCTCTGTAGCCTCGGCTGTCCTAGAATCACTTTGCAGACCAGGCTGGCTTCGAACTCAGAGATCCACCTGCCTCTGCCTCCCGAGGGCTGGGATTAAAGGCGTGCGCCACCATGCCTGGCTCTAATGTGGCTTTTTAAAAAAGATAAGTTAAGTGGGTAAGTTTGGTTGCAGTGGATTGAATGGTAAATAAATATATTTATAATAATTAAATGTTTATATATAATTATAAATAAATATCTCTATATATTTAGTTATAAATAAATATGAATTATATATCTGGCTGACGACCAAATTCCAATGTTGCTTTATTTGGAGATTAACTTTAGGAAATAGGGTTAAATGAAAGAATGTCAAATATACATAGTCGGATATGGAGAGGGAGTCCCTGATTTCTCATTTATTCTTAGTGTATACACCAAGGAAAGGCCATGGGGGAGACTCAGACTTGTGAACTCAGGAAGAGTGCCCTTGTCAAATTCAAGACTAAATGCCAGTAGCCTCAACCTTTCTAATGATGGCACTTTGTTCTAGTGGCCCAAACACTGTTATACTATGATTTCCTTTTATGCGGATCTTATAATCCAAACTCCCATCCCCCACCCCCACCATGTGTGCCTTCTACTTGGAAAGAGGTTGACTCAAGGTGACCTCAGTGTGTCCTCCTGGTTCCCTTCTAGGTGTGTCCCTAAGAAATCTCTGTGTGGCTGGTTCTTATCACTTCCTCTCCTTCAGCCATATCTTCAGTATTTGTTATGTAAAATAGATTTTGACATTCTTTGGAAGAAGCTTCCAATGGCTCACCAGAGAGAAAAGAATCTTAGTGAGAGCCGGGCGTGGTGGCACACGCCTTTAATCCCAGCACTCGAGAGACAGAGGCAGGCAGGCGGATCGCTGTGAATTTGAGGCCAGCCTGGTCTACAAAGCTAGTCCAGGACAGCCAAGGCTACACAGAGAAATCCTGTCTGGAAAAACAAAAACAAAACAAAACAAAAAAAGAATCTTAGTGAATCAGGAAAGCACATTTTGGGTTGGAGAAGGCCCCCAGGGCTCAAAGGGAGATGGATGAACGGTTGGTGGCAGCAGAAAGAAGGCAGTAGCTTTGGTTCAGGTGCAGCAGAGGTGTCACTTAGATCTTTTAGCAGAAATAAAAGAAAATTCTCCAACTTAGGAACATAGCCAGAATGTATTTGATGAACAGGGTGGAAAGAAAGTATAGGTAACAGGTCTAAAGTGAGATGACCAAATTGGACAGGAAATAATACATCTCATATTCCTCTCCTGATGTTTTCCATAATGTCCTAAAATGGGGTTGGGAACAGAGAGCTTATCGAGAGCTTATAATTACACAGATTACGGAGATTCTCTATAACTCTAGGTGTTCTTGGATTCAGCAGGGGAATTTGTGATTTTTCATTTGTTTGTTTGGTTGGTTTTGTTTGTTTTTCGAGACAGGGTTTCTCCCTGGTTGTCCTGGACTCACTTTGCAGACCAGCCTGGCCTCAAACTCAGATCTGCCTGCCTCTGCCTCCCAAATGCTGGGATTAAAGGCGTGTGCCACCACTCCCAGCTCAGAATATGTGATTTTTTAAAATAGCCTCACATGATTTTGTCTTCATACATGTTGGAAAATAATCTGCAATGATGTTTGTTTGAACAAATCTGAAATTGCATGTGAGAGTGTCAAAGAAAGAAAATGTGTTTTTTCAAACCAAGTGCAAACCATCCCTTTAGGTTTTTTTTCCTTATTAAAAATAATCGTAACAGTGCCGGGTGTGGTGGCGCACGCCTTTAATCCCAGCACTCGGGAGGCAGAGGCAGGTGGATCGCTGTGAGTTTGAGGCCAGCCTGCTCTACAAAGTGAGTCCAGGATGGCCAAGGCTACACAGAGAAACCCTGTCTCAAAAAACCAAAAAAAAAAAAAAAAAAAAAAAAAAAAATCATAACAGTAAAGTGAATGGGCTTCATTGGTGGATTTCTCTAGGCATTTATATAACTAACTCTTGTATTTTTTCTTTGCCTTCTCTGCTCTTACTCCCTTCCCTTATTCTAATGTTCTCTCATCTACTTTCATGTCACATCTTGTCCCTTCCTCCTGCTTCTCCTCTTCCTTCTCCTTACGTACTCGTCAGAAAACCTGTGATATTTGCATTTCTGTGTTCTCCAGCTTCACCCATTTTTCTGTAAATGTTTTAGTCTTCTTTGTGGCTGGATAACTGCTCCGATGTGTATATATACCATGTTATCCACTCACCTGTTGACAGACATTGAGGCAATTTTTAAACATGCAAGGAGGAATATTCAAGGCTACTAAGACAAGACAAACCCCACAAAACTCGGTTTGAACTCAACTCCCTTGAAGCAAAGGGCGAAAGGATTCTTGATGGGTAGGATATATGACTAGAAAAGTACTGGGAAACTTGGGGTACGCAGGGGTGCTGGGCAGTAGGATGTGTTAAGGACAGTGAGTTTTGAGTTTGCAAATATTTCTCTCTGTGACAAGGCCACACATTTGGTAGTTGTCTTCGATCAAAGTTAGACTCCTGTCCTCTCATGTAGACTGGAAGAAAGGATGCTGTCTCTTTCCTGGTGATTACATTTCGGACGAGTGGCTTCCAGGACAGGCCTGTTCTAAAATGACTGGTGCTAGAGGATGAAGGGCAAGTTTCTGATTGCCAGATTTGTTTGTTTTGTTTTAATAAATGCTCTATGGATGGGAATGCCAGAAAGGAACCTGTCCAAACGTTAGTTAAGCTGCCATCTTGGTGGAGGGTAATGTATGGCTACTGTGTCTACTGCCGCTGCTGACACTGTTACTGTTGTGTGTGGTTCACGCTGTAGTTGCTTTTGTGTTTAAGATGGATTGTTCAATAGAGGATGGGAAGGAAGAATCTCTGTTGGAAAGAAAAGCCCATATCATTTCCTTACCTCAGTTTGGGGACTAGAAAGTGGAGCATAGAAGAGGGAAGAGCCAGAGGTGTCAACCAGTTGTCAGAAGACCTGTGGTTGTCAAGGACCTAATACCTCATGACTTAAACCAACTTAACAGAGTTAGCTCTTCGGTTCCTTTGGAAGAAAGAACAACCTGTGAGCTGCACTGGCAACAGGTGAGAGATGAAGAAGGCAGCCGGGATTGTGAAAGTCTCTTCTGGAGTGTAGCCTTTTCTTTTGGAATGCCCCAGAACAGCCATGCGCTGTGTACTTATGATCAGCCTTGCTTGTGACCAGCCTCCCACAGATATGCCAACATATGATGTGTATGTAACAGCATCCTGCTGCGTTGCTGAAGTGTTCTTTAAATAAATCACAGGCATTTTGGAAACAGTATTATGAGGACTTGATGACTAACATTTATCTCAAGCTGCATTAGAAATGCATCACAGAACTTGAGTCGAGGGTGGTCAGGATTTTTTCTGTTGTGTGGTAAAAGTAATCTGACCAAAGTAATTGAGGGGAGGGAGGAAAGCTTTATTTTAGCTTGCGGGTCCAGGCTACATATAGTCCATCCATCGGTGAAGGGAAGTTACAGTAGCAGGAGCTTGAGTCTCCTGGTCACATGCCTACACAATCAAGTCTCACAGGGTGAGCATATGTGTGCACTCATCTTGCTTCTCCTTCTCTTTCACAGTTCAGGATCCATTGCCTACTGAATGGGTGCTACCCAGAATGCATGGCCTCTCACCTCAATTAACAAAATCAAGATAATCTCCACAGACATGCTCATAGGCCACTTTGATCTAGCAGAAGCCATGAGAATAGATATAACCTTTACAATCACTGGGGATGTATGGTGTTTGTATATTTTACCTTTTTTCCCCCCAAGAGAGTAAGCACAAAGGAAAAAGAAACAAATAATTCAGTCTTCTTAAATGAGGGTTAATATTGGATGTGGTGCCTCACACCTTTAATTCTAGCACTCAGGAGGCAGAGGCAGGCAGATTGTTGTGAGTTCGAGGCTAGTCTGGTCTACAAAGTGAGTTCAGGACAGCCAAGATAACACAGAAACCCTGTCTCAAAAAACAAAACAAAACAACGACAACAACAACAAAAAAAACCCACCACCACCACAACAACAAAACAAACAAACAAACAAAAAAAGAGGGTGGTCTGTAGTATTGTCTGATTCAGAGCTCTCTGTGATGATATCAAGGATGGTAAAGGGTACAAGTGATTTGTCAGCAGAGCACCTGGAAAAGCAAAATGTCATTAGAGAAATTGAGGGGACTAACTTCTCTGCAGGAGGTTAAGAGTGCTGGGGAGAAGGAGCCAGGCTTTCTCACATAGTGTGTATTTGAACGTGCAGAAGACCTTGAAGGAGAGCAAAAGAAAATCCTAGGATGAAATTATGGCATGTATGATTTTGATGTGTTTCATTTCTTTCCAATCACTTTTTTAGGTGTCAGAATGAGTGATCCATCAGATAAGAACAAGTCCACTCAAGAACACACCGATCAAATGTTTCCAGACAAAAGCGGGCAGATTGGACTGAAGCAACTGGTATACCACAGATTTTATGATTCTACGTTATTTGTCTGTGGACTTCCCAAGAGAGAACTTTGCTCTCCAGCTGTTGAGATTATCTGACAAATTTCCCCTTTGCTTCTCATTCCCCAGTTTTGGTCCCAGTGTTCTATGTAACACCAAGTCTTGTCCTCACATAGAACACTTGAATAGGGTCAAGTCTTTATTTAGCTAAAACATTTACAGTTCGTTCTTATTATGTCATGGTTCTAAATACTTTGTGTTCATTCTTTTGGGGGGGTTTCTCTATGTTATTTTGTGTTCGTTCTTAACTTCTTAATATGTAACTGAGAACAGGAATAGAGAGTGCAAGGTTTTACACCTTTCATAGATACATGAGTGTGCAAAGTGTAGAGCTGTTACATAGGGCAAAACAAACCAATGTACCCCCATCAAGATGAAACTTTATGGAAATGCTTATATTATTCTAGATAGACTGCCTAGACTGCTATTAAATTAACTAAAGTGATTACATAAGCCTGTTACATTGAATGTGTCCCTTTTGTTTCTAGGAATTGCATTTCCATTGGAAGCTAGCCTGTGTACTTTCAGGCTACCCAGGTTATATTTTCTTCTAAAATCCACCAGAAAAAAAAAAAAAATTTTTTTTTTTTTTTTTTTTTTGGTTTTTTTGAGACAGGGTTTCTCTGTGTAGCCTTGGCTGTCCTGGACTCACTTTGTACACCAGGTTGGCCTCGAACTCACAGCAATCCACCTACCTCCCAAGTCCTGGGAAAATAATTTTGTTGTTGTTGTTTTTGTTTTTGTTTTTTGAGACAGGGTTTCTCTGTGTAGCCTTGGCTGTTCTGGACTCACTTTCTAGACCAAGCTGGCCATGAACTCACAGTGATCCGCCTGCCTCTGCCTCCCAAGTGCTGGGATTAAAGGCGTGTGCCACCATGCCTGGAGGGAAAACATTTTTCAACCTATGACATGTATGTTACATGCTTAGATAATGTCCTCGTACATGGCTATAGCAAACACACACACCTGTAACCTCAGCACTTGAGATGCTGAAACAGGAGGATTGCCACAAGTACAAGGCCAATCTGGGCTACATAGTGAATTCTAGGCGGGCCTATTGTGATGTGCGACCTGTCTCAATGAAACAAACAATGATAACAATAACAAAAGTCACCTTTTTATTTGTGTGTGTGTGTGAGTTTTTGTCTGTGTGTGTGTGTCTGCACCCCATATGCATGTGCCTGTTCCTGCAAAGGCCCGAGGAGGATGTTGGGACCCTTGGAACTGGAGTTACAGATGATTGTGAGCCACCATGTGGATGCTAGGAATAGAACTCCAACCTCTGCATGATCCGCCAAGGCTCTTAACCACCAAGCTATCTCTCCAGTCCTACAACACCATGTTGGTTGAAGCATCTTGTTTCTTGTCTCATAATCAGGCCTCATTTTGTCTCTAAATACCAAAGTCCCCCAAATAAAAGACTTTTGAAAGTATCCCCATAACATTTATGAAAGTTGTCCTAACAATATTTTTCTTGCTTATATCTGGCTTTGGTTGAGATGACCCTTCAGTGGCACTGTCTGTGTTGAAATTTGTGATGGTGTGTGCAGCCTAGGAGGGTGGGTGGGTGAGTGGTTTTGAAGCCAGTTCCACAGGCTGGAGTTGCATGAGGAGGATGGTGTGTGTGGTGGCTTATTGTGGCTTTGACATCATCTATGAGCTTCTTCGGTGATGGCTGAGGGAGTACCATTACTGCTCTGTCCTTTATGCGCAAAAAAAATGCCAGTTCTGGTATTCATCCCATCAGGTTTGCAAGGCTGGCTGGCATTTCTCAGGTATAAACAAGTCTTTTGTTCTGTCTTGATTCTTTCCCACATTTTTTGTTATATGCATTTTATACTCTGTGTTTAGAAACAATGGCCTTGTTTGGGAAACTGTTGATTTCCCTTTTAAAACAAACATACTTCCATGCTATTTTGGTACAAAGCCACAGACTGACCATTTTGAAAGAATATAAAATGAATTCAACTACTAAAACACCTTTTTTCATTTCATAGCAACAGATAGAACGGCAGCTAAAATGCTTGGCATTTCAAAATCCTGGCCCACAGGTGGCAGATTTTAACCCCGAGACAAGACAGCAGAAAAAGAAAGCAAGGATGTCGAAAATGAATGAATATTTTTCTGTGAAGTACAAGTAAGATCATGACATATTTGATTTATGGGATTATAAATTGCATGTGCTCTCCTAGATTTTAAAGCAAAGCATGTAGGCACAATGTTATTTACACAGTGTAGGCACTGTGTAAAGATTCAAATGTTGATTTCTGTGTGTCTCCCCCCCCCCCCCCCCCACATCTGGTTGCAATCCTTGTTCTAAGAATCTCCTGTTTCCCAATTGTCCCCTGATATGTCAATAAAGCAGCTTGACAGCCAATCACTGAGCAGGGGAAAGAATAGGGCTGGACTTCCTGCTAGCCAGGGGAGGAGAAGAGAGAGAGGTGTAGAAGATATGAGGAAAGAGCCGCTGAAGCAAAGGAAGTCCTAAAATGCAGGTATCTCTGGGATTTATACTGGGAGGAAGCCAGACTAGCTTAGAGGGTTAAGAATAGAATAATAACTGCTCAGTTGTTGTGCTGCAAAGTTTGTTACATAAATATAATAGTGTAGTCTCAATTATTTGGAAGCTAGCTGGATTAAGAGAGAAACTGCAGCACACATTTTTAAAACAACCACTAACAAAAGTAATTAAAAGTTACATTTCCAGCCGGGCGTGGTGGCGCACGCTTTTAATCCCAGCACTCGGGAGGCAGAGGCAGGTGGATCGCTGTGAGTTCGAGGCCAACCTGGTCTACAAAGTGAGTCCAGGATGGCCAAGGCTACACAGAGAAACCCTGTCTCGAAAACCCCCCCCAAAAAAAAAAAAGTTACATTTCCATTATAATTTTAAAAATGTCTTCTATAGTACAGTAAGACTCCATATGCCTCAATGTTAATATCCTTAAGAAATAGGTAATATTGTTGAGAGCAAAGTGTGGTGGCATATGCCTGGAATGCTGTGGCAGAAAGATTCTAAGTTCAAAGACAGCTTGGGTTAATTAGGGAAACTATGTGTGTGTGGGTGGTGGTGGTAGGGTATCTAAATCTCAAAGGTCGCCTTTTTAAAAAAAGGTCTCATACTAAAACAATATTTTTTAGCACAAAAGTTGACTAACTGTAACAAAGAAATATCATTAAAAGCAAAAATAATGTAACCATAGAAATGGATTCAGATATTAAGTGGGTACCATGCTATCTCTAAATACAAGGACTGTTAATTCATTGGAATATAGAATACCTGAAGATGTAATTCAGTGATGAGACACTGGCCTGGCATGCACAAGGCCTTCTCTTCTAACTTCACATGACAAGGGAAAATAATATAATGTAGGGCACTGGAAGGATGAGTGAGCTGTGAAGGAGCACTTCCTGTTCTTCAGAGCACCTGAGTTGGTAACTAACACTTACCTTGGGATGCTCACAATTGCCTGTAAATGCAGCTTTAGGGGATCTGACACCATTGTCTGGCTTTGGGGCCTGGGTTTCCACATACATGGCATTACACTCATACATAAACATACACCTAAAAATGATTTATATAAAACAGGAGTGAAAACTGAACACACATATTTGAAATTTTGATGTGTAGAAAGGAAGGTATTTAATTTCCTAAATTTTTTTCTTTTTATTGAAAATAGATTTTTTTTACTTAGCCCGGTCCTTGCCTTTAATTCCAGAACTTGGGAGGCAGAGGCAGGTGAATCGTAAGTTCACCGCCAGTCTCGTCTACAGAGCAAGTACCAAAACAGCCAGAGCTACACAGAGAAATCCTGCTTTGAAAAACAAACAAAAACAAACCATTAAAAAAAAAATTAGAAAGCAAAAATGCACTGAGCAGTGATGGCACATGTCTTTAATCACAGCAGTAGAATCTATAAAAATTGATTTTTTTCCTCATATAACATACCCTGATTATAATTGCTCCTCCCTCATTTTTATGCATAAAATATGATATGTAGTTGTGCTGATCTTATATAGTTACTTTTAAAATAAAGCTTTAGTTAATTCTCATTAAGGGAAAGTGGCAGTACAATTATATATATATATATATATATATATATATATATGTGTGTGTGTGTGTGTGTGTGTGTGTGTGTGTGTGTGTGTGTGTGTGTTTACAATCACACAAAGTGATTTATCTGTGTTATGTTTAACTCTGTGAATGTATGAGTACAGCCGCCTACAGTGGCCAGAGGCATGAGATCCCCCTGAAACTAGAGCTGCAAAGGGTTGTGAGCCACCATGGGTGGATGGTGGGAACTGAACTCAAGTCCTGTGGAAGAGCAGAATGTACTCTAAACTACTGAACCATCTCTCCAGTTCCATATGTGCATAGTTAAAAAATCATATACACATCGAGCAAACCATAAGGAAGAGGTTGATAAGTTCAAATACATTAAAAGTATCTTAGTTAGAAGGCATTCCTGCTACTCTGTGGCTGTGGGGCAGTTCCTCGCCCTTTCTTACTCTTCTAGGAAAGGGGGAAAGGATGAAGCCATGTGACTTCAAGGGGGGGGGGAGGCTTATGCATGAGGACAAAGGGTGCAGAGGCACCCACTGTGACCACATGAGTGAAGTGCCAGCCTTTGGAGCTCATGGTGATAAGTGGTACAAGCTGCCCTCAAGGCTTACAAGCAGATATGTTTTGAAGGATAAAATGAAATTGATTTGGTTTTGAGTGGTTGGCAAAGTCCTTGTAAAAGTCTGTTTGCCCCTGGGAGTGCTGTAGAGGTGGACAAAGAAAGTGGGGCGGGGGGGGGGGGGGAGGTGTCTCTGAAGACTGCAGTGTGTTTCTCTGGCACAGGACATTTATCCTTCACTGGGGCCTAACAGTACAGACTCTTACTGCCTCTGTCTATTGAAGACCTGCTTTGCCATCAACTGGGGAAACTAAGGCAGGGCATAGATCCTGGGGCTGGCTAGTGACCCTGCAGACTTTCTCTGAGGACAAACTTCCAGGCCAGAACTGATTGTTACCAACAACAGCTTCCATGGATGGTGGCAAGTAGGGGCTAGGGATGATGGTGGCAATTGTCTAAAAAAGAAAGGGAAAGAAGGAGAGAAAAGAAACACACACACAGACACACACACACACACACTTAATAATGAAGTAAGACAGACTCTAGCAGGTAGGTTTCAACAAACTTCTTTTTCCATTTTTCTATTACTTTACACACACACACACACACACACACACACACACACATCATGGTGGATGGAACAAACTCTGAAGAATAGTTTCCAATCCAACCAGCTATTGTACACATACATATATACTTTGGTGAATAGAACAAACTCCAACGAGCGTGTTCCAACAACCAAACACATGCATGTACACATACATACAACTTTGTGGGTGGAAAAAGATTCCAACAACCTTATTATTTCTCCCACAGCTTATATATCCCAGCAAGATCTTTCAAGCAATACAAAAAATCCCAATGTGTTTACATTATATTTCTCTTTAAGTGAAGAATTACAATGCATATACATAATAAGAACATTTTCCCTAATACCTTCACATGATCAAATGTTTTACATATTATGGGTGAGAAACAAACATGAAAAACAAGTTATTTCCAAGAATCCACATATATTTGTAACTAAGCAACTTGTTACACATTAACAGAGGATGAGCAAGCAAGGTAATTTATCAGCCAGCCTTTCTTTACTGGCAGGGTGCAATTTATGGTTATGAAGAAAGAATCAATTATCTTAAAAAGTGATCTTATAAAGATCTTAAAAGAATCACAAATCTAAACTTCTATATTAAAAATAATCAGCCATTTCTATTTTAAATCCTAAAGGTGCTCATTTACTTATAATTTCTACTTAATCATATCAGGAAGCTGAGGGCAAAAATAAATATAAGAAATTAGTCACCTTTCAGTCCAGCTTCAGTGAGAGTCACATCAGCTGGTGCTAATTCGGGTATTTATTGTCTTTGCTCACCGACCTCAAAAAATCCTGAGCTTTACTAGTAAAAGTGCACTTTTTCAGGCTGGGCGGTGGTGGTATATACCTTTAATGCCAGCACTTGGGAGGCAGAGGCAGGTGGATCTCCATGAGTTCAAGGCCAGCCTGAGTTCCAGGACAGCCAGAGCTCAGAGAAATTCTGTGTTGAAAAAAACAAAAGAGTGTACTTTTTCTTAACTTCAAATTGTTCCCTAAGGTTTTCTGCATCAGAGCCAATAGCAAAATCATCTTTAGCTCATTTTGCTAAACAATCTATTTTTCCATAAGACTTTCTGTGTCAGAGCCACCCACTAGCAATAAGATCTCTACCTAACCTTGCTAAACAATCTATTTTTCCAAATTCTTTCTAAGGGTAGTGGTCATTGTTAGAAATCTGTATCTGCAGGTTCTTTTCAAGGGTGGTGGTTGAATCATTAATCTGCTCCAGCAGCAATGCCTGAAAGAGATCAAGCATTGTTCTTGCATACGCCCATGATAATGCCCACTGGGGGGCTGGGAGCCCCCTTATAGCACTCACATGGTTCACATATTAAGGGGATTATGAGGACCACAAGGGTAACAAGCAGAGCTATGCTCCATAACAGCATGAAGTCCTCAAGACACCCAGTTCTCCGGGTTAGGCCTCGCCGACACACACCCCTCGCAGGTTAGCTAATCCATAGGTATTCCACGAGTTCTAAATCAGTTTTGCTGTCATTTACATTTTCCATTCACATGGGCATAAAATAGTCATAAAGGAACAAAAGAAAAGACACCTGGAACCTTTGCCAATAGTTTTTCCCCTCCCTTTAATCTTTATGCTATTGTAACTGACAGGCCTTATGTGAGTCATTGAGAACTGTAGTAGTTTTTGCTAGAGTACTTTTAAGAGAGGAAGGGAGTACAAATTTAGGAAGCTGTGGAGGGCATGACGGCCTTGTGCTCACAGACAAGCATGGTGAAACCAGGAATGTTAAACAGGCAGGGTTCTCTCTTCAGTGGAAGGGGTGATGCCTCTTTTCCACCCAGATCCTGGGAGGGAATGTGGTTAATAGCCTGGTGACCTTTGCACTATCTGTATGGCCAGGCCAAACCTGGCTCCCCTATGCTCTTACAAGCAGGAGTGATTTGTAGGTCCAGCCCACACCTGCCCTGCCTGTCCTCCATCCCCCCATTACATACAGGACTGGAGGTGATTTATAGCCCTGTGACCTTTGCACTGTCTATACCACAAAGATCCCACCAGATTTTTCTGCAGGCCCCTATACCACTTGTTGTCAGTCTGTAGAACCTGTCTTCATGGGAGAGGTATGCTTTATTGGGCACCTGATGTTATGTTACACCAGGAAACTGTTTCAAATTGTGCTGGACTTTCATATGCCTAAAATAAACTGCCCAGTGTCAAACTTTGAACCAACACTGGCTACTAAGTTGTGTTGAACCAGACTTCCTTCTTGCCTCATGTGGATCCGACACTCTGCGAGCTATGGAATTTGCAGAGACCCCCTCCCCACCTCCAACACACACACACACACACACACACACAAATATAATGAATATGTTGATATTTTAAAGGAAAATATAGAACCTTCTTAGCAGGAAGCTTCACTTAGCTGTTCCAGTGTTCTTAGATGGGTGATTATATACCCCAGAAATGCTGGACAGTTATGGTTAGTTGTTCTCAGCAACAAGCCTGGCTACACATACTGGAGGACGGTCCCAGCTCGTCACTGCCATTTCCTATGGTGAACTGTTTCCGGTAACTTCTGGGATGCTGTTCCCTGATGGTGAAATGGCCATGCACATGACTGGACACATGGTAAAGACAGTAGTCCCAGCTCACTCATATCCTTTTGTCTTTGCAGAGTCATGAAGAAGTACGACAAAAGTGGCAAGCTACTCTGTAATGACATGGATCTGTGTGACTGCCTGGAGAAGAACTGTCTGGGGTGCTTCTACCCTTGTCCCAAGTGCAACTCTAACAAGTGTGGGCCCGAGTGCCGATGCAACAGGCGCTGGGTTTATGATGCCATTGTTACTGAGTCCGGAGAGGTCATCAGCACTCTACCATTTAGTGTTCCTGAGTAGGAGATATTATGTAGAGACACTCTCTATACCCCTCCCGACCCCTGTGTGTGTGTGTGTGTGTGTGTGTGTGTGTGTGTGTTTGAGACAGAATCCTGCTCTGTAGTGCAGGCTGGCCTTGAACTTACAGCAATCCTCTTGCCTTAGCTTCCCAAGTTCTGTTAGTTTAGGTAAAATACATAATACCTGGCTTCTGTTCCTTTTTGATTATATGATCGGTCTCCCTTATTAGCAGCGGTCTCAACTCTGCCTTGAAGCCACACCTCTCCCTTCTCAGAGTGTCTGGTTGAGAACATCTCTGCATCTGAATGCTGCCACCTAGAACATACAGCCATAACTTTGTAATATGTTTTTCTCAGAATACATAGCTAAGAAAAGAAACCTTTGTGACTTTGTACTATATATATATATATATATATATATATATATTTTTTTTTTTTTTTTTTTTTTTTTTTTTTTGGGCTGGACTCACTCTGTAGACCAGGCTGGCCTTGAACTCACATCGCTCCACCAGCCTCTGCCTCCCGAAAGCTGGGATTAAAGGCATGCGCCACCACGCCCAGCAGTACTATATATCTTTAAGATTATTTTTTATTGTTTATATTTTGATGTTAAACTCAATCTTGGTAATGACAATATTTTTATTACTAAACATTATATTTTACTAAATTACATATTAATTTACTAAATTGATATGAGAAGACTTGAATATGCTAAAGTCATTGATTTATATATTTTCTTATAGATCAGTATTTCAGGCATTTTTTTTTTTTAATGGAAGTTAGCCTTAATTGATACACAGAGTGGTTTGTATGTTTGCTAGTCGAATATATGGATGGATGAGCAGCTGACTAAAACATGACGTGGTTGTCTCCATCCTAACATACTGTAGGCGGTGTCTGGAAGGTTGACTACAGCCTTGTATCAATTAATTTCTTTTCATGAGGATTTACTTTTATTTTCTTTAATTCTCTGTCTTGCAGGTGTGTGTGTGTGTCTGTGTGTCTGTCTGTCTGTCTGTCTTTTCCATGAGTGCAGATGTCTACAGAGACAAGAGACATTGCCTTATCTGGAGTTTGAGTTACTGGCAGCTATGAACCACTTGAAATTGGTGCTAGGAACCAAACCTAGGTTCTTTCCAAGAGCATTGTGTTTTCTAAATGCCTGAGCCATTTCTCCAGCACTGGGCTTACTAATTTTTCGTATCTAGTTTAAGTCAGAGTTTCTCTTACATTTGTCTGGAGGACCTCCCCCCCGCCCCCCAACAAGGTTACTCTGTGTAGCCTTGGCTGTCCTGGACTCACTTTGTAGACCAGGCTGGCCTCAAACTCACAGAGCTCCACCTGCCTCTGCCTCTGAGTCCCACCACACCAGACAAAAGAGGGCTCTTAAATCCTCAATTACTAGCTTAAGATGTGTGATATGACTGAAGAATTCACATTTGAAACAAATTCCCATGTGATGCTGCTGCTGCTGCTGCCGCCCTGGGGACCATGTGTGAAAACCACTTCTCTCTCAGTTACATTAGCTGCATGACGGGAGGAAGCAGGGCTTAGTGATTTGCTACTATCTTAAACCAGTAAAATAGCTTGTTTTAAATAAACGTGAAGTGTTGAAAGATGTGTTTCTGGGGCTTCTTTTTCCCCCCACTATAAACCATTAAAATTACTTATTTCTATACAGTATAGACATGGTAGAAATTCCGACACTTCTGGACTTATTACTTGAGAATGTTTTGACTTGAAGGTTTTAGGTTGGCTATGGTACTCCTGTCCACATAACAAGAGGATTTAGATTCTTCTGCATTATTCCCCACAGAGTTTGCTGGCTTGTCTGCATATTGAACCCAGGGCTTTGCACATGCTTAGTATAGACTCCTCACTGAGTGACACCCACATCCCTCCGGTCACCTTTGTGGAGCATTTACACTGTGAGTCACACTATGCCATGTGTCTCTAGTTCATGACCTTTAACCATCACAGCCTTGGGAGAAAGGAAATGAAATTACTCAAGTCACATTGGTTGAAAACTCCCTGGGCAAATGTGACCCCGAGAGAGGCCTTTTTCATTTGATACATTTTTTTTTTCATTTTGAGAATTATAATTATTTTCTAAATAGTAGGCCAAATACACTGCTTTAGGACTTAATTTCATCATGTAATGTTTCAGCTCATGGGAAGGGTGAATGGACCAAGCAACACTGAAAGTTGTTCTGTGACAGACATTGAGCTAGATGCCTGGGGGTGGGGCATGGGCATGGAGGTGGGGGTGGCACCGAGCGCAGGGGAGGTGGGAGTGGGGCGCACCCAAAAGGCTCTACCTTCGCAGAGTTTGTGGACTTAAGCCATTTTCAGTTTTGGTTGTTTGCGTTCTGCTTTTACAACTGGGGAAATGTGGCCCCAGTGAACTAAATTGGCCCCAATTAGGCACACTGAAGAACTGGCAATCCTCTGGTATTTGTTTGAGGCAGAACTTTGTGTAGCTCAGGCAGGCCTAGAACCCCCTGTGTAGCCGAGGATGGCCCCTGACCTTGAGGTTCTCCTGTTTCCACCCTATGAGTGCTGGTATTAAAAGTGTGTGTCACTGCGCAGAGCTGGGGGTTGAACCCAAGGCTTCACACAAACTCACAAGCCCTCTACCAACTATATTATATTCCCAGCCCGCCCCTGATTTCCGAAGCATGCCATACCAAACTGGCTAGTCCTGGGACTGGAGAGATGGCTCAGAGGTTAAAAGCACTGGCTTCTCTTCCAAAGGTCCTGAGTTCAATTCCCAGCATCCACATCATGGCTCACCATCATCTATAATGAGATCTGATGCCCTCTTCTGGCCTGTAGGTGTTAAAAGGAGGCAGAACACTATAGATAAAATGAATCTTAAAAAACAACAAAAACTAGTCCCTACATTGCATGGAGATTATTTTAATAACATTGATTACCAAGCCTCCTCTCAGTCCTCCAAAATTAGTACTTCCAGGGCTCTGGCCTAGGCATCTCTTTCTTCTAATCAGATCCCTTGGTGAGCCTTGCAGTAAGTGTGGAAAAGCCTGCTTATGGCACCCGTCGCCCACTTTCATACTAAATGCAAGGTGGCACTAATCTCACCTTTCTACTTCCTCTTGTCATTCACTCTTAAGCAACAAGGTAATTTGGCTTTAAATGATCTGTCTTGTTAAGTAAATGTATTAGCAAGTTATGTTTGCAGCTTTCCCAGTGAATCCAAAACTAAAGTAAGAGAGTAATAATTACTAAGCAGACACTGCCTGCTACTTACACAAAGCCTAATAAAACATGATGCAATGTGATTTTAGAAATCAGGTTTATGAAATATGATTTTAGAAATCAGCTTTATCTCATTCGTCTTGACTGAATGCCAACTGAATGGATTTTTGAAAAGCCTCCTACACTAAATGATTATTGCAAATATAAATTTATGTGACTTGTCAGAAACTCATTTTGCAAGTATCTAATTTTTATTATGGAGTGACTAAAACTTATTAGCTACTTGATATGAATTCAGATTAACAGGGAATGCAGTTGCATGGCCTGATTGCATTAACCAAGGAAATTGTCTCCTTGGTGTAATGGAGTTTTTCTCTTTTCTGCTTGGCCATCACTCCATGCTGATGATGGGTCTCATGAATATGTATAGGACTTGTAAGGAAAGCGAATTCATGAGGGTCATTTGAATATAAACTGGCACTTGCTGAAGGATTTAGACAAGTCATCCTGAGCCCATTTATGCAAAGATTTTGAACTGGAATGCTATGCCTCACCAATTTGCATAACTTTGTGAGACTCTAATTTGTAAGAGTGAAAGGAGGTCCACAGAGTGTCAGGTATGACCTGCTGCGCCTTCCTCCCAGCCCCAAGGGCAATGCAGTCACCTTGGGATGCTGCTCACAGAGGCATAGTTTACCTTTTGTGTGAAGAGGTTTATTTCCTTTCCTGGAAAGGATATTAGTGTTTCTGTAGTGTCTTAGAAACTTCTAGACATCTATATGAGGAAGTCTTCAGTACTGGGCTCTTCACCATTTGCTACTTAGGTCCAGGAGTTCTTTTTACGTTGACTACAGTGCCAGTGATGCTTCTGGGGGTGAGGGTAGGGTGCACAGCAGGGTAGCCTTGCAAGACGGTTCATTCCGTTGTCAGGCAGTGGTTTGACATCTACCAGGAGGCCTGTGCTCTTATTCATGTATAACATAACTGATGGACCCTTTCTAGCTCTTTTCCCATCCGGTGTCTCTCTCCTTCCTGCTCTGTAGTGTTTGCAACAGCAAATGACACTTGCTAGCTTATTTTAGGGCCATGTTCTACCCGTTCTAACTTCAGTAAGTAGCCTTCAACCTTTTATTCACAAAGTTATAATTTGACCCAGAAAATTCTCCTCAGCTTCTCAGATTTTCTAAAATTCTACTGTGTTGAGCAAGCAACATACTCTCTACTATCTAACGCTTACACTTGGTTTGAAAAAAAAAACAAAACAAAACTGTGATTGCATTTTTTTTTAGCTTCCTTAAACTATTCTTGAGTGTGTGCATGGGCATAGGTGCAGAGTACGTGTGTATGTGTGTTTGTGTATGTGTGTAAGCAGAGGCCAGAGGCCATCCATTCTTGTTTTGGGGACAAAGTCTCTCACTGGGACCTTGAGCCTGAATATCTGCATGTCTTGCCCTCCCAGGTGTGAGGATAGAGATGTGCACCACCATGCCTTGAACTTAAAATTATGTAGAGTAATTCTTCTCATGTTGTTTTTCTTTTTGAAAGTTCTTTGTTTGTGTAACAGCCATGGCTGTCCTAGACTAGCTTTGTAGACCAGGCTGGCCTCGAACCCACAGAGATCCACCTGCTTCTGCCTCCCAAGTGCTGAGATTATAAAGGTCTGTGCCACCATCATCTGGCTAAATCTTTTTTTTTTGTTTTTTGTTTTTTGTTTTTTTGGTTTTCTGAGACAGGGTTTCTCTGTGTAGCATTGGCCATCCTGGACTCACTTTGTAGACCAGGCTGGCCTCAAACTCACAGCGATCCGCCTGCCTCTGCTTCCCGATTGCTGGGATTAAAGGCGTGCACCACCACGCCCGGCTTGGTACTCCTGGGGATTTGCATTTCAGTCTCTCAATCTATGAGTGTGGTTTGCCATCTCACTTAAAATTTCCTCAATTTCCCTGATCATCACTTTGTAGTTTGGGGGGAAAAATGTTGATATGCACTGTTACATTTACAACCATGTGTTTTGCTTTTCTGAGGAGTTGTAAATAAGACTTTTAAATAATATTCCCTGCAAACATATAGACATATAACATTTTATGAATATTTGTCATGTATCCTACAAATTTCCAGAGGTTATTTGTTGTAGAAAGTCCTTTTCTGGGTCTCTGTAGTGGGGACCTGTCATCTGCAACAGGGACAAGCATTTCTTCCTTTCTGACAATGTGTCTTGTGTCCTTCTGTTACGATGTGGCCAGAAGCCCAGCTCCCCAGGCTGTATCACAGGGTGAGAATGTCAGGAGAAAACAGCCAGTCCTTCATGACAAAGTCTATTCATTCATGAGGGGCAGGACTGCTGGAGAGAGAATCTGTCCTTCAGACAGAGTCTGGATTTCCCCTTCCTGAAGGATTTCTTGGTTGCAGGTGGAGTGGGCTGTATGGATTCTTAACTTCCCCGCTCAGGACATGGTTTGCCCCTTCACCCTGGGCTCTGTGGCTGCCGAAGAGAAACCACCTGTCATTTGATTTGTCCCCCTTTTCCTCTAGGAAAGTCTGGTTTCTCTCCAGGTGTGTAAGATGTCTTGATATGGATCTGATCTGTTGTGGAACCTGGTCACAGCGTGAGCAGGGTAGAAGGCCCCACTTCCCTAGGCAGCTGGAGTGGGAGAGGATGCTTTTTCCCTATGGCTCTTGTCTAGAATTGTGGGCCTGCAGTCCAGAAGTGTTCTGTCTTGTAGGGCTAGCCGCCCCTTTCTTGGCCTTTGGCTGCAGACGCCATGCTGCTGAAGCCTTTCATGGATGCTTGGTATTTCTGAATCACTGGCATCTCCATTAGTCAGTCTTCAAATACCCAGGGATGTGTGCAGTAAAAACCAGAAATACAAACAAAGTGCACCGTGCTCACTTCTGTGCCTCTGCATGTTCCAGTGCCCAGCAGCTGCCTGCTCTTCATCTCTGATTTAGTCTGTTTCTAGTGTCCGCCCTGATTAGCTGGATTGATGAGAAGAGTAGGAAAGCAACTCTGCCAGATCTTTCTGAACATGAATTTTGATGTCATAAAAGGGGTTGGGATTACTTTCTCTTTCTTCTCTAGAAGGCTTTGTTTCAGATAAATAGTTCATCCTTTAATTAGGTTCGTTGAGACTTACCAATAAAACCATTTAGGCTACAAGACTTGTCTCCTCCCCTCCCTTCCCTTTCCCTCCCCTCTCCTCACACCTCCCCTTCCCTCCTCTCCTCTCCTCTCCTCTCCTCTGCATTCCTGTCCTTTCTTCTCTCCTCTCTCTGTTTCCTCTTCTTTCTTCTCTTCTCCTTGGTTCCTCCTGCACCCCTCCCTCCCTTCTTCCCCAGCATGGGGAAGGGGCTCACATAGTCTGTAGTGCAGGAGCTGTTTTTGGTAATTGATGGCTACTGGAGGAGAAAGAGTATTAGTTTTATATAGGAATGTTGGAAGTAATATGTTCACTTTAAAAATAATCTTATTCTTTCTTATGTATATTTCAGACAGTTCTAATTTCCAGGGTTTTTGTTTGTTTGTTTGTTGTTTGTTTTTTGTTTTTAAGACATGGTTTTTCTGTGTAGCCTTGACTGTCCTGGACTCACTTTGTAGATTAAGCTGGCCTCAAACTCACAGAGATCCACCTGCCTCTGCTTCCAGAGTGCTAGGATTAAAGGCATGCACCACCACTGCCAGGTTTGGGATTACATATTTTATCTAAATTTTCCAATGTGTAAACTTAGTTGGATAAAACATATTTCTTTTATTTTTTTCTTAATGACTGCTTTCCAATTTTTTAATTAAATTACTGAATGGATAGGAAAGATCAGGGTTTGTCAGTAAATTCTGTCCTTCTTAGGCTGGTCGGAGTTGGATTCATTTAAGAGAGAGACATTGTCTACTCTGCCCACAAGCGAGCAGACACTTAAGGGTAGTCGCATCAAATTAATTTTCACCTAATTTCTACAATTTGCTCCTGAGACAAACCTAAGACCAAAATGAAAAGGTAGGAACTAAGGCCCTTCTGTGTCCTTCCAACACACCTGTACTCAGTGTGTTTCCTGCTGTGGAAACGGGAAAGGTGCCCACGTACCCAGTAGAAGAATATTTCATCTGAACGAGGATAGAATTTGCTTCGCTTTGGGGTAGTTTCTGCTAGCAAACTCCAAGAAAAAGAGAGAGAAGAGGAAAGAGAGACGGAGGCTTGCGCCTCACTGTGCTGTTTCAGATTGAGAATCCTACTTTACCTTTAATTTTGTCCACACAATACTCAGCAGAAAAGCAGCCCTGAGTAATATGATTTGCATGATTTTTGGTATAGATTCTAGAAGAAGTAGGGTCCTTTGCATTTACTAATTTTTAACAATCCACTTCCTGAAAACTATAGGGGGGAAAAAAAGGAAAAAATAAAAACGAAGGAAAAAAAAAAAAACAAGAAAAAGAAAAAAACAAAACAAAACAAAATACATGCATGGTTTTGACTCCCTCTGCTGGCCGTTTATATGCGCTTCATTTTTTATAAAAGACTGTTATTGAGAGTTTCCTACGTGCACACAATAATGTGTTTTGATCAAATCCTCTCTCCACTCTTAACTCCTTCCACATCCCCACGACCACTCTTCCCGCACCACTTTATGTGTTCTCTTTAAAGCCCACCGAGCTTGCTTGGTGCTGCCGCTAAGTGCGTGGATATAGGAGGAGCATGGAAGCCTATCAGAGGTCAAATTCCTGCGGCAAATTGTATCCGTCCCCTAGCGGCCATCAATTGCCAATAGCCCTGAGCTAGGAATGGGATGGTTGTGAGCCCCTCTCTATCTATGCTGGATCCTGGCTGGCTTGGTATTGAGTAGGTCTTATTCACATAGGCAAGCTGTTGTGTGCAATGGCACTGTCGTGTCCAGAAAACAGTTTCTCGGCAATCTCCCAATACCCCTGGCTCTTAGTTTCTTTCCACCCCATCTTCTGAGATGGTCCCTGCGCTTTCAAGGGGAGGGATGTCACATTTAGGGCTGGGTATTCTGCAGCCTCTTATCCCCTGCTCCTCTGTCAGCTGTGGCCCTCCACATTCATCACCATTGACTGGGAACACAAGCTTCTCCAAGGAGGGTTAAGAGACCTGCTCACCCTTGCATCTAACGGTAAGTGTTTAAGGGGCAGCTTAGTTCTATGGCCATTTAAAGGTATAAAGCAGTCGGTCCTCTAGGGCCTAAGACCTACCCAGCCATGAGTTCTTGGCCCACTTTACAGTGTCCGGCATGGTTTTCTTCCTGAGAAATGGCTTTGAACCCAATCAGAAAGTTATTCCCACAACATTTAAGTCACTATTGCATCAACAGACATATCTTGCCAGTCTGGTCATTGCTGTAGCTCACAGAGCTCAAAGCTGGGTAAGACTGCCGATTGTTTTTTCTCCCCCGGCAGAGTGCACAACACCTTCCAGCACTACAAACAATAGATAGGCAGTAGGAATGAAGACTCCAGGTCAGTACCAGCTTGATTTCTTCATACCCTATGATTCAAATATATGGCCTCCTCGGCAGTATGGCCATACCATCAAGCTCTCATGGGTAACCAAGAGCAATGAAAAGACCCTGAAATGTTTAGGTGTGTGTGTGTGTGTGTGTGTGTGTGTGTGTGTGTGTGTGTGTGCGCGCGCGCGTACCAATGGACCACCAACTAGAAAAGAGGTAACTTACATTGGCACCAGGCTTTTTGTTTGATACCATAGAGGGCAACCTCATTTAAACTGTCTGTGTATGTATACATGTATATTTAGGGCTAGGGCTATCAATCAATGGTGGAAAACTTGTTTAGTGTGGCCAAGTCCTAGTGCCAACACTACTACAAGAAATATCAGAAAAATATTTTTTAAAAGATTATTTGGAGGAATGGGAGGATACAAGGGATGGGATAAACATTGAGATGTAACAAGAATAAATTAATAAAAAAAAAAGATTATTTGGGGGCTGGGGAGGTGGCTCAGAGGTTAAGCACACTGACTATCCCTCCAGAGGTCCTGAGTTCACTTCCCAGCAATCACAGGGTGGCTCACAACCATTTATGATGTGATCTGATGCCCTCTTCTGGCCTATAGGTGTACATGCAGGCAGAACACTGTAAATATAATAATAAAGAAATAAATCTTAAAAAAAAAAAAAGATTACTGGATGTGATGATTCTGAGAGTTTTTCAACATATTTGGAATAAAATATTTTCTCAAAAATTTATTAACATCATTTTATTTTTCAAATTTCTGCCTGATTTTTTCCCCCCACAAAATGTGATTTTAGTTTGGTGTTATTTTAAAGCTGAGAACTGAAGTTTAAAACAAAGGACACATCCAGCAGAAAAATAATGATAGTAAAACAAGCTGGATTAAATGTTTAGCTGGATTGTGTCTCCCTCTCAGGCTGTCTGGCATCACCCTGACCTCCTATGACAGGGTCACTCTCTGTCCCCTCAGTCTCAGGCCTGCCCCCAGCAGCTATGTACACACTGCTACCCTTTCATGTTCTGAGCAACACTTGCTGCTTGTGAGAACCGGCGGAGCCATCCAATACCTCACATTGGCATGCTAGTGCTCTCTCCTGCCCGAATCTTGGAAGGGATCTCCCACCTTTGCCTGTACTGTATACTCTCGGTAAATACTCTCAGTAAATCGAATTCCTCTCTTGTCACAGAGCAGCCACGTGGAAAGGCTTCTAGACCCCATTTCTCCAGATTCTCCAGATTGTACATAGCAAGCATATCCTTTCTTTCCTTCCTCTATCTTTCCACGCTGATTGTGTTTTTTCTTTTTATGACCTTGGTTGGCTTTCAACTGCAAGTGGCTTCGGCTAATTTTAAGTTAAAACAAACAAACAAACAAACAAAAAACGGGCAGAGGTGGGGTGCTCTCTTCACAAAAACACCCAAGCCTAACCTCAGAAGGCAAAAACCAGGCCATATACCAGGTTTTATGAACCAAGCACCAACTCGCCATACACAGTGTCCTCTAGGGTCAACTGTCTATGCTCAGATGAGTGAGCTGAGCTGCCAGGTGTCAGAGTAGCCAGTAAGAGCAACAAGCCAAGAATCAAACAGACCTCTTAGCCGCTTTCTGTGATGGAACAAGGCTGTTTCCGCTCTGTCTCTTTCATGGATCTGCATGTTAAATCTTGGCTTAAGGTACGAGGAGCGTGCTGCCCGGCATTCTGAGGTCTTTGGGGGAAGTGTAAAGATGGACATATGCCTTTTGGACGGTTGGATTATGATGAAACACAGTCCCGTGTATAATGACAAAACCCTCTTGCAGTCTAGAGAAGAGTCATTAGGTGGTTGTCGTAGTAGAAAGTGTGAGCTGTATTGGACGCTGTGATCTCGAACACTTGGTTTCTTTATGCAGTTTCTATTGGCATTGGGTGAGATCATGGGAACCACTGGAAGGTGTGTCACAAAAGATGCACTGCAAGACTAGAAGACGTGAGAGGGCAGGCATGTCATGCCTGATCAGACAGGAGGCCAGGCAGCCCTGAAAAGCTCATGGTTCTCATGAGGCATGTTAAGACCCTCCTGCCTGTTTGTTAGACCCACCACTTAACTCTGGTAGTGCTATGCTGGCTCTGATCCCGAAGCAGCAGGACTGAGCCCATCTTGTCAATTTACTAATCCAAGCAAACAGTGAAGAGAAAGCCTTTTAAAAATCCTCTGTAAATAAAATGTGGGTGGCTATGTTGAAGATATGTGTTTGGATTCTTTTCAAATGCAGCAGTATTAATAATTAACTTCAGATTTTTCCTTTAACACAAAAAATGTCTTAAGTACATTGTGATAATGTTTAATGAATTACTGTTCCGTATAAGGTACCATAAGGGTATTATGAAGCTGCAGAGAGAGGTCAGTGACTAAGAACACACAGTGGATTTTCTGAGAACGAGAATTTGATCCACAGCACTCATGTCAGGCAGCTTACAACCTCTTATAACTCCAGTTTAAGGAGGATCCGATGCCTCTGACTTCCGTGGACACCCTCATTTGCATACATACATGCATCTACAAATGCATACACACATACACAAAAACATATGCGTATACACAGAGACATACATATAATTAAAACTAATAAAAATAAATAATTAAAAAAACGTTTTTGAGCTGGGTGTGGTGGCACACACCTTTAGTTTCAGCACTCAGGAGGCAGCAGCAGTAGAGCTACATGAGTTCAAGGTCAGCCTGGTCTACAAAGCAAGTTCCCAGTCAGCCAGGGCTACACATAGGAAAAACAAAGAGACCACCACCAACAACAACAACAAGATTTTAGGTTGCTACATCTCCAGAGAAGATGGAGAGGTATCTTGATTTTTACAAAGCCTTAGAAACACTACTGATAGATAACTGGGCAAGGATCATAATATCAGACAATATCAATATTTTTAGTAGCTATGTTACATACTTTAATACCTAATGTGTAGGGAAAAGTAAAGTCTACATATGACCAATTCCCTTTGTTTTCACTATTTTTGAGTAACGGCTTTACTGCTTTTGTAAAAACAACTGACTACTGGAAATCAAGTCACGCAGAAAGATACAAAGCAGAAATTACAGATAGTCTCATCAAAGAGAATAAATACCCTGAACACTAATAAAACCCCATTCTGGTGATGACTACGGCTATGTGCATCAGTCATGGTACCCGATGTGTAACACTGGGGTGTACCCTATTCTGGTGATGACTATGGCTATGTGCATCAGTCATGGTACCCGATGTGTAACACTGGGGTGTACCCTATTCTGGTGATGACTACGGCTATGTGCAGCAGTCATGGTACCTGATGTGTAACACTGGGGTGTACCCTATTCTGGTGATGACTACGGCTATGTGCAGCAGTCATGGTACCCGATGTGTAACGCTTGGGTGTGAGTCTAACATTCTGTCTGTTTCTATGGTCTCTAATCACGGAACGGGAGATGACGAGGTCTGTTGTTTTTCAGTGTCTTTGCCTCTGTTCTTCACATCTAGTCAAGCTGTCCCCTTTAGCTCTTGTCCTTTGCTAATTCCCACATCAGGTTTTTCTTGAGCACTCACCTATGTGTGTGCGACTGCACACTGTCAACCCATGGTTGTAGTGTTCTGTAGGATGTCGGCACAGCTGCCACGGTGCTTCTTCCCTCCCTCTTGTGTTATCGTGGGAAGGACTGCCATGGCTCTGCTTTCTCTCTTATCGTGCCAAAGCTTTCCTGGTTCTTTTTGCATATTCGTGCAAAATCAATGCGTCTTTCCATTTAGAATGCCAGCTGGATGTTTCAGTATTGAATTCTACTTACTTTTAATAAAAGCTGAAAGGGAATCTGATAGTGCATCTATTAGAGGGTTCAGTTTTCACCTTTTGCTAAGAGACCTGTAACAGGAGGATTTGCTCCCTTTGTCAGGCTGTGTCTAACCCCCCCAAGGGAACAACCCAGGCTGCAGATCCTTCCTTCACTTTGTCCTCCTGAGTTGATGGTGGTTTTGTGGGATGGAGTGGGGGGGGGGGCGGGAGAAGGAGGGCTTGGGAGTGCTGCTCTTCCTACTTCATGCTTTCCTTTCTGCTTAGTACAGGGAAAGGGGGTCATAGTACTTGCTGGGGGCTCAGAACATTAAACGAAGACACAGAAGTGTCCTGGGGCTGCAATGTAACATTTTCTCTCTCTTTAAAATTTGAACTCCCTAGGCAGTGCATGATGTTGCACGCCTTTAATCCCGGCACTCAGGAGGCAAGGGCAGGTGGTTCTCTGGGAGTTTGAGGCCAGCCTGGTCTACAAAGCGAGTTCTAGGACAGCCAGGGCTATTACATGAGAAACCCTGTCTTGAGACGCCCTCTCCTACCCCCCAAATAAATAAATAAATCAAATTTGAACTCCCTGTTTATTTTGTGGACTAATAAGGTGTGATTTCCCCAGCCTCCTGTTTCTGTCTACTGTTCAGTCAGTAGCATCGAGAGAGTAGCCTGGGCTCTTCTAGCATCTACCATGATCTGCATCTGCCCTCAGACACCTGTGTTCTGCAGAGGCTTTCCATGACCCTCCCTTGCCTGACCACTGACTTCCAATTCTGCTCCTGTCCAAACTGGAGCTACAGCAGGCATCTTGGGCAAAGCATGGCCCGGGGACTCTAGGGAGGATTCTTATGTTTTGTTTTGTTTTTTGTTTTGAGCACCTTCTATTCCCAGCACCATTTCCGCAACTGGGAAAGCACATTTAGTGTCCAATTCAGCTGTGGCCCTTGTCTGAGCATGTTAGGCAAAGTTGCATTTTTGCATTACTGCCGTTTGTTTTCCTGCTGTCTGTTAGTAATGTTTCCTAGTTTTTATTTTCTTCACCAGTTAATGGAGAAAAAGCACTCTGCCACTTCTACAGGGCAAGCACCCTCTAATCCCTTTCATGGGTGAAAATTACTGAAGAAACCAGTCAGGCTTTCACAACCTTATGTGTGAACATCAATCAGTCCTCTAAATGGCAGAGGCCTCTGGGAAGTAGAATTGAGGAAAGTAGGTGCAAATGAAAACGGAGAGGTGACAATTCCAGATACTTTTCCAACTTCCAGCTGGAGAGTAGATTAGAAAGAGAGCAACTTGTGTACCACAGAGTATATTTGTGCTTCATTTTAATTAAGGTTTCCATCCTGCCCGCTACTCTCCTCTCCCCTCTCTTCCCCTCCATTTGGTGAGTGTAAGTGAATGCAAATGACGTTTTTGCTGGCAAATGTCGCCTGCAGCTTTGACACCATTCTCTCTTTTTCCTTTTCTTTTTTTGAGGCATTTTGTTTCCTTTCCACATCACCGCCTGTTATGCAAATACTCAGAGAGCAGACTGTGTTCAATCCATCCTTATTCCTCAAGAATCTCACCCAAACAGGAGCCTTTACAGAATCAACTCACCAAAAAAAAAAAAAAAAAAAAAAAAAAAAAAGTCACAATAAAAGAAAAAAGAAAAGTCACATTCTTTGGAGTCTGGGGAGACATTACGGACTAAACAGTGACAAGTTTACCAACTACAAAGGCGTTCTCTGGTTACATCCCAGTTGATTCTCCCACACCTGTGAGGTAAGTGCTGACTACAGCTAAAGTAGGGCTGCTGGCTGTGACTGAGTGCTGCTGTGGGGTTGGGAGGAGGGAGGGCAGAGGTGTGCACTCAGGGTTAGGGTGGAAGAAGGACAATAAAGACTCTAGCTTCTGAAAGAGATGATCCATAGGACGTCTGTATTTGTCTTCAGTCTGGGATGAGCCTCGGGGAGCAGGTAATACGGATTCTGCACTATTGATCCTTCGCTTCATGCGCCCGACAAAGTCAGAATGAGTTATAGAATTACAGACTTACAAAATGGTCCTCAGCTCAACAGTTAGCAAGCCGTAGCCAGGGACGGTCTAGTGTCGTGCAAAATGCCTACCGCATCATCCAACAATGTGTACCAACAGCTTCCTTAAAAGGTCATTTTGGTGAGACTGAATTCCAGGGATTCAGAAACCATAAGATAGCAATACAGAGAGGAAATAAAAATGAATATTTACGTGTACACACACACACACACACACACACACACACAAATACACACGAGCCATGTCTCACCAGCCTTTCCAAAGCCCTGCCAACACACCTTCTTTGAGCTTAATCCATCACAGCTGACCCTTGGTACTTTGTGTTTAGAGAGAAAGAGAGACATTTGTGATACTTCCTTTTTTATTTTCCCATCACATTTTCACTTGCAAAATTGGAGTGTTAATGGGGACCCAGAAAGTGGCTCCTAAAGAGAAAGACAGAGCCAGTCTCTGTCTATAAACCCTTCAAGAAACATGGAGTGAGGGTGGGGTGGGGGACAGGAGAGCTCTCCAAACGTTGGCTTCTTCTACCCATTGCTGCATAAAACCTTCCAAGACCCTTTCCCTTTCTGTAAACGAGGGGCGATGCAGATGGTCTTGGCCTCATTTTCCCAGGCTTATCCCCAATCTCTGTTCCTCACCTTGGCTGGAGCCCATGGGTAGTAGAACCCCAGGGTCCAGCAACAAGACTGTTGGGGCTAGTGAGCAAGTGCTGATTGACTTCTGAAGACAAGTGCCTGCATTTGGGGGCTGGGATACTGAAGGATGGATTTGAAGGGCTCCTTGGTGTGTCCGGAGTTCACTTAGGGTTGGAGGAGATCTTTGGAAGAAATGTGCAGAAATTAGCCTACTTTACTATATACCAAAATCATAATTCACGCCTATTGGAGAGAGGGAGTGTGAGAGCAAAAAGGGGTTCCATGCAAAAGAAGGGACTCGAGACAGGACCAGACACTCAGGAGAAGGAAGGGCAGGTTCTCAGGAAGGATGGAGGTGATGCTATATTTCCTTTCAACAGGAGACAGACAATGGGTGGGCAGCCAGGCGTGGTGGTGCACATCTTTAATCCCAGCATTCCACAAGGCAGAGGCAGGTGGATCTCTGTGAGTTCAAGGCCAGCCTGGCCTACCAAGCCTGGCCAGGGCCACATAGACAAATTCTGTCTTGAAGAACCAGAAAAGAAGGGGGTGGGGGGAGAAAGAAAGAAAGAAAGAAACAACTGGTTGGGCAATTTTAGGGCAGGGATCCCGAAAAAGCAGTTGTGATTCTTGTCTGTGGTTCTGTCCGGACCAGAGACAAATATACCAGAAGTATTTGGAGGCTATGGTGTCTGGTCTGGTCCGTATTCGTTACTTTCCTCTTTGCTGTACCAACATGCCCAAAGTACTTCAAGAAGAAAGGCTTATTCCAGGGGAAGTCTAGGATGGTGAGACAGACATGGTGGCAGGAGCATCATGCAGTTAGTCACACTGTGTCTCCAGTCAGGAGGTGGAGGAGGGCAAATGCTGGTGCCAAGTTTGCACTCTCCTTTTTACCCAGTACAGTACCCAGCCCAAGGGAATGGCGTTACCCAGGAAAGGTGGGTATTCTCACGTGACCTGGTCTCAGCCTTCCTAGTCTCCTACACAGACATGGAAAAGGAGTGGAGGGGAATGTGTGTGTGTGTGTGGCAGGGGCTCTGAGGGCGTCCTGGAGGAAGGCTAGGGCAGGGCATAAGGCTTTGCCTCTGAGGTAAGTTTAGGTTCTGTCCAGTTGACAGTGTGAGCCTTTCATAGCATCCGTTTGTACTTGCCTTGCCTCCCACCCTTCTTTCCTTCTCTTCTGCTCTCATTCCCACGGCCCTGAAATTACCTCTAACAGGGTACTAGCCTATGGGCAGCTGGGCTTGTTTCCCAGAGAATTGTGGGTAACACGGAATGTAAAAGTGGAGACTTGAAGTAGAAAAACGGAAGAGCTTTCCAAGCATTTAGGAGAGCTCGGTATCCATAATAGATTAGTGGAAGAGGGGCTGGGGTCTGCATCCCTCCTGAGGCTGGGCTGATTAATTTAGAGGGCAAGGATAAAGGGTGGCATGGCATCCCGCCTCCAGTCAGTCCCCTGCTTGGCAGCAAGTGGTTACAAGTAGACAACCTTAAGGCCCTTCTTATGGATATATGTACCCATACGCCAGACAGTGCATAGACAGCTTAGGGGCAAGACTACTCTCAGCATCACTTTATGCCAGCAAGTAGTCAGTCATTGTTACATATGGAGGAACTGGTGTGACTGTGACTGGCAGGGACTCTCTGGGCAGAAATCTGGAGGTCTGTGCTTTGTACTCTCAGCAGAGAGTCTCTCAAAGGTACAGATCACGTTCCGTAATCCTCACCACAGTCTAAGAAAGCAGACATTGTTGTCCTCTCCGCCTTGTGTATCAGGCATAGTATGGTGTGTGAGGTTACAGAGACTTGGGATTTGAACCCTTTTCACTAAGCCCCAGCGGTGTTTTTTCTTGACAGCCAAGGAAGGGCTGAACTTCACAAAGGATTTGAAACAGTTTTACTTGATTAGTGACTTTACTTCAGCGATGAATCAAGACACAGGGTGAACGTTTTAACCAGTGAAGAGAAATTGGACCCCTCTAAAGCTACGCCAGGTAAGGCAATCTGTGTTTGGATCACAGACCCATAATTATGCAGATTCACACACATCTTTTTTGGGAGTAGAGTGTGGTGCAGCTAAATGTATTTGTATGTGTTCAACATACCGTATAATTGACTCAATCATCCACGTGGGGTTAAAATTCACTTTTAATTTGCAATCTGGCATCTCTCAGTTACAGTGTTGTTGGGTTGCTCCAGGAATGCCAACTAATTTAAATAATAATTTAAGTAAAACATAATTAGGAAGAAAATTAAATTCGATCTTTTGCCAGCTCTTGAGCAGTCTACTATTGAAATGTAACTCTAATCCATGAGCTGTCTTTTCATTTTCCAAAGCCTTTCACTCTCCCAGGATGATTGCTATGATTATTGCAGTAACTTCCTGTATAGTTTTCCTGATTATCTCTTTCCGATTGGACCATCATCCTGACTGTAATCTTAAAATCAAACAAACAACCCCCTAACATTTAATGGCTACCGATTTATCTACAGATAAGTGCATGGGCCAAAGCCTCTCACGGAAACTGCTTCTATCTTTACTTCCACTCTGTCTTTGACACCCGGGTCAAATCATTCTTCGATTCTTCAGTCTTTGCTCACCCTTATTTTCTGCTGAAACATCTCAACTCTGCAGGCTCAGGAAGCTTTCCTATCTTCCAGCTTTACTTTGATGCTCCCAGCCCCTTAACACACTCGGCTGCCCGCCCCCCCCCCCCAGGTAGATGAAGGTGTGTGTGTGAAAACGCATGGTCTCCTTAATCTCTTGACAGAGTGAGAAACAACTATACACTTTGCAGCGATTTATCTTCCGTCTATGTTATGCTGGACCCCAAAGAAAGTCTCAACGAATACCTGTTTTAATTGCTGACAAAAAAGGCAGAGAGAAGAATTTTTGGTATTTTGTCTGTTTGAATCTCTAGTGCCTAGCTCAACGCTTACTATACAGTAGGCACTCAATAAAGCTACTGTGGAAGGAATTGGACCAACATGTCCAAGGCCAGAACTCGGCTCTCCAGAGAACTCTTGGGATAGCAGACACAGGCAGGTCAATAGCATAGGATCTGGGAGCAAAGTATCTCCTGACAGAGTACGCTCCTTGGCCTCGGATCTTGCTTAAACCCTCCACTAAAGCTGAAAAATGTAAACGTATACTACGTGGCACAGCCATGTATAAACATATGCACACATATACACATATACCTAGGCAGGGGTGCAGATATGTAAATAAAAATAAATATACATGATCAGCCCGGATTCTGAAACGGGCAGAATGGTAGAAAGGAAGCTCATGACTTCCCTCTCCTTTTCGGGACCACACGCAGAGACGTCTCCTGGAACCGTGCTCACAACAGCCTGATGTCGCAAACATGCCCAGCGGCGAGACTTGGTCCTTCCGGGTTTCCGTCAGGCGCGCCGTGATTGGCTGGGCTGTGCACAGCTGACAGTCAGGCGGGCGAGGGAGCCTCAAGGATGGCGGCGTCCGGGTCGCTGATCCTGCCTGAGAGCCCCAGGTAGCGGTCAGGCTGAGCGCCCCGCCACGCGGGGGTGACCTGCTGGGGTGGGAGCAGGGGTGTCGCCGCCGCTCGCCCCTATGGTGCGGTCGGCCTGGCTCGGGAGCCAGAGTGGAGCTGTGAAGAGACGTCTCCCGGGCGCAGAGGAGGGCGTGGGCGTGGCGTGGAGAGAGTGGGTGGGGCGTGGAAGAGAGTGGACGGGGCGTGGACGAGAGTGGGTGGGGCGCAGAGGAGGGTGTGGGTCGGGTGGAAGCGGCGTGCTTCCGTCCTGGAGTGGTTCATCTGCACCGAGCTTGCAGGCCTGGCTGCCCCTTGTCTGTACGGGAGATACTGACTTGAGTGACTTTGTAGCTCAGGTAGTAGAAGTTGCTAGACGCTACCTGAGTTCTGTCCTCTCTCACGGGAAAATACTTTATGTTTTTTATTATTTTGGATCCGATGATGGTGAGAAAGGTTCACGCTGGTACTTCGGAGTGATTCACAAATAACACGTGCTAATAGCTTTTTGAAACCCAGTTCTGGTAGTTTAGGCATTAGTGACATACTTAGCCAGTTTTGGCCCCGTTGAATGTTACCATTTTGTGTAGTTTTTTTTTTTGTGTGTGTGTGTGTGAGTGAGGTAAGATTGGCTGGATCTGGTGATACAAAGCCCCAGTTTTAAAGTCCCCCTCCCTTTTTCTTTTTGGCAAAGCGGTTCTTAACTATGCTGCCTAGGCCGACCTCAAACTCGTGGAACCAAGAATCCCTGCAGCCTTACCCTCCCAACAGGCTGGCTCTATTGGCCGTCCCACCACCCTGCTCAGACTTCCCCCATTAAAACAAAATTATTTCCGAAAAAATCCGGACTCAGTCTGTGGAGGCAGAAGAAATACTTATGTATGCAAGCGAATATTGAAGGTTGAACACAACAGTTGGGAAGAAGACAGTTGGTCGTTTTAAGGATGTGACAGTCACTTCTTTTCTTCAAGCCCATGTCCTGGGGGAATGCAAACTATGAAGGCATATTTAGTATATGCACAGTTACAATTACCGCACAATTTGAATTTGGTTATTACAGATGACATGGGCTTTAAAGTAACTGTGCACTCCAGATAATTAAGTGTGCCTTATCTTCCCCTCCCGTCACCGATATTTGCATCATTATCCTTTATGGTTTTGGTGCAATCCCCTAATTTGTTGCTTTTTTCTTTCAGAGTTCTTTTTTCCATTAAGTGGTAGCCTGCGTTCTCACTCCTAAATTACTGCCATTCTGTGGCAGGGTACATACCTCCCCAAGTAATTTGCTACTTGGGGATAGAAAACTTGTCAGATGTGCTTTTACTTTACAATAGGAATGCTTTGGGGAGAGGCATCTTTTTGGGAATGCTCACACTGATTACCTGGCTGTCATTCATGTCTCTTCACTAGAAGAACATAGCTCACTGGATTTGTTGAAATAAAAAGGTACAGACAGCAGTGGCAAATATACTTTAAAACTAATTTTGAAACTTTGTTTACCCGTTTACTTAGCATGAAGAAAGCAGTGCCACTGATAAATGCCATAGACACGGCAAGATTCCCACGACTTCTTAGCCGAATTCTTCAAAAGCTCCACCTGAAGGTAAGCATTTCTGTGCCCCTGTGGCTGTGACCCTCCCTCCCCCCCTTTCCCGGAAACATGACGTGATGATATGGAGAGCTGTGAGAAATGGTCTTCTCTAGTGTGTTCTTGGGAATGCTACATCTGTGGGAGACTTGATAATTTTCTCTGGTCAGAAGTTTGGGAAACTTTGGATTCTGTAATTAACTTAAAAATAAAAATGGAGCTTTAGCCAGGGTGGTGGTGCACACCTTTAATCCCAGCACTCAGGAGGCAGAGGCAGGCTCTGTGAGTTCAAGGCCAGCCTGGTCTACAAAGCCCAGACAGCCAAGGCTACACAGAGAAACCCTGTCTCGGGGGTGGGGTGGTGGGGAGGAGCTTTGTAGATTGTTTTGCGTACTAATTTTGGGTCATAGGTGAGGGGTGAAGGTTTGACTTTGGACTTGTTTTATTTCAGTATATACTGTTCTGTGAAACATGCCTTAGGAACGTGCTGGCTCCATTTTTCGTGGTAATGACAGTTCAGCGTAGGGCTGGAGAGATGGCTCAGCGGTTAAGAGCTTATCCTGAACCCAGGTGGTCATGGTGTCTTTAATCTCAGCAATTGGGAGGCAGAGGCAGGTATTTGAAACCTAAGTGAGGTCTACAGGGCAAGTTCCAGGACAGCCAGGGCTACACAGAGAAACTGTGTCTCAAACCTCACCACCCCCCCGAGGGCACATAGTACCTTTTGTAGAGGACTTATTTGGTTCCTAGCTCCCACTTAGTGGCTTGTAACGACCCATAACTCCAGTTCCAGGGATCTGATACCTTCTTCTGGCCTTCTTGGTCCTGTATGCATATGGTGCATATAAACTCCAGAAGGCACACATGCACACACATACAAGTAATCAATAACTTTTCAAGATAATTCAGTCAGTATTTCTCCTCAGTATTTAATCTCTGATTTTTCTCTTTTTGCTTTGATTTCAAGGGTATAGTTTTTTTGGCCATGTGGAGGCTTGGTAATTAATTCATTATTTGGTAAGCAGTTCAATGTATGTTCCTTATTATAAAATTGCATTGGCCATGTTTATTTTTGTTTTTGTTTTGGTTTTTTGAGACAGGGTCTCTCTGTGTTAGCCTTGGCTGTCCTGGAGCCGCTTTGTAGACCAGGCTAGCCTTGGACTCACAGCGCCTCCCAAGTGCTAGGATTAAAGGTATGCATCACCATGCCCAGCTATTGACCATGTTTATGGAGCACATAAAAGAATGCTCTGCATGTTTCTAGGCACCAACACTCAGTTATAGCCAAGACTCTTACCTTCATTTTGTTCATTGGCCAGCAGACAGCCCCAGACACATGGGCCTATGCATTCTGAACTGCCTTTCAAGTCCAAATTCTGCACATAGTTTTCCTTCAGACCTTCTTGTTTCCTGGCTTTAGAGTAGTATCTGTTGCTCATAATCTCTTTTGGTTTGACCTTTTTTTTACATTTATGTATTTCTGTTAAAAAAACATGTATGAATGTTTTGTTGCATGTGTGTGTGTGTGTACCACATGTGTCTTGGTGCCCATGGAGGCCAGAAGAGGGCGCTGAATCCCCCAGAGCTGGGGTTAGAGATGCTTGTGAGCTGCCTTAGGTGGAACACGTCTTTTGCAAGAGCAGCAAGCACTCTTGACAGCCGAGCCATCTTTGCAACCCCTAACTGATTCCTAATGAGACCATTCCAGTAATGTTTCTAAATGTTTTTGACTTTTAAAAATGTTGATGATAGTTTAACAGCATTTAGAAATATCAGTGACTGCCCCTTACCACGTGGAGAAAACTTCAAAATCCTTGACACTGTGTGTGGGATCCTACGTTTTCCATATGTGCACTTGCAATCGCACTGGGCAGGACACACTTGCCAGGGCACACTTGCCACAGTGTGCTAGGCCCTTTTCCAAGTGTACGCTGTGTGTGTGTGTTCTTGTCCTTGCTTCCAAATGCTCTTGTTCCCTGCTTCACGGAGAGAACGTCACCTTTCAAGAATTTTGCAATCTCGCTCTCAAGCATTGTACGATTCTCTTCTCTGTGCTACCAGAACATTTGGTTGATTCTCTGCCACCTTTTAGAACTGAATTGTAAGCACTTATTTCACAAGCAGAAGATGACCAAACCCCTAACCTCCTTTACTGGTCTTCCTGCGTGTAGCCTTGAGAGTCATGCCTTCCGTATTGATGTAGCTCCCTCCCTCGGTGTATTTCTCACTATACAGTTGGCACTCAGTGTATACTTTGGAGTTAGTTCTTTTCTTTCACATGAGAAATGCAAAACCAACACAGGGCCTCTAAGTTCCACCTACAGTCAATTTGTATGTCAGCAGTTTGCATTGGGAAAAACTGAGGGAAGCCACACAGAATTCTGTAGCTGAAAACTTAGATATTGGTGGCCTCTGTTAATTATTTATTCATTTGTTTGTTTGTTTTTTGTTTTTTTGAGACAGTTTCTCTGTGTCACCTTGGCTGTCCTGGCACTTGCCCTGTAGACCAGACTGGCCTCCAACTCACAGGGATCTGCCTGCCTCTGCCTCCAAGTGCTGGGACTAAAGGTGTGTGCCAACCTCTGCCCTGAAGGTGGCCTCTGATCTTTAAAAAATAGTGGTTACAACTCATCTAGTGAAAGTCCCTCTGTGTTTGACCCCATAGGAGAGATTTTAGGACCCCATACGAAGCCTGTGATGTAGCCACTGTGTGCTTCTGTCTGTAGAGTCAGCTGTCAGGGTTCTTGATGAGGCACAGTAGAAACAATCAAGCAGACTGTGCAGGTCAGGTGGGGAACGAAGGCCCACTGTGGTGGGGCAAGTAGGCAGTTTCAAGAAGTGACTGCTAATTGTGAGATGAAATGAAGAAGAAAGGTAGGCATAAGAAATAGAAAGCGGGCTAGAGAGATGGCTCAGAGGTTAAGAGCACTGACTGCTCTTTCAAAGGTCCTGAGTTCAATTCCCAGCAACTACATGGCGGCTCACAACCATATATAATGAGATCTGGTGCCTTCTGTTGGCCTGCAAGGGTACATGAGGCAGAGCACTGTATACATAAATAGATAAATAAGTAAATATTAAAAAAAAAAAAAAAAAGAAATAGAAAGCAAGCAGCTGGGCATGCTGGCACATGCCTTTAATCCCAGTGGATTGCTGTGAGTTGGAGGCCAGTTTGGTCTACAGAGGGAGTCCAGGACAGCCAAGGCTACCCTGTCTTGAAAAACCAAAAAAGAGAGAGAGAGAGAGAGAGAGAGAGAGAGAGAGAGAGAGAGAGAGCGAGAAGAAAAGAAATACAAACAGACATCTGTGGTGGTGTAAAATTAAAGTAAAAAAAAACAAAAAACAAACAAAACAAAACACATCCATTTCTCAGCCCAGAATTCCAGCAATCACTTAAGTCACCACAAAAAACTCCTTTCACTTCGCTTACAGTTGTCTAGAACACATCCTAATTTAGGTTATTAGCACACCAGTTCCCTTTTCTGGTGGACTTACCTTTTCTTTTAGGCTCTTTTTCCCTTTATGAATAAGTGAGTCTCCTGAGTGTGCACTCTGGGCTGACCTCTTGCTGTGTTTGTAGGCTGAGAACAGTTTCACTGAAGAAGAGGAAGAAAAACTCCAGGCTGCATTCTCTCTAGAGAAACAAGAACTTCACCTGGTTCTGGAAACAGTAGCATTTGTTTTGGAACAGGTACTTTTATTGCCTCAAATTTCCTGTTTACCGCATATTTTCATGACTCTAATATCTGTGGCTTTCTATATTTTTATGTAGCTCTGTAAGATGGAAACTATCAGGTTATTTTAATCAAGAGTTTCAGTATACTGAAACATTTTTGAATGCATGGCTTCTTTACATATTTTGTTCTGCAGAAATAAATATATAATGGTAGTAAAGATTTAACAATGTGAATTGGGCCTTCATCTGATTTTCACTCATTGTATCTTAGTATAATTGGACAAATGGACACTTCCCATTTAGGAAGTTGAACAGTGATTGGGTGGCATGCATTTGATTAGGATGGCACATAAAGAGATGTCATCATTTTTTACATTTACTATTTTATTTCCTTTCTAACTTTTTCTTCTCAAACTCATCCCGTCATTTTTATTCCTGTTCAGTAACTTCAGCCTGAATCCCTTAGTCCTGTAGCCTTCCTTTATTTGTGTTTCTTTGATCATTACAGAAGGGCACATTGCTAATCTTTCATTATTGCACATATATCAGTTAAAAAAAAAATATGTATATATTGCTCTGCCTGCGTGTCCCCCTGCCAGCCAGAAGAAGGCATCAGATCTCATTACAAATGGTTGTGAGCCACCACGTGGTTGCTGGGAATTGAACTCAGGACCTTTAGGAGAGCAGACAGTGCTGTTAACCTCTGAGCCATCTCTCCAGCCCCCAGTCATTTGTTTGTTTGTTTGTTTTTCATTCACTAGATTTTTTTTAATATATTGTGGGCTAAGATATTATTTTTTGTACCACTTTTCTAAGCTTAGCACATGGCTGAGCTTAAAGTAGACTTTTAGTAAATTCCTATTAGTTTATTAAACAATTACTTATAGCACAAAATATTCAGTAATACTGCAGTTTCGTGTACATGGTAAGGAACAGATTCTGTTAGGACAGGCTGTCAGGCACCTGCTGCCACCTTATGACAAATACCTATAGATTGTTTTGATGAATACCTGAAGAAAGAACTTTAGGAAGGGTCCTGTGAGGAGGGGTGGGAAGACATGATGCTGTTTTCGTGGGGAGCAGCTAGGTCCTGTCCATGGAGGCAGGAGTGTAAGGCACACACTCATATGTAGCTTGCCCTGCTGTGGGAGCTGGGCTCTAAAGCACATGGCCTGCTCTCCAGTGACGCAGTAAGGACCCACTTCCTAATGGTTCTACAGCGCCCCCAGACAGCCGCCAGCTAGGGATGAAGCCTTTAAACACACACAGTAGCCTGTGGGAGAACACTTCACACTGAAATCATAACATCCACCCTTTGCCTCCATGTGCTCATTGCATTTCATAATGAAATAAGGATTTAGTCCAAACAAACGTCTCTATAGCCTTAAGTTCTAATACTTTTCAAAGGTCCAAAGACCAAAGTCCCTTCTGAAACTCACAGCTGTCTCTCAGCTCTGAGCCCTTATGTGGGTGACAGGAACAGAGCATGTCTTTTGCAAGAGGAGCAAACACTCTTAACTACCCAGTCATCTTTCCAGAGCCTAATTGATTCCTAATAAGACCATCCCAGTAATGTTTCTAAATGTTTTTCTCTTTGAAAAATGTTGATCATATTTTAACAGCGTTTCGACAGACAAACTCACCAAGTTACATGATTTTTGTTTTTTGTTTTTTTCTGAGACAGGGTTTTTCTGTGTAGCCTTGGCTGTCCTGGACTCACTTTGTAGACCAGGCTGGCCTCCAACTAACAGATATCCACCTGCCTCTACCTCCCAGAGTGCTGGGATTAGAGGTGTGCACCATCATGCCCGGCTAAGTTACATGTTTTTAATGTACAGAGTAACCGTTCCCATTTCAAAAGGGAGGAATGGTGCCATGCCATGGAAAGACCAGCACACGTCTGGGAAACACCAAGCTGTGCAGTTCCGTGTCCAGCATCCAGAGCTAATGTGGCATGCTTTCGGTCCCAGTGGACGTGGGCAGCCCCTTCTGCACAGCTCTGCTTCCTGTGGCACACGTGAGCCTCTATCTTGGCCTGGCTTCACTTGGCCTGCAGCTTTCCTCAGTGGATGTCACATAGGTCTGGCTCCAAAATGCTGTTTTCTCTGTTGCACCTTCGGGTTCATCTTTGCAACTTCATGAACCACACAGTCTGGCACTCCAGCCAGGGAGTCTTGCTGCTAATTGCCATAATGCTGTAGCTTCTGCATTCTGCATCCCGGCAGAACCAGCACTATGTGGATGCTGCTCTGTTTCTGCTGCAAGGGTGAGATGTAGCTTAGCATCCATTCGCCATGGCTGGAGCATCTTTTGTGTGGGAGCACTGACCCAGGCAACCACTTTCCAGCTCTGTGCCTTGGAACTGCCTCTGTTCAGGCACTGTGTGTTTTTTCTTTCAGATGAATGTTTTTCAGTTTTATGTCCTAGAGCCTTTGTGAGTGGCATCTTGTTACCAGGGCATCATTTCTAATGTCCCACTGCAAAGTGTAAAGTACCAGCTTTCTCCTTAATCTCATTAGTCTCTCCAGCAGTTAGAGCTTCCACTGTGTCCTTTCTGACTTGTTCCAGCTGCTTTCTTTGCATTTTTTATTTCTTTCTGTTTTACCTTAAAATACTTGGTTAAAGGCAGTGAGCAGTAACCATGCCACAAACTGTATACTGCCTTGAAGTTTCCTCCACCAATGATATTACTCCATTATTTTAATTTTATTTTTTTTATGTTTATGGTCTGCATATGTCTGTGCACCTTTTATGTGTCTGATGCTCTCAGAGGCCACAAGAGGTTGTGTAACTAGGTACAGACAGTTGTAAATTGCCGTGTGGGTGCCAGGAACTGAACCCAGGTCCTCTGGAAGAACAGCAGGTCTAGGTTTTTTTTTTTTTTTTTTTTTGGTTTTTCGAGACAGGGTTTCTCTGTGTAGCCTTGGCCATCCTGGACTCACTCTGTAGACCAGGCTGGCTTCGAACTCACAGCGATCCGCCTGCCTCTGCCTCCCGAGCGCTGGGATTAAAGGCGTGCGCCACCACGCCCGGCTTAGGTCTAGTGTTCTTAACTGCTGAGCCCTCTCTTCAGCCTCCAGTCCATTATTGTTTAATTTAGCCTCATTCAAAATTTCAGGACACATGAAGAATGTAGTCACGTGGTTTGTCAGAATGTAACATGAATGACTTCTAGGACCATTTCTGATGGCCCCTTGTTCATCTCCGAAGCCTCCTGAGCGTGGCCTTCCTGGCAGCATTCTGTGGGAATCAACACCGTGTTCTCCTTACAGCATTCTGGATCTTTTCTAGCCCGTGGCTTCAAACTCTTTTACCCATGTTCCTTCCGTACACTAGTGACAGAGGCCTGTAAACCCCATGGCCAGGCTTATCTTCATGGTAGTAGCCCCACTCCCTAGGCCGCTTTCCTCTTTTATCTGTTGTTATTGTGACCAAATACATGGGCAGTGCAGGAAAGGTTTATTTTGGTTGATGGGGTTTCAAGGGGTACAATCCATTTTGGGAAGCATGGAGGTGCAAGCAGCTTGTGGCTGGGGCAATGGGTGAACAGAAGCCCCTGGTTACATTGTATTTATATTAGGAAGCAGAGAGCTCACTCCTAAGTAGGGCCAGGCTATAGCCCATAATACCTTCCTTTATAGTCTTCCTGACAGGCCCCATGTTAAAACGTTCTACATCTTCCAAAGAGAGTGCTGCCAGCTGGGACCAAGTGCTTGAGCGAGCGCGCGAACCTGTGAAGGACACTTCATATTAAAACCTGACTGGTGCTTAAGCTTGGTGAACCTTCAGCAGAAAAAGAGGATAGTTGAACAGAACAGCACAGTACAGCACAGCATGGGCTTTGTGGGAAAGTTGTTCTCAGTTTGTGTAGGGAACAGAGCAGGTATTGTTAAAATTATTTTAAAATTTTCTTTTTCTTTTTTTTTTTTTGTGTGTGTGTGGGGGGGGGGGGGGGGTTTGAGACAGGGTTTCTCTGTGTAGCCTTGGCTGTCCTGTACTCACTTTGTAGACCAGGCCGGCCTCGAACTCACAGCAATCTGCCTGCCTCTGCCTCCTGAGTGCTGGGATTAAAGGCGTGCGCCACCATGCCCGGCTAAAATTTTCTTTTATTATGAGTAACTTCAGTTGGTAGATAAAGATAGTTTTGAGGATTCCTTGGGAAAAGTTTATTCGCTAAGACAATTGTAAACTTTAAGTAGTAATTTTAATGTTCCTTAAGGCCCAGGCAAAACAAACCATTTAGCTTGAGCAAGTTAGGCCTATTGACCATGAATTTTTAGCTCTTTGCTTTATATATTAATAGAACTGTTGAAAATGCCAGTAAGAGTGCATGAAGTCTTTTTGATTTAAAGTGTTTTAATGCTGAGGCTGGAGAGATGGCTCAGCAGTTAAGAGCACTTACTGCTCTTGCAGAGAACCCAAATTTGGCTTCCAGCATCGGCCTCGGGCAACTTAAAAGCACCATAACTCCAGCTCCAGGGACCCGGTGCCTCTGGCCTCCACGGGCCCAGAACTTGCACTCTTGTGCACTTACACAAAAACAGACACACACACAACACATACATTATTGAATTTGCTTTAAATACTTTGCATCGCTTGCAGTCAAGGTCTTTAGGTCTCTAGGATGTCTTGCTTCCTATCTTTGACAGGCAGTGTATCACAACGTGAAGCCAGCGGCACTGCAGCAGCAACTAGAGACTATTCATCTTACACAAGACAAAGCGGAAGCATTTGCCAGCACCTGGTCGGCCATGGGTCAAGAAACGGTTGAGAAGTTCAGGCAGAGGCTCCTGGGCCCTCACAAGGTATGGAACACGCTGTCCCAAACATAGTTTTCAAAAACTTATAGCACCTAGCCTTACAAATGATAATATTTTGTTAAGAGGTGACGTAAGGGCAAAAGTCAAGTTGAGTATTCCTGTTCAATCTTTTCTACATACTAGCATTTTTTGTAAACACAGCACGGTTTAGTTTTGACAGTTTGAAACACACCTCCATAATTTACAGGTAGGAATGAGGCAGTATCCTTCCACCCTCTGGCAGTGATCTCCTTGTGTTTCCAAGTGAGACTTCTTTTTAATGTGTACCGAGTCATTGTTTTCTCGCATCCGCATTAGTGCTTAGTAGAATCTCTTGCGTGAGGTAGGTGCTGACTTAACATATGTCAACTCCCATAAAACAAACCCGGGGGTGGGGCTGGGGACTGTAAAGTCAGCATCACAATGTGCCCTGCTAACTGGCCCTCACACAGTAGTGATGGTCCAGCAGATTGTGCCTTTTCTGACTCATATTCTATGTTACTTTGGTCTTCGGATGTGCCAGCAGTTTTGTGTCCCCGGGGTAAATCTCATGTGTCATCCTTTTAGCATGCTGCTGGTTTGAGTTGCTGATACTTGGCTAGAGGGTTTCTGCTGCAAGGTTGAGATGTAGCTTAGCATCTATTCACCACGGCTGGAGCATCTTTTGTGTGGGAACACTGACCCAGCTCTGTGCCCTGGAACTGCCTCTGTTTAGGCACTGTGTGTGTTTTTTTCTTTCAGGTGAATGTTTTTCAGTTTTATGTCCTAGAGCCTTTGTGAGTGGTACATGTGAGGTGAGCTGGGAGCTACTTTTTTGTCTCCTAGGGCCATCCGTGAAGAATCAGCCTTGTTCTGCATTACCAGGAATGCACTAGGTTCAGCAGTTCCAGACTTCTCAGGACTTAGAATTACCTGTTTGTTTGTTTCTTAAAGTTAAAACTGTTGGATTAGGCCGTGGTGCTATCTTGTATTTTTAACCTTCTTCCCTAAGTATATAGTTTTGATATCTTTTTACATACTTGCCATGCATCTGTATTCTGGGGATATTTTTCTTTTCTTTCTTTTTTTTAAAGATAATTCACTTTTCTTTTATTATTTTTTTCTTTTATCAAATTTATTCTTTTTTTTTTAACCTTTTAAAATTAATTTATTCGTATTACGTCTCACTTGTTATCCCATCCCTTATATCCTCCTGTTCCTCCCTCCCTCCCGCTTTCATCCTATTCCCCTCCCCTATGTCTGTGACTGAGGGGGACCTCCTCCCCCTCTATATGATCATAGGGTATCAAGTCTCTTCTTGATAGCCTGTTATCCTTCCTCTGAGTGGCACCCGGCCTCCCACCCGACTTCTCAGCAGAGACCATAAAAGCCAGAAGGGCCTGGACAGAGGTCCTGCAAAACCTAAGAGACCACAGATGCCAGGTTAGACTACTTTACCCAGTAAAACTATCAATAACTATTGTAGGAGAAAACAAAATATCCCATGACAAAACCAAATGCAAACAGTACCTATCTACAAATCCGGCTTTACAGAAGTTACTAGATGGAAAATTCCACCCCAAAGGGACAAGCTACAACCAAAACTACACAGGAAATAGATAACTACACCATAGCAAAAACACAACCACACAAACTCTCTACTGGAACCAACATCAAAATTAAGACTCTCAATAGTAACTTGTCATTAATATCTCTCAACATCAATGGCCTCAATTCTCCAATAAAAAGACACAGACTAACTGAATGGATGCATAAACAGGATATTTTTCTTAACGTACTTCATACTAGCAGGAACAGAGATACAGGTCTCCTTGTATCCAGGCATAAATCCTTGTTCTATGTAGGCATAAATCCTATAGAAAGAAATTTTTTTCAGTTATAATGTGTAGAGAGTGCTTGCTTGTGTTCCCTTCAATTGGAACGTGAATTGCAGTTGAAGTTCCAATTCTACATGTAATCCTCTGTGCGGTCTGTGGTTGGACAGTATATCTACTGCTCTGTGGCTGTCTTTCTTTTTTCTGTAATGGCGTGTCCCACACAGCTAAAGCTTTAGTTATGCTGGTGCTGTGTCTCACTTGGTCTGTTCTGGATCTCATGCTTAGTTTTGTGCCTAAGAATTTATAGACAGGTCAGTGTTATAGATGTTTTCTCTTTTGTTCCTTGTCAGTATTTTATACAATGTCAATCTTTTGCATGTAAGCCTGAAATCCTCTTTGAGCTACTTTTGGATAAGGCACAAGTGTTTTCCTCTGCTTTAATTACTGGAGCTTTAGAGTAAGGAGGCCAGGTCTGGCTGTGCATGCCTTTAATCACACACGCAGAAAGCAGAGGCAGTCGGGTCTCTGTGGATTTGAGGCTACTCTGATCTATATAGTGAGTTTCAGGACAGCCAAGGCTACACAGAGAGATCTGCCAACAAAACAAAACACTGGCGTGAGTGGAGCTGGAGAGATTGCCCACAGTCCTGAGCTCTTGCTGTTTTCAGCAGCCATGTCGGGCGGCTCATAGAGCCTTTAACTCCAGCTCCCTGGGACCCCATCCTCTCCTGGCCTCTGCAGGCTCCTGCGTACACATGACACTCATGTGCGTGCGCGCACACACACACACACACACACACACACACACACACAAACAATTAAAAAATAGTCTGAGATCAATGGCTTTGCTCTCATTTTTATATTTTTTTTTTGGGTATTCTGGTTTCTTGCTCTTATGTAGAATTTGGAAAACTGGTGTTCAGTATCTGCAAACATTCCTGCTGGCATAGTGATTAAGCTGTGTTTGATTTAATGATGAATTTGTAGAGGAATAAATTCTTAGCAGTGTGGAGTAAATTTCTCAGTTTATTAATGTGTTCTTTGATGTTTTTTGCCAGTGTTCTTTATTTTTATCACAGATCCTGTGCATATTTTGTAGCTTAGTATTTTATTCTGCTTTTAAAATTGTTATAAATATGCTATTTTTAAAATGTTGGTTCCAATTGCTTATTGTTAGATACTAGAAATGAAATACAATTAATTCTTTAAAAATATTGTTTTTGTGATACTGGAGATTGAACTCATGGCCTCATAAGTCCTGGTAAACTCTCTCTCTCTTTCTCTCTCTCTCTTTAATTTTTTTTATTTTTATTTTTCAAGACAGGCTTTCTCTGTATATTCTTGGCTGTTCTGGACTCCCATTTTAGACCAGGCCTTGAGCTCACAGCAATCTACCTGCCTCAGCCTCCTGAGTGCTGAGATTAAAGGCATGCATCACCATGCCCGGCCTGCTGACAAACTCTTCATGACTTGTCCTTTCTGACTATATTGACCTGTCCTGTGACTTTGATAATTTGGGATAGCTTCTTTCAAATACATTTCTTTCTTTCTTTTTTTTTTTTTTTTTTTCGGTTTTTTGAGACAAGGTTTCTCTGTGTAGCCTTGGCCATCCTGGACTCACTTTGTAGACCAGGCTGGCCTCGAACTCACAGCGATCCACCTGCCTCTGCCTCCCGAGTGCTGGGATTAAAGGCGTGCGCCACCACGCCCGGCTCTCTTATAATTATTTTTACATGAATTTTCAGTATTGGTGAATAGAGACTTTTCTTCCAAATCTACATAGCTCCCCCCTTTCTTTAATCAATGTGATATATATGATATACAGGCATGTTTTCATGTGTGCATGTGTGTGTATGTGTGCATGTGTGTGTATGTGTGCATGTGTGTGTATGTGTGCCAGAGGTCATGTTGGGTGTTTCCCTCCCCCTTTGCCCCCAATACCTTATGCTTTGAGACAGCATCTCTCTGTAGGACCTAGAACTCACTGAATCAAGTAGACTGGATGGCCAGTGCCTCTCTTTGCCAGCCTGTTTCTGTCATGCTGGTGCTGACATCACAGATGTACCCATTGTTTACGTGGGTGCTGAGGATGCGAGCTCAGGTCTTCATGGTTTATTAGCATCACTTTACCGACTGAGCCATCGCTCCAGCCCTCCTTTTCCTTATTTTCTTGTCTTCTTGACTGATGTGTTTCTGGCTCCCCAGCATCCCGCACGGTTCGCACCTCTCACTTATTTCCAGGCTCCAGCTGGAAGGTGGTCCTCAGCATCACCTGACCAGCTGCCTTCGGAGATGCTGCTTCAGGATCAGAATAACCAGCTGTCAGAGGAAATACACAACATGGAAAAAAGAAACTTGAGGGCTGGGTATCGCAGCATGTCTGTTATCCCAGTAGCTTGGGAGACTGAGGGAGAAGGGTCACAAGTTGAGGACAGTCAAGACAGTGAAGATACATAGTAAAACTGACTTTTAGAGAATAAAGTTGGGAAGACCGGAAGACGTTGGAAAGAGTTGACTGTATTTTGCCAGACTGTCTGTGTGTATGTATCATGTGCATGCCTGGTACCAGGAGAGGCAAGAAGAGGGTGTTAGCTCCCCTGGAACATGAGTTACAGTTGTTTTTGAGCCTTCATATAGGTCTGAGGCGCCGACCGTTGAACTTTCTCTTCGGTCCTCAAGCTATCCATTTTTTCTGACTGAATAATGTCCATTGTGAATATATAGCTGTGCCTTCTTATTCATCCATCCATCAATGGGCATTTAAGTTGTTGTCTTCTTGATAACAGGCTTACTAACATGTAGAGGTGACATTCCTCCCTGGCTTTGATTGCCATATTCCTGATGTGTGACATGGAGCATCTTTGCCATGCTTGTTGGTATCTCTGTTTAAAAAAAAATTAAAAAAAAAACCTTTTCTGTTTTTTTGTTAAGATTTATTTTTATTTTTAAATTGTGTGTGTGTGTGTGTGTGTGTGCACATGAGCGTGTATGAGTGTGTGCCATGTGGTGTGTGTGTGTGTGCGCACATGAGCGTGTATGAGTGCGTGCCATGTGGTGTGTGTGTGTTTGTGTATGGGTTTATGTTGGCACTTGAGGAGGCCAGAAGAGGGTGTCCTCGGGTCTCCTGGAGCTGGAGTAGTAGGTGACTGTGAACAATCAGATACTGGTTTTGGAAACCCAACTCAGGTCCTCTGGAAAAGCAGCAAGTGTGCTCAGCTGTCGAGTCCTGCCTCCAACCCAGCTTTACCCATTTTAAAAACTGGATTGCTTTTTTGCTGATCCTTGTTTGGACTCTTTTATTTATTTATTTATTTTTGCTTACTGACCCTTATCAGGTAATATGATGCGTGGATTTCTTTTGTTCTGCAGGATGCCTTTTTCCTTTGTGTGCACCTTGTTCAAGGACTTTGAGTTTAGTAAATCACATTTAAAAAAAAAAAATCTGTGGCCTTTGCTTTTGGTTTCATATCCTAAAAACCACCACCAGAGCATTGCCAGAGAGTTTTCCCCCTTAATATTCATTATGCCTAGTATACAAGTATCTAATTGATTTTTAAATTGTAAGAGCCCACTTTTGTGTTCTTATGCATAGCCAGTTTCCAGCACCATTTGATAAAGAGACTGCATTTTCCCATTGTGTGTGTTTGGTGCCCTTGTCAAAGATAAGTTGAAAAGTAGTTGAAAGGCATAGTGAGAAAATAGCTCTTTATGTCTTTATTATTTAGATCTGGTAAGTCAGAGAGAGTACTGTAATCGCTTTTTCTAACGCTTTACGGAAAGGAATTTTCCCTTCAGTCTCCTCACTTTTCAGAAACACTGTCTATTCCCTTGGAGACTGAGCTGGTACTGCTGCGTGTCCAGCTTTGCTTTCTTCCCTCTTCTCAGCGCCGACTGTCAGTGGTGCTTTCCCACACTTGTTATAAGGCCATGTGATCATAACACTAGATTACAAACCACGGAAAATAAGCAGTGTTTGTAATTTTACTCATTAAAATTTTATTTAGAATCCCTTAATACATTTGAACCATATTAAAAGTAAAAACTGCTGTGTCGAGTCTTTTTGTCAAAAATAGCTTTTGTTTCTGAAACTTTTCTTGAGGCACTATTTTTTTTTTTTTTTCTTCTCCAAGATAGAGTTTCTTTATGTAACCTTGGCTGTCCTGGACACACTTTGTAGACCAGGCCGGCCTTGAACTCACAGCTATCTTCCTGCCTCTGCCTCCTGAGTGCTGGGATTGCAGGTGTCTGCCACACCTGGCGAGTCACTATTCTTGTTGTTGTTGTTGTTGTTTTTTTTTTTTTTTTTTTTTTTTTGAGACAGGGTTTCTGTGTGTAGCCTTGGCTGTCCTGGACTCACTTTGTAGACCAGGCTGGCCTTGAACTCACAGAGATCTGCTAGCCTTTGCCTCCTGAGTACTGTGATTACAGGCATGTGCCACCATGCCCAGCTGAGGCACTATTCTTAAATTGTGTTTTTGTATTTTTTTCTAAAATACTTTAAAAAGTAAGATAATGAAATGGTCTGGAAGGTCTCTCCTAAAGTAGCATGCTTATCGATCTCTCTCCTTGAGAGGACGTAGGTGTGGGCAAGTTTTTAAGTATAAATTAAACTCGTTTGTTTTGAATGCCTACAATGCACTCAGTGTGATTTTATTCTGTCAAGCAGCTTCCTGTTCCTCATTTCACCATTTTCATACAGATTTATTCAAAATATACAGCCACTGTGTTGCATGATGAAATTTTATTATTTTTATGCAGGCTCTTACAGAACCTGCATTTAAAAATGAATGGCCAACGTTTCCTAAGACAATAATATTTCTAAATATTAAAAGAATTCCCTTTAATCCATTACAAAATTTATTTTATTAACTATAACAGCCAATCATTTGCTTCATTGTTAAATACTTATCTTTATTTAGAATATTTTATATATTTTTTGAGAATTATATACATATATGCAGTGCATTTTGATCTTAGCTAGCCTCTTTTCTCCCTTTTAATTCCCCCCCAGACTGCCTCCAACGTGGCCTCCTTTGAACTTCATGTCCTTCAATTAAAGGAAACACACACACACACACACACACACACACACACACACACCACTGAGTCCAGTTAATGCTACCTGTATGGGTATGGGCCATTCATATAGGCAACCACCAATGGCCACTTCCCTAGAGAGAAATGATCCTTCCTCCTATACCAGCCTGTAGCTACAAATAACTCCTCAGCCAGAGAAGGGCCTTGTGACCCCCTTACTCATCCATGCTGGCTTTTGCTGGCTTGCTCTTCTGTAGGCCTTATGTAGGTAACCACAGCTGATGTGAATTGATGAGTGCTATAGTCATGCCATGTCCAAAACACATTTCACAGCACTCCTTGCTGTCCTCTGGCTCTTACATTCTTTCTGTTCATGCTCTGTGATGTTCTCTGAGCGTTGGGATGGAGGAGTTGATACAGAAGTCCCATTTATGGACAAGCACTTAGTATCTTATTTTAGCATTTTGACCAGTTTTGAGTCTGTATTGACTGCTGCCCACTGCTTCTCTGGCCAAGGGTAAGAGCACCACAAATCTGTAGTCATAAACATAATTCTTTACAAAAAGCATAACATCATGAATATTTAGCAAAACAGCAATAGGTTCCCCCTAAGGCTCATGGTCTCTGCAGCCATGAGTTTAAGCATGAAATCCCTCCCATGGAGCAGACCTCAAATCCAACCAGAAAGCAGTTGGTTAACTGTCAACAGTCATGCCACTATTGCGCCAGTGGACACATGCTGCCTAGCAAGCTGGTACTGTAGCAGACAGGGTTTGATGCTGGGCAAGACTTTTGATGTTTTTTCTCTTCCAGTGGCCTGCACAGCACCTTCTGGCACTGTCAAAGCTAGCCAGCAGGGAGAAAGGTTCCCAGCTAGTTTGAGATTGATCTCTCAATGTCCTGAAACTAAAGGGTTTGGAGTCTTCAACATTATAATTTTACAATCTGGTTATGGTAGGTAACCAAGAGCAGTATCTATAGCCTGTGTTGTTTGAGGTCTCCCTGATCAGCAACTCATAGTGAGCTAATCCATGACTGTTGCCGAGAGTTTTGTTTAATAAACTTCTGGGAGGAGCATTCTCCAGCCATGCGTTGATACTTGTCTTTTTAATTCAGTGTAAAAGATTAGAACTTGCTTTTCTTCCTCCTATGTTGCCTCATCCAGCCTAGATACAAGGCTGTGTGCCTAGCCTTATTGTAACTTGCTGTGCTGGCCCTGGGAGGCCTGCTCTTTTCTGAAGGGAAGCGAAGGAGGAGCTGATCTGGGGCGGGAGAGGTGGTGGGAGGGACTGGGAAGAGCGAAGGGAGGGCAACTGCTGTCGGGATGTAATATATGACAACAGAATAAATAAAATTAGAACGTGACATTTTATAATTGATATTTTATCATATTATTTTGTTTGATATTTTTATTGCATTTCTTTGGAGTACTGAGAACAGATGAGTAGTTTTATCATAAAGGGGACAGAGTATATTTCAACATCTATATCTTTAAACACACAGTGTCACTATAAATGTGTACAGGCGAATGGTCTTTCAGGATTTAAATGCCTCTTAGCATTATTGTCTTTATTTATGAGAAAGTTTTTTATGGTAATCATATCCACAACCGGCTGATATTTCTGCCTCTATTATTACTTCAGTAATTGGCCTGTAATTAAATAAAAAACATAATTTTTCAAGGTATTTGAATTGAGTTTGAGGTTCTGAGCTATTCCAATATAGATTTGAAGCTTCTTTTTACAGGACTATAACTTCCTTGCAATAAAATGCAGGAATGTGAAATGTTGAGCTGCTAAGCTTCAGGACCTCTGTGTACTCAGCCAACCATCTGCAGTGTCATGTGTGTTCATCATCCAGAGGTGTCTAGTTTATTTCTGTCTCTCTATCCTCATCACCTTTATTTATTTTTATTTTTTAAGATATGGAATGGTTCACGGATTTGCGTGTCATCCTTGTGCAGGGGCCATGCTACTCTTCTCTGTATCGTTCCAATTTTAGTGTATGTACTGCTGAAGTGAGCACCCTCTTTATTTTATTATTATTATTTTTTTGTTTTTTCGAGACAGGGTCTCTCTGTGTAACCTTGGATGTCCTGGACTCACTTTGTAGACCAGGCTGGCCTCGAACTCACAGAGATCTGCCTGTATCTGCCTCCTGAGTGCTGGAATTAAAGGTGTGTGCTACCATGTCCGGCAATCCTCTTTATTTTTTAAGACAGACTCTCACCATGTAGCTGTGACTGGCCGGGCTGTGTGGCCCAAGCTGGCCAGCACTCACAGTAATCCCCCTGCCTCTGACTCCTGAGTGCTTGGACTATACTCAGCACCATCCTCTTCTTGGTCACATCACCATAGTTTATATTTGATACTGGAGTGGTTAATATAAACAGACCTGTATAAAGTGCACTCACCTAATGACAGTGACCACTATCTTGGATTGTCTGGTGATCTTACAGGTGACAGTTGGTCTTTTATTGCCGAATAACAACAGCCCACTGATTGAAAGCCACAGTTTGCTATTATTTGTAGATGTTGGGGCAGTCACATTTCTGTGTTGTTAAGAATAACACTGCTGTGAACATTTGTGGACGAGTTTTTGTCTTTCTTTAAAAAGTGTTTTTAGGAGCCAGGCATCATGGTGCATGCCTATAATCCCAGCACTTGGGAGGCAGAAGCAGGCAAAATCTCTGTGAGTTTGAGGCCAGCCTGGTCTACAAATTGAATCCAGGACAGCCAAGATCCACCCCTCTACTCTTAATTTTGTTTTTGTTTTGTTGTTTTAATGATTTAATGGGAGTCCATTTTGTCCTGCCCATATACTCATAGGTGTGGGCTATTCAGTGGATCATGGTTGACCTACAGAGAGTCACACCCTTAGAGAAAATTGATTCTCATCTAGAACCCATCGTCTGTCTTCAGCTAAGGGGGCACTGTGAACCCTTTCCTACTCCATACTATCATGCCGACTGGCTTGATCTTGGCAGATACTGTTCAGGCAACCACGGCTGCTATGAGTTCATGAGCGCAAAAGTCCAGTTATAACTAGAAGACAAGATTTTGCTTCAGTCCTGACATCCTTCTGCCTCCTCCTCTGTGATGTCCGGGGCCATGGTGGGCATGTGATGTAGGTGTCCCATTTGTGACTGAACACTCCACTGATACTTAATTTTTGCACTTTGATCAGTTGTGAGCTTCTGCCAGTGCACAAAGAAACTAATCTGTGGGTAGAAGATATGACTCTAGAGAGGAGTTTGCTATTTTGTCCATTTAGCGGAATAATCATTGTGGCTTCTCCTCTGGGGCCTATGAACTCCTCAGTCATGAGTTTTACAGTACCAGACATACATTTGTTTTTGTGTAGAACGTTTAGCAACTCCCATAGCAGCTGAGCCACTATTGCACTCATGGGCCTATGATGTCATGCTGTTCGCTGTTACAGTTTTCAGAGTTCACCAGCTGGGTAAGACTACAAATACTTTTTCTCCCCTTGCAGCTTGCATTAGTGCCTTTCAGTTCTCTGAAAGCTATCAGAGAAGACTCTTCCTCGTTAGTACCAATTTGATTGTTCTGTGACCTACGATCAATGTGTGTTGTTGTCTTCAGCTGTCGGGTCTTACGATCCCGTTCTTAGGTGCAATCAGGAGCAATGGCCATAACTTGTGTTGTTTTGGCAGTGGTTTAACCAACAATGTGAGGGGAGATACCCTACACCTGGCCCTGGGGTTTTTATCTGTCAACGTATGGCTTCTGAGAAGAGCATCATTCCTGGTGTAGGGTGACTGCAGTTAGTGGACAGGTCCCCTTATGGATGCATGTTTCCTTTTCCCCTGAATATGGACCTAGGAATGGTATCATCGAGCAGCTCAAGCCAAGAAACTCTGAAGCTTCCGTCAGAGCTGTAGCAACTCCGTACTCGGAGATCGGGGAAAGTCAGAAACGTGAATTTCTCCACTATATGGTTCCCTTCTAGAGTCAGAATCCTCTTCTTTTTTAAGTCAAATTCTCCCTGATTTCTGCCTGCTGCTACTCATTTCATCTGTCTTCAAATTGTCATAGAAAGCATTCTGTCTGGGGGGGGGTAATAATTTTTGTCTTTAAGGATTTTTGTCTTTTCTTTTCTTTTCTTCTTTTGAGACAGGGTTTCTGTTTGTAGCCCTGGCTGTCCTGGAACTCATGCTCTAGACCAGGCTGGCCTCGAACTCAGAGATCCACCTGTTTCTGCTTCTGCTGGAATTAAATAAAGTCTGTCTTTAATGGTTTTAATGTACCATGAACTCCTTCTCAGCCTCTACCAGCTCAGGATACCAACAGTGATTTGATTGTTTTAAGCTCTCTCTTACGCTGCTCCCTTTCGGCCACAAATCCATGAGTGGCTTTGTATGTTGCTTATGATAGCATTCAGTTCTTAGAGTTGCCTGTGTGACCTGCAGTCCCCCCTCCCTCAGCCCACTGTCTATCTGGTTGATCTTCATTGCCTCATTGCCCCCATCCGACTCACTCTGAATCCCTCTGACCTCTGACCTCTGGCCTCCGAGGCTCTCCTACTGGATGTCCATATGGCTGGCTCCTTTATCATCTTCAGATATGTGCTTAAAGGTGACATTTATCTTAGACCCTCATAATTGGAAAAACCTTCTATTAATGCTTAGCTCATTTTGTACTATGTTGCTTTCTATTTTACCTGGTTACTTTTAAAATTGTTTGCTTTTGTCCTATGATACAACTCTACAAAGCAGAACTATTTGCTTTGTCCATTGCTGTAGTTTCAGTGTTGTAGTGGCCTTTGGAAGATAGCAGACTCTCAAGAAATAGTTCAGTGAACAATACCCTTGACTCACAAATTGTGCTATTTTGAAATTCAGTGTTTGCTTTTTTTTTTTTTTTTTTTTAAATAAAGGGGGACATTTCTACTTATTGGGGAGAAAAGAACAGTTCAGTGAAGAGGTATGAATTGTACTTTTTGTTTCCTAGTGCTTTTTCCCTTTAATTTTTGTTGTATTTAAAACTCTCTCTGTATGTGTTTCATTTACATTCTGACTCTTGAGTTTTGTTAGAATCTTAGATTCCAGACATTTAAAATTCTCTCTTTAAAAGTGTGAGTATAGGAAGATTGTTTTAGCTTGAAACAGATGAAAATTATTCTAGGGAACGAAAAGGTGATGGATTTAGCTGTTGATACAGCAGTCAATTTAAATGGTTTTAATCTAAGAGAGCCTTAATCAGTCTTATTCAGAACAGAAATGTATTCTCTCCTAAGTAATTGACTGAGGCCAGAACCATTAACAAATTGAATAAAGATTTTGCTAATGCCAAGAACTGTGCTGTTAGCAAGATTGCCCTGATTATGTCATCGTGTTCCAAGATGTGCACTTGCTAAATACGGCTGATGTATTTTTCAGTGTTGCCGATTTTGAAGTCATTAATTGAATGACATTTCACTGTCCTCAGACTTGCACTGTTCATATAGTTTTGACATGGAGCAGTAGCAATTTGAAAATCATTGATGTGTCCTACCAGTGTCTTAAATTTGAATTCAGAGAGAAGTTCCATAAGAGGCACTTTCGACAGTTTGTAGGTCAAGAAGTACATATTATTTTGTTCCCCTGAAAGTGAGACCATGCTGATTCTTGTGTCTAAGACTGAGGATGTAGTTAGGGCACATTCCTAAGATGTGATGCTTATAATAAGCATTTCTACCTCTTAAGACTTGATTTGGTAACATGGAATGCAGAGTACTGAAAGCAGATCCCTGGTTCGGTCGCTTTACTTTTGGACTTTTGCAGAAGGCAGCATGCTCCTGCTGACCTCTGGGGACCACTGAATGGCTGTCTTCCCAGAGATCTATCTGCACAGTATGCTGTGTGGAGGGAGATAGCCGCTTAGAAGGTCACCCCGAGTTCAAGGGCAGCATGGGCTGCATTAGTGAGCTCAGGACAGATCTGCACAACATATAGCAAGACTTCTTAAAAATAAATAACCAACCAAACAAAAAAGAGACTTTCAAGAAGGGTTGAAGTCCAGGAACCTTTTCAGCTTTCTCTTTCAAGTGAATTTGCATTTTCAGAAGCTGGAGCCTTCCAAGAGTGCTGTCCTAGTATAGAGGACCAGGTTTCCTTTCCCTGGCTCTGGTTTCTGTAACTACGACAAATACTCGGTGTCTGCTCAGGTCTCAGCTACACGCCTTTCCTCACCAAGCTTCCTACTCTTACCTCATTGCAGACCTGGATGAGAGTAGTGCGCACTGACTTTGCCACAGCCTGCGGGCTACACTGTCTTCAGATTGCCTCCATCAGACAAATTAGTCCATTACCTTTAAACTCAATCTTACTTAAGCTCTCTTGACAGGGCAGGATGCAGCTAGGGTTTTTTGCTAGAACATCACACAAATGGTCCCTAGCCCAGTCCTGATGGAGTCCCTGTTTTCCCTGAACTCTCAGAAACCAGGCCTTCACTGTACACATTTTTGTCTTCCAAGTTCCCACCAGAATGATCCTTTGAGACTTTTTTAGTCCAGAGTCTCTTATTTCTGCTGCATATGAGAGCTTCCTGCCTGTTCTCTCTCCACCTCCCATCTTATGGGTCTTCACCTCCATTTCACTGGAGGAGTGCTGGGATAACAGACTTGTACTGCTGTGTCATAGGGCTTTTTACGTGGGGTCTAAACATTGCACTCAGGTCTGCAGGCTTGTATGGTCTCGGATTGTTTTCTGGACTACATTCTTTAAAGTGATGCTCTTGCCCATCATTTCTAACCCTCTTTCTACTTGGTTCTCATCACTTAGTACCATACAGTATTGCTTACTTATTAATCGTCAATGGATCTTTTATCCACTTGAATGTCAACTGCAGAAAAGTAGATATTTCTGTGTTAAACTACAAGCCTACAATAGTGCCTAGGGCACAGTATGTCATTATCAAATGCTTGTTGAATAAGTTCTTAGCCCAGTTACAACACAGAGATCATGCCAGAGTTACAGCATCCAGCGGTGGGGAGCGATCCTGAACAGCTTGTTATCAATCAGGGAGTGTCTCCACATCTATGTATCCAGCATCTGTAACTATATTTTTGAACAATAGTGTTTCTTACAGCTTTGACCAGGTGAAAGGAGTCTCTGAGCTATTAGGCATGCTCAGGGAGTTTGTGATAGGTTTGTGATAGGCTGACTTTACGGTGGCTCGTATTTCATTGCCTCTGGGGTGAATGGCATTGTTATAATGTGTGCTTCCCCCCTGTCTCCTGCTCCCCGCTCTGCTCTTGTCTCTCTGTCTATACCCTCTCCATTTACTTGGTAGATGGGTGCCACTGTCATTTCTCTCTGTCTTTTCCACTATGGTGAAAAGAGGTGGCGATTTCACTGTGTGAGGTTATTTGCACAGATGGCTCCTGACTTATTTACTGACATTTGTTTTCCATATGCTTGCCGTCAGTACTGCTACAATTCTTACAGTGTGCGGAATGCCGAATTCCGTTGCCAGCTGACTAGCTGGCAGTTTGAAATGTGACCTCCTGTGCTTTTTGGGGTTGAGGCGTAAGTGTGGAGAGCATTGCCAGCTTTATTCTGCAGCTAAGACTGATTCATCATTTCCACTGCTATTTAAAAGTGGGTAGAAAACTAAGGTGAAAGTGCAGTTTCATAGACATTTTCATAAGTATTAATACTATTTCTTTACATATAGGAATTGCCACTATTCCAACAGGACAAGGTTTTCTCTCTAATTGTAGGCTTGTTGCTTTAGATTCATGCATATGTAGGTAATTGTCATAGTTACCTTCTCTGTCAAGTTGACATGAACTTAATGTCACTTTGGAAGAGGAACTCAACCAAAGAATTGCCTCCATCAGATTGCCCTATCACATGTCTGTGGGACATTTTCTTAGTTGCTAATTGATGTAGGAAGGCCTACCTCACTCCGTGGTGCTGTTCCTGGGCAAGTGGGCCTGAACAAGGCAGAGGGAGCCAGTCAGTCAGCACTGTTCTTCCATGCTTTCTGCTTCAAGGTCCTGCCTCGATTTCTCACCTTAGCTTCCCCGGAGGATGGACTGTACCCTGTAAGATGAAATAAACACTTTCTTCCACAAGTTTGGCCAGGTATTTATCACAGCAACAGGAACACGCCTAGAACAGTAGTATTTAGGAAAAAACACATAAAGTGCTGGCCAGTACAGATTTGTCTAATGCCATGGGTTGTTTGTTTTTTTGTTTATTTATTTATTTGGTTCTGAGGGCAATGGGAATGAAACTTACTTTGTTTGTTTTTTGTTTTCAGTTTAGTTTTACACATCCCTGAAATTAGGAGCCTATCATATACACAGCAGGGAGTGACCTGTATTCCCTGAACTTGATAAAGTAGCAATCATGTCTTACATTATTATTACAGCAGCTTGGCTCTGACTTGGCCAGAACTTTTGATTACTACTTAGTAAGTTGAGTCCTGTCTCCTTATAAAACCTTTCCCTACCGCAGTGCAGCACCACAGCTAGGATAACGGCATGCAAGCAGTCCGGACGTAGAGTGCCTCCAGCACCAGTTTCTCTAGTGTTGTCCTTGTGCACACACCCCGATTCCTCTCCCTGCCCATTTTGTGCATCCTAGACAACCCCAGGTCTGTTGTCCTTGTGTATTGTTTTGTCATTTCAAGAATGGTACATGAGAGGAGTACTGCTGTATATAATATTCTGGGTTGACTCATGGCTCATACTACAATTTTCTGGAGATTTCTTATGGTAGTGCCTTGCATGCCAATCCTTTTTTTTATTGCTATGGTATGGATAGCAAGTAGTTTAAAGACTCCATTATAGAAGGGCGCCTTAGTTATTTCCAGTTTGGGGTTGTTACAGATATTTGTCATGAACATTTGTACATAGGTCTGTGTGTGGACTCAAGTTTTTATTTGTCACAGAAGTATTAAATCATATGCAGTTGTTTTTCCTAAGACAAACGAAAGTGAACATATTGTTTTGCACTCTCACCAGCAACGCAGGGAGGATCTATGTTCTCTGTATATTTGGCAGAGTTTGTATTGACACATTTACTTTAACTGTTCCAAAAGGATGGAGAAAAGGCTCACCTTTGCTTTATTTGCATTTCTCTGTTGATCAGTGATGGCCAGCATTTTGTCTTGTGCTTATTTGCCTTTGTATCTCTTCTCACCTGAGATGTCTCCTCATGTGTGGTGCATATTTAAAAAAATACTGTATTTATGTTATTTTCACTTTTCCCTTTCTCTTTGTTACTCCAATGCCTTCTCTAATTCATGATCTCTATTCTTAAGAATTATTGCTAAACACACACATGCGCGCGCACACACACATGCACACACACAAAAGCTGCAGAGTCCATTTAGTGTTGCTTGTATGTACATGTGTTTAGGACTGACTACTTGTGATTGGCTAGCCTGTCAGGGGGATCATCGCTGGACAAACTGATTTTTCTTCTCAGCAGCTGTTTATTATCTGCAGCTCCTTGTCTAGAGGCAGGGCTGTGGGGGGTTAAATGAGAAATGTCCTCTGTATGCTTTCATACTTGAACATTTGGTGCTATTCAGGAAGGCCGTGGAACCTTTAGGAATTGGAGCGCTGCTAGAGAAAGCACATCACTAGGAGCAGGCTTTGAGAGGTCCTTAGCCCTGCCCCATTTTTAGTTCTTTCTCTGCTTTACATTTTCAGTTAAGGATGTGCTATCTCAGCTTTTTGTGCCTGCTGGACTCTTCTTCCAGAGCTATAAGCCACACCAAACTCTCCCATAAGTCACTTTTGATCATAGTGTTGTAGCAACAAAAAAGAAAGTAATGCAAGAGCCTTGTAAACTGTGCCCCTCATGTGGTCATGTCAGCTGCTGTGGTCACTACTGAGGGCTCGTTTAGACAGCTGTGTGTTAAGATTTCATGAGTCCAGCATTCCCATCATGCTGGAAGTCCCTGTCTCCCTGCCGGCATCATGGTCCTCTGGGTCTTACAGGCTTTCTGCTGCTCCTTCTGTGATGGTCTGGGCTTTCGGGGTACGCCTGCATTGTAGATGTACCATCTGGGGCCGGGTACTGTAGGCAGGCATTGAAGTGAGTTAAATGTCTGTAAATCCTTAGGAAGGCTTAAAAAGAGACTCGAGAGAACTGCTGTAAAAATACTTGAAGCGATTTTGACCTGAAAGGGAGGACTGCAGAGTAACATCTATTTTTAATATCCTATTGGTCAGAGGCGTTGCCAATGCTTTTACACATAGCTTGTTGCCCACAGAGGCACAATCCAGTGGTTGAATCAGATATCCTCAATTTTAACCCAAAGTGGAGAAACTGATGCTTGGAATTGGGTGAGTTGTCAGTAGCAGGGATGTAGGAAGAATGGCCCTTGGACTTTGACTACAGATCTGATCGCGTGACCAGAAAAAATGCTGGCATCCTAAGATGACTGCACTCCAGCTATGTGGTACGTAATCTTTGTCTCTGTCTCTGAAGATGTGACCTGGAAAAGGCAGCTGATGTGATTTGTCCCAAACATGCCTGAGGAAACCAGTTGTGTTGTCTTAGTGGCACTGTCTTTGCCCAGTTTCCTCTGAAAACCTCATCACTTGTCAGCACAGGCCAAGTGTCCCTCATCTAAAATGCATGCGAACAAAAGTGTTCCACTTTACATTTTTCAGATTTGAGGGTATTTGCTTTGCTTTACCAACTGAGCATGTACAGTGTTAAATATATAGTTCAAAATGCCTCAAATTCCAAGCCCTTCTGTGGCATACAGTCATTGAAAAATGACCAGATTTTGAACCATTTTTGGTGTTTCGATTTCTGGATCAGGAATGTTCAAACTATGTTCCTTTCCCTTTTTCAATCAATTTCTAATTTCCTTTGTTGAAGAATATAATAGATATTTCTTTTAAAACCTGGGTACAGGAAAATCATAATTTCTGCCTTTTATTGTCATCTTTCCCTCATTGAACAAAGTATTAGGAGCTCCAGACAGCCTCTCAATGAGCACGAAGGGTGTGTTCTCTTTCATAATTACGTTAGTGTTTGCTTCCTATGTATGATTACTGTGCCTTTTTAGTAAGTGACCTTGATGTACAATCTTTGACTTGAAGTTTGCATTGTCTGATATTAATGCAGTCCATGCAGCCTTCTTATGCCTTTCTATTATCCAACAATTTTAATACTTCTATTTTTAGAGAGCTACTAGTTAAAATTTAGCTGCTTATTTATTTACTTGTGTGTTTAGATGCTAACTTGTGTGTGTATGTGTGTGCGCGTGTGTATGTGTGTGTGCACGCACGTGTGTGTCTTCACTTATCACTCTTTACTGTATGTTTTGAGATAAGGTCTTTCACTGAGCCCAGAGCTCATGGATTGGCTAATAGGCTGGCCAATGAGCTCCAGGGATCTGTTGTCTCTTTCTATAAATCGCCTGCATTTTCCATAGGTGTTGGGATCTGGCTGTCATGTTTGCATGGCTAGTGCTTTACTCACTGAGCATCTCTCCAGACATATTCATTATTTTTTTTTTAGCTTTATAGAGCTAATACTATAATCATTTTTGTTAATTTGGGCCATGTTCAAAATTGTGTTTTTATAGAGTAAATATGTTAATGTGTCACTGACATTTCTACATGGACAAAGGAGAGAGAGAAAAGAAAGTCATCTGTCAACTAACTAATTTGTAACATTTTCAAGTAAGAAGTAGGTTTGTTAGATGCTGAGGGAATGTATTTGTAGTCCTGGAATGAGTTGAAAAAAACATTTAAAATAGCAGTGATTTGTTCTCTATTTTGCTGATATTTAAACCCAGACCCCGTGTAGGATAAGGTTTTGTTAACTTGACACAAACTGGAGTCGTTTTGGATGAGGGATCCTCAACTGAGAAAATGCCTTCATCAGATTGGCCTGGGGGCAAGTCTTTAGGGCATTTTCTTGACTAATGACTTATTTATGTGCCATCAATCTTGGGCTGGTGCTCCTAGGCTGTGAGGGAAGACAGGCTGAACAAGCCAATAAGTAGCACCGTCTACAGCCTCTGCTTCAGTTCCTGCCTCCAGTTTCCTGCCTTGAGTCCCTGCCTCACTTCCCTGGATGATGGGCAGTGAGCTGTAAGCTGTAATAAACCCTTTCCTCCCCAAGTTGCCTTACCGTAGTATCCTTACCGTAACTTAGGAAGCAGACAAATATAGACCCTAAGTTTTAAGTTTGAATATAAATAATACAACAAACTTCCTGAGTATTTTAATGTACAAATGTAGAGTCTACATAGGACAATGTTCTATTTTGAACAGAGGTGATACAGCACAGCTAACTGAAGGCAAAACTCTACACTAAATTTTGTTATGTTCCATGTAATTAAAATATTGATGACAACTATATTTGCTTCTCGTTATGAGTCTCAGAGGACTAATTAGCGTACCATAAGACTTTCACCTTTGTAGAGAGAACGGCTCTCGTTCATATTTGTATCACCAGTGCTTATTTTAGACCCAGCAAATAACATGTTCCAAGCAACGTAAGGAGTTACATCTTTTAGTCTTTCTTTTCAGATATTTGTGTGTTTGATATATACATGGAATTTATTTTGTAGGATAGTCCTTAATTTATAATTTTCTGTAGCTTGTTTATGATCTAATTTTGGCTGTGAATTTTTTATTAGTCTAGTGTAAAAGTGATCTTGTAGCTATCACAGCACATAAACTTTATGCTCTTGACAACCATTTCCTAGTTTTGTGTCATGTTAGTTTTGACCTCTTGCGTTAAATGGTGAATGTTTTCCAGACTGAATTCACCTCCCCCTCCATTTGTAACATGAAAGCAATGGGAGTAGATAGTTTGGCATTTACATTGATGGCTATGTACTACCCAGGTACACTGTTTCTTTCTGAGGCAGGATCTTTAGTTTAGGCGGCTGTCAGGTTCTCAATGGGTAGGAGGATGTCCTTGAGCCTCCTGTGTTTACCCTTAGGGATTTGGATTCCAGAGATGTGCCACACACCAGGTTAAGGACTTACTGGGGAACCCAGGGCCTTGTGCTGGTCAGGCTAGGACACTACCAACTGAGTTACATCCCTAACCCATTTTCTGATGTTGTGTAACATCTGCTGATGACTCTCACTCTTCAATCAGTTTTCCTTAGGTTTTTATTCTCATATGATTTCTGACTTAAAAGTTTTAATCATAATAGAAGAAATATTCACTTGTTTTCACCTTGATCATCCAGTTGTCTCCTTTGTTTTACTTTGTAGTCTATGAGTTGTAGACAGCAAAAGTACCCGTCTCACAATGCTTGTTAGTTTTTTTTTTTTTGTCTCCCAGGTTCACTCAGAGCTTTGTTTTTTCCTTTTTCTTATTTGTCTGTGTTCCTGTACTCTTTAATAATTGCAGTTACTCTTTCTGAAATCTCTCTTTTTTTTAAAAAAATGTTTTAGGATACTGATTGTTGTTTTGTGAAACTTCATGTGAGTGTGTGTGTGTGTGTGTGTGTGTGTGTGTGTGTGTGTGTATGTGTGTATGGGTGTGTGTGTGTGCAGGATGACCAGCACATAGTCAGCAGTTTGCTCAGGCACTTAGATAGCAGGCAGCAGGCAGCAGGCAGCAAACAGCGAAGTACTACATATATTATGGTGATTAGAAAAAGCCTTTAAAGAAAGCAAGGTCAGTGGCTTGTTTGTCTTCTGTTGCCCATGGACTAACAATACAGCTCAAGGGTTTGTTGGCTTTGCCTGTTTGATGTGTGGACATCTGCTTCTCAGTTATTCTTGGTGCAGGTCTGTTTACTGCTTTAGAATGGTCGTGGGATCTGGGAGAATGGAGTCTCAACATGAGGTAAACTAAAGTCTTACCTACTAGACAACTTTATTCAGAGCATCAGACAGTTTATACAGCAACAGTTAAGAAAAGTCACCTGAGCAGGGCAGTGGTGGAGCACGGACTTGGGAGGCAGAGGCAGGCGGATCGCTGTGAGTTCGATGCCAGCCTGGTCTACATAGTGAGTCCAGGACAGCCAAGGCTACACAGTGAAACCCTGCTTCCAAAATAAAAAAAAGTCACCTGAGTATATAATCACAAGGACAAGCTGCACGTGGCGAACATGTTTTCCCATCGAGGCATATAAGCAAATAACAACAGCCAGTTGTAATGAATCATCTAAGGCAAACTCATCCATGTCCACTTCACCTGGGAGGGGCAACAGCACATTCCCGGAACAATCCCAGGTTTTGAAGAAACAGAGATCATAAGACTCTGGTCATTTTTTTCTTGGAGTTTTCTCACAAGCACTCAGAATTCCCCTCACACAACTCCATTCTTGGACAGTGTTCCAACAGTCGTCAAAGCCACAGATACTCTTAATTGACATTTTTCCCCCTGGGGAGAGGATGGTGGGGAACTTCCCAAAATTGGATACAATTGTAAATGTGTGTGCATTGTTAAAAGATAATATTCTATACTTTCCGCTATCAAATGATCAATTCCCAATTAGTACTTTTAGAAGTAAATTTCTACTGTTTTGACAAATGACTCATTTCTTTTTAATAATTTTCCAAAGTAAATATGCATAAGAAACATATCACAAACATATCAGTTTAAAAATTCATGTGTAGTTAAACTTCAAAATCAAATGCATAATAGTTTTTTTCACTAATGATTTAAATTCTAAGTTATATTTTTCAGAATCGTAATGTGTAGTTTTAGCACAGGAAGATATTCATGACTGTACTATGAATGAATACATACCTATTTAGGAACATGCAGACATATTGGAAACTGCACAGCTATGGAAACGTTAGGCCAGGAGATGGCACCAAGGAGATGGTACAGCATTGAACGCTTCATAACTTACTGACATGGGGTGATTCCCCATTGTGCTGATGAGAAACCTGAAGCTTAGAAAAGTCACTTGCTTAATTACAGTCAGCATGAAAATAAACCCATATTCACATTCATAACTGTCAACGAACCAAGTGGCAGATAGAGGGTAGTGCTTATTCTTCACAAAAGATTACCTATTAGGAATGCTTTGGTCAATAGATAGCAAATTAGCTCTCCTCTCTCCGTCCCCACCCCTTCCCCTCTCTCAGTTGGGGTAGGGAGAGGAGAGAGACAGAGATACCAACCAACCAAATGCTGGCTCTGTAAGTTATAATTCTTACTTCTTTTCTTATTTATTTAATTTATTTTTAAATGCTTTTTAAAAAAATTAGTTTATTCAGATTACATCTCAATTGTTATCCCCTCAGTTGTATCTTCCCATTCCTCCCTCCCTTCCCTCTTTCACCCTATTTCCTTCTCCAAGGTCTATGACAAAAGGGGACCTTGTCCCCCACCATATGATCACAGCCCCTATCAGGTCTCATCCTGGTATCCTGCTTATCCTTTCTTGGAGTGCCACCAGGCCTCCCCACCAAGGGGAAGTGGTCAAATATGGGGCACCAGAATTCATGTCAGAGTCAGTCCCCACTCTCCACACAACTGTGGAGAATGTCCTGTCCATTGGCTAGATCTGAGTAGGGGCTAAATGTTTACTACATGTATTTTCCTTGGTTGGTACAGTAATTTGAGAAGACCCTCCACCCCACCCCCCACCCCCAGCTCCAGATCTGCCCATCATGATGTTCTTCTTGTAGGTTTCTAGGACCCCCTGGATCCTTCTATTTCCCCATTCTCCCATACTTCTCTCACCTAGAGTCCCAAAAGGAAGTCCTCACATCTATCCCAATCTCCTGGTAAATGAAGACTTTCGTGGGACCACCCTTTTAGGCTAGTGTCCAATTATAAGTGAGTATATACCATGTGAGTCTTTCTGGGTCTGGGTTAATTCAGGATTTCCTTGTTTTTAATAGCTGAGTAGTATTCCATAGTATAAATGTACCACAGTTTCTTTATCCATTCTTCAACTGAGGGACATTTAGGTTGTTTCCAGGTTCTGGCTATTACGAATAAGGCTACTATGAACATGGTTGAACATATGTCCGTGTTGTGTGGTGGAGCATCTTTTGGGTATATTCCAAGGGTCTTGAGGTAGCCCTATTCCCAGTTTTCTGAGAAAGCACCCGATTGATTTCCAAAGTGCTTGTACAAGTTTGCACTTCCACCAGCAATGAAGGAGTGTTCCCCTTTCTCCACATCCTCGCCAGCATGTGCTGTCAGTTGAGTTTTTGATCTTAGCCATTCTGATGGGTGTAAGATGGAGTCTCAGAGTTGTTTTGATTTGTGTTTCTCTGATGATTAAGGAGGTTGAGCATTTAAGTGTTTCTCAGCCATTCAGTATTCCTCTGTTGAGAATTCTCTGTTTAATTCTGAGTCCCATTTCTTAATTGGGTTATTTGGTTTGGTGGTGTTTAATTTCTTGAGCCCTTTATATATTTTGGATATTAGACCTTTGTCAGATGTAGGGTTGGTGAAGATCTTTTCCCAGTCTTTAGGCTGTTGCTCTGTTTTGTTGACAGTGTCTTCTGCCTTGCAGAAGCTTCTCAGTCTCATGACGTCCCATTTATTAATTGTTGATCTTAAGGCCTGGGCTGTTGGAATTCTGTTCAGGAAGTTGTCTCCTGTGCTCCAGGCTCTTCCCCACTTTTTTTTTTTTTTTTTTTTTTTGATAGATTAGTGTCTCTGGTTTTATGTTGAGGTCTTTAATCCAGACTTAGACTTGAGTTTTTTTGCATGGTGATAAATATGAGTCTACTTGCATTTTTCTACATGTAGCTATCCAATTAGACAAGCAGCATTTATTGACGATGCTATCCTTTTTCCATTGAATAGATTTGGCTTCTTTGTCAAAAATCAAGTGACCATATGTGTGTGGTTTCATTTCTGGGTCTTTGATTCAATTCCATTGATCAACCAGCCTATTGCTGTGCCAGTACTATGCTATTTTAATTACTGTTGCTCTATACTAGAGCTTGAGATCAGGTATGGATACTCCTCTGGAGGATCTTTTATTGTACAGGATTGTTTTAGCTATTCTGGGTTTTTTGTTTTTCCATATGAAGTTGAGAATTAATCTTTCAATGTCTTTAAAAAATTGTGTAGGTATTTTGATAGGTATTGCATTAAATCTGTGTATTGCTTTTGGTAAATTGGCCCTTTTTACTATGTTAATTCTCCCAATCCATGAACAAGGAACATCTTTCCATCTTCTGATGTCCTCTTCAATCTCTTTCTTCAGAGATTTGAAGTTTTTTTCAAACAAGTCTTTCATTTGCTTGGTTAGAGTTACTCCTAGATATTTTATATTGCTTGTGGCTATAGTGAAGGGTGTAGTTTTCCTAATTTCTTCCTCTGCACGATTGTCATTTGTACATAGGAAGGCTACTGGCTTTTTTGAGTTAATTCTGTATCCAGCCATTTTGCTTAAGGTGTTTATCAGCTGTAGGAGTTCCATGGTGGAATTTTGGGGGTTACTTATGTACAGTATCATATCATCTGCAAATAGTGATAATTTGATTTCCTCCTTTCCCGTTTGGATCCCCTTGATCTTCTTTTATTGTCTTATTGCTCTGGCTAGAACTTCAAGAACTATATTGAAGAGATATGGAGAAAGTGAGCAGTCTTGCCTGGTCCCCGATTTTAGAGGAATTTCCTTGAGTATCTCTCCATTTAATTTGATGCTGGCTATTTGCTTGCTGTATATATCCTTTATTATGTTTAGGTATGTGCCTTGTATCCCTGATTGCTCCAAAACTTTAAACATGAATGGGTGTTGGATTTTGTCAAATGCCTTTTATACATCTAAGGAGATGATCATGTGGTTTTTTTCTTTCAGTTTGTTTATATGGTGGATTACATTGATTAAAAAGCCACATCTAGTTGGAATCATAACTGAGTTTTTGCTCCCTCTTCTGCCATTCTTTAAAGAAGAGTTGTTGCAGGTTACAGGGTGATTGATTCTTGCTTCATCATGGAAATTACCCTAAGGAGAGATATGGGTAGATTATTACAATATACTTGTCTAAATATTAATAGAGAAGGAAACAGTGTCCTGAGAAGCAGAGTGGCAACTACAGAGGGAAAATAAGGAAAAAAAAAAAAAAAAACCCACAGAAGTTATATAGGAGCCAAAGAACAGACATGCAGCGAGTATAGTGTATTCTGGGACTCAAATTTGGTTCAGTATGGTGGGTCTATAGACAGCTTAAGTATGCTACAACACAGGATTGGAAAGGTAGTTAGTTCACACATTTGATGAAATTTGTATACTAGACTCAGGACTTAAACTTTTGGATTTATTTTGTAAGACATTTACTGAGTCTTTGAAGAAGGAAAGTGGAATCTTGAGATCTGGGTTAGAGAGAAGGAGGGGACCTGATTAGAACCAGCGTGTGGTGGTTTGTAAAGGGATGTGTACGGCAGTCTGGGCTGGTTTAAGTACTTTGGTGAGTACATGAGAGATACAGAAAAGATTAGGTGACTAAAACACCTTGTATTTATAGTGTTTTAAGATGTCACATTTTCTATTTTGGTACCTGTAAAGGAGGTGGTAGATAAGCAGATGGTTCAGGTAGGTGGACTTCTGTTTTGTATGAGGGGATGGAGACTGTGCCTTTGAAAGATTCTGCCTTCACCAGGGAGGAGGGAGTGGAGTGATGGTTTACGTGGAAACCAAAGCAGGATGTTCTAGTTCAGGGGTGGTTGTCTCATACCAGTGTTAGGCAGCACCCAGGCATGTGCTAGTCTATGACATGGATTGGGTGAGTCATAAAGGTCTAGAAATTCTTACAGGTCCATGTGAGTACCTTTAAGGTGCTTTTCCCAAAGAAATTTTTTAAGATTTATTTTTGTGACTGTTGTCACAGTGGTAGGTTCATATTAGACATCTACCCAGAGACTGTTCCATCAGTGTTATCAATCAGCATGTTAAGGCTCCTCAATACACAGCGTTAAAGCGAGTTCTGACTTGTTAAGGGCTACGGGTTATGCTCCCCTCCAGCCCTCTGAAGGCTGGAAGAAGCACAGTGTTTTCTAGTTACCCCCCTCTCCCATGCTGAGGATACTTTCTTTACACTCTGTCCAGCTTGGCCTTGAGTCACCGCTGTGCCTGTTCACACATCTTTCAGGCTAAGTGATTAGTATTCCGGTTGAGTAAGCATTGTGAAGCTGGCATTCAGACCCTGTGTGGCAGAGGTGCTGTGCTTAAATCATCAGGAAGGCTGTGTTGTCAGAGGCTTGCAACTACTGCATTCCACAAAGCTGGAAAGTTGAGATTTACAGGGAACTGAATCTACAGCCACGCGATCACACTGCTGAGTCTAGTCTCATAAATCTGTGTGTGCTGTGTGATGTTTATAAGGGAACCTGAACTGCCATCATCTTCGTCTCCTCATTTTGTCCTACCCGATTAACTTGTACCCTGTGCTAGGAAATTCAAAGGAAACAACCAGTTTCCACCACAATTGGGAGCCATAGTAAGTTGGTGTACTTTGGAAAGTATAATGACCTCTCTGGCACCGCGGGCTAGCTGACAGATCAGCGCTTCCTTCCTGGCTCTCTGATTACTGACTGTCCCTCAAGGTGTGCTGCTCCTAACCCTGGGAGCAGGGTCTCTGACTCTGTTTCCTGCTTTGGGATCCTTTCCTCCTCCTGGACTGCCTCCTCTAGCCTTACTAGGGGAGGAGATGCCTAGTCTTACTGCAACTTGACATGCCAGGGCTGGTTGATAGCCGAGGGAGGCCTGCCCTTTTCTGAAGAGAAATGGAGGAGCAGTGGGTGAAAGTTGGGGGAGGGGTGGTGGAAGAGGGAAGTGAGAGAAGTGGAAGAGAGAAGAGGGAAGAAGGAGAGACTGGGAGGAGAGGAGGGAAGGACTGTGGTGGGGATGTAAAAATTAAAAAACAAACCAAATATAAATAAAATGTAAGCTTCTAAACTGCTATCTTAAAATAACAATAAAGTTTTAAAAACTATCAGCTGAACTGGATTGGAGGCATATGTCAGTAGTTGCAGGACTTGGGTGGTGGGGTAGGAAGATCAGGGTCTGAAGGCCGTCCTGGGCTACATGATGTTTGAGAAATATCCTGTGGTCTCCCTTCCCCCCAATAAATAGCCCACTGTCAGCTCTTTTTGTGTACTTGATTGATAGCGTTTTTATTATTTACAGTTGTCTGTTTAGACCTCTGTTACTGCTGGATTTGTCAGGTATGACAGGAGGCTCATCTACTGAGTCTAGAGGGAAAGATACAGAGATTTCATCTTATAGGAGCCTGAAATTGACTTTCCATTAAGTCCAGGCATTTCTGTTGATTCCTACAGAGCGGGAATATGTTTAGAGTTGACTGTCTTCTTTGTTTGTACCATCTGAACCCAGTCCTCGCTTCTCTTTTGTAGCTAGAGACAGTGGGATGGCAGCTTAACCTGCAAATGGCTCACTCTGCTCAAGCAAAGCTGCAGTCTCCTCAGGCTGTGCTGCAACTGGGGGTGAGCAAAGAAGACACCAAGGTGAGAAACCGTGCCCTGGGGAAATGAGGTATTTCGTTTGGTGACTCTTATATCTCATGGATAGAGGGACATGGATTTAAAATGTAAATGCAAATCAGTCACAACAGCTTATTTTGTAACATGGTTTTTCTTATAAGACCATTTTATAATGTCGTCTTTTAATATGTGTGAAGTAAAAATTGAATGGAGTTCCTGTGAAATTACTGTTTTTGATGCCCTGCTCTCTCTCTCTCTCTCTCTCTCTCTCTCTCTCTCTCTCTGTGTGTGTGTGTGTGTGTGTGTGTGTGTGTATGTATGCACGTGCATGCATGTGTAGATGTGTAAACTGTAAGCTGCATGCATAAAGGGAAAGGACATTTGTTGTTGTCCAGCAAATTCCTGGGACAGTGGGACATTCTGAATTGCATTTTGGGAAACAGTGTCTTCATATGTTTAAATCCTAACTCTTGAGAGATAGATTTTTGCATCGGTTTCATATCATAAGGCAGTTTCTCTTATAGTATCAATTTTAGAATAACCTGAACATAATTTTTATAGGTGAAAGTAGTGCCATGAAACGTTCCCCAATATGGCTTATAGAGAAGTATATTTCAGATATAATGAGAGCTACCTATCATATTTTATATTGCAATTACCCTTTTAAGATAGAAAAGGGAGAGTAAATTTCCCCTTGAATAGATGAGACTTTGTATCATCTTGAGATGATTAAGCAGAGCTGGGAAATGGGGTGCTATGGGAGATCTGAAGTTGGGGAAGTTATGGTGGCTGAAGGTGTTGGTCCAGTAGCTGCAGTTGTGATGGCATAGAATGCACTTTGATAGCATGTTCACAGTTATTATGTCCTAGGCATCTTTGTGTTTTTAAGGGACTGGGCCAGTGGCTAGCCCAGGTTATATAACCACAAAATACTGATGTGATTTAAGTCTTATACATAATGAATTAGTTCAATGCAGTCTTCCCAAATCATTTCCTTTCACACATTTTTTTTTTTTTTTTAAACTGGAAAATAATACAAACTGAGAAGTATCTTATTCTTGTTAGTGCTGGAGCTTAGTAGGGACGTAATTTGGGCATGGTAGCCAATCTTTGTAAGACTCCTCATCTCTCTCCTTGTAGCAAATATCCTGTAGGGTTTCTGTGAAGACTGCATGCCTACTGTGTGTAAAGCACTAAGGCCAGTGTGGCGGAGTCACAGTAAGTCCTGGCTGTTCTCATCGTCACCATCATCAGTACTGTGCGGAGAGCTAAAACTGATTGCTCAACCGACCCATCAATCCATTGGCTTCAGGCCAAAGTTTCTTGTTAAACTTCTTTGTTAATGTAGCTACTGTCAATTTTCTTTTCTCCTTCTTTTATTATCTTTTCTTCCCCCCGCCCCCCAGTTTACTTTTCCTGTTTATGTTTACAAGGGTAGCCTGGAAGTCCCTTTTCCTCCTGAGAACCGAGGAGGGCACTCCTTAAGTTTAGGAGAGTGGTCTGGAACACACTGGAGAGGATGGGCTCACGAAGCGTAAGGAGCTCTGGTTGCCTGCTCCTCTGTGCCCACTGCGTGCTAACTGTAGGTGGCTACAGAAGTACGGGAGATAAGGGATATTGTTTTTACCAAAGGTCAGATATGCTTTAAGCACCGGGGCTTCATGGTGCTTCCCTTTGGGCTGCCCAGGGCCTCCTAGCTCCACCACACAGGCCTTTATGCCCGTGTGTCTGTTCCTTGTTAGGCAGCAGGAATGAAGGAGTAATGCTTCTAGCAAGGCAGTCTTTTTTTAAATAAATGTTACTCAGGAAGTCAGTACAGATATGAGATCTAGCTCATTTGTGATATGGGTTCAGGGATGTTTCTATTTTTCCATTTGTTTCTCTTTGGAAATTTTGATTGAATCTTTTACATGTGAGCATTACTTAGCCTTACAACATGCAGAGCTAGCACCACTGTCATCACAGGAGAGCTGCAAGGAGAGCAGCGCCCACTGTGATGAATGTGAGCTCTTCTTCCTGTGTGCAGATTGAGTCGCTTCTTTATGTTGCCCCTCCCTTATGGTGCTGTGTAGACCCTAGACAACTTTCTAAATGTTTGCTAGACAGTAGCACACAATGAAACGTGAAACCACTGTCAAGCTGAGCAGGAACATGCTGTGTCCAAGGGATGCTGTGCCTCAGGGGACAGTTGATGACTATACCATCTCCTCCGGGAACTGTTGAGTTCTGCCTTGAGGTGAAATTTTTGTTTTCTGTTACCATGAGTTTATTCTTTTTATTTCCATTTCATGTGGCTGCTTAGTATTAATATTTATGTAACATTTATTATTTTATTTACTTTTTTATTTCATTTGGTTTTTCAAGACAGGGTTTCTCTGTGTGGCCTCGGCCGTTCTAAACTCACTTTGCCTGCCTCTGCCTCCCAGAGTGCTGGGATTACAGGTGCGCAGCACCTCTCCCACTGTAACTTCTATTATTAAAGACCAAACTATATTGTGCTCTCTCTCAGGTGTGTGTGTGTGTGTGTGTGTGTGTGTGTGTGTGTGTGTTTTCTGAGTTGGGAATTCAGGAATTACTGGTAGGCTGAACGTGAAAGAACAAGTGTATGGAACAGGTTTTGAAAACAAAATTTATTGAAGGAAAGAGCATCTGTTAAAATATAACATAGTCTGGACTACGTTATAATGGAAATAACCACAAAGTATAAAATTATCATATTGTAAAATCATTTGTTTAAAATAATAAGCTGTAGTAGGCCTTCTTTAAATATGTATTTTATGACATACTTACCAGGCAGTATACATATATTGAGATGCCAAGAGGAATATAGTAAATCAGTGAATCTCTGGATGGTGTTCACTTTTGAGCACTGGACTGAAACCATACTTAGCTCACTAGAGTGTTGTGTCTAAGGAGCGGGTTGTCCTGGTGAGTTTTCAGCATGGCATGAATGTGTAGCTTGCAGTGAGGTTTGGCTTTGCTCTCACACTAGATGACATTGTTTGGCCGCGTTATCTTTGCTGCAGGAGTACTTCTGTCAAAAGGCTTTCCTGTTTTGCTACTAATTTTATCATGAAAAATGGATGATTGTAGCTTTTGGACAGATCTATAGTCTAGTTATTTTCAGCTAATGTCCTTTGTATCTGTTGACTGCATCTCGCAAAGGAAGATGACTTTCCTGTTTCACAGATACTTTGAAATTAGTTTTCTTGGTTTGGTTTGGCTGTTTCATTAGGGGGCAGTAGAGCACTTTGCCTGCCGCACCAGCACCATTCCGGGCATTCCCAGTGTTATTTAACATAACATTCAAAGTAGTTGTGGGAAATGCTAAGTGTTTACATTTCTAATCGTGTATAACAATAGAGTTCTCCTGTTTCCATCAACAGAATTAATGCCGATTAATCAGATATGTATAGAACAAATAAATGAGATCATCATGAGTCAGCTTTTGTAAATTTGTCTGTGATCATTTGCCAAAATGTAATTTATTAAAAAGCCTTCTGCACCGTTGACTTTTCTTGTTTCATTCTGTCACTTAACATTTATTTCTTTATAAGAAAATGGAATAAAGCAAGCCCCAAGATAAATGAATGGCTCTGTTGCATATTAGTTTAAACTATTCTCAGGCTAATTATAGTCTGTTGAAGTAAAAAAAAAAAAAAAAACTGTGAAGCATACAATGTCATTTGTGACAAGTGTTAGTAATATTGAATATTAGCAATGCTTTGAATAGTCTAAAAACATCAAAATACTTAAAATATATTTAATTTTTATCAGTTTATTATTTAACAGAATCCTTATTAATGTAGAGGTTAAAATCATGTTTCACTCTTTTACAGCAAATGTTCATTTCTCGTAATGTTAGGCTGGATTTTACTTAGGGTGCAGAAGATATTTATGAATGAGTAACTGTGATTTTAAGTGAATACAGATTTTTTTTCCCTGCTGGTTCCTGAGGTAGACATCTTCATATTTCCAACTGAATGGTACGTTCAATTTAGAGAGAAAAAGTGAGCTTTACTCTTTTACTGTTTGTAGTTTTTTTTCTACTGTGCTGGGGACTAGAACTCATGGCCTTTCGTGCTAGGGGTGTGCTCTTCCACTGAGCTACCTCCCACCCCCTTTGTTTGCTGTGTACTAGACTCTAGGTATTGTCAGGTGTTGGTGTTTAAAGGATCTCCTCCAGTCATGATTGTTATTCTTTTGATATATGGAGAAAGGGAAGTTCAGAGAGACTGAATAATCTTCCCAGGTCACAAGGCATACTGAGAATGTGAGGCCAGTGCTTCTTGGTGGGTAATGGATTATTTCCTTACCTTTCTGATTTAATGGTCCATCTGGCAATATGTACGCATATATTGAGATCTTGGATGCTATTTTAAAATGTGAGGTTTTATTGTTCTTTTTCTTAGGATTATGTATATTCTAAGCTTCCAGTTTTCTTTTTATGTGATTTAATTCGGACAGTTGATACTTTTGTCATTGAGAGATATTTATTTCTGTGTAGCAAGCATATCCATGCTTATGTGTGAATGACATTTCAGTAGAACCCACTTTTTAAAAAAAAAAAAAAGCACATCTTGGTATAAGGATTGTATTATGTCGCTGCATGAAGCCTTTTAAACAGACTATGTTACTTAAGGGGAAAACATTCTGAAAACAAATATGCGCTAATGAAATCTTGAACTCTGTGTGGCAATTTAAAATACTAAGATTCCCTTAAAGGTGGTGTAGTATTGATTGAATTCGATGCACTACAAACTTTTCTAAGATGTTCTCAAATGTCAGTCTGAACTTTCTAAATGTATTTAAGGTATGCTATATCACATATTAGCATAAGTTACACTAAAGGGTACTTCCTTTTTCTTGATCACACAAGCATGATAGTCTATCTGATGGGAACACAATTCTCATGTAGAAAAGAATTCTTTTGTTTGTTTGTTTGTTTTTTCGAGACAGGGTTTCTCTGTGTAGCCTTGGCCACCCTGGACTCACTTTGTAGACCAGGCTGGCCTCGAACTCACAGCGATCCGTCTCCCTCTGCCTCCCGAGTGCTGGGATTAAAGGCGTGCGCCACCACGCCCGGCGAAAAGAATTCATTTTTATGTTTAGTCCTTGCTGGATGCTTTTTAAAAATTATATATATTTAAGTTATACTGCGTTAATATAAATATACAAAATAAGTGAATACTGTAGTTGAGCAATAGGGAGGGCTTTGCCCCTCCTAGTTAGCTCTTTTGTATTTTCTCAGTGAAATGTCAGTGTGCTTTTGATCCATGCCTGGATCTCATCTTATCATGGTAGATAATCATGTTGATGGGTTCTTGGATTTAGTTTGCATATATTTTATTGAAAATGTTTGCATTTGTGTTCATAAGAAATATTAGTTTGTAATTTTTTCTTTTGTTAGGTCTTTGTGTGGCTTTACTATTAGAGTAATAGTGGTTTCATAAAAATTAGAAAATGTCCCTACCCAGATCTAGCCAATGGTCAGAACATTCTCCACAGTTGAGTGGAGAGTGGGATATGACGTTCTCACGTACTCTGGTGCCTCACATTTGACCATGTCCCCTAGAGGGGGAGACCTGGTGGCACTCAGAGGAAGGACAGCAGGTTACCGAGAAGAGACTTGATACCCTATGAGCATATACAGGGGGAGGTAATCCCCCCCAGGAACAGTCATAGGGGAGGGGAATAAGGGGAAAAGGGGAGGGAGGGAAGAATGGGAGGATACAAGGGATGGGATAACCATTGAGATGTAACAAGAATAAATAATAAAAAATTAAAAAAAAAATAAAATGCAGATGGGCAAGAAAAAAAAATTAGAAAATGTTCCTTCAGTTTCTACTTGGTAGAACAATTTGAGGAGTATTGCTGTTAATTTTTGTTGTTGTTGCTGTTGTTGATCTAGTAGAATTCTGCACTAAATCCATCTGGTCTAGGCATTTCTTGGTTGAGAGATTTTTAATTACTGCTTCAATTTCACTAAGGGTTATCTTTTTAAATTGTTCATTTTATCTTGATTTAGCTTTGGTAGTTCATATAGATCAAGAAATTTTCCCATTTCTTGTTTTTTTTTCCAGTTGGAATATAGATTTTTAAAGCATGTTTTAAAGATTCTCTGAATTTTTAGGTATCTATTATGTTTCTCTTTTCATTCTTTATTAATTTGGATCTTCTGTGTCTTTTGGTTCATTTTGCCAGAGGCTTGTCAGTCTTGCTGATTTTCTCAATGAACCAACTGTTCATTTCACTGATTTGTTTTGTTTTCTTTTTTGTTTCATTGATTTCTATCCTGAGTTTGCCTATTTTGTTCCATCTGCTCATTTGGGGTGTTATTTCTTCTTGTTGTTTTAGAGCTTTGAGATGTGTTATTAAGTGATTAATATATCGCTCCAGTTTTTAGATGTGTGTACTAACTTGCCTCTTAGAACAACAATCATTGTGTCCTATAGATTTGGGTATATTGTGCTTTCATTTTCATTCAGTTTAAAAAAATTTTAAGTTTCCTTCTTGATTTCTGTCTTCACTCATTTCATTCAATAGTTGCTCAGCTTCCATGAATTAGTATACTTTCTGCTGTTCCTGTTGTTTCTTATACCCAGCTTTAATCCATGGTGGTCAGATAGGATGCAGGGTGTTATTTCAGTGTTCTTGTATCTGCTGGAGAAAGTTCCATGAGATACCGAAAAGAAAATTTATCATTTAGTGTTTGGATAGAATGTTCCCTAGATGTCTATTAGGGCTAGTGATTTATAATGTATTTAACTCCAACTTTTCTCTGTTTAGTTTTTGTCTGGATGACCTGTTTGATGGAGTATTGAAGTCAATATCACTGTCACTATGTAAGGTTCAATATGTGATTTTTAACTATAGTAGTCTTTTATGAATTATTGTGCTTTTTGTGCTTGCTTGGTGCATAAATGTTTAGAAGTAATATCATGCTGTTTTTTGTTAATTTTGTGTTTTTTGATGAGTGAGAAGTGTCTTTATGGCTTCTGATTAGTTTTGGTTTGAAGTCTGTTTTGTCTGATTGTAAACTATTAAGAAATAGCTACACTTGCTTACTTCATGGATCCATTTGCTTGGAATACTTTTTTTCTATCCTTTTAATGTAAAGTGATATGGGTCATTAATGGTGAGATGTGTTTCTTGGATGCAATAGAGAACGAATTCTGTTTTATAATACAAGTTATTAGTCTGTTGATTTTAAGTTGGAGAATAGAGAATATTAATATTTTTGAGTTTTCAGTGATCAGTAATTTTTTATTCCTGTTCTGGTGTGCCCTTCCTCTTCTGATTAACTGTTCTCTTGCTTGTTTCTTGTGTCCTCTTGAATGTACTTGGAATAGTTAACCTTCTCTTCAGACAAAAGTTTTTTAGTTCCTTTTGTAGAAGAGGATTGGTGGGCTGAAATTGTTTGAAGTTGTTTTTATTGTGAAATATTTTTATTGACAGGGACTGATAGTTTTGCTGGGTATAATACTTTGTTAGTGCTAGTAAGCCATCAGACCAGAATATTTTGGCTTTCAGATTCTCCATTGAAAAGTCATATGTTATTCTAATAGGTCCACCTTTATATGTGACTAAGTCTTTTTCCCTTGCAGCTTTAAAAATAATTATTAATTTTTTGAGATTAATATCATTTTACCTGTTCCTTCCTTTCCTTTCTCCTCACCCTGCCATATACCTACATACACACAATATATTCCTAAATACATAAGTACAACCTACTCAGTTTGTATAATGTTACTTGTATGCATATGCTTTCAGGGATAACCACTTATTAGATAACCAAGTGGTGTCCTCTTCACTGGGGAAGACTATTTCTCCAGCTCTCAGCAGTAGTTCTTTGTGTAGTATTGATACCTCATGGGCTTTCCCCTCTCCACATTAACATGTCTAGTTTTTTTCTCTTTGCAACAAAATATCTTTTGTTTGTTCTGTACACTGTTTGGATTCTTATGTTTCTTGGAGAGTTTCTTTTGTGATCCTATCTATTTGTGTTCTGTAAGCCTCTTGTACCTTGATACACATTTCTTTGCTTGTATTGTGGAAGTTTTGTTAAAGATATTTTCTCTTTTATTTGGATTTTTCTCTTTCCTATATGCCTATTCTTAGATTTGGCCTTTTCACACTGTCCCAGTTTTCCTGGATGTTTTGTGCCTGTGGTTTTTTGTCTTTAAGAGTTAATGTTTTCTTTGACAGAGCTATTCATTTCTTTACTTATCTTCAAGACCTGAAATTGTCTCTTTTGTGTTGAAACCTGTTAATGAGACTTACCTCTGAGGTTTTTGTTTGATTTCCTGAGTTTTTCATTTCGTTTTATATCAGTTTTTAAAAAGTTGATTCTATTTCTTTGTTAAATTGTATTTTCATGTCTTAAAATCTTTTCCATTAATTGATTCAACTGTTTATATGTTCACAAAGGCATTTGTTCACATTTTCCTAATGGTCCTTGAGCATGTTCATAATTGCTGTTTTGAAATCCTTGGGCTTGTGCTTCAGCTAAATGGCTTCCTCAGAGCCTTTTGCGATAGGGCCGCTGGCTTTGCAGGGAGGCATATTGCCTTGCTGTTAATGTTTGTGTTCTGCACTGGGGTCCAGGTGTCTGGAGGTAAGATATTTGAGGCATCTGGTCTGTGTTGGATGACTGTTGCATTCTTGGTTGCGGTTGCCCATTCTGGGTCCAAGTGTGTCTGTCAGCTGTGGACTCCCTGGAAGAGAATGGTTCTGTTGGTCAGTGTGGAGTCACAAAGGATGGATACAGGTCGAGAGGCTAAATCCTAAGTGCATGTAGGTGGGCTGGAGACCTAGGGCTGGCCTGAGGTGGCAGGTTCAAAAATAGTCTGGACACACCAGAATGGTGAGAAGAATGGTACAAATAACCTACCTTAGACAAATGTGGTGGCTGTGGAGTCCCTGGTAGAGAGTTCTTCTGTCAGTCAGGTAGGGAGTCCTAGAGGAAGGAAATGGGTTAGAAGGAATGACTGAAACAAGTGATGGGGAAGAACCAGAGGAGCATGGCTCAGCCTGAAGTTTATTCTTTTTTGAGCCCATTCTTCTATATCTCATGTTTTTCCAGAACACCAAATTGTACATTTGTGGAGTTTGTTGAGGCCTCCCTGTTCTCTTCTGCTTAGAGCCTCACTGAGAGGCCCCTCTCCTTCCTACTTCATTGCCTGGTGCCTGAGGTTAGGTTCTGCCATTTGTTCTGCAAATCTAAAATTTGTATGTTTTATCTGGTCTGTCAGTGGCTTACTGTTGCCCTCTGGGGCTTTCCGGCTGCCTAGCTCTCTGCAGCCACACACCTGATGCTTTGTTTCAGAGTATTGAAGACTTGGGTAAATGCTGGGTGTTCCCAATCTACCATTTCCCCAGGTTCTAGCATAGTCTTATTTTAAAAGCTAAAGGTTCTTTTGCCTAATGTAAAAGGTTGTTATATTTTTTATCACCATTTAAGTATCAGGGTTTTCCCCCTTCTACTCAATCTTTTGTGTGCATTTACCTCTCTTGATTTTAAAGTACAAGAAAATATGAAAAATGTATCTAGCACAGTCTTACTGAGCCTTTTTGCTGCAGACAGGTGAATAGGACAATTTATAGATGTCTTAGCTTTGCCAGAGGATATTGTGCTTCCAGTTATGCAAAAGCTACATAATAGCCACCCACTCGGGATCTTTAGTTCTGCATACTAATGATATGTAATAATAGGACTGTTTTCATAGCACAGTGCACTTATGCTTCTCTTTTATGTCGCACATTGCTTTGTAGATAAAATATTACTGAATCCTATGTATTTTAGAGATGGGTTAAAACACCAAGACAGTAGCAATCTCTAAAAGATGGACATTAGCTATAAAAAATCAATATCACGAAACAAATTTCACCGACATGTGAGAAAGCAAAGACAGTGACGAAGGGAAAGTGCAGGGCTACAGTGCTGGCTCTGGCTGAGACCACACCTGCTCTGGCTGAGGACCTGGCTTCAGTTTCCAGTGCCCATGTCAGGCTGCTCACAATCACCTGTAACTCCAGCTCCAGGGGAGTGTGACACCCCAATCCTCAAGGACACCTGTACTCATGTGTGCCTGCGCACGCACATGCACGTGCGCGCGCACACACACACACAATACTAAAAATACATTTGTAGAAAGAGAAAAAGTAAAATAAAGTTAGGTCACTGATGAGTTCTAGTGCAATTTTCAGAGAAAGAAGGAGAAGAGAGAAGCCTGTGAAAGTTAACCAAGTACAATCTGGGACCATGAGGTGTAAGAACCATCAGATTCCAAGAAGAGACTTGATACCCTATGAGCATATACAGGGGGAAGAGGGCCCCCTCAGTCACAATCATAGGGCAGGGGAGTAAGGGGAAAATGGGAGGGAGGGAGGAATAGGAGGATACTAGGGATGGGATAACAATTGAGATGTAATATGAATAAATAAAATATATTTTTAAAAAAAGAACCATCAGATTAGCCAATGCTACCTGCTTTTTTCAGGCACCTTTGCTACTTCAGTGCTTCTCTTCCCTCTTCCCTCTGGGCACTGCTGCCTTCTTTCTGTTGGAATGGCCGAGGCCGGTGATAATGGCTGTGCAGAAACAGGAGTCACTCTGCCTTACACTCCCAAGTTCACAGGATGGGAACAGACTGCCTTAGTACATCAGTTTCTACGTGCCAACTATTGTTGTATGTGATCTTATTTTCCCATTAGGCCTTCCAGATTGTCCCAGAAGGACTGAAAATAAGTTACGATTTAATAAAATAGCTGCCATTCTTCCATGGTGATTACTTTGTTTCCTGTCTTAAGAGACCTGATTTGTCCAATAAATCCTATTCTCACATTCTTTCTGGTGCTGTCTCACTTTTTTCTTTTTCACTATTCAAGCTTTATTTGGTGTTTTCATTGGCATGCCACTTGGGTAGTTGGTTACATCATCCAGATGCAGATCCTACATAGTATTGCAAAGTACACTATTGACACACGTGTGGAGGAATGCAGAGTGAATGTATCAACCGTCAGTAAACACACACATAACACACAAAATAGTATCCTTTAAACAGTTATACATAAGATAAAGATAATGACCTTACACACTAGAGCCCGGTTATGACTACTTGGGAGCTGTGGAAACAGGTTTACCCCAGACCACCTCAATACAAGTGCACTAACCACAGCCCAGAAACCCTGTGGCAGCCTGGACAGTGAAGTGCTGGGACATGGAGAGACTTTAGAACTGCAGGTCTTTCTGGATTGCCCAGAGGGTATCTGCACTCTTCTTCAGGCGGATCTCCTCTTCAGGAGGCAGGGTCACCTTCACAACATCCGAGATTCCATTTCCTCCCAGGACACAAGGGACACTGAGGAAGACCTCATCCTTGATCCCGTAGAGACCCTTAATCATGGTGGAGATGGGATGCGTCCGTCTAAGATTCTTTATTATGCTCTCAGTCAAATCTACCACTGAGAGGCCAATGGCCGAAGATGTGTAACCCTTCAGTTTGATCACCTCGTAGGCACTGTCCACGACCTGCTTGTGCACTTCCTTCCACCGCTCCTGGTCAGCATCAGTACCCAGTTCTGGGTTCAGAGTCTTCAGAGAGACGCCGGCAACATTGACGCCACTCCACACGGGCACGCTGGAGTCTCCGTGCTCTCCTAGGACCCACCCATGGCAGCTTAGCGGGTGAACTCCCAGCATCTCTCCCATGAGGTAACGGAACCGAGCGGAATCCAGATTGCAACCACTTCCAATAACTCGGCTTGGGGGAAAACCACTTATTTTCCAAGCTACGTAGCTCAAGATATCCACTGGGTTGGACACAATGAGCAGCTTGCAGTTTGGACTGTACTTCACAATGTTAGGAATGATGACCTTGAAGATGTTAACGTTTCGCTCGACCAAACTCAGTCGACTCTCTCCCTCTTGCTGACGGACTCCCGCTGTGATGATGACCAGCTTGGAATTTTCAGTCACCTTGTAGTCTTTGCTGGAGACAATTTTTGGTGTTTTGAGGAAAAGGCTGCCATGCTGGAGGTCCAACATCTCTCCCTTCATTTTGTTTTCCATGGCATCCACAAGGGCAAGCTCATCTGCCAAGTCCTTCATTAAGATACCAATGGCACAAACCATGCCAACAGCACCAACCCCAACAACTGTTATCTTATTCTGGGGGCCCTGTTCTTCCTCAAGAAGATTCATAAACAGCCGGTCCTTGAGGACTGCCATCTTGGACTTTAAACTGTTTGGAACTGCCAGTGCACGATGGTGGGCGTTGAGTGCGCGACAGCGCGGCTTGGATTTGGCTCCAGCACTCAGAGCAGCGAGTGGGCGGAGCCTTAAGCCTGGCTGACGTCATAGTGGGAGCTCAGCTATCCTGCTGGAACCCACATGCCATTTGGGCTAGGAGTTGGCTGTAAGCAGCCTGATCTCCCTGAAGGGGTGGCAGGGTGGCTCCACATGTGCTGCGACACCTCCAGGAACTGCCAAACCCACGTGCTCCTCAGCCTCAGATCTAGGATCCTCAGTTTCCTTTTCTGTAAAACTTGTGGGATTCAAGGAAACCCGGTCATTTTGGTCATTGCTGTTCCCGGAGCCTGGGACAACTTCCAGCATGCAGCAGGCCCTCAGTAAGCACGGAGTGAAAACACGAGCCAGCACCGTGTCAGTCTATCCCCCCTAGCAGTCTGTCTGGTGGGCCTTTCTCCTGCCCCTACACTTCCAAGTCCCAAACCAAGAGGGATCCCAGCTTCTGAGGTCTTGCGAATGATACGGGCCAACTTACATCCATATCTGCAGGCTTCCATCCCACAGGCATTTGTGTTTCAGCCTTACCAAGAAATATCACAGTCCTGGTTTGTTTTCATATCCCTCTGTCTTTGAACTTTTTCTGTAGCCCTTACTATTACCGGTTCCTATACCTCTCCCAGCTTCTCCGGTGTCTCACACACCATAAACATTTTGATAGACTTGAAGCTCTTCCGAGGATTTGTCTCCGTGTGCAACTGTGAGAAGTGAGGCTATGCCGGGATGAAGGAAAGGACTGAGACTTGTTCCCTTTATTCCTGGAAGTCCTTTCTATATGATGGCGTTCTTGCAGGACTAGCAGGTCAGAGAGTATTGGGGCCTGGCAGAGACTGTACAGGGTTTGCTGGGGTATAATCAGTGAAGTGCATGCAGGTGCAGAAGCATGTCTTTCAGGGCAGTGTCGATCTTTGATAACCTCCCTTTTGTAGTACTGTGGACTGGGAGCTGCACTAGTGTTCTCTGTGTGGGGCTCCGTGCTGCATTTCACTGAAGGCCAACGGGGATGCTCTTTCCACACTTGGTTGTTGTTATATATTTTGTTTTGATTAGTAATAATAATCCTAATTTGTATGAGGTGACAACTAATTGTGGTTAGATTTTCATGAAATAGTTAATGACATTGAGCAGTGTGTGTGTGTGTGCGCGCACGTGTGTGCACGTGCTTACTGGCCATTAGTGTGTCTTTGACGACATGGTTATTGAAGTCCTTTGACCATTTTGGATCAAAATGGTTGTTCCTTTGTTATTTTGTTTAGGAATACTTTATATATTCTGGTTGTTTGCACTTTTTTTTTAGCTGTGTACTTTGCAAATATATTCTCCCAGCCTTTGAGTTGCATTTTTACTGTATTATTTGTTTTGATGAACACGCTGTTAAAACTTCTATGGAATCCACTTTGTCCAGTTTTTCTTTTACTGCCTGTGACTTTGTTGTTATAATCAAGGAATCATTGCCACATCTGAGGTTCAGTAGTTTTGGGTTTGTTTTCTGTTAAGAGTTACATAGTTCAGAATTAGACCTCACATTTAGGTGTTTGATTCTCTGGTGACTTACTGCTTATAGTCTGATGTAGGCCAGGCTTGATTGCATCCTGCTTATCTTGTGTCTATAACTGACTGGTAGGTTGGGTAGGGTAAATAGCTGCTACCAATACAAGTGGCCAGAGCCCCTTTGCTTCATCTTCTAGCAATGACCCTGATCTTACTCATCTGGTAATGGTTGGGATCAAAGAAGAAGAAAAACCAAAGCCTCTTGTAGCCTAGGTGTAATCCTGCATCTCTCTCCACTGCTTTATCACAGTTGCTTAAAGCAACCTAGGAGTTGCCTTAAACTCACAGTTGTAGAGGACTGTCATTTGATGGGAGATGCTGTGATGATGAGAGCTGATATGATGTTACTTTGGAGAGTAGAGAGGTGAGGAGTGGAGAGCTGCTGTGCCTACCACAGGTCTACCAGTTATATGCTGTTAATGCTTTTATAACCCCAGTAAGTACCCGAGTGAACACATTAAAGGAAAGGGATAGATTTTTTTCCCCCTAATGATTTCAAAGACTATTCCTAATCCTCTTTTCCATCAGTTCTGGGACCATGGTGAGGCAGAAATGATGGCACTAGGAGTGTACAACAAAAGCTTTCCATGTCATGGTGACCCTGAAGCAGAAGAGAGGAAGGGACTGGGAACCAGGCATAACCTTCAAAGTCCTGTCCCTAGTGACCTGCTTCCTCTACCTAGGCCCCGCCTCCAAACTTTCCACCCCACCCCTAGAATGCTGTTAGTGACAGAGGACATGCTCAGCCTATGAGCTGTGTGTGTGTGTGTGTGTGTGTGTGTGTGTGTGTGTGTGTGTGTGTGTGTATACACATCATGGCACATATACTGGAGGGGTGGGGGTGGGGCATCTCACTTCAAGACATAACAGATGCAAATATTTTACATCGGTTCTCCATCCTTCCAAGTGTGCAATAGTGCTCTCAGCTGTAGTCATAAGCTGGAAACTCAAGATTGCCTTCATGAAGTCTGAGCATCACTCTTGGCTTAGGGCTTCCTTTGTGCTAGAGATGTAACAATTAGAGAAATTACTCTTTCCAGATACCTAAATGTATGGTGATGACACAGAGACAGGATTAGTCTCAGTTGACTTTTTTTTTTTCAAGAAGGAGGGACTTGACTCTATGGTTGAAAGCAATTTTGAAACCCTTCTGGATAGCTATTACTAGATTATGCATTGTTTTTATAATCCTAGTGGTAGTGAATGCTCTTGGGTCAGACCTCTGTTGTGTCAGTCATTTGCTATTAAATGTATTCTCCAAAGCTCTGATCCAACTCCCTTTTGTGTCATGCTTCCTCTTCCATTATCACCTGCAGCCATGTCTAAAGACTGTATTAGAAAATAAACTCACTCTGAGCAACATTTTCAAGTTTGTCAATCGTTTTATAGAGGCCTGTTTGAATAGTCTGATAATCATTACCTTGGCCAGTATAACTCTCTCAACATGCTGTGAACCATCTAGGAATCTGATCCCATCCAAATTTGCCAGAAACCTTACCTAGCGTTGTTTTGGGGCGCATTCCACTGTCTAGATTGAGTTTGTGTGTGTCAGACTGCCTTAGGACAACTTCCTTAAGATGGAAGAAGGTTTTTGCTTTAACGGGTCCTGCAAGGCACCCAGAGGTTGGCAAGGGGTTTTACATGTGTCCTTGGGTCTGCAGTTCCAGTCACATTGTCTTTGGGGAGTGTTTTTTTTGTTTTGTTTTTTCCTAGTTCATTGAGAGATCAGGCCCTGCTCTTTCTTTATTTCCTCTATAAATTGCTTATCATCACTATCTTTCACTGTCTCTTTTTTGCTCTGTTGCATTATGGAGTGTAGATAGCTAGAAGCAACCAGCTGGCTTTCGGCTTTCTGCCTAGACATCTCAAACAAATGCAGATTTTTACTAGGTAACATTCTGAGTTATACTAGCAACATAATTTACCAAGCATTTTGTTCCTTTTTATCCATTGTTTTGATTGTTTTCAGTATCCTTTAGCAGTTTTGCTACCATTTTAAGACTTTTTGCTGATAGCTTGATTATCATTTCTCAACTCCCTGGACTTCTGTTCCAAAGTCCCACATTTTAGTTTTAAAGTATGGCAAGATCATGTTTCTGGTACCAAAAGTTAGCTGTTTCTGGATAATAAACCATCCAAATAAGCGGTTTAAAGCATTAGCTGCCGTAACTGTGTGAGTCTATGGTGGTGGCCAAGGTAGTTTGTGTGGCTGGTTCCCCGGGGATCAACCACATCTTCTTGCCTTAGTAGTCCCTTCCACAGAGCTGGCTCAGGGGACTTCCTTCAGTGGGCGAAGGGTGCCCTGCCTCATCTTTCTTTTCATTTAGTGACATTCTGGGCTTGTTCACTTGGTGCTGAAGAGGAGGCAAAAACAAGCAGTTATTTTTACTACTTTCTGTTGGTTAATGTAAAGGAAGGGGCAACTTAGGAGGGGAGCTAGATTCCAGTTGGCAATGGTAAATAATGCAGTTCTGTTTCAAAGAACTTGATGATAGTGAGAGGTGAAGAATCATATTATTTTTGCAACACACATACACACACATGCATGCACATACATGCACATGCATGCATATTCACACATGCATATATGCGTGTGTTTAATTTTAAAGTAATTGCACAGCAACTTGTAAAAGCCATAACTGTTCTGCATTTCTTCCAGAACTTAGCAGCAATAATCCTTTAGTTTTAGCCATTTTGATGTTTTGGTGATGTGCCGTTGTGGCTTTGGCATTTATCACGTTACTTGCTGGTAAGAGAGCTCACCTGTGGTAGTTAATCAACATTGTCAGCTTGATGAGATCACCTAGGAGATGGGCCTCTGATCATGCCTGTGGGGAAATCATTATTTGAGATGGGAAGACCTTCCCACTGTGGGCAGTGCTATTCCCTGGTTGGGACCCTGAACAGTGAAAGTGGCAGAAGGGAACTGAGCTGCATCCCTGTCTGTTTTCTGGTTGTGGATGTAATGTGACCAGCTTCTTCAAGCTCCTGCTGCCTTGACTAACTGCCATGATAGATTGTACCTTGAAGTATGAGCTGAAATAAACCCTTTCTCTTTTAAGTTGCTTTTGCCAGGTAAATATTATCACAGCAACAGGAAAAACTAAAGACATTGATTTTGCCTTTTTCTTTTCTTTTCGGAGATAGTTTCATAATGTAGTCAAGCCCAGAACTCATTATATAGCTCAGGCTGGCCTCAGTCTTAGCTTATCTGAGATTATTGGCCACCTGGTTCCCTCCCACACGTGTACCCCTATTTTCAGAGATTAGTCTGACCAGTGTGCCTGTCTTGACTTGGCCATTTGAGGAAGAGGCCAAAGAGAAACGCCACTGCTGTCAATTCTCCAGTTCTCTTCAAGCAAACATTTAAACAGTTTTGTTTTCAGTTACATTTTTCCAGTTCCTCTAGTTTATTCTCTTTGAGAGACTAGGGAGATTAATTCATTATCTTTACTGTTACCATTTCATGATCTGACAGATTCGGTGAGCCACATTTAAATTAATAATGCATATTATATAAATACCCTTATAATAAAGCATTAGTTGCCTTGTAAACAGTTTTTTTTCTCTCTCTCTCTCTCTCTGAGGTCCATTTTGCTGACAAACATTTTTGTCACATTTGACAGCTAACAGGTGGTAAGATCTTGTTGCAGGGAATAAAGGGTCTAGGTCACCATGTTCATTAATTAAATCCAGAAATGTTCTTTCTCCCTGGCTAATCATTCTCATTTGACACCAATCTGTCTTCTGTGCCTCTAGTTTCCTTGCTGCTACCGTTTTCCTTGGCCATGATTTTTTTATACAATAGTATACTTTTAAAATATAGTTTATTATCTATATATTTTAAGGACTTCCTTTGTAATTCAAAACTCAAGTGACTTATCATACCCACAAGAGGCAATGTGATCTTCTACCATGCTTACTTGGCTTCAGATTCATGTGGCTAGCCAACCTTCTCACTCTGCTGTAACTGCAGAACTTACCTTGTTCTTCCTAAATGCTCCAGAGAAATTTTTCCCCGTGCCCTTTTGGGCTTTTCTGTTTTCTGATCTAAAGAGTGCTTTCCCTTTAGACAGCCACATGTATTGCTGTAAGTCTTCACTTTAACATTACCCCATCAGAAAGAGCCTTCCCCAAACATAACAGGAGTAATTGTCACATCCCTCCTGTCACAGTTTCTCAGCGTTCTGAGGTGGGTGCCAAGTAGATATAAATGGATATTAATATTCCTGTTCTGGACAGCGGGCAGGTAGGAGAAAGACTTAGTTGCCATGTATTCCATTGAGAAATGTGGCTAGCATCTAAAGCAGGGCCCTGAATATTAGATGCTTATGAGCAGTAAGGAATTGTGAAGGTTTACTCAAAGTACAGCCTGTGCACATCAGTCTGTGGGGTTGACTTTGTGTATCCACCGGTGAGGATACACCTTTGACTGAGGCTTTAAGAAGTGAGTGAGAAAAGATAGAGAAAGAAGTCTGGGAGATGCGAAGACTGTATTAGTGACTAAGTGCAGTAAGGTTGAAACTTAAGCTAATTGTCCATGAAGGTGCTTAATTTGTCTCCCTTGTTGCTCTTATTTAAAAATTAGAAAAAACATTTATAATATGAGTAGACTATGTTAGGATCCTATAGGGTGTCAGAGACAAAAATCAATATTTATTTAAATCTGTGTATAGTATAGCCAACTTACACAGTGTAAATTATAGTAGCTCAGTCAGGATACTATTTAATCCTCAAGAGTATGCTGTCTTCATTGTCATTTCATCCCACTCAACTTTATTTAAAAAAATATGCAGAAACTTCCATGTTCTGAAGGCATCTGAGGACTGTGATGGCTGATGGACAAAGGATATAAATACCTAATGCAGTGTCCAGTACACTAGCTGCTCATGAATAGTAATGAGATACCAAGGTCAGTCCAAGTGCAGAAGGACAACACTCGGTTGTTGATCCCATTGGGTTTCTTTCCTTAATCCCTGATCCCATCTTCTGTCTAGTAAGTAGATAAAACCATACACCAAAGTATGGGGGAGACTGCAGTGAGTATCTAGAAGTGCTTTGAAAATGAGGACTGTTCCTGCAAAGAAGCTGTGTTTTCAGAGACTGCTTGACTGATTAGGGCTCCAGTTATGTGAGGAAGTTGGAATGTTGCTGCTCCAAAGGCAAAGTACCTTATCTCTGGCTACCTTTAGCCTCATGAATAGCCAATCTTTACCCAATTCTGTGTCAGAACTAACATCCTGTGACTGGTAGATAAAACCCTTTTATTGTTTGCAATTTGGACCTAGTCTAAAGCTGCTCTGCCCAACCCCGCCTCCCCCTTTAGGTTTCTCAGGACAGGATTTCTCTGTATAACAGCCCTGACTGCCCTGAAACTCATTTTGTAGACCCGGCTAGCCTTGAACTAACAGAGATTTGCCTGCTTCTGCCTCCCCAGTGCTCGGACTAAAAGTGTATGCCACCACACTCAGCTGATAAAACCTTTTTAAAATCTACTAACTTACTAGACCCCTAATAATGTCATCAGATAGCATCCTAGCCCATCTTGCTGTACCTGCCTCCTGATGAGCCTACTACTGTATTTTACACTTCCCTTGATTTACAACCTTTATTTGTATACTCCATGAAAGTGCTTCCATGTTGTAATATGGGGTTTGAGATTACCTAAATCTGTGTTCCTGGGACATTGTTACATAAATTTGGCTCTATGATAGATAAATTATGTTTTATTCTTTTTAAGATCAAAGCTGTGGCTTGGGGCTTTTGTTTGTTTGTTTGCATTAACAATTTTATTGCTATGAGTTTTGTGGGTCACCACTTTGAGGATAAAGTAGGAATTTGAAAAAATGTTTGTAAATTCTGAAAAATTTGCAAAGCTAGTCCCTGAGGACTAGTTTTCATGGTACCATAATGTTCCATGCAAGCTTCCAGAGGAGGGAAGCAGTCAACAGTCCTATCCAGCTGTAACCTTGATGAACCACAACAGCAGCCAGCATGGAACAGTCATCCAAGGGTATAGTGGCACACATACCTAGGCGGTAACCAACTGCTCTCTAATTGGACTTAAGACCCAGTCAACAAGATAGAAATCATGCCTGGAACTGTGAACTACCCAACTACCCAGAGATACTGAAGTCATGAGTCACAGAGGACTGCTGAGAGTGGGAAGAATATCTTCCCCAGAGACGACCACACCAATTTGGTTATCCAATACCAACTGGGCATCCCTGAAAACATACGTACAAGTAACATATAGACTGAGAAGGTTGTATTTACATATTTAGGAACATAGACATATGTATGTAACAATAATTAATGGAACAATAGGCTATGAATTTGAAAAAGAACAAGGATGGGTATCTGCAAGGATTTGGAAGGAGGAAACGGAAGGGAAAAATTATATTATTATAACTTCCAAAAAATAAAAAATTGTCAGATATTTCAAAATATCTTGACAATATGCAGTTTGATCAGTCTTGTAGTAAAAGAACTTGAAATATTTAAATTTAATAAATACAAGCCTTTCACAGGTTTTGAAATTAATGATTGTATATTGATTGTATCTGAAAAGTTTAGATAATACAGTTGCTATGATATTTCAGTTATATAACAAATGTAGTGAACAGTTTAAGGATTTTAAGTGAAATTCTTGTGATAAAGTGGATTAAACAGTGAACAAATGCTGTGAAGATGAAACCACTGCTTTGGTTGGACATGTGTTTTGCTGGTTTTATTTTCCATAGTTACAACTGTGGTGTGTGATAATCTGGGTGTGTACTGATGGCTGTGTTAAAGCACCACATATATTATTACTTAGTGCTGTGGTAGATAGTAAGCATATACTGTTTGCATTTTGTGTCTTGGAGAAAGCTATTAGCAATTAATCCTCAGAGCTGACCTCAAGGTAACAAGTATACTTACCTCTACTTACTTATTTTTTGCTACTATTTATGACCAAGACAGCTTTACTGGGGCCTAGTGTATCCTTAAAGCATCTTACTTTCCTTTCTTGTCTCCCATGAAGCATTTTAATCCTTATTTTTATAAATTGGGGGCTATCCAAAAGTGGAATGATTTCCCCAAGGCCACATTAAGAAACGTATAATTGTGAGATAGAATTTATTCATTAAACTTTCTCAGACTCAATGGAAAGACTTGTTGCTGTGGCATCACATAGATCAGTTAAAGATGTGTTCCATGATCAGAACAGACAGATTTCTCAAAAGCTTATGGAGAACAGGGTTTTTAAACCTAAATAATGTGGAGAACTTTTTCCAGATAGCTTTAAACACCTAGAGATTTTCAGATAAAGTAGTCAAACTGGACAAAATATAGGCAAGTTACTTCTTATTTTTAAATGTACATCTTTATGTCACTGAATAGAGTACAGATGTGCCTGTTAGTAATACTTTCATTGCTCTTCTCGCTACTCTTTTTGGGGTCTCGCTGCTTTAGCCGAGCTCCTCATCTTCATCCCATGATCTACCTTAAACTCTTCACTTACTTTCTGGACCCCTTTACTTACTTCCCTTTACTACCTACTTTCACTTTTTTTCTAGTATAAGTTCTGACATGACATTTTGCCACTTAGAATTTCTTAATTGCACCTCATTGTTTGATATGAAGCTCAATGCATTGGATCTTGGTTCACCCATCAGTGTTTTAGTCTCACTTTCCCTGAGCCAAGCGAGAGGCACCTTTCCTATAGAAGTTGTTAAAGACTTTCAAGCATTCCTCCTTCCCCTTTGTATATTTTGTTTTGTCTGATGTTCTTTACCTTTGATCTGGCTAACATTTGGTGAGCCTCTGTTTTGACACTTGTTGCTCGCTCTTTCCCTGCTCATCTAAGCCTCCTTGGGAACAAGGTGCTCATTTCATTTGAATTGCCACTGTGCATGTATCTCTTCTCATGTGAAGGTACATTGTTATTTTATGGGTGTGTTTGCACACAGGATGCTAAATAGATGCTATTTATAGATTAATGAATAAAATACACTCTTGTATTTAATATTTTTAAGTCAGATAGTATTATCATATCTCTTGCATAATCTAAAAGATAGCCAGGTTCTGTGGTTCATGCCTATACTCCCAGCACTCTAGAAGCTTAGATGGGAGGAATGGGAGTTGAAGGCCAGCTTGGGCCACATAGTGAGATTCTGTCACAAACAGAGGAATCAGAAGGATACATATTATAGTCGAAAGCTTATGCCTATAAAACAAAATTTTAATTTTCATGGTTCTGATTTCCTCCACTTAAACATACTGCTGTGTAATAGAAAAATTAGAGATAAAGAAAGTGAATGAGCTGAGAGTGAGCCAGCTGCTCAAAGGGATTCTGGAGGGAAATTGGGATCTGCCTCATTGTGAATTATCTTCTTTGTTCCGTAAGATGAAGAAGAGCATTTATTTATTGTGCTTCAGTGCATAAGATACATTGTGCTAGACTTGAGATTCTAAGTCCTCCACTCCTAAGATTTTGTGATTAATTACAGGATTTAAGCCTTAAAATACTTTTAAATTTATTCTAACTTGGGTTATTATGTATTTGACTCCATTATAGAATTAATGTAAAACTATCATGTTAAATAAAATATGAGAGACTATTAAGTAGGAATACCAAAAGTTAATCTTCATATGTGTTTGTAGGCACATTGTGAGTATTCATAAGTTTTAAAAATTGGCACATAAATGTAATATGGATGATTATCCTTTCTGTTTGAGTTTCTGACTGGGGCTAGAAAGATGGCTCAGCTGTTAAAGGCTAGGCTCACAACCAAAAAAATATAAGCGTTTTTGACTCTGAAAAAAAAAAGTCCTCCTTTTCCTGAGAGAATCCTAAAAATTATTGTGCCATCAAACAGAAGCACTTTGACAGCTTCCTTGTAGTCTGTATAGGGCCACTTGCAATTGATTATGCTTATCCTAGTAGTTGTAAACAAAACCGGTTTGATGCAGTGATTTTAACATGGCATTTGATGCCATGTTTATTCTTGGGAATGGTTAGCTCTTGCTCATGGATGCAGTTGTGGGACTGTGTTCATATGAACATCTCTTATTCCAGAGGATTAGAAAATGTACCTGGTGCAGTTTAGTTCTGTTGCAGTAGCTACCTGTTATTTGGCAACACCCCTGGACAGGACACTTACAGACTGCACACAGTCTTTATTAAAGTAATAACAAATAGTGAAAATGTTACACAACAGCTTCTGCCCCATGTCTATCTATTTACAGTCTATCTCCTTACAGTCTACAGGTGGATCCTTTGCTTTTCAGTCTCATACTCAGAGAGCCACAGTTTTGGTGTGAGTGTAGGGAGCCCCCCATAGGCTCATATATTTGAACACTTTCTTTCCAGCTGATAGCCTGTTTGAGGTGGTTTTGAAGGCTTTGGGAGGCAGAGCATTGCTGGAGGAACTATGCCACTGGTTTTATGACCTTAGCCTATTTCCTATTCCCTTGGTACACTTCCTCTGTTTCAATGAAAATGTGATCAGCCAGCTTCCTGCTCCTACCATGCCTTCCTAAATGTCACTATGCCCTTCCCACCATAATGGCTTCTATAGCTCTGGACAAAGACCCAGATAAACCCTTTCTTTTTTAAGGTGCTTTTGCCAGCAACAGAAGGTAACCAATGCAGTCAAACTGCTGGGTCATATAAGAAAGATGAATACCTGGAGTCAGAAGGAAGCTTTAAAAGTAAGGCTCTGTTAGTCAACTGTCAACATATGTCCTGTATGCTCCTCCATACTTCCTATGCAGCCACAGCATGCGGAAGACACAACAGCATACTAGAGTTTCAGCTACAACAGAAAGGTCCTAAATATCTCTTTGGATTCATCCATCTGCAGAGCTATTGAAACTTCTGAACCTAGAACCTGGGTCTCTCAGCCTTTGCTTAGTCCTCTTTTGTTTGAAAGCACTAATGAGCCTGTATGTAGTGGGCTGGATTCAGGGCTCACCCTAAGACCGAAGTAATACCAGGGACAAGGTGGGAATAGAAGTGAAGTAAAAATTCAGATCCACAAGACATTTCTTGAGGGAAACATGTTTGGACTAGACAGTAATTTTATAGTGAATAGAAGGAAAAAGAACATAGGATGGAATTCCCATGAACGGAACTAAGGGAACTTTGAAAGAATAGGATAAATTGAGTGTGTGTGTGTGTGTGTGTGTGTGTGTGTCTGTGTGTCCCTTCCCTCTCTCTCTCTTCCTCTTCCTCCCCATCTCCCTGTTCATCTCTCTCTACATGTAGCACACAGCCACTCATATGTCAAATTAAAGTAAACTTACAAAGGAATTTGGAAACCTATTCTGTTTGAGAATAGTAGTCCAGTTGAACATATCCTTTGGGGATTTGGAAATAATAGTATACTTGTGAATATTCAGCGTACAGAATTGGAATTTTGTCAGTGTGATTGTGTTAAAATTGCGTGGCAGGGGAACTTACTGGAGACTTATCTGTACAAAAATAGGAGAAATGCAGTCTTGGAATGTTGTCATTATCAAGAGGAAAGGGAGAAAGAGAGGCACTAAAGAGTGTTGGGCACCGTGGGCTTCAGATGTAGGCAGACTTAGAATAAAGTGCAGCCTCTGCTTCCCACTGATGTTATCTTTTGAATTATTTATGTTTTTTGTGTAAGGTGGGCGGTAATAGTACCCACATTTTAAGTAAGTGTTAACTGTGATCAACTAAAGCCAAGAAAGAACTTTGCTAACTCAGTGTTTGTAGGTACACTTGATAACCATTAAAACGGAAAATGGGCCATAAAATCACAAAGAATACAAAAGTGTCATTGGCCCTGAAAAACATGCACGTTTGAAAGATGTGTCTCAGGCAAAGTAGCAGGATGCTAGAGTCACAAAATAGTTAAATTCGATGCATATGTATGTGCAAGTTCTTTGGGTATGGGTCACTTTCAAGTAGAAACTACGTACTTAGGGAAGCCTCTGTTATTATGAGATTGAGTGGATTACTGCTGAGGCTTAGTGAAGGCCTACTGTGAAGTAGAAGGTGTAGGCTTACATTTGTGACTTCTCTATGTTACTGCATAATCAATAATAAATATTCTTAAGTGAAGGTTAATAATTAGTTTGTTGTATATGCTTAGAAACTGTGAGGGCACCTCTTTACACTTGCATTTATGTGTGTATACAAACATGTTTGTTAGAATACTAATATTTAGTTTTATAAGAAATCATAATATAAAGCTAATTACACTAATATACATTATTCATAATTGTCACAACTTAGCTGCTGACAGCAAATTTTAAAATGTGTTCATACTCAATAAGAATCCTGCTCCAGCTAAATCTCTAAATCTGTCTGTTTAGGTCACAGGCCTCTGAAATAGGGAACAGTTGGAGAATCCTTTCTCTAGGTTCCATTTTTTCCTACATAAATTTTGGGATAATGACTTTTTCATAAACTACTCAGTGGTGTTTTAAAATATTTTAATAAGCTGGTCTTCTTTGACCATAGGTTCTACTTCAGCAGATGCAACTGAAATCAGATAAAAAATATTTGAAAAATATTAGCTCTGGATTCAACAAGTTCAGTCATCTCTAGCTTCTCCTCCTCTTCCCCAAGTAACAGAATAGGGCAGCTGTGTAAGATTTTCATTACACTAGGTTTCATAAATGTCTACAGATGCCTTAATGTGCACATGGGAAGATGTGATCGATTCTATTTAAAAATGGCCTCATTTTATTTAAGGTACTTGATCATCTGCAAAATTCAGTCTTTCCATGATAGCAGGAAGCAGTTCTAGGGTTCTGGAACCAGTCCCTTACAGAGACCAAAGGAGGGCTGTATTTGCCTAGAGAGCACCATTTATTGTGATAAATTCTATTAGCAGTTCATTCACTAATGTCTAATAATTTATTAACTTTTATGTTTTGTGCCATTAGTCTTAATGTTTGTTTTTCTATATTTAAGAAGTGAATTTTTAAAAGTTTTATAAATTCAGCTCTTTCAACTTTGGCTGCTGCTTCTCCGTGTTCCTGTGTAGTGACTGGGATTCACTCAGTGACAGGGTTACAGATACTGACCCTGTGACCTAGGCACATGGCACATTTCAGTGTTGCAGGTTCCTGCCCAGAAGCTTTCAAAGTTAATAAGATCACTTCGCACTACCTCCTGTGGTGGAGTCTCATTTGTCCTATCCACATAGACTTAGGGCATAAGCAGCATGCTTGAAGCTGCACCAGCTTTTGTGGAAGCAGTGTGGAGAAGCATTATTTACCAGAGGGAACAGCTTGAGTTGGAATCACTGTGTTAGGCACTATCACAATTAGAGGATCATTCTCAATGGCTGAACTCTTTTAATAGTATGAGTGAAAAAACTTTATGGACTTTCAGCCAGAGGATTTTATATAACAGTGGTAACAGCAGAGCCATTTATCAATATAGAGGCAATGAGATACAATACTGGGGCATTGAGATCAGCTGCATTGAATCCTGGCCTTTCTAACTTTGTGACTGTGGGTACGTTACTTAGCCTCTTTGACCTTAACTTCCTAATTTAGCAAAGTGGGACATAATGGTTCCTAAAATGAATTTGGGGAAATTGACCACAGTCACATACAGGTGTGTGTGTGTGTGTGTGTACACCTGTGTTTATGTGTGTGGAGGTCAGAGGTTGACATTAGGTGTTTCTCAATCTCTCTCCAGCTTCTTTTGGAATAGACCCTCACTGAAGTTGGAGCCAGGAAAAAAAAAAAAAAAAACAAAACCATTTTAGGAGCATATATGTTCAAAGGAAACATAAGGAGTTGTTTTCTGTCTGAATGTTTTAGACTTTTCTCAGCTATTCATGTTATATTAAAATAAAATGTTAAAAAGCATTTATAACTGGGATGTAGTTGATAGTCAAAATTACAACTAAAAACAAGTTAAATGAGTATTGAAAAGAGCCAGTAGAAGCAACAGCATTGACTTTATAGAATTGTCTTTTTGTACAAAATAATAATATACATTTAAATACAATTTAATGTTAACATACAAGTGCAGATATTATGGCCATATTTTATAAATTTGTATGTTACTTATTTCTCTCATTATTGTGGCAAAATACTTGTCAATCAGCTTGAGGGTTTGTTTTCGCTCATAGTTCATCATGTCAAGTCTGGTGGCAGGAGCCTGAGGCAGCTGGTCATGTTGCTGCCACACTCAGGGGACATCCTACCTCATTTAACCTGATCTAGCTAGTCCCCCACAGACACACCCAGAGGTTCAGTACCATGGTAATTCCAAATGCTGTCAACTTGACAATCCTGATAAACCACTGACAGTGTTACAGTTGAATTCTGAAGATATTTCAATGTTTACAAGTAACTTTTATGTTAATTACATTATGTCTTTGTTCATTATTTGAAAACTAACTCCCAGCAACCTATTCTCATGTGGTTGTGACAAAGAAGGATGCCGGGATTCAAGCTTGTACTACAAAGTGAATTAAATGACACCCTAATTACATCATCTGTTACCATTTATGGAAGAATATATTCCTAGTGTGTTTTAACTCAGAAGTACAGCAGAAATGTAGAAATGGATGCAGTTTGTGTCCAGCTGAATTGAGAGAAAACATATTGTGGTAAATTGAGCTGTGTGTTTTCTATTAAAAAAAAAAAGCATTTTATTGGTAAACTTGCTAGATTTCACATACTTGTATTTTAATCAAAATAGTTGTATGTTGTAAGCAAAATTTTCCTCTTAAATGCTTCCTTTATATCTTCCGCTCCTCCCCCTCCCCAAAACTGTAAGCATGTGACTTAGGTTGAATTCTCAAAAGAATAACAATGGTCTTTCCCTGCAGTCAGAGAAATGGTGTGTTATTGCAGGAGCCAAGTGGCAGTGTTTTCCTTCCAAACTTGTAGGTAATAGTGTGAGCAGACTTCTTGGCAGGAGAGCTGGCCCATCACCGTCAGTCAGAACTGAAGGGTGGCTCCACCTCTTTGCAGTAGCTGTGCTGGAAATGGCACAGATGAGCCTGTGAGGGAACATGACTTACCTGTGACCTGTCATGGTCTAGCTTAGAGAGTCCACGGTCTGATTGGATTTTCTCCCAGGATTATTAAGACCATGGCCTTAATGTATGTTCTACAGGCAGGATAAATTGAGAGGAGGGGAGTTGAAGGTAATGTTGAAGAATCATTTTTCTACTTAATTAGAATTAAGACCCAAAAGGCTCAATTCTGAGTAATTAGTGTGTAATATGGGTAATATCTTTCTTAGTCTGACTTTAATGAAGATGATACTGTCAGTCATATGGCAGAGTAGGTACTTAAACCAGTTGAATGTTTATTGAGGGCGCCCTATGTGTTACCATTTGTTCTCTGTGCTTTAGCAGATAAGCCCCTCTTATAACCCTTGCAGCGGTGTTGGGCACATGACCAAACATCACCAGTGGTGGACGTGTCTGTATGAGATACTGCATAACAAACTGTGACGTAGAAACACAGAACAGAACCGAAGGCCGTCTTCTAGTGCCTGCAGCAGTGGGCTTGTTAGCACTGGCCATGGTGGTAGCAGCAGTCCCAGAAGGGGTGAGCTGCACTCCAGCAGCCTGGGAGCCTGAGAATCCAGCTGGACACAGAGTGGGGCTGAGAGAGGGGAGGAGAGGAGCTCGTGCGTGAGGCATGCTTTGAGTCCTGCTTTGAGACCTGAGTGCTGGAGTGGTTCCTATTCCTATTGTTAGGCTTTGTGACCCAGTCTGTTGCTTCTGTTTACCAGTGTGGATTGTTCTCTTCAGCAGCAACCCATACTGCCTGTTCTAAAACATCTAGAACTAATATCACAATATATGATTATAACATTTTTGGACTTAGTTGTATGTGTCTAAGTTGTGTGGATATGTGTCTACCTATCTAAATAAAACTTCTGTACTCAGACAAAGAAAATCAACTTGAAGATGAAGTACTAATCCAGAAAGATAAGAATGAAGACTCAAATTAACTCTTACAAAACTTTGGGAAAGCTATATTTTCACTTTATACTTACATTTATAGAAGACAAGTTAGAAAATAGAAGGATATGTAATTAAGTCGTATATAATTGTGATTTAAAATGCCAAACCCATTTAAAACACTTTGCTATAGTTAAATGCTTAATATAATTTAGAACTTTAAGTTAAAATTAAATATTTAATATTTTTATTTCAAATGAAAAGTAGACGATGTAGTCCTGTATACTCTATGTTGCCTTGCTATATGATTTTACACTGTAACATCATAATCTTCAAATTTCATAAGTAAAAATATAAGCTTATGTATGGGGATCATACTAATTTCTAATTTTAATATATGGATTTTAGTACAGGATTATATTAAAGCTATTACAAACATTATACTAGCATCAAATATTGATTGTTTAATTACATTTCTACATTTTATACTCTTGTGTTCCCTTCCTGTGTAACTGTAGTAGTTTTAACAGTGCAACACTGTGGACTTTTTTTGTCAAGCATCATGAGTGAAAATAGGATATAAATATACACATGTAAGTTTCTGGTATAAGTAGCTATGCTGAAACAAGAGGTGAACCTAACCCAGTCACAAGAGTCCCCCGACGGAAGCACTGCTGCTCTTTCCCTGCATCCTTTGATTGGTTGCACAGCTCTGTCTCTCTCTGACATCCATCATAGTCATTCCAAGTGGTGTGGAACAATTTGCTTTTGAATCCTGGTCTCACTGTGTCATCTAGGTTTGTCTTGACCTCACTGTCTTCCTTCTCCCGCTTGCTTCTGCTTCAAGAATGTATCATAGCTAACTGCGTCATTATTATCTTTTTATTATTCAAATGAATATTACAAAGTGACTGTGATTTCTGCCACCAGTAGGGTGGTGGTGGGGGATTAATAAATAAGTAAAATAGATGAAAGCCACATCTTGGTTCTGTTTAGTTCTCCTGACCTCTGGGTTTGGAGAAGAAAGGCCATCCTCAATGACTCTAAAACTCATGTTGAATAGAGTGGAACTAGGTCCAAAAGAAAGAGTCCAGTGAAGAAAGTGTAGATGTTCTCTTAAGTATGCCTCATCTGCTCCTCACCGCCAGCTGCTGTGCTTGCTCCTATTTCCTGCCTCATACTTGTAATTAAATTCATTTAAGTTTCCTCTTCTTAAAGACGGAAGGAGTTCTGTCAGGGTTGAGTCATTTATGCCCAGGGTAAATTTGGTCAGACTGGTTCCTGCTCACAGGTGGCTGTGATTTCTTCTGTGGAAAGATTGGTGGTTTAGGCTGTCGGAAGGACAGCGGGTGAAGCTTAGCAGTGCATGGACCTGCAAATCATACGGACCTGGGTGTGAGAACATCATCATGTCTCACGTGCATGACCTTAAAATGTCACTTAATTCCCCAAAGCCCGGTTCTTTTCCTGTAATATGAAGATAATAACAGGTTCCTTTTAAAGTGCTTATGAGGGCTGGTGACATGGCTCCGCCATTAAAGGCCAGGTTCACAACCCAAAATAAAGCGCTTATGAACATTAAGTAGAATAAATGTAGGACGTGTCCCTCACAATGCTGAGATGTAAGTGACAGTTCCTACTAACAGTGTGTAGTAAACCATCTCTTGCTTACTTTCTCAAGTGGCCCCAGCTTTGCAGTGTTCTGTAGTTAGTTAAGGGCAATGCTCTCGCTCAGAATCCAGCTTACTACTACTCCTCATCTCATTGCCTATATGGGGAAGTAAGTTTGAATCATTTTTTTCAGCTAAAAGAAAATGGACACTTAAAACACAACTCATTTTCATTGTATTTTTTTTTATATTGCTTTATAAAGGGAAGACAGTCATATAATTAAAGGTTGGAATCTGTTTAGTGAAGGATTGAATGATTTTCTAAAAGAATATAGTGTCCTTGCAGAGGTTCTGGCTGCTGCGGTATCCATCATGACCACATGGCTTTGTGGGAGTTTGGGGGAAGCTGGACTTGGTCGAAGGCAGCTGCTGGTGGCATTTAAGGCTGTTCCATCTTATTCCTGTGTCCAGCTGCCTAGCATGTCACTTTGAAAGCCCTGTCATAACACCTGGACTTCTAGAGTGATGAGCTGCTTGACTCCGTGTTAGAAAATGTGAATAGGAATTCTGAACCTGAATCTCTTCATTGTTGTGAAAATGCATCTCACTGAAAGTCACCCACACAGACCAGGATCACTGTACAAAGCCAGACAGAGTGAGCAAGGCAATATATTATCTATAGTTTTATTAACAATTCTAGTACAGATGAATATTTTGAAGCAATCCATATTCATAGAAGTCAGAGTAATTCTATTGCTATTTATTTGAAGGACGTATTTGCTACTTCAACTGCCTTGTTGTCAGTTGTTGTGAATAAATCGATGAACAAATAATCTTAAACTCACAGAGCTGTAACCATTACTTTCTAATATAAAAAATTCAATAACCAAGTCTGCTAACACTCCTGTGCCAGCTTGATTAGTGTAAGTGTATCATATGGTTACCTAAGAGTCATAGATGTAGAGGCATTAGTCTGTTCCTTTTTAAAGAAAAAATATTTCTGTTTATGGAGATTGATAGTGTATATTTCTATTTAAACAATCCTCCAACATGCTGTTAGTCACTAAAATGCTAACTACGTGCTTGTGAATGTCTTGGAAAACTAATTTTTAAATGATACATCTTTATCTTCATAGATAGGTATCAAAGGTTACTAGTTTTCAAATTTATTTAGAAAAGATGACATTGAAGACAACCTAAAAAAATAAGTTATTCTTTTAATGTGAGAAATGATTTACTAATTAGACCTGAGACATTTTATATGAATGAATTACAATTCTTTTTCTAGTGTAAGAAGTTTATTGGGCGGGGGGTGGTGGTGAGGAGAGTGCTAGGCCATCTGAGAGGGGGACATGATGGAGAATTGGAGACAGAAAGGCAGACAGTCCAAGAAAGAAGACCAAATCAGGGAGAGAGAAACAAACACAGAAGGAACAGTAGAGAGACAAAGATGAGAGAGAGAGAGAGAGAGAGAGAGAGAGAGAGAGAGAGAGAGAGAGAGAGAGAGAGAAGATCAAATGAATTTCTAGATTTTTAATGGTGTTTACATAAAATAATTGATAAGTGTTTTTTGTATTGCTATAAGACACCATTATCAAGACAAAATAAAGAAGAGTGTTATGAAATATAATGACGTAGTGAGGGGTACCATAGTGGCCCATGCCAAGGTGTGCGCCTGAAGAATTATGCCATGCGACAGATCTGATATAAGGAAGTTTTGGGGGGTGTAGGGAGAGGAGTGAGGGCCTGGAAGAGGGGTAAAGGCAGTGAGTGAGCCATGAGAGATAATGACACTTGGCTGTGAGATGTTATGATGTAAGACATTGCTAGGTTCCTGAGGGGAGTTCAGCTGAATTGCTCGTATGCTAACAAAGAGCTTATTGGTGCACTTGCTGTTCCAGAGGGTGAGTCTTTGACCATCATGGAGGGGAGCATGGCAGCAGGCAGGAAAGCATGGTGCTTTAGCAGTGTCTCACATCTTTAGACAAGTAGGAGCAGAAAAAGCTAACTGAAAGTTCCATGGGCTTTTGAAACCTCAAAACTCATGGCCAGTGGCACATGTCCCCCAACAAAGTCATGCCTTCTAATCTCTCCCAAACAGTTCCACCAACTGGGAACCAAGTGTTGAAACATCACCTTTAGGGTCATTCTCATTCAGACTAGCACAGTAACTATTTTTCTTCTATAGAGTGTGTTCTAGAACCTATATCAGAAGTCTATAATCAAGAAAATAGTCTTTCTGTCAAGTAAATATCCTCTTTAATATGTACTATAAAACATTTTTCTTTGTTTTATGTGGTGCTGTCTGTCACATTTTACCTAGTCTAGTTCACAGTCATAGAATTTTCAGTTTTGGGTGAAACCATAAAGTTAATTTCATTTGTTTTCCATCTTTTTGAGGGTAGAGTACTTTGAAGACTTAGTAAAACACATGAAATGATGTTTTCTACTTTTCAAAGTCTATGTGCTTAATATAAACATTTTGTAAACTTATAATAATAGGGCCAGTGAGATGGCTCAGTACTTGCCTCCAAGCCTGGTGACCTGAGTTTGATCCCGGAAGGTGAGAACCGACTTCCACACATTGTCCTCTGATGTTCATATGCCCAGTGTGGTGCACGTGCATGTACATGTGTGTGCACGCACGCATGCACAAATGTAATTTTAAATTGCAGTAATATATTTCTTACTAGTTAGAGTTACAATTAATATAGTTTTATTTTTGTAGAGGTAGACAATTTGTTAAAAGAACTCTGTTTTCTCTGCCTTTCTGAAAGTACAGTGAAGGGTAAGTTACGGCATAGTTCCCATTGGAAAAAGCTAATTACATCTTGAGTAGAATCCAGTTCAGATGCAAAAGCACATGACTCCCCTAGGTTAGCAGTCAGTGGTACTAAGCTCTGACATGTACTCTGTTGGGATGATTGACAGCTGGAGACATAAAGTGAACCTCTTCTGTTCATCCTGTCTTCCTCCGCATCTCTGTCTCTTTCTCTCTTTCTATCCCCTCCCCCATATACCAGTCTTGATCACTTTTAGAAACTTTCTAAAAATAATTTTATGAAAAATTTTAAATTTTATGGTAAAAAATACCTTTTAAATAGATTCTTTGTGAATTTCACATCATGTGCCCCCAATCCCATTCATCTCCCGATCCCTTTATATCCACCTTCTGCCCTTGTAGCTTCCCCCACAAAAAAGAAAAAAAAAACTGCAGTGGAATCTGTAGTGTGTCACACAGTATACCCTTTTGCCCAAACAGCTTTACTTGCAAATGGTCATTGCAATTAGTCATTGGTCTGTTTCGAGGCCTCTGGCTTTTGTTACAGTATCAATACTGTATTCTCACTGGGACTCTTCTCAGATATCCTGTTATTGCCCTATGTCATGGAGATCCTGTAGCTGTGGATCTGTAGCACCAGCCCCTTTGCACACTCCAGCAGTTCATAGATGGGGTGGATGTTGGGGTGGGCCAACTCAGAGTCCTGGATCTGAGTTGGTCAGCCCACCAGCTCTCCTGTGCCCACACTACCAGAGCCAGCTCTACTGGGCTGCCCAGGCAAAGTCTAGGCCCACTCTTCACTCTTTGGAGTGCTGCAACCAGTGAAAGACAGGGTCAGCTCTCCCAAATACCACAGATGTGAGGGGCGGGGCCAGCTCTCCTGCACTCACGCCATCTGGGCCAGCTTTATAAATGTGGTTTGTTTTTTTTTTTTTAACCAAACATACACACATTTTAAGCATAATTTTGGTTAGTTTCTTTCTTCTTCTTCTTCTTCTTCTTCTTCTTCTTCTTCTTCTTCTTCTTCTTCTTCTTCTTCTTTTTCTTCTTCTTCTTCTTTCTTCTTCTTCTTCTTCTTCCTCTTCTTGATTATTTTCTTAAGCCTCCATCAATAGCATTAAAGTTATCCTCAGCAAAGTTCATTGCTACCCTTAAGAAGAAAGGCTTCAGCGAGAGGATGAAATCTAGAAGGAAACTTTGGTTTAAAATACATTAAATACATTTTTTGCCCCTTTGTATAGTATATTAGAATTGTACTTTTTGTACGTTTAAAAAATTTCCAAAGTTTACTAGTTAAATTTGTTCTTTGACAGTTTCACGCATGTATATAATGCATAGTGACCACTCTCAATCCCCCCTCCTCTATGATTTCCCTACTACCCTATTTACTTTTCCTATAAATAGTTTTCTTACATTCATACTTATTGTTTTGTTTTGTGACCTACTGAGCTTAACCAAGGCTGTGTGTATGACCATCAGTTTTCAGCTCTCTGTTGTAGCATAGTGTGTTCAGCAGTGTGTACACAACTGAAGACAATGATTCCCATTTCTCAAGATCTATCAGTAGCTGATAGTCCAGTAGAAAACGACTGACCCATCCATGACTGACTGTTCACAGCTCCCAGTGCCGTTGTGTGTTCATGATGGCAGTGGTTGTATGAGTCTAGAGGATGCTTTTCCACATTCCTTCATCTTATCTTCTGGCTCATACATACTTCTTGCCTCCTCTTTTACAGTGTTCCCTGAGCCTTAGAGGGGTGAACCCTTGACTGTCATATATTCTTAGCATGTGGACAGCTGTAAGTTACATACTGACACTGTCTGTACTGCATATAGCATTAAGTAAAAACAGAAAGCCATTGTGGCTGGAATTTATGTCAGTGAAAGAAGGCTAGACAGGGTTTCTATTTTCCCAAGATTCCAGATGGCAGACATGGGTATGAAATGGAAACGCTTAGATACTCAGTCAGAATCTTTTTGTATGCACTATTACATTCCTCTTTTCTGGAAGGTAATATGAATGATACACACCAGGATCTACACCTACTTGGAAAGATGCAATTATTTTCAAGCTCATACTTGACTATCCCTCCTTTTTTGTATACTTTTTTTTTTTAGATCTGGTTCCTTATAATGTTGAATATTAGATGAATACCTGCTTCTTGGAAGAAAGAACTGTCTAATACTTGTATTTCCTCTCTGGTTTATGTTCTGAGCAGATTATGTTCTAGGTAGACACATCTGTCTCCTTTTGTATTCACTGAATAAATATGTGTTCAATCCAGTACAGTACACAAACAAAGAAATCTGTGCACTGAAACTATTTATATACTAAGAACAATTCAATACCATTATAAAATTACAAAGTTTATCATCACTGTGGATTTATTTTAATGTTTTTTATTTTAATTTTAAATGAATATTTGCATATATATCTTTTATTTACTGTGAAATCATGATATATGATATTAGAGAAGATAATCAACTAGAATGCATCTTTGTGATGAGCTCCCAGGTTCCCATAGCAATTTCAGACGACACATGCTGTTTTACTGGAAGAGTAACTACAGGAAATAGTCTGATCACTCTCGACCTCCCATGGTAAACCTTCTGTTTATTTTGTGAATTTGGTAGTTAAAGGTGCATGATAAACTTGCTATCTCCACTAGATGCTGCTAAATCAGACTGTAATAAAATGGCTGCTAAGTTGCAGCAGGTCTTTTTATTCCATTAAACATAAATTTCCTTGATGGTCATGGCATCTGGTTTCTCCAAAATGTCTTACTTTGAAACCATTAAAATTTACAGCATAAAATTTAAATTTAAATGAAAGAGGAGACATCTCATGAGTGAAACTGTTTCTCAGACAAATGAAGCCAGAGAGAATGTTTCATGGAAGTTTATCTCCACCCTCTTGACCATTGTATGATTCCCCTAGTAATATAAAGCAGTTCCCTGCTACTCTCCCCCATTTAATTGTTGAAGTGGAGAAGTGCATTAAATGGTAATTAGCTCTACTAACTATAGTTGCATCTGCTGCTGCTGAAGTTCTGCCTGCATCTCAAAGCAATACAGTCATCATTCTTTACCTGGAGGACTCCATTCTAGCATTTGGTTTCATTAGATAATTTTTCTAGTTTTTCACCCATGGGCTATGCTGGAAATTCTTGCATAAACATATGCATGTCTATCCATATATGTGGATTTGTATATTTTTTCCATTCCTTGGAAAATACTAAATAATAAAGAGGACAAATGTTTTTATTAAATAAACTAAGCTAGATACTTTAAAACTTTTTATCGTTTAGTTTGAATATCTTTTAGCATATTGTTGATTTTAAGTTTGTATCCTTGATACTTTGTTTTATATTTTCTTCCTATGATTCCCATTTGTTGCCAAACTCTGCACCCACCAGTTGCTCAAGTAATGATACAATATGAAATCTTGGCCTTAGCTTAGGCTTGTTCCCAACTCGCTCATATAACTTAAGTCAACCTGTTTATGCTAATCTATGCTCTCCTTGTTCCCTCTCCTCAGTCCTCACATCTGTTCCTTCTTTTGAGTCTGGCTGGTAAATTTTACACACACACACACACACACACACACACACACACCTATACCTGTTGCATTCCCACAGTTCCTATTTTCCTGGAAGTCCTGCCTTTCCTCCCCTGTCTTGCTATAGACCCTTCAGCTCGTTATTAAACTAATCAGAACGTGATGGAGAAGAGTGTTTAGGAAACACTGAGACAGGTGATGCTTCACAAAAGTAACAATACCAACATCCTCCTGTACTCAACTGTTTCAGCATTTGAATCACACAAAGACAACCTTTACACAGTACACAGGGAAAACATCCCAACACTCTTTGTTCTCCATCACCCCGAGACGGCTTCCACGCCACCTCCATTGATTCCCCTTCTTCTTTTGCTAAATGGCATACTCTTATGATAGGGTCCAAAAGTAAAAGTGCATCTTAGAAACAAAGTTTAAAAGTGTCATCGTAGCTGATTTTGATTTGTTTCTACATGGTTAGCTCTTTGATGAATATCTTCATGTCCAGCACTGAGGGTTTGAACCAACAGGAGCTTCCCATTTAGTCTGCGGATGGGATTGTCTAGCACAAAAGTTCAGAGAGGTTCCTCTAAGTTTGTGATTAGTTTGAACCAGCTGGCTTAGAGTCCCTGGTCCACTCTCTCTGTCAAATGGCCATACAATTTCACAGTATTGCCCACTTTCCTCCTGGTAGAATGCAAACTAACACATTTGTCATCTATTTCTAGTGCTGGAATAATATAGAAAGCAGTGGGCTTTGCTTGCATTTTAAGAAGAGGAAGAACATGGGGGAAATTTCCATAAAGATAGACTTCGCTAAACATTCATATTTATTCTCTGGAAAATGAACTGTAGAAAGTAACCCTCCTCAGCGGAGCGTTAAGCGTGGTGTAGGATAATGAGTCAGACTCCACTGGGAAGCAGTCCTACCAAATTCAGTCCCTGACACCCATGTGGTGACAGAAGAGAACTGACGGCAAACGGTGATCTCTGACCTTCACATGCATGTTATGGCACGTGTGTCTTACCCTTAAAAAATAGACAGGTAGATAGATAGATGTAATAAATTAATATGAGCAACAGTGAAATTTAGTTAAGTTGCTTCTTCAAACTGCAGTCTTCAGAAAAAGGTGGTACTAGGTACACAACTTTAAGATGCATTGCATTCTGTGAAACCGATTGATTGGCATCTTAGCATTTTCAGCCCTTCATCAGTGCTTAAATTATGGCTTCAAGACCTCAAGCCTCTGTACACATAGTAAATGTAAATGTACCCGTGAAGTCAGTGCCGCTTTCTTATACTGATTGTCCACGTCACAGTCCAAGCACCGTGTAGCAGACTGTTTTCATGGCACTTTGGACAGTCACCGTCTCATAACAGTCCTGTGTAAAAGCTGAGTGGAAAGATGTCCTCGTGCTTACGTCTTCCTAATGAGTGGCCTCTGGGACGGACTGTTAACTCACCAAAGTCTTTACTGCAGAGCCCTCTGTGCCAAAAGCAGAGAGAGACACATATCTTTCTTGATCCTTGGAATTGTTCTTTTCTTAAGAGAGAAGAGAGATTTTGTACATGCTGTGCTTACACTTTCACTGCTTTTTGTGTTGAGGCACTAGCTTCATCTTTATGTTAGTTAACTCTGTGAATATATATCGAATGTGTATTTATAGAATATGAGAAAATGAAAAGCTGGTGGTATAATGCGAATTTCATAAAGATATAAGTATATAAAAAGGTTTACTAAAGGAAATACTTGTGGTTATTGTGGGCATAAAGTTATTGTGTAATATAAATGCTGATTTATGTACCCCCTCCCATGTCTGGTTTACAAGCTTTGTTCTGAGAATTTACTATCTAAATGTTGTATAAACTCCTCTCCCCAGTTGTCCCCTTTTGTGTCAATAGAGCAGCTTACAGCCAATCAATGAGCAGGGGAGAGAATAGGATTGGACTTCCTGCCATACAGGGGAGGAGGATTTAGGAGAAGAAGCAGGGGATGGAGCCAGGGGATTGGCCAAGGGAGAGGTCTAAAGAAGATCAAGAGGAAGGAGCTGGAGCTGGGCAAAGCTACAGAGTGCAAGTATTGCTGGGATGTTTGCTAGGAGGAAGACAAAATAGCGTAAAGAGTTAAGAACAGACTAAAACTGCTCAAGATTGTATTGTGAAGCCTTGAATTATAAAAGAGTCTCTATTTATGTGAAAGCCGGGTTAAGAAATAGGCTAAGAGAAGCAAACACAGTTTCATAAAAATAACTTCAACAGGTTATTTAAATGAATGTATTGATTAGCTGGGTCTATTTAGTTGAGAGAATGTGGTAGAAAGTAATATTGTCACTATTTGTTACATATAACTTATAAAATGAAGGACTCTTTAAATTCATGAAAATGATATTTAATATTTTGTTTTTACAAGAATATATTTAATTTAAAAATTGATGTTTCCTTAATATTCTGTTTTGTTTGCAATCATTATTTTGCAGTTGCTTATGTATTTATATTATAGAGCAACAATTTTTAAATTCTTTGAGAATCTTATACATTGTATTTTATCATATTAATCTTTCTCTCCCAATTCCTCCCAGATACATCTGTCTTTTTAAAACAATTTTGTGTGTGTGTGAAGAAAATTTGCAAATGCATGTTGAAAGATAAGAGTGAAAGTCTGAGAAATTTTTATTTTTTATATCACTCTTACTTTGAGACAAGATCTCATTAGGAAATAGGTTGACCTTCAACTAGCAATCTTCCAGCCTGAATGCTGGAGTCACAGGGTAAACCAGTTTTAATATAGAGGTACGAATAGCAAAGCTGCTCACAGTGCTTTCCGTGGGAAAGGAAAAGCCTTATCATGTATAGACTTTGATATAAAGGAAACAATTGTCTTGGAGTAAAACTGTCCAGAGCATTTCCACACTGATAATTTTCTCCAATTAGATAAAATAATCTAATCCTACAAGAACCAACATTTGTGGCTACAAAATAAATATTTTTGACATTAAGGAAATCTTTTTCCTTGGATTTATATTTTTAACCATTACATAAGGTTTTTTATTGGAAAACGGATTAGCAAACTGATTGCATTTCACATCAAGGAGGAAACTTGGGCCCTCACAGAGTTTCAATTAGCAGTATTTCCTATTGTGTTCCTGTAAATTCTGGAGACCATTTTACACATATACTCATTTATGTTTGCAAATGAAAAGCGAGGCACATAAAACAGTGCATGTACAAAGTTTATCTTGACTGGAAAGTTTTATTGAATTTCAGTAGAAACAGAAAACTAATGTTACTATTAAAAGCAGTTTCATAACATTATAGGATTACTTTAAGATTCATATATTTTTAACAGAACCATTTACCAAACATCATTATTGCTAATGCATGTGTTGTGTGTCTGGTACAGAACTTTAAAAAGTGGATTCAAGTTAATCCAATCATTTCTAAGTATCAGTTCTGCTGTTAAGGTTTGTAAGCTCTTTGGTCCTGGCGTTGTGCTCAGTACAAACATCTGTGAAGAGGTGTCTGGTGGAGATAGATGTCAACTGATGTTTTTGAGTATAATATTGAGTATTAAAAATAAAACTTTATATATTTCTATGAAGGAACTTTTAATTCTATAAGTAAATAAATTGCTATCAAAGAAGGGTAGGACAAATATAGACAAGAGAAGAGGAAGAAGGAGGAGGAAGAGGAGGAAGAAGAAGAAAAGAGGAAGCAGAAGAAGAAAAGAGGAAGAAGAAGAAGAAGAAGAAGAAGAAGAAGAAGAAGAAGAAGAAGAAGAAGAAGAAGAAGAAGAAACCACTCCCGCAGTTCCACCATGCAAATCAACCACTCTTATCAGGGTTTTTAAGCAGTGACTGCCGAGTAGAATGTACTGCTTACAAAGCCTCACTGTTAGAAACAGCTTCATCCTGCACAGCTTCTAAAGGATGCTTCCCAATCACAGCAGAGCATGCTTTGTGTAAAGAAACAAATCCAACTTGCTAACCAGCAACAGCAACAAGGAAAGGAGTCCTGCATTTGGAACTTGAGAAACAGGCGTGTGGGTTTCCATGGGTCAGCTATGCCATGGACTTTGCAGAAGTAGGGAAGCAGAACCATGATTACTGCCCAGTCTCTTGATGGGGCAGAACAAGATTAAGTAGGAGAGGAGAGGAGACCTCTTAGCGCTGATCTCAGGTAGCTGAAAGGTGTCAAAAGGAACTGCCACTGAGTCTATCATTAGACAGCTCCAGCTAGTCTCCAGTAGGGGCTTGACTTGACTGGTGCAGCATGTACATTCCTAGAGAGCATTTGATGCTTCCGCCAAATTCTTAAGTTGTAGCCCGAATTTGAATATGATTTGTTTTTGAGAGAAGCCTCTAACAAGGCAATTAAAGTTAAATGAGGGCGGAGCTCTGTGGTGGTTTATGTGAGAATGGTTGCCATGGACTCACACTTGAAAACTTAGTCCCCAGTTGGTGGAACTGTTTGGGAAAGATTAGGAGGTGTGGTCTTCTTGGAGATGCTGCATCACTTGGCAAGAGCTTTGAGGTTTCAAAAGACTGTGTCAGGTCCAGTCTGTCTGTCTGCTGCTGTGTGTCTGTCTCATGCTGACTATTGTCTCGGGATGTAAACTTTCAGCTACTACTGCAGCGTGCAGCGCCATGACTGCCTGCTGCCGTGCCCCTCACCATGACAGTCATGGGCTCTCCCTCTGGTACTGTAAGCTCCAATAAACACTTCCTTTTATATGTTGCCTAGCTCATGGTATCGTCTCACAGCAATAGAAAAGTAAGTAAACCAGGCTCTAATCTGAGGATATCCAGGATGTACTTTCATAAGCCACAACGTAGACTCTGTGTTTGTGGCCTGTTAAATCTCTGTTCAGACTTCACAGATTAATGCAATTTCTGTAGTTTTAAGTGGTCAAGTCTGTGGCACTGTTCTACAGAACTCCAGGAAACTAATACAAAGTAGCAAATGCTCTTTGGTGTTTACTGATGGAATCCTGTGCTTTTGAGTCATGTCCCATCCCCTACCTCACCAGGGATTTGAAAGGAACTATTTTCTGTTATTGAGACACTTATCCTTTTTTTCAGTTGAAAAAACATTTTTATCACACTATATATTCTGATTATAGTTTCCCCTCCCCAACTCCTCCCAGTTCCCCTCCACCTCCCCTTCCATCCAGATCCAGACCCTTTCTGACTCTCATTAGAAAACAAACAGGCATCTAAGGAATAATAATAATAAAATAATATAATATAAAAATATGAAACAAACAAACAAAAAATAAAACAAGTCAGAATATGACAAAACAAACAGAAGAAAAAGAGTCAAAGGAAAAGCAGAAGAAACATATTTAGACACAGAGACACACAGGTTCCCATGCAGGAATCCCATAAAAACACAAAACTGAAGCCATAATAAATAAGCAAAGGACAAAAGAAGCCCTGGCACAACATTATGAGACAAAGAACTTCCAAAGAGGCCACTGAGTTTGTTTTATGTTGGCCACCTACTGCTGGCATAGGGCAGCAATGTGGCAATAAAGTGACTCCTAGTGACAGTCCACTATGCTCATAGATCAGAGCCTTGCTCGGCCGTCATCAGAGAAGCTGCCTCCTGCAGCAGATGGGAACAAATACAGAGACCACAGCCAGACAATATGCAGAGAGGGAGAGACCTTGGAACACTGAACCCCACACGGAATGTTGCCATCAAATCCCTTCCCTCAGGGCACAAGGAACTCTGTAGAGTATAAGAGCCAAAGAAATGAGGCGTTTTAAACACAGCATGAATGATGCTCATATGAGTTCACAGAAACTGTGGCAGCATGCACAGGGAGGGCCTACATGGGTCTGCACCAGATGAGGTCCTAGAGCTGAGAGAAATGGACATGTGCTCCCAAAGCTACCTCCAATTGATAACCTGTTGCAAATGAAAAAATTTTTTTTCCCTCTGAGGATGTCTCACTGTGGAAAGAAACAACTGTCTTATTCTTAAAGTCTATTAAATCTTTAGTAATATTTGGATTATAGTCTAACTTTTTATTAAGGACTGAAATTTGAAATTTTCTTAAGTTTATTTGATTATGTAATGGGAGCCCAAATCATGCTAAGTTTGAAAGGTGGACATCAAAACTGAAGTTTCCTATAAAGTAACCAGAGCTGATTTTGATTGTTAAGCAGAAGAAACCTCGAGAAGGGTTTAATCAAAAGTAATTCAACATCCAAAGTCATTTATGGATACTATGGAGCCTAAGGAGCTATTGCCATCTTGGGTAACAGCATTGGTACTGGATTTCTGAAATGCATTTTGTTCTACTGTGTTCTTCAGGAGTGAAATATGTGTATATGGGAGTTTAGTTGGAAACTAAAAAAACAAGCCAGTAGAGACACTGCAACAAATGGCAGAGGGTGATAGTACTTCCCTCTACCTGTGCTTCTTTCATTCCATATGCTCTTGTTAGGAAAAGCTCCATGAACATCAGAGAACCCAGGTGTTGGCAGGGGGCAAGGGATGATGGGAAAATTATCTGTGTAAGTTAGAGTGTCTTTGAGGCTTGTGATCTTGGAATTTATGTGAAAGGAAAGAAGAATAGAGTTAAAAAACATGGACACATAGGTATCACATGAATGAAAGCATGGAAGAAATAATGTGTATATTATCCAGATTGTTAAATACATGTTAGTATTTGGTCAATATAAATAAGTTATCAAATAGAAAATTGTCTCTGAATTTGTGGTGCCATTAGTTGGTATCCTTGTTTCTTTTCCTGTTACTGTGATAATATTCTCTGACAGAAGCAATTTAAGGGATGGAGTGTTTATTATGACTTACAGTTCATGGGTGTAGACCATCTCTTGGGAAGTCATAGTAGCAGGAACGTGCAGCAGCAGGTCACATCATAACCACAGTCAGGAAGCAGAGCAGGCTGAATGGTAGCAGGAGCGTGGGGCAGCGGGTCACATCGTAACCACAGTCAGGAAGCACAGCAGGCTGAATGCTGCTGCTGTTGCTCAGCTCCCTCTCCAGTTGCACAGTCCAGGATCCCAGCCAGGATGTATGCCACCTGCAGTGGCCAAGAGTTCCCATCTCAATTAATATAATCAATATAATCAATAAAAAAAAAAAAAAACAAGCAAGTTCAGAGGTCCATCTCCTAGGTGGTTCTAGATGGTGTTAAGTTGATATAACAGTCAATAATTTTCAGCTTCAAATAATAGCCTTTATCTAATGCTTTAAGGAAATTTTCAAAGGTTTTGTGTTTTATTTTAACATTAAGCTCTTTGGTGTTATTGTTGAACACATTCATAATAACATAATTTAACTTACGGTTATGTTGTTAACCATAGAATCCTGACCAAAACATGTATTTTCAAGACTGCTTAGAACTGCTAAAGGGCTTTGATCTTTGATCTTTACCCTGGAGAAATGAAGTAGGACAGCCAGTTGAAGGCTAGCCTGAGCCTGTATGCACTAGTTCAGGCTGTCTCGTGTTAAACAGGAAGGCCCTGTCTCAAGAAACAAAAAGGCTTGTGTATGTGTGCAGCACACCCAGTGCTAATTCCTAATATTTACTTTGCCAAACATAATCATTTTTGTTTCTTGACCTTAAATATGCATACATTCATAGTGATAATGTTTCTGTCTGAAAGTTACTAAATACTTCTGAGTTTTGTAAAAATTTTCTTAGATGTTAATTTTGTGCACACACTGTTGGCTTAGTAAGCTCTTTTGAGACACCCTCTGATTGCTCGGGGCACTATGTTCACTTCTAGCCAACATTGTGTACTTTTCACATTGGAAAGAAGGAAAAGAAGAGTGGACTTTCAGTGTCTTCTGTTTTCTATTTCAGACTGTTTTCTTCTTAGAAGAAATTAGTTCCTAAATAGAAAGATAGAAAAATAAAAAGGAATATACAACCAGGAAAAAGTAAAACATGGATTGCTGCTTTGCAAGATGATTGGAGCCCCTTGACATGTGCATTTTCTTTAGACAGCAAGAGTGGCTGTGGGTAAGTCTTGGTACCGAGGGCAGCACAAGTAAATGTGGATCCATCAGAGCAAGGGGTGAGGAAAGCAGGCATGTGTGCCGGTGCTCCCCAGGGACCAGGGACAAGAGGAAAGCAGGCAAATACATAAGAAACTGTGACGTGCAGTTCTTTGTAGTTGCGGTGAAATCCAATTTAAGCCTGTAGCTTCATTCTTACACAAATAGTCCCAAGAGCTGAAGAGAAAGTAGTGTGGATCTTAAGAAAAGTTTGACTGTTGAAATTAAGCTTTAGTAGCTTCATTTAGAGAATATGCAGCCCAAAAATCTCAACTTGGCAAAAAGAAAAATAACCCCACCCAAACAAAAACAAAACAAACAAACAAGCAAAAACTAACCAAATAAACAAAAACAGGATCTTGTAACATGGGTTCAGATTACTTTGTCAGCAATTACAGCTCCTATGCCCATTAGATTATAGAACTCATAATTTCAGATGATATAGTTTACTGGTTAAATGGTAATGTATTTTTTACACAGGAGATTACCTGAAGTCATGAAATAGACAGTGGTTTGTGATGAGACCTAACATTTTATCCAGGAACATGAGACTCGATTAAAGGAAGTTGTTCTTGTTCTCCATTTTGACTTTTTCACAAAAGAAACTAGGGGGAAACACATTTGGCCATTTCATATAGGCATTTCAATAGATTAGTGTCTTCAGATTGCCCTAGAATAAAGGATATAAAATATTCAAATGATGTTTTCTTTTCATTTACTTGTCTGTATTTATTTCCTTGTAATTGATATCTCTTACTGTGTCTTTCCCATCTTAAAATATAAATGTCTTCACAGGAAGCAGATACTTTTTGTGTTAAAATGATATTTTTATTCAGAATGAGATTAAAAGTGAGTGTGGGCTCCTGCTTATTAGGTTTAAGAATTATAAACTTAAGTGAGATTTGGTATATTAGAGCAGAGAAGTTTTGCTACAAAGTTAATGTGAGGCAAGAAATAACATAGTGTGTTTAGCAACACATTACCCAAATGCCACTTATTTAAGAATATTTATTGACCTCCAGAGCAGGCATTGAAGACCCTAGCAGGCTCTCGGACTACTATATCTGTGAGCATATTGGTGAATTGGCTGTTTGATTTGTAACTAGAAATTTTAGGAGTTCTGACAATGGAAAACTGAATAAAGGTGCTTTTGGAGTCTAGTCCAGGGAAAATTAAGATGATTCAGGGAAAATCTGTGTGATCACAAACTGAGCCAGCCAGAAACTGTGTGGTGTAAGGGGCGTATTCTAAGAAGCAGAAAGGTTATGCTCAGAACCCTGAAGGGGCTGGAGTGAATGATAAATATCCTGAAAGAAGGGCGTGAGCCCTGCAACGGATGCAGTGCAGAGGGGAAGGCAGCCTGGAATGATTGAAAGGCAGCAGTTCCTAGTACCTAATGCTAATGCACATGCAAAGAAGGTGTTCATCCCAGGTTGGGCATGAGGGCATTCTAACTGGTATTCTTTTTTGTTTTGTTTTGTTTTTGTTGTTTTGTTTTGTTTCAAGATAGGGTTTCTCTGTATATAGCCTTGGCTGTCCTAGACTCATTTTGTAGATCAGACTGGTCTCAAACTCACAGCCATCTGCCTGCCTTTGCCTCCAGAGTGCTGGGATTAAAGGTGTGTGTCACCATGCTAGCTCCTAACTGGTATTCTTGGCCCAGGTGCTTCATTTGTTGTAGTTCTGAGTTGCTACTTAGCATCTTTTCTCTTCAGCCTGAAGGGCTTCTCCTGGCGTTTCCTCTCATTGTACTCCACCGTCAACCTATTCTAATTTCTCTTTTCCTGATTATGACCTTATTTTACTTTTACTGTTGGAGATTCTTAACTAGGTGTAGAATTTTTGATTGTCTTTTGCACTCCTGGCATGTCCTGTTCCAATTACTTTGACACCCGTGGATTCAGCTGTCGTTTTAGAAATTCCCGCCCTCCTCCATTTTAGGAAATATTTTCCCCTGTGGACCCTTTGCCAGTGCTGGTATCAAATGCAGAGCCTTGTGCTTGCTAGGCATACCCTCTGCCTCTGAGCTACACCTCCACCACTGCTGGTCTTCAAAGATCTGAGGACGTGCTGAGCAGTTTGTCTCTTTCCAGAATTTTTCTTTGTGTTTATACTCATTAAAATTTATTGCGTTTCTTTTGCTGTACTCAGTCTTCTATCAGGCTGGAAGATATTTTCACTGCACTGCTGTGGGGTTTGCCTTCCCCCTCCTCCACTCTTGCTCAGGTTCTAACCACACAAATGTGAGAGCATTTAATACTGTCCCATAGGTCTCTGATCTTTTAATCAGCTTTTCCCTTTGTTGGAGGGTCGGGCCTTTTCTGGGGACACGTCTTTAATTTTACTCCTTCTGTCTTCTCCCTTGTCTCCTCATCTGGGGAGTACTTCATTTCAGTTTCTGTACTTTTCAGAGTTTAACCTTTTCATCTCCACTCATCTTCTGAGAGTCCTTATGACTTTGTTTCCTGATAGTGTATATTTCTTTGGATTTCTGGAATGTAATTGTGTGAATTATTTTACCTTTCTCAGATACTTCTTGTGATAAACTTAGCATCTTAGTCTACTTACAGTCATCTTCATAGGTTGTATTTCTTCCAAGAATGTGAAACATTTTCCTGTTCTTTGCACATCCAGAAATTCTTCTGTGGAGACCTGTCATTGTCAGCTACATGAGAAATGACTCTGGCTTCTCACGCATTTTTCAAAGCCATTTTCTTTTAATTGCTCAGGAGGTGATCAGTTTTCCTGAGTTGAAAGTGTAAACTGTTCCTGTGAAGTATGTGGTTTGAGCCTCTCCTGGGACTTTTTTAAGCTTGCACCTCTGGAGTGCTCCTGAAACCCAGTGCCACACAGTCTAGTAGTCTGTGCTCATTCTGTCCCACTCCCAACTCTTCTTGGTCCTCCCTTGGTAAGTAAGAGCACCTAATGTTGGAATCTATGTAAAATATTTTTTCTGAGTGGCTGACATTAGGTAGGTATTTTCTATTATAGTTCTTGTGATTGTAATTCAGGAAAGAGCCACCACCATTCCCCAGTATTGCAAAGTGGCCCAAGCATCCTGGGATAACAAGCCTACCCCACTGTGTTCTTCCACCATCCTCTCGTGTTCTCTATCACTCTCTTTCACTCTAGCTGTCAGAACATGACAATCCAGGTGCTACTCAGGTGATGAAATTCTAAGACAAATTCACCTGAGTTTCTCCAGGTCTCCAACTGGGGCGCTCACATGCAGGTACACGCTAGCAGCTGCAGTAGCTCACATACATGATTCATGTCTTTCCTGTATTAGGCAGGCTTCCCACTCCCTGCAGTACACACAGCAGTTAAGGCAGGTAGGGCCTGGAGCCTCTTGCTCATGACCACAGACTCCACATGTTGTTTGTTTCTCTCTCTTCTCATGGCTGTGTAAACCACCTTTATAATATATGTCCTTTGAAATTCATTTTGTCTTAGAGATGCTGGGTTGTTTAAGTATTTTTTTACTAGCACATATTATTTATATGTAATTGATTATGGTTTCATTATGGCATTTACATATGTATATATAATATGAATATATTCATTACCAAGAATGGGTACACTCTTGTTCTCCTGTCACTCTAACTGATCTCCTTTCTCTACCCAAGCAGTTCTCTTGGTTTTGTTTTTGTTTGGCTTTGTTTGTTTGTTTGTTTGTTTGTTTTCGAGACAGGGTTTCTTTGTGTCCCAAGTGCTGAGATTAAAGGCATGTGCCACAATGCCCGGCTTCCCAAGCAGTTCTCTTGTTCTCTCTCCCCCTCCCCCCCGTGTGTGTGTATGTGTGTGTGTGTATGTGTACCAATGATTTAATATGTAGTATGGTGAGGAGTTATTTACAGGAGCACAGACAACTTAGTACAAGCTACACCACTGAAGAAAATGTCCCTTCCACCCAACTAAGCCCACCCCTGCAACCCTTAACTGCTGGTAGATAGGCAGGAGGCAGTGGGCCCTTCCCTTCCCTGCTTATATTATTGTTTCTGCTTCTATTTTATAACCTACTTAGTTGATACAAAGGTCTTTTTTCTTTCAGTCTTCATAAAGATACTTATTGTTTTTTGAGCACATGGCCCTCACACCCCTCTTTGCTCCCTTGCCCCTCCATTGCTTTCCTTTGTTCCTCTAGATACTCTTTTGATTGGTGTGCACACATGTGACTTAAACTGTGGGGATGCTCTCACAGATAGCTACTGAGACATTTATCTCCTGCGTGGCTTTCAAACATCATCAAGCTGACAATCAAGACTAGCCATTATATCATGTGAACTACTTTTAGTCTAAAATCTTTGTTAACTGACTTTTCTTTCCTAAAAATTCTTCATCTCCCGTTTTTAGTAGCATTTACTATTGGTGATAATTTCAGTGATATAAAATTGCCAAATAAATCTGTGGTAAAGCCTTTGTTATAAGAGAAATCAGAGTCTGGAGGAGAAAGATGCTTATTTTTTCAAGTATTTGTTCCCAACTCTATCAATGTTATGAACCAAACATTGCTTGTTATCTAGGAGTATGTAATGTCTTCAGGGATCAGGGCTGGGGAGATAGGACAGAGTGCTTGCCACACAAGCATGTGAACCTGAGTTCCACCCGAAGGACCCATGTAAAGAAGCTGAGCACAGCAGGACCCACTTGGAGTTCAGTGCTTGCTTAGAGACAGGCAGATCCCTGGGGCTCACTGGCCAGCCAGTCCTACTATAGGCTTTGAATGAGAAATGTCCCTCTAGGCTCACATATTTGAACACTTGGTCCCCATTGCTGGCATTGCTTAGTGAGGTTGTGGAACTTCTAGGAGAGGAAGGCTTGATGGGAGAAGTGCATGACTGGCAAATGGGCTTTGAATATTGTTGTGTGACAGAGTTCTTCCTGGAGAGATGCAACACATATCACTACTCCCCCCAGATAGGGAGTTGTCAACAGACCAAAGTCCAGCTTAGTGAACCATGCGTTCTACTGGGGTTACTCACAGGAGCAGAAATGACTCAAGGACAGCTGCATCACCAAAACCACCCCCAGCACGGGTGACAGCTCACAAAAACTGGGAAACTGAAGTACACTGTATAGCCTAAAAGCAGCTCAACAGATTGGAGAGTGTCCTTTCAGTTAGTTTAAACCTCTTTCAGGTAGAGCCGCTGGTTTCTGCTTCTTGCGGGCAGCTGGTCTTACTCTAGCATTGTCTTTACAGCATGGCTCCTCTGACTCCTCTGAGTCTTTGCAGCTTGGCCTTCCTGAGGGGCACTCTCAGCTTTTATTGCTTACTCGGGCAGGGAGGTATCCTCCTGAATCTGCTCCATTTCAGGGACTTCCTGAAGCTATTTTGAGTCATTTACCTTTCTGTTTAAAGAGCTTCCATGAAAGATGGAATATTTTAACTTCAGAGGAAAGCATTACATAGCAAATGTCTATATCTTCGTCCTGCTTCCTGTTTGCTCTCTTTGCTTTCTGTGTGTCACTGAGATGTCATCTCTCAGCATCTTACTCCTGCTGCTATGTCTACTGCTTGTTTCTATGGCTCCTGTCATGATGGACTCGTATCCCTCTGAAACTGTAAGTCAAAATAAACTTTCTGTCATAAGTTACATTTGGTAAGGGTATTGTATCACACCAACAAAAAGTTACTAACACACTAGACTGCTTGACAAGCTTTGAGTCAATTAGAAAACGTGTCTCAAAAAACAAGGTGGATAGCACCTAAGAAATGACACTCAAGGTGTCCTCACACATAGATGTGCATCTACATATACATACTGTATTCTGCTGTAATTATTGAACGAAAAGTTACATTAATCAGTCCTCATTAAAAGTCATGATTTAACGAGTGTAAAATTGTGATTCATATTAAAAAACAAGCCATGCAATTTTTACTATGCTTAGTTAAAGAAACAATATCATTTAGCTTTTTTTTTAAACGTAGCCATATCCTTAAAAGTCAGCTTCATGCAAGATGTAGCTACTAGCATGTAAAAATTAAGTTGTTTGAAGAAAACATGCTTAGATAGCTAAATGTAGAATCTTCAGAACAGTTTTTGTTTTGTTTTTGCTTTTTTCGAGACAGGGTTTCGCTGTGCAGCCTTGGCTGACCTGGTCTCCCACCAGTTTGGCTGGCTTCAAACTCACACAGACCCACCTGCCTCTGGCTCCCTGGAGTGTGCCATCATGCGGCAAAAGTTTTAATTATTTTTTAAATTTTATTTTTATTTGTGTTTTGTCTGTATGTCTGTGTGAAGGTCTTGGATCCTGGAGTTACAGACAGTTGTGAGCTGCCATGTGGGTGCTAGGAATTGAACCAAGGTCCTCTGGAAAAGCAGTCAAAGCAGAGGGTGCTCTTGACCACTGAGCCATCTCTCCAGACCTCAGAACAGTTCAAGATCACCCAAATGGTTAATTTAGCCAAGTGAACACATTAACCAGCCATTTTTGGAAATGACAGAAACAATTATTATGCTAACTAGTATCCCATGGTATTGTGTCCCAACCCAGCCTCTCCTGGTTCTATGCTTTACTGGACTTGTTCAGTGGGGTTTGGCCCAGATAAAATATGAATTTGAATTTGTCATGTTGTTATCAGCAGAAACAGGGGTTTGCATATAAATAAAGTTGATATTTCAGAGCACTCTGCTGGGAAAGCCTACATATTTCTTTATCTTCACTAAAAACTGTAAAATTCATATTTTACACCACTAACCTTTTGTAGCACAGCGGCTACTTTTGTATAAAGTGTACTGAATACAACTTCAAGAAGGTTTAAGTTTCTCTTTAAGGAGTAACAGGTGAAACTTTTAATCTAATTAAAAGTGCTCAGGATTATTTATAGTAGAATAAATAAAGATCACAAAATCCTCCATTTAGGTTTGCTGATGTGCCTGCCTTTGCCCTGTTAATTCCAAGAATGTTCTTTGTCATGTGACCCAGTAACTATTAACAGGTTTCCCATCGCTAGTACTGTGAACTCTCTAAGTGACAATTTCCAGGTAATGTTTTATTAAAGTGATTGTAAGTAATTTTTTAAAAAGAAATATCTTGCTCAGAAACATCATTTCTTCCACAAAGCAGCCTTTCCTCTTGTGTGAAGAGTTTAAGGGAAAGCATCCTTTTAGAACTCTGGGCAGTTACTATCTTCAGACCTGGATTTTGTGCAGCATGAGGCATATTGATTTTCAGAGAATATGAACATACTCAAATCACGAGATTATGACATCTGGGAACATGTTTTTAGATTTGTTAAATGCACCTTGATTGCAACTAAGAAGATGGTTGTGAAACAACAGTGATTCCGTGTTTTGACCCTGTAATTCTTCCCAGTATCTTTCCTGGCATCTGCTGATGTTTTAACTCTTCTCAGATGGAGTTGATTTTATCAGTGCAAGTCAGATGTGTCAGATTAACACTAATGTTAACTTATAAAAAATGTAAAATTATTTTATGAAAAATTTATTTCTCCTCTCTTCTTTGCCCTCCTCTGCCTCCTCCTTTTTCTTCATTTTTGGTTTTTTGAGACAGGGTTTCTCTGTGTAGCCTTGGCTGTCTTGGACTTGCTTTGTAGACCAGGCTGGCATCAAAATCACACCATCCACCTGCCTTTTTCTGCCTGACTGCTGGGATTACAAGTGTGTGCCACCAAGCCCAGCTGAAATTTTTTTCTTTAATGCGTATAATCAGATGACCTCTGCTCATAATTTGACTATGTAACAGAAAGCAGATCATCAGTCCCCATTACAATATCAATGGAGTCCTTCCCAGAACTAGAAAACACAATCTTAAAATTTATTATGGAAGCACAAAAGATCCTGAAGTCAAAGAAGTCTTGAGCCAAACAATCCCATCTGGAGGCACCATAGTGCCTAACTTCAGTATTCCTCAGAGCCTTCTAAGCCAAGCATGGTGTTGGCACATGGGTGGACTGAGGGCAGTGTGTCAGAAGAGAGATCCTCACATGCACGGCCATCTCTACACACACACACAGTTGGTGCATATGCCCAAGGACATAGAACCCTTTTAGTCTCTTCTGTTGCTGTGAGGAATCGCTTTGACTGAGAGCAGTGTGGAGAGAGAAGGGTTCATGTAAAGGCTTATACTTCCAGGTCTTCCTCCATCAATGAGGAAAGTGACAGCAGGAACTTGATGCAGACAACATGGAGCAATGCTGCTTGCTGGCTCAACCCTTAGCCTTGGACTTATCTAGCTTTCTTACACAGCCAAGACCACCTGGGCAGGTGTCACCCACAGTAAACTGGGATCTCTCATATCAATTAATAATCATTGCAGTGACCCACAGTCATTGCCAAAGGCCAGTCTAGTCTGGGCAAGGCTGTCTTCTCGGCTGACTTTAGGCTCTGTCAAGATGATAGCTAAAGCTAACTAGAAAATCTACAAGCGATGCTAGGGAAACTGGACATCCACATTCAGAAGATGGAAACGTCACTCCTATCTCTCATGCTTAAAATGGATCAACAACTGAAACATAAGATTAAAAATGAGTCTAGAAGAAAACAAATGAAACTTTTCAAGGCATTGATAAATTCATGGACCATTTTTCTGAACTTCAACATCACAGGAAATGAGGAAAATTTAACTACATTAAACCAAAAGCTTTTGTATAGGGGGAAAAAAAAAACCAATCAGTAGAGTGAAAAGACAGCCTCTACAATGGAAAAAGTGTAGTCAACTATTCACATAACCGTTACTATCTAGAATATATATATATAAATCCCAAACAAACCCAAACCAAAAATACAGTCCAGTTAAAAAATGGGCAAAATAATCTGAATAAATCCTTCTTAAAAGATGGGGCTGGAGAGATGGCTCAGAGGTTAAGAACACTGCCTGTTTGTTCTTCCAAAGGTCCTGAGTTCAATTCCTGGAAACCACATGCTGGCTCACAACCATCTATAATGAGATCTGGTGCCCTCTTATGGTGTGCAGGTATATGTGCAGGCAAAAACACTGTATACTTAATAAATAAATAAATCTTTTTTAAAAAGGAAGAAAGAAAATGGCCAACAAATACATGAAAAGAAGACAACAATCGTGAATCCTCAAAGTGGAATGGAAGCTGTTGTGGGCTCATACCCATAATCCCAGCAGTCAGGAAATTGAGGCAGGAGGATTTTGAGGTCAGCTTTGACTATAAACGGTGATTTCCAGGTTAGCCAGAGACACAGTGTAAAACCCTATCTCAAAAAAGAAAACAAACTTAGAACAAAGTTTTGAAGTAGCAACAAAAAGTAATTTTATGGTTGAGGTCACCACAACATGAAGAACTGTATTAAAGGGTCACAGCGTTAGGAAGGGTGAGAAGCACAGCCCTACTGGCTGGCCTACAGCTGCTTGATCTTTATGGAGGAATTTTGTCAGTGATGCTCCCTCCTCCTCAAAGACCCTGGCTTGTGTCAAGTTGACAAGCTAGCCAGCACACCTGACCCCTTGTCAAGTTAACACACAAACTCATCACTATGAAGCCACAGCCTTAACCTTCTTATTCATCCCCATGACCTCTCATTAATCACTGACCACCATGTTATAAAATATTCCAAACTTTAAAGGCCTCACTGCTTCAAAAAATCAAACACTTAAAAGTTCAAAATCTTTAAAATATCTAAACCTTCTTCTAAAATCCAAAGTCTTTATAAAACTCTGAAGGCTCCTTAACAGTTTAAAGTCTCTCAATTGTGGGCTTCTGTAAAATAAAGAAATAATTTGGGCATGGAGAGGTGACTCAGTGGTTAAAAGCACCGGCTGCTCTTTTAGAGGATTTGAGTTCAGTTCTCAGCACCTACATGGTGGCACACAACTGCCTATAAGGGAATCTGGTGTCCTCCTCTGCCATGCAGGTATACATGCAGTACAGAGTATTCATATATAAATAAACAAAATTTGCTAAATACTTTATTACTTCAAGAGGGAAGACTAGGGCATGGGAACAGACACAATCACATTAAAGCAAAACCAAACTCCAGCTGTATAAATAAAACAATGTCCAATGTCTGGGATCCACTCAAGACCTTCTAGGCTCCTCCAGAGGACTTTTAGCTCCATCCTCTGCAGCACACAGTGTGTCTTCTAGGCTCCAGTTAGCTCCACTCCATTGCTGCTGCTGTTCTTGGTGGTCCTCCGTGGTACTGGCATCTCCAAAATGCTGGGCTCTCTGCTTCAACTGGTCTGTACTTTTGCCAATAGCCACTCCTGGGCTCTCTTTAGAGACTCCAACCGTGAGAGAGCCTCAGCTGCTCTCCATGACTCCTTCACACCTTCAGAAAGCAAACCAACTGGTTGACTCATACTAACAAGTTCAGCTGCCAGCCTTGGCCATGTCTGGAACACGGGTTCTGTGTGCTGACTCTGAAGAAATACCTCACTTCCCTGAAAATTTCACCTCAGTGACACTGGTGTCTTCGTGCTCATCCTTCATTTCTTAGCTCTGCTTGAACAGCATCCAAAGCAAAGGTTTCACTTTTGTGTTGCTGGTCTCCTCTCAATCACAACCCATCCTTAAGCTCCCGCTTACAAAACCATAGAGACATCCCCAATAGAGTCTCTGAACTCCCCTCTGGAACTTCACAAGCCTCATCGCCTGCATTGCCTCCAGCATTGTGACCTCCCAAGCTCCTACAGGATAAGGATAGCCCACTGAGCTCTCCACACTCAATGGCTTTTCTAGTCCAAAGTTCCAGAGTCCTTCCACAATCCTCGCCTGAACACGTGGTCAGATGTCTCACAGCAGCACCCCACTGTCTGGCACCAATTTCTGTCTTAGGGTTACTATTGCTTCGCAGCAATAGGACAGTAACTCAGACAGTAACCCAGGAGAGGTTATTAATGGAGGTACAGCCTAGCTTTAATGTAGACCTAGCATTTTGGAGATTATAGTGCCATGGAGTGACCACCAAGGACGGCAGTGGCTGTGAAGTGGTTGAGGCTAAGAGACAAGCTGAGTGTGCTGTGGATGGCAGAGCCAGAGAAGTGGAGCCGCCAAAGCCCTTGGGAACCTGGAGGGTTGTGAGTGCCTCTTTAGACGTCAAACGCTGAACATTTTATGTTGTTAAATTTGGATTTGTTTGTGACTGTGCCCTGATTTTTCACTCTTGAAGTAAGAAAGTATTTGATTTTTTATTTTTATTTTTTAATAGAAGAAGGACCTCACAGTTGAAACTGGATATTTTGAAGAAACTTTGTCTATTTTGGAGATTCTGGATATTTTAGGGACTGAATATTTTTAAGAGACTTTGAACTTTGAAAGAGGCTTCAGATGTTTTAAAGAGATTGAACTTAGTATTTGAAGTTTTTAAAGACTGAGGGACTTTAAAAGTTGGAATGCTTTATATGTAATAGTGATATTAATATGAGGTCTTGGGGACAAATAGGAAATGAAAGGTTATGATTTAATAGTCATGCATTTGTGTGTTATGTTGGCAAGGAGTCAATTATGTTGGGTTGGCTTTATTTGGGGGGTTGGGGTTTTTTTTCATGTTCTTTTTTAAAATATATTTTATTAATTTATTCATATTACACCTCAATTGTTATCTCATCCCTGTATCCTCCCATTTCTCCCTCCCTCCCATTTTCCCGGGTTTGGGATTTTTTGTTTTTTGGGAGGATTTTTTTTTGTGTCAACTTTGACATAAGCTAGAGTGATTAGTCAAGAGAGACTCTTGATTGGGAAAATACCTCCATAAAATTACCAAATAGGCAACCATGTTGAGCAATTTCTTCATTAATGATGGATGTAGGTGGTCTCAGCCCACTGTGAGTGGTACCAACCCGGAGCAGCTGGTCCTGAGTTATATAAGAAAGCAGACTGAGCAAGGCATGCGGAGCAAGCCAGTTTGAGGTGTTCTTCCATGGTCTCTGCTTCAGTTCCTGCCTCCAAGTTCCTGCCCTGGCTTCCTTTAGTGAAGGGACTGTGACATGGAATTGTAAGCTGAAACAAACCTTTTCCTCTCCAAATTGCATTTGTTCGTGGTATTTTATCACAGGAATAGAAACCGTAAGACAAATGCCATACCCACTTCTGGGATTTACTTGTAATGTCTCAAATCCATTCATTTCTTATCAGCATTGCTTTTCTTCATCCCAGAAGTTCATAGAACACAGCATCCTGTGTGCTGCCTACCTGTCTGATTCAGAGCTCTGTCCTTCAGAACAAGACCGTGCCATCTGTAGTTCTTTACATCTAAATAAAATTCAGCTTGGTATAAAGTGGCTCTTGAGCTTGGCACAGTTAGTCACAGCTGGCTGAGGTCCTCTTTACTGGGGAAGGGAGCGTAAATACATTTTTTGTTCTTTGTTTTTTCCATTACATAGTTAGTTATTTCATATGTATGTTAAATAGTGTTTAAAATATGGCTTGACTTTTAATTTAGTTAAAGCATCACACTCTATATACTTTCTCTGTTGTTTTATGGATTATCTTGTAATAACTACTGAAGTATTCACGTTCAACTGGTACTTCTGAATTGGCTTCCTTGGAGAGGTTTAATTTGTCAGTGACAGTTAAGTAAATGGTAAAAATAAGTAATCTAGTAGCCAATGATGAGTTTAAAAGATGAGGCCTGGCTGTAGTTTACAACTGTAGTACCCAGGAAGCTGAGTCAGGTGGATTGGGAGTCCAAGGTCAGATTGGGCTACAAGGTTACAGCCTGTCTCATAGAGGAGAAGAAGGGCATGGTGGTGGTTACTTTGTATTAATGACTTTAGTAAAGTGCGCAATGCTACTCTGCAAAGGAATACACCGGAGCTCTTGCCTCGGAAATAAGAAACATCACATGCAGCCCCTTCGGCTCCTTCGCACTCTCCTACTGACTCCAGCAGTAACCATGCCAGTCATTTCTCTGTCCAAAACTAGTTCTGTTAACTGTTCTAATACTGGATGTTAGCAGGGCTGGAGAGATGGCTCAGCAGTGTTCCGTACTCCTGCAGAGGACCCAGGTTTGGTTCCCAAACACCCACATGGGAGCTGACAACTACTTGTATCTCCAGTTATAGAGGATCCAGTGCCTTCTTCCGGCCCCAGGGGCTCCTCACACACGGTGTGATAATGCAGAAAACCACACAGGCAAACACACAGAGCAGGAGTACTTAAGTTAATCAGTCATGGTAATAAGTCTTTTAAAGATGTTTAGTAGTTTTGCATACTTTAATGTATTTTAGAAACAGAATTAGTCAAAATGTCCTCCTTTGTCACTCAGTTCTTATCTCACCTTTATATTAGGAGGACCCCTCTATATAGTGTATGACACTGGTTTGTTTGTGTTCATACTTGCAAGTTTTATGTATGCCACAGTGTATTCATGCAGTTCTTCATAATGGAAGTAAGTTTGCCCTGGGATCGATACATATGTGTACGCATTGCTGTGACGTTTCTACACTGCTGTTATGTGTATGCACAAACACAAAGCACTGGATCACAGAATCTGCTTTAGTAGATAATGGCAGAGTGTTTGTTTGCCAGAGTTTGCGCCGGTTTGGTTCCTGGTGGCTGCCTGTGAGCCTGTGGCTCCTACGTTTTCCACCTCCTGCTTTATTTTTAACCAAGGTGTCTGTGATGAAGATAAATTATCATTTTTAACATGATCTAATTTTAAATTTTTCTCAGTCTTGTCCTTTAGTATTTCTACTTTCTTTTTGGTTTAAGAGCACTGTCTGTTCTTCCAGAGGTCCTGAGTTCAATTCCCAGCAACCACATGGTGGCTCACAACCATCTACAATGTGATCTAATGCCTTCTTCTGGCTTGCGGGCATACTCGCAGGCAGAACACTGTGTATGTAGTAAGTAAATAAAATCTTTTAAAAAGAAGAAAGAAAGAAAGAAAGAAAGGAAAAAAGAAAGAAAAAACTCCATTCCAAGTTTGTGAAGCATGCTCTGGTAGCATCTAATTTTTTTTTAAATTTTAGCCTTTCTTAGTTATGCTATAATACTAAAATTCAGACATATTCATCTTCTATATGTAATTTATTTTGAGGTAATATATAAAAAGGGCTAATGTATTGCATAGTTATATGCATATACATTAATACAGTCTATATTTTATACAATTTTATAATACAGTGTATATATATATGTCTACATTAAAAACTCCAGAAAATAGAAAAATTAGGTAAATCCATACATGTTCTAGTACTTTTCCCTGATTTTATATTGACCATTCTAGAATTAAATCATGTAATTAAGAAGATATGTAAAGTATATAGGAAACTGGACTACATAGTAGTCTAACCAGAAAGCTTTCATGGGAAAATTTACCTTGATGGCAATTTGAGAAAATATCCTATGTACAAAGCAGAAGTTGTTCTGTGCATTTTTCTATGTAGTAAGTTAGGAACACTCATACTCTCTGATTAGTTAGGTATATGGCAGACACCGTAAATATTTGAGTTTTTAAAAAATGAAAATTTAACCATTTTTACTTAGCTCCTCAACTAACTCACCAAATAGCTCTATTCATCTTAGAATTTTCTTATTTTGCTTATGAAAGGTCTAGGAAAAATTGCATAGTTGATTTCTCCCATTTTTCAAAGTAGATAAACCTTAAAAAAAAAAAAAAAAAAAAAAGTCCTATTTTCCAGACCACAAGTTTCTGGTTTCTGGTGACTTTCACCTATGACCCATGGATGACGTCCACACTTTCCCTCCCTTTCAGAGTAAGATCAGCAGGTATCAGCCCAACCCTTCATAGTGGAGGAATTGACATTAAAAATAAATGTGCCTGCTTATGTTCCCATTTGTGTATTTTACCTTATGCCTGTTCATCACCGAGCATGGGGTGGGGGTGCAAAGGAAACAGAAGCTATTTCTTGGTTCTTACATAATAGTCTTTTAAATTGTTACCGTGTTTCCTTGCCTCAAAAATCAAATCTAATGACCTTTTCCTTGAATCTGTATGTGAGTATACAGGCAAAAGGCAAACAGTGTTAAAGGGCAGCTTAGTATTAATTGTATTTTAAGTAGTTGAGGAAGGAGATAGGTTTCCTGGAATTCTTAAGCATCTGCTTTCTTTGTAACTGGCACTAGCTGGGCCGTAGTCCTCGGAGGTGGTTACATACTGGTTAGAATTGAATTCCACTTTGGGACAGTGGTCCTGCATGTGCAGCCATAGTAAATGGTTCTGAATGTAGCCATAGGATGAAAAGCAAAGCTCACAGTGTTGGGCAACATCCCTGAAGTTGCTCCAGCTCTTGGGCTGAGATGTGGTTGCTGGCCTGAAGCCATCTTTTGCTAAGGGATTTTTCTTTTTTCTGTGCTTATTATTTTTTTAAAGATGTTATTTATTTATTTATTTATTTATTTATTTATTTATTTATTTATTTATTTATTTTACAGTGCTCTGTCTGCATATACACCTACAGGCCAGAAGAGGGCATCAGATCACATTATAGATGTCTGTCTGTGAGCCAGCATGTGGGTGCTGGGAATTGAATTCATGGTCTCTGGAAGAGCAGTCAGTGCTCTTAACCACTGAGTCATCTCTCCAGCCCCCTGTGATTATTTTTTCCACCCAATTATCTTTGTTTTTCTCTAGGTAACGTCTAAACTTCTACATCTATCCTCCTTTTCTTATCATTATTTTGTCTTCTCACTCAACAGTTAGATCTTTAACTGAGCTCTTTTAAACTTCAGCCTATGTTTTTAGGTGTAATCTTGTCAGTTCTTCTTTTAGTAATTTGAGCTGTGGTGTTTTGTTTTTTAACAGCCTGCTCTTTGTATTCCATATTGAGTATTCTTTTAAAGTTCACAGTGATTGACATGTCTGTTTAAGGCTTTCTTCTGTTTTTATTTATTTATTTATTTATTTATTTTAATTTGTTGGGTTTGATGACTTTCTTGCTAGGCTTTCCTCAGATGTTTGGTGATCCTGTTGTTACGTGTGGAGTTGAGAGCCTACCCTGAGCAGCCACTTTATACCTGGAGACTATTTGCTCCCTCACCCAGATAAGAACCCTTCTTTACTTCATGGGTTTGTAGAGTCTCCTTAGGCAAGTCTTCATCCAACCAGTGCACTGGCTGAGCGGTACTCTTTTCTGTGAACCACTGCCACGGGTTTGAGTTCCCTTCATGCTAGCTATTGCAGCAGCCTTTTCTGTCTGTCATCCGACTACCTACTCTGGATCTCCCCGTTGTCAGAAACCATGCTTGAATAAATGATGTATGCCTCCTTTTACTGATGAATGATGGACTTGGTATGGTGGACTCTCCTTTACTGATGGGTGATGGGCTTTGTGCAGCCGACTCTCCTTTACTGATGGGTGATGGACTTGGTACTGTGGACTATCTTCGCTAGTTGTAGCTGCAGTGCTCTGTGATCTGACTGTAGTTTTATAGTATTCAAATCACCTTTGATTCTTAGGTTATAGAGTCTCTTCCAATTGTCTGACTTGAAGTAGCATTCTTTTTTACATTATTAGTGGTTTTTGAGACAGGTTCTTATGTGTTCCAGCCTAGCCTTGAACCTACTGGGTAGCTGAGTGTGTAATCTTGACCTCTTAATCTTCCTACCTCTACCCAAGCACTGGGATTACAGGTGTGGCCCACCTTGCCTGATTTGTGTGGTGCAGGGGTCTGAACCTGGGCTTTGTACGTGCTGGGTTAGGATTCTACCAACACTCCCAGCCCCAATATGCTTTGTTTTCTCTTTTCTTTTTTTCCTCCACCACCTCCTCCTCCTATCCTTCGTCTTCTTCCTCTTCTCCTCCTTCTTCAATTTTAGACAGGGTCTCACTATGTAGTTGTCCTGGAACTTGCTCTGTAGACCAGACTGGCCTTACAAACTCACAGCGATCCACCTGCCTGCCTCCTGAGTGCTGGGATTAAAGGCATGTACCACCACATCTAAGTTGCTTTAAAAATTATATTGTTTTGACTTTGAAGGGAAAAGTAAAGAGATAAAATGTGCCCTCACCTTCACTGTAATATATTTTCTTTTAAAATAAAATATGAAAGTACAATTTGAAACTAAGAAAGGCCAAGAAGATGATGAAATCATTTTAATGGAATTTTATAAATACATTTGAAAATGACAAAAATGTGCTCTTTGTGGTACTTCTTATGAAGATTCTGATTTAGAATTGATTTCTACTATGACTTCATTTTCCCCCAGGAAAAGAAGTTGAAACAAATTATTTTAACAAAATTGATTGGACAGTATTTATTATTGGTCATTCTGTTTAAGAAGAAATTGCTAACGTTGTATCTTTACTTATCACTAATAAATAACCTATCCTGATATATTAAGTATTCAGTGACCCATTTTGCTAAATATGTATATTTTCAAAAGTTACATGGCATTGTAGCCTTCTATCTCTAAGTTTAATTTTCCAATACAAAAATGTAAATTAATTATTTATTTTGATGGGAATTATTAAATATTTCATTGCTTTGACTAGGCAAGATTCAGTAAAAATCAAATCAAATTTTGGACCAACAAGAAGACACATGTCACCAAGGCTGATGGCCTGGGTTCAATCTGTAGGTTTCCTGTGGCAAAAAGGGAAAACTCACTCCCACAAAATGTCTTCTAGTGTCCACACCTGTGCTAAAGCCTGAGCATACCACCACATATGCACATAGCACACACACCACAAAGACACACACAAATGTAAACAAAGGAAATCAGATGTTAAAGCTGAAGCTGCAGGGATAAGTAATCAGACTGTCTACCTGCATGGACAAAGAGTTGTTTCAAACTTTTTTTTGTTTTTTGTTTTTACTTCGAGACACGGTTCCTCTTGTAGTCCTGGCTGTCCTATACTCGCTTTGTAGTTCGGGTTGGGCTTGAACCCACAGAGATCCATCTGCCTCTGCTTCCCGAGTGTTGGGATTAAAGGCGTGCGCCACCACACCTGGCTCTCAAACCTATTTTAATAAGCTACATTTTTAGAAACACTGTCATTTAAAATTAGACCCTGGGATTGACTTTATCGTATTTTTTAAAATTATATTTTAAAACAGAGTTTGCTAATAAGTGCTTAGAAGAGAAAATGGAAAGGTTTCATTTACATAGTTTGGGCTTTTTGTGAAGTGATCATTATATGTTTCTCACTAAAGTGTTCTAAAATTAATGAAAAATTGTGAAGCCATATGTTCTCCTCTTGAAAAAATGGATATTAATATATTGGTAAGCTTGTCTTTATGTACTGCTTTATGGTAACCATTTTATTTTATTTTTATTTTACTTTTTCCTAGTAAAGCCAGTTCCTACTTTAAAAAATAAGTAGCTTATGAAAATTTATTATTTTATTTTAAAAGCACACCTGCATCCAAAACTGATTTTAAAACATAGTTTTAAAAGAAATACCATGCTGAATTACATTTCTCAGTGCTATCTCATTTGCCAGTATGACTAGTTCTGATTAAAAAGAAGTTGATTAAAATGATCAAAACTGTTCATTGAACAGAAAACCTGGATGCAATTAGAAATCATTGGTGCCACCCATGGAGTTCTAAATGTGAAACTCTTAGTGGTGATTGCTGTTTCTTTTCAAGATGCTAACTGATCTTGCTAGGGTACCTGGAGGTCTTTCTGATGGGTATTGACAATCTGTCTTACAGTTGGGTGAGGCACACTTGTGCATGTGCA